>NW_026695212.1:1200000-2400000 GCF_021218885.2 Marmota monax
AGCCCATTCTGACTAGCCCATTGGGCTTTTTAGGGATGGTTCTCCTTCTTATTGTCTACCATATGCATTTATAGAAAACAAAAGATAACTGCTCTTCCCTGACAGGGAGCCCAGAGTTTCTAAAGCTAGCAGGTAAATGTCCAATGAGTAACAGGAGATATACATACCTCAAAGTATCTCTGAACAATATATTTACTGGTTACAAAAGAAAATAAAATAGAAGCTCACAGTTAAGAAAACTGATAGACACCAACTTATTAAGTGATGAATACATTAATAAATAAAAATATCATATACCTCCTGATAAATACAAACATCAGTTCTGTAAAAATCCTGGTAAAAACACATACCCCAAATCTAACCCCAAGAAAACACTAGAAAGAACCAAATTGAAGGACATTATTAAAAGTAGCAAATGGCCAACATTATCCAGACACAAATGAATAAGAAGAATAGTATGTGGAAATTTATGTGACAGAGAAACATTGCAGATCCCATTGGGAAACAATGTACACTCCAGTAAGTGGTAATGGGAAAACTACCCACATGAGGAAAAAATGAAATTCAATCATTTCTCACATATGCAAAAATAGGTTCTAGGTAGACTGGAAGTGTAGCTCAGTGGTAGAGTGCATGCTTAGCATATGCAAGACCCTGGGTCCAATCCCCAACACTGCAAAAACAAAAACAGAAGACAAAAAACACACACACACACACACACACACATATTATAGGAAAAGTTGATAAATTTGACAGCATAAAAAGAGAAGAGAAAGAAATAGAAATAGAAAATTTATGAAGTGACTATAACTGGCAAAGTTTGGAATTCAGAATATATGAATAACTGCAATTCAAAAAAGAAAAAAAAGCAACCGAATAGAAAAATGAGTAAAAGACAATAGTCCAGAAGAAAATAAATGTCTACAAATCTCCAAAATAATCAGGAGGTCTTCAATGCTTGATGAATCTGAATACCCCTCCCAAGTTCACCAATGACCCAGAAGAACATGGATTCATATGCAGAAAGTGGGGTTCCAGAGCTTGCTGCCAACCATGATACCAATTCATCTTACAAATTAAAAAACGAGTATAATTATTTTTTATTTAAATTAGATAAGTGATGTGATGCAAATTTTTTAAAGGAGCAAATTTTAGACTGACAGTAGCAACAGTTAATTATAAAGAAGTCTCTTAGAAATACCATAGAGCTAGAGATGAAAGTCATAAAACCCCAGATGGTGTAGTTCTCCAGTAGGACCGTGAACTTCATCTTTGCTAGATGCTCAGTGATTGAGAAGCATCTGACTCAGCTCTGCCCATCGGTGATAAATGGCTGCAGAAAGCCTGCATTCGTTCACTCGTTCACTCAGCTCACCCTCCAACTGACATGTATAGATCACTCCCATGTCCAAAGCGTCTTGGAAGACATTCTCACCATGAACCAGGGATGTCAGTGTAGCAACAGAATCAGCACTGCAATGTCAGGAAATTCACCTGAGCATTTACAAGAAATCACAGAAGGTGGGGAGTGGGAGGAAAGGCAGAAAGAAAGAGGGAGGAATGGAAGGGAAAGGAAAGAAATGTGGCTCTTACAATAAAGACTGTGATTTATGCTGAGCCAGCTTCTCTTTTAGGAGAAAAAGATCACATTGGAGGACTAAATAAAGATCATGATTAAAAGGAACACAGTAGAATTTGAGGAAAAGGTGTCAAGTCAAAGGCAAATTGTCAATTAATAACAACACTTAAAAGCACTTTACTGAGGATATTTCCATGTCACAAAGACCTAGAAGTGAGAAGGAAAAGAAGCCTATAACCTATTTACATCTTTATTTGTCCATAGTTGTATTTATCTACTTATGAAAAATAGATACCGATAGACTGGGATGAATGGACAGATGGATGGATGAATAGATAGATAGATGTAAAATATATGCGATTTTTATCCTCATATACTAAATATAATTTCATAGTTAACAAACAGAAATGCAGAAAGCCTCAGTTTTTATTGTTTCACAGTGGAAAGTGGGTGCGCCCTCCACCGTGCACGTTCAGATCGTTTCCACAAGAGGGCGCCGTGAAACCGCAGAGAGGGCGGTCATTTTCCTGACTAGAGGTAATTCTCAGCTGAAGAGTTCTGGAAAAGGAGAACCAGGCATTTGGACGGGTTGGCACAGTGCTGCTTTAGAACCAGGGAACAGAGCATCCCGGGACCACCGCCCACGTGTAATTTTCTGTCAAGCACTTTTCCTTTACAACTTAAGAATTAAATACTTGTGAATACTATCAAGACAACATCCCTTATGAGAAGCTTTTTGTTCTTCTTGATGTGAAAAGAGAAATAAGATTACTTATATTGTACTGAATGTGACACATTCATTAGATCTTCATGAAAATTTCACTTAAATTTATTTAAATGTAATAAATCCTACTTAAATAACCATTAAGGCCAATGGGAGTGTAATCCTATTTTCCTATGGGGCATTGTCCTGGGTTCATTGGGCCTCTCTCCTGTATTGTGCCACATTATCCAGACAACTCAAGGAAGAGGAAAGACAAAGACCCAATAAACATGTAAGTATATCCATCTTCGATAGTCATCAGAGATATGCAAATTAAAATTAAAAGGAGGTACCATTCTAGACTCATCATACTAGCAAAAATTTAAAAGTCAAATTTGAGTTTGCAGGAAAGTGGGCACCTTCATGAACTGCTGGAGGAGTTTAAGTTATTAGAACCACATTGGAGAGCAATTTAGCACATATAATAAAGTTAATGATGCATACACTGAGATTCAGCAATTCCACTCCCCCCTTAAGTTGAAAACTTGGCATCACATTAGACTCATTATTCCCGTGAGTTATCAACTCACCCTCCTATCAGGAACTCTTACACACGTGCATAAGGAAACAAATTCAAAAACAGTCATAGCAACATTTTATAATAACAAAAAAAAAATGGAAACAACATACTATCCCTCAATAGGAACCTAGAGAAATAAAATGTGGAATAGTCATTCAGAAGAAAATTAATGAAACTATGTTGACTACAGGTACCTGAAGCTACATGATTGAATATTGTTTTGAAAGTAGGAAAAGAATACATGCAATGGGATTCTACATAGCAGTGAAAATGAGTGAGGTAAGCCCGTGTACAAATCTTGTACTAGATTCCCAAGACTGCAGTAAAAATGGCTTAAAACTTAACGGCTTACAACAACATAAATTCATTATCTTAGGTTTTTAGAGATAGAAACCCACAATGAGACTCCCAGGACTAAACTCAAGGTGTCAGTAGGGTCAAGGTGTCCTTCTGAAGGCTTTGTAAAATAATTAATTTCCTTGCCTTTTCCAACTTCTAGAGGCCCCTCACCTTCCTTGGCTTGTGGCCCCATCCTTCATCTTCAAACCCATTAATTCCATCTGCAACTTTAATTTGCCTTTACCATGATAAGTAACATATCCTCAGTCTAGAGAAGGAAAATGTTTTTAGGCTCAGTGGCCAAACCTGCAAAATAAACTGATGGGGGGAGGATTAGCAGAAGAATACAAATTTCACTGATCTTAAAAGTTTTACGTGACACAGGGGCAGAGGGGATGATTCGTAGATAAGGAAAATAAATAAATAAGCAGATGGGCCTGGAAGCTTTTACCCCATTCAAAGGTTGATAAATTTGTGGAGCAGTGTCAAGGCAAAGGAGTTGCATTCCTCAAGACTAAAACACTCAGGGTCACTCCAGGTGAACTAGGCTGCACAAAATAATCACACAAGAGACAGAGATTACCTTTTTCTTTGGGTCCTGTGACAGCTCCTCTGACCTTAAGGGTCCACAGAAAGAGAGAGAGGAGCACACGCTGAACCCTTTTATTGAAGAGAAGCCATTCAAATGAGGCAAGGGGGTCAGGTTCCAGGGGGTTGAGTCTAGCTGCAGGTTGACTGACCTCTAGGAAGCCCACACCCAAAGGCAGAGCAAGACAAGAGGACACATAAAGGGAGTTTCCATGGAATATTCTATCCCAAACAGGGCAAAGGGGTAGTATTATTAAAAAAAAAAATTGTGAGTGTAGCTCAACCCCCTTGGGTGACACACCTATATCTGAAGGCATACCTTCTACTTCCCTGGCTGGGGCAATGCCCAGATCACCATGAAATGTAGTGATTGGGCTCTGACCTTCAGGACTGGAAGGTGTGCGTCATTCAGAGTGGCTCCCCACACAAAGGAAATGTTTCTGAACATTCTAGGAATGTGGAAAGGTAAACATTTGGAAGACACTACTAGTAGATTAGGGAAAGCTAGTAAGGTTAGTTTATGTGGACTCTCCAGGTACCATCTCTGTCTTAAGTAATTAGAGTGGCTTCCTGCACAGCCAGGTAGAGGAAGGGCAAGAGTTCTTCCTGTCTGCATTTTCTCAGATGGCTTCACCTCAAAATAATCCTATGCCAGAGTGGCATCTGTTGATCCCCACCGCAGACATTGGGGACTATGGTCAATTAAGGTGCAGCAGGGTAGAGACATAGGAGCAACACTTGTAGCAACCATAGCACTCATGAGAAATTGCTGAGTCTCAAGGTATTGAAGAGTTAGACTTTATCAGATAAGTCCAAGTTATTTTCCAAGGTGATTATACCAATTTACACTCCTAGAGACCCATTTTCTTGAATAACTGGCCACTCAAGTTTTCTCTTGAGTTAGCTAAATTTCTAAGCAGTAGGGAAGGTTTTTTATTTGCCACTGAAGTATAAGTGTTCTTGAAGCCCCACTTCTTGCCTATTGGTAAAGGCGAGACGTCAGTTGGATGTTGCTCATCTATTCTTCAGGTCTTCTCCCTCAGTTTAAGAAATCACCTTCCCTGACCCCACAGACTATCACCCCATGTTTCTGGTTCCTGCTGAGATGCCACTTCTTTGCAATGCCACTTCTTTGTTTGGCTTCCCAACCCCTTCCCAGAACCCTGCAGAGTTTATCAGGTTTAGGAATTATGCACTGGTTTCCTGGCTCTTATTGGGTCTGTATTCCACACTAGTTTGTAATCTTCTTGAAAGGGGGAAAGGGGCTTGTTATATTCATCTACACATGCTCAGCGTGAAGCACAGTGCCTGATACATAGTTTCATCTCCATAAAGATCTAAATAGCCAAGCATGGTGGTACTCACCTATAATTCCAGTGGTCAGGAGGCTGAGGCAGGAGGTTCGTGAGTTCAAAGCCAGTCTCAGCAAAAGTGAGGTGCTAAGCAACTCAGTGAGACCCTGTCTTTAAATAAAATATAAAATAGGTCTGGGATGTGGCTCAGTGGTGGTCAAGGGCCCCCGAGTTCAATCCCCAGTAACCCCCGACCCTCCCCCTAAAAAAATCTACTAAATAGATGACATTGTCCTTAATCCAAACACTCTTAGCTTGAAACAGAACATGACAAGTGTTTCCATGAGCAAAAAGATTATTCAATTCAGGTGGGGTGGTGCACATCTGTAATACCAGTGGCTCAGGAGGTTGAGGCAAGAGGACCACAAGTTTAAGGTCAGCCTCAGCAACATAGTGAAAACCTGTATCAAAAAAATATAAAAGGGGGCTGGGGTCGTGACTCAGCAGTAGAGCACTCACCTAGCATATATGAGACC
Source organism: Marmota monax (assembly GCF_021218885.2). Classification (NCBI taxonomy): domain Eukaryota; kingdom Metazoa; phylum Chordata; class Mammalia; order Rodentia; family Sciuridae; genus Marmota; species Marmota monax. The sequence continues at coordinate 1,205,618 of NW_026695212.1, forward strand.
CCGGGTTCTATCCTCAGCACCACATATAAATAAACAAAATAAAGGCATTGTGTCCACCTACAACTATATGTGTGTGTGTATGTATTTTAAATATATATAAAATATAAAAAAATATAAAAAGTCTGGGGATGTAGCTCAGTGATACAGTACCCCTGGGTTCAATCCCCACCAGTACAAAATCAAAGAAAGGAAAAAAAAAAGGTTATTCAAGCTTTTATACTTTATTTCCATTTTGACCAATCATAAAGAGTGTTCTAAACTTCCTTTCAAATTCCCACCAGCTCCTCTTGTTATTCCATTTCTCCCTCTCTTATAAAAACCCTTTGTATTTTACTCTATCTTTAATAGATTCAATTCTAAGAGAATGGGTGAATTTGGCAATGTTGCAAACAAAAGCAGAAAGTCCCGCTTTGGTTTTCCCCCATCTCCAGCTCCAAGTCTGCAGACAGCTCTGTTGGACTGTCAGGATCACACACAATCAATAGCTGAGATAAATCATCATCTGATCCTCTGGCACAAGACAGCAAGCCAGACAATAAACCAAAGACCCCAAGTGAAACCCATGATCAATGATGTGTCTCAAAGAAAATGCCCAGCAGACAAATGGGGTTTCTGACGGCTCCTGTGCTTGCATTTTCTTGTAATCTCATTAGGATACGCACCTCTTTGTCTCCTTGTAGTAAGTTTCTCAAGTGTGCACTGACATTCTAAACCCACATTATTACAACATCACATTCATGAGTCAGAGAATAAAACCTTAAACCTGTCTAAATCTAATTTCCGTGTGTGTGTGTGTGTGAGAGAGAGAGAGAGAGAGAGAGAGAGAAAGAGAGAGAGAGAGAGAGAGAGAGAGAGAGAGAGAATCTTCCTTTAATGTGGTTATGGATCTATATATCCTAAGTTTTAGCTGATGTCAGTAATGACAAGCGCTTAAATTTACAAAGGGTTTCATGTACATTAGTGCATTTAATTTGATATATTTTAGGTGAAATGACTTCTAGATAGGCCCATCTAAGCCATTGCAGGGCGAGAAGCTGGCAGCAGCCTCCTCTGGTCCTAGCGAGCATGTACCCCTCAGGTTGTACCATCCTGCTGTCAGTGTTCTGCTCCCCAAGTCAGCTCTTCCCATAGTGGCCCTCCAAGAGAGGGGGCTAGGCCTGGAATTTCTCCTGGCCAGGAAGACTGGCCATGTGATAGATGAATCAGAGCTGGGCTCTATAGCTATGAATAGCTGTTATGGGTTAGTGTCCTGTTCCCGTGTAATGACACTCTAACAAGGACTTCCTGTGCCTTAATCCAAGCATTTCAGGATCTGCCAGACATTACTTTGGTTTTTTAAAATTTGCAATTAGAGAGAAACTAAGAGACAGAAAAAGTGACAGACTCGACAAAAGGTTTCAGCCTCCCCATTATCTCTTGAAATAAGAACACCAAAAACAGAGGGGGTCATCCACTCTGCTCCCACCTTCAGCCTCCAATGATCCAGATGGCCCAGGGCTCAGGACTGGCTCCATTAATGGGGACTTGAGGAGCAGATAAGGGAGGGGCTGTCCTCTTCCTACCCCTGAGCCACTGCCTGTACATCTGGGTGACCATTCAAGAGGAGAAAAACTGTTAGAGGTTGTGGTGGTAGCGAGATGTTCTGGTCTATTTCACTTTCATCACGGAGATTTTGTGGGCTAATTAGTAACATCCAATCACAGTTATTCTGGGTTTTTGTTGTTGTTGTTCATTTGTTTTTGTTTTATTTTGTTTTTCAGTGCTAGGGATCGAATTCAGGGCCTTGTACATGCTAGGCAAGTGTTCTACAGCTGTCCTCTTCCCCTTGACTCTGTAATAGAAATACTAAAAATCAAGCAAACATAATCTCTTAAGTAAAAATGAGGTCAGGTACTAATTCCTAAAAGAAGCAATAAATGAGTAATATTCTGTTTCACTGTCACAAATACATAGCCAACAACACAGTGGTTAAGTGGTTAGACTTGGGAGCTGGACTGCCCTGATTCTGAGTCTGGCTTTGCTAAGTACTTGATCTATGTCCTTAGGAAAGACTTGTCACCTTCTGCACCAGAATGCCTTCATCTCTGAAATGGGAGTGATAATAGCCCTCACTCAGGGCTGCAATGAAGACTTAATGAGCAACTTGTGTGACGTGCTTGGAACAACACGTGTGCACATCCATACCTCTAGACAAATGCTCGCTGTTTTTATTGTTGTCATTCTGGGAAGAAAAATGACAGATCCTTGTGGAACTTTAGTTAAAATAATAGATAGTAATCACAATTTCTGATTCCAAATTGGATTCTGAGCCCCTCAAAGAGATTAAGCAATGCAGATAATCCAAGCACTAGGGAGAAGCCAACTGGAGAGCGATTTTGGCCCAAAGGTTTCTCAGGGCCCTCCATGGGAGCCATTATTTAATTTGCTTCCTCGTCCTCTACAGTGAGCTCTGGTCCTAATCCACAGCTTACAGCTGTGCCCGTATGGTATAAACTGATGAAACCGGTTACCCCACATTCATTCAAATAGCCTGTCCTGGGTTTATGAAACTCAACTAGAGCCAGCAGCAAACCAGAGGTTCCAAATCAAATTGGAAGAGTGCATTCGCATCCAGGTGTGCTGCTGAAGGGTCTCAGGACACCCAGGTACACTTCACAGGAGATGCTCCCCATGCCAGGACACACTGGAATTTCTGCCTGTAGTTCAATCAGGATCAGCTTCTCCAAAGCTGCCTTCCCCAAACTCTTCAAATTCTGAACACAGCTCTGAAATTCACAATGCCATTTCAAATATATCCTTTCCCTCAGTCCCTCTCTTTCTCTCTCTCCTTCCCTTCATCCCTCCAGCTCTAAAATCATATACTCTTTTCCCTATTTTATAGGGAAGTGGGGCAAAGGTCAAATCAATAAAATGATGGAATTTCACCTTCAAATTCAGGACTCTTTCTACTCTGCCTCAGTTGCCTCAAATTGAATAGATCTTACTCTCAGAGCCTTCTGCTAAAGACATTGAAATGTAATCCATCTTACTTTCATCCTAAATGTCATAGCTCTTTATCTCTTACTTTTGTTCATCCTTCTTCACTTTGATAAACTGACTTCATCAAAATTAATTAAGGGAGAGTCCAGGAAGACAGAAAAAAAATGTACTGGCAGAATCTGCTTGGTCCATCTTGATCCACTCACGAAAATTGACTTGATGTGGATTGAAGACTTAAATGCAAGCTCTGAGATATATAATTCCTAGGAAAACAGTGGGAAAGCTCCTTGGCACGGGTCTTGGCAGTGGTTTTCTTGGAGATGACCCTAAAAGCACAGGCAACAAAAGCAAAGTAAACAAGGGAGAGAACATCAAACCAAACAATCTCACGTGGCAAAGGAAACAACCAACAAAATGAAAAGGCACAGAACAGGAGAAATACTTGCAAACCATACATCCAATCAGGAGGTCATACTCAAAATATATTAGAAACTGATACAACCTAATAGGTAAAAAACAAAAACAACAACAACAATAAAAAACAAACAAACAAACAAATAACTCAATTACAAAATGGGCCATTTTTCCAAAGACATACATCAGGAGCTGCAAATGAATCATTGCTTTTAACTGTGTAACCCCAGAGAATGAGAAGCCTCTCCTAGGAATCCTTCAGCGCTCGGGCACCAAGGGGAACACCCATTTGCAAATGACTCCTGTTGATAGGGAGAATTCCTTGCTTGTCTTGGAATGTACTAGTTCAGAAGCCTTGAATTCAAATCCCCAGCTGCCCTGAGGTAGAAGAGATGGGTGCAAACTGATAAGCCCCAACTAGGCTGTTTTGCTCACAAACTTTGTCCTGTTTATTTCGGAAGAAGCCTTTTCTCAGTGAATCCCTTTGATGTTTAAAACCTATAAAATAAACACACAGGGTCTCAATCATTGTTAGAACCAGACTCCATCCGAGCTGGATCACCCAAGTCCTACTTCCACTCATAATTGAGTCTTTGCCCTTATTTCTTATAATTTTTTTATTTTTTTTAATCCAACCACTACCTGCATTCTGAGAACCGTTTTGTGCTGCACAGATGGCAGTAGAGACTCATACGAATGGCCATTGGGTATGTGAAAAGATACTGAACATCACTAATCATCAGGGAAATGCCAACCAAAACCACAGTGAGATATCACACATACCTGTTAGGAAGGCTCTGAGCAAGAGACACGAGATAACTAGTAAGGCACCGTTCAAATTCTGAACAGAGCTCTGAAATTCACAATGCCAGTTCAAATATATCCTTTCCCTCGGTCCCTCTCTTTCTCTCTCTCTCTCTTTCCCTTCATCCCTCCAGCTCTAAAATCATACCAGGGGCACCCTGGTGCTCGGTGGGTGGGAATGTAGATTGGTACAACCACCATGGAAAACAACATGGAGATGCCTCAAAAAATTAAAAATAAAACTGCCATATGATTCAGCATCCCCACAACCGGGTACATATCTGAAGGAAATGAAACCCCCATGTAGAAGAAATAGCTGCCTTCCCATGTACATTGTAGAATTATTTACAATAGCCTAAGCATGGCCACAACCTAAAGGTCAGTTGATGGATTAATGGGGTTTTTCAAAAATTTGTGTCTATGCAGACAGAGGAATATGATTCAGCCATTAAAAAGGAAATCCTGCCATTTGAGACAACATAAATGAACCTGGAGGACATTATGCCAAGTGAAATAAATCATACATGTACCAAATGATCTCACTTATATGTGGAATCTCAGTCAAACTAATAAAAACAGAGAATAGGAGGGTACTTGCTAGAGGTGTGGAGAGTGATGTAATATACCTAACATACTGAAATATCCCTATAAAGGTGATTGTAATTAATAATATTTTATTGTATACTTAAAATTGCTAAGAGTAAATCTTAATTGTTCTCATGAGAAGAAAAAATGTACTTATGTGAGGTGGTGGATATGTTAATCTAATTTTGACTGTAGTAATTATTTTATAACATATCATATATGAAATATCAACATAAAGATGTTCTTTGATTTACAATAGGGTTACATCCAAATAAATCCATCATAATATGAAAATATTTTAAGTTAAAAATATGCCTAAGCCAGATGTGATGGTACATACCTGTGATCCCAGCTACTCAGGAGACTTAAGGCAGGAGGATTACCAACTCAAGACCAGACTGGGCAATTTAGTGAGACCGTGTCTCAAAAAAAATAAATTAATAATAATAATAATAATAATAATAATAATAATAGCTGGGATGTGGTCCAGTGGTAGAATGCCTAGGTTAAATCCCCAGTATCAAGGGGGAAAAAAGTGTTTACTATGCCTAATCTACTACTGAACATCATAACTCAGCCTAGCTTACTTTACACATGCTTCAGAATACACAAAGCTTATTTTATAATGAAGTTTTAAATATCTCACATAATTTTTGAATACCATATGGAAAGTGAAAAATAAAATGTATTGGTATGTTTTGGTACCATTATAAAGTCAAAAAATCATAAGTAAAGGCTGGGAATATAGCTCAATTGGTAGAGTGTTTGCCTCGCATGCACAAGGCCCTGGGTTCAATCCCGAGCACCAAAAAAAAAAAAAAAAAAAACCAAAAAACTCACAAGTCAAACAATCAAAAATCAGGACTATCTGCACATGTATATAAAATATTTATAACCTATAAGTAAATATGTATGTATCTAACATGGAAATGTATAGTCAATTTTCCCTCAATAAAACTGTGGAAAGAAGACTGTGTGCTGTAACTAACATGGAGCTCTGGAGTACATCAAATGCTTGCAGCCACCAGGAGAAGGCTGGACAATTAACTGCAGTTAATGTGGTCGATTTCACCTCTTTTTCTCAGTGTAGCTCCCCAACCCCGTACTCAGCCCTTTGCCAGTCATCTGTGTACATGTTCCTGAAGCAGCTAGTATACAGCTTGTGGGAGCCAAAGTGAGCAAAAAAGACCCTCTCCTCTAAATATTGGGGATCTCTGCTCTGCTTACTGGTTGCTGCTTCTGATCACAAAGGCAGCCATTGTGGCACCCACCATGTTGCTGCAAGCCTGTTCCCTCCAGCTGAGATAACTTCTAGGGAATTTAAGTATCCTGTATTCTTACCCCCATCTTTACCCCATCCCTCCTAATTTTTCTTTTCTCTCCTTTTTGGAGCTAGACATTAAATACTGGCATATTCAAAAACAACTACTTATATGGGGAAAATTAAAAAGTGATTATACATGCCCAGGAAGAAGTTCAGGCTCAGAGAACTAAGAAGAACTAAAGTTTGTACATTAGTCTGGACTTGTCACATTATTGATTCAAATATCCAGTTTTCAATAACAAAAACAAAAAATCACAAGATTAAAAAAAAAAAACAAAAAGCAAGAAAGTGTGGCTCATCTGAATGGAAAAAAAAAAATGGTCAGAAATTTTTCCTGAAAAGACATGATGGCAAATCTACAAGACAAAGACTTCAAAACAATTGTCTTGAAGATGTTCAAAGATCTAAAGAAGATGCACAGAAAGTCAAGAAAACAATGTCTGAACAAATCAGAAGCATCAATAAAGATTAAAATACTTTAGAAAACTAAAAAGAAATTCTAGAGTTAAAAGTACAATAACTGAAATGAAAAATCCACTAAAGAGATTCAAATTCAAATTTGAGCAGATAGAAGAATCAGTGAACTTGTTGGTACAATGAAAATTATTGAATCTGAGGAACAGAAAAAAAAATATATGATTGAAAAAAAATGTGAACACAGCCTAAGAGACCTGTGGAATATCATTGAGCAGACCAAAATATGCATTGTGAGTTCCAGGAGGAAAGACACAGATAAAAAGATAGAAAGAATATTCAAAGAAGCAATAGCTAAAAACATGTCTGTTCAAGTCTTTTGCAGCAGGCAACAAAAGAACACAGACAAATAGAACTTTATGCAAATTTTTAAATTTATGAATCAAAAGACACTATCAGCACAGTGAAAAGGTAACACACACGGAATGGGGGAAATTTTCTGCATATCACATATCTGATAAGGGATCAATATGCAGAATATATAAACAACTTCTAAAACTCATCATCAACAAAACAAACACCCTGTTTCAATGATGGCTAAAAGACTTAAACAGATCTTTCTCCAAAATAGGTATACCAATAACCAATAAACACATGAAATGTTAATCAACATCACTAATCATTAGTAAAATGCAAACCAAAACACTATATTATTTCATATTGCTTAATGGGTACAGAGTTTTGATTTTATAAGATAAGAATCATGGAGATGGATGGTGATGATGGCACACCAGCAATGTTAATGCAGCTAGTGAACTATATGCTTAAAAATGGTTAAGTTTTCTGTATGTTTTGCAATTTTTTTTTTTGGTGGTGCTGGGGATTGAACTCAGGAGCACTCAACCACTAAGCCATATCCCCAGCTCTATTTTGTATTTTATTTAGAGACATGGTCTCACTGAGTTGCTTAGTGCCTCACTTTTGCTGAGGCTGGCTTTGAACTCACGATTCTCCTGCCTCAGCTTCTAGAGTCGCTAGGATTACAGGAGTACGCCACCATACCCAGCTTATGTTTTACATTTTTTGAAAAAAAAAATCAGGAGAAAATAATTAAGAAGACCTCTTATAAGACAAGGAATCCAATTTTCAAACTATATAGCTTGCCAAAATGATGTCACTATTCATTTGCGTTTTTCAATAGACAGTCATTTAGCATTTCTGTGTTCTAGCACTCAAGCATGCTGCGTCAACTTCCAGGCCAGAAAATGGACCAAACAGATAATGAGGACACTGTATAGTGATGCTCTGGCCAAATGACATAAGATGCTGTGGGGATGCTTAGGAAGGGCACTTACTGTGTCCCACGGGAGGGTGCTGAGGACAGTTTTCCTGGGATGATGCCATAGCTGAGTTTTAAAGGTGGGAAGACAGGCAGAAAGATGATAAGGATATGGAACGCTTACACACTCACGTGGACGGGCATGGATGTCCTGTGAGGACCCATTCAGAAGATGGCAAGAAGATTTTTTCACGCAGAATCATTTGAGATTCAATGGATACAGAAAGAAGTCCTCTTGGAGCTTCCCTTACCAGACTAAAACCAGTAACTTCTGTAAAATGGGGCTACCAAGAATCCTCTCTCAGTGGGGATAGTGATGGGCAGGTGTCATGGCCATAGAGAAGATGGAAAGACAACTGGCACCTGCCCAAGCCTCACCACAAACTGCATTGTCAAATTAATTCACACCCCAGAGAATGAACCTCCAAGGATAAGGCAAAGTTTTGCCTCCCTAAAGGTTTAAAGCAGGGTAACAGCCCCTGTGTGATGGTGTGAGGAAGGGGAGAGGTGCATATGAGGAGCTGCAAGAGTGGAGTGTGGCTAAAACAAATACAGGCAGGGTTTGTGCCCGGAGATGTCAATCATGAAGGGTCCTCGAGTCTGTCACGTGTGCTTTACTCAAAATAATAAGAATCACTCCTAGGACCTTGGAATTTGGAAAGGATGTAAGATAGGGCCAAAGGCAAAGGCAAGTTGTGTCTGCTGCTCTGCTTCTGACTTGTCCTTATAGATAGGGATCTGCAAACTTTTTAAAAATTTTAACCCCAACAGTAAAAATGTAGAATATGCAACTCCAGTATCTGTTAGGGCAGTGAAACTATTCCGTATGATATTGTCTCGGTGGATGCATATCATTTATACATTTGTTAAAACTCATGGAATGTATGCCTATAATTCCAGAAACTTGGAATGCTGAGGCAGGAGGATCACAAGTTTGAGGCCAGCCTTAGCAACTGAGCAAGACCCTAAGTAATTTAGTGAGACCCTTTCTCAAATAGAAAAGGGTTTGGGGATGTGGCTCAGTGGTAAAGCATCCCTGGGTTCAATTCCTAATATCAAAACAAAACAAAATTTAAAAAACATGGGATGTACAATGCAGAGTCAACCTTAACCATACACTATGGACTTCAGTAAGCAAGCTTACCACTCAAAATATAGAGTGTTAATAACGGGAAATGAATGAAGTGGGGAATTCTATGGGAAGTCCTTGCCCAATATTTTTTTGTAAACTTAAAACTGCTCATAAAGCGAATTTTAAAACAGTTGAAAAAAAAGAAGGCAGCAGTCATTTTAACTGACTTGAGAGCTGCTGCTTTAAAGGAAGACCTGGTTTATAAAAATTTGAACTTAAATCAAAAAGGTAGAGCAAGTGATAATTGTTTTTCGAAAATGTTCTTTCCTTTACAAAAAGTTATACCACAGGATTCTTTTAAAATTTCCTTTGTGCACTCATGAGGAGCATCTGTCTAACTAGGAGCATAAAAAGAGGAATAATAATTCTACAGACTGTGTTTCTGGAAAAAAAGTAACAAATCCGACAGCCTCAAATGTCCTGAGTATTATAGCGACTGGAGTATAATGGAAAGAAATGGGAGGGTTTTTTCCTAAGAAATAAACATTAAAGATAAATGTAGTCCTTGGCATAATAAATATTTTGGTTACAGTTTGCGCTACATACTAATCCATCTTTTGATTTTGACAATTGAATTGCAGCTGACATTTCTTGCCTTTCCATCATCTCTGAGTAACAATACCATCTTTTTCTTCTATTTTTGTATAAGTGATGGGATTCAATACTTTCATCAGGATGGGCTCATTGACAATTCACATTCTACTTATGCTGTGTTGCAGCCACATGTGAAATCGTAGTAGGATTTCAAAAGCAGAAAGTAGTAGCTCTGATGAGAAGGCTGTTATATGTGGGTGTTTGGAAGTTAGCAATACGAGATAAAAGAAAGCAAATTATGTTTTAATAATGATTTGTGCAGAATGGAAACAGGTGACTTTGAGCAGATGGCTAAAAATATTATAAAGTGGCTTTTATTCAATGAAAATGAAAGAATTTAAAGTCCTGATTTATTTTTTGTTTTAAAAAGTTCTCTTGAAAATCACAGACAAGTGTTTTTTGTTTTTGTTTTTGTGGGGGGGAGCTAAATTATACCACTGAACATTTTGGAATATTTATTAATTATTCTCTTTTGCCTTTTCTCTTCCTGAGATGTTCCATTTCCTTTCCTCTTTCTTTTCTGTTCTTTCTCTCCTTTTGTCTCTCATTAGCCTTTCCTGCACAGATTCATCCAGGGATTCAGCTAAACTCACCTTTATTGTTTCATTCTGTCCTCTTCTCTGCCAGAGAATGGGCATCCGGATGAAATTGGCAAGGTCTTTTGACAGCTTGTCTTTAGTCTCTGCTGCCAAAAAAGTAAAAATGGGTATTTATACGGTCCATTTCAACAAGCTGCTATTATATTGTGGGCCAACCATCTTTTAAAAAAAGATTAATATTTCTTGATTGATCACCTGGAAAACTGCGCTGGACTGATCCAACCTATGAGTGAATGGAATTTTCCTAGATTTGGACAGGGTTCAACAGTGTCTTCAGGTGGATACTCAGAAGTGGGTTTTCACATTTGGATTTTGTTTACACCAATCACAGAGTATGGGGCTCATAATACTGGGTTGAACCATATGAAATTATCACTTTTATGTCAAAATTAATTAAATATCAGCAATATCATATGGTTCAGCCTAGCAGATACTCAAAAATGCCTGTTAATTAGAACTGAATAGACTATAGAAATCATCCTATAGAAGATTTGAAATGGTGTATAGGAAGTGCAGAAATGCAGTAAATTACTAAAAAACTACAAAACAACTCCCATTAAGACCAAAGAAATTCTCATCTACCCTTGGAAGTTCCAACAGGAAGTAAACAGGACACAAATAAAATCTAGAAAGTTTTCCACAATTGCAATGATTTTTGCTATATATTTGGAACTTAGCTTTCTGCACCAAAATAATAACAATGACAGTGAAGACAACAAACATTTATTTAGCACTTATTATGTATCAGATTTGATGCTAAGTACTTTATATATGCTTTTGTGTTTGATCCCTACCATAGACCTATTAGAATAATTGTCTCAATCTTATCAATGACAAGGTTAAAACAAAGTTTTTGTTATCTTTGAGAAAGTAGTCCAGTTTCTTAGAGACACATTAAATTGAAGAACATTCTTGGCAATGTCTTCAATGTTACCTGAATAAATGTAGAAGATTTTTCATAAGGATGTTCTTTTAATATCTTTTGGCCTTGAGCAAAGATTCTCATGCATAATAATTAGCTGGAGATTTCTTACCCTCCTCAAATTTGAACCTTATGATTTCTTTGCTCCTCAAAATGTGATTCTTATGACAGCACTCTTGACATGGCCTAGGAGCTTATTAGAAATGCAAAATCTGAGGCCTCACTCTGAAGGAATCCAAAATGTATTTTAACAAGATCCCCAAGTGATTTGGATGCGCATTAAAGTTGAGAAGTGTCATTTTAAGTGTAAAATATGTTCCAGGTTTCTGAATTTTAAACGTATTCCCAAAGTGATTTTGATGTAGGTGATCAATGATAAGATCACACTCTATAAAACATTGTCCCAGGATTTGATACTAAAATGCAATCCACAGACAGCATTACTGCAAGTAGTTGGGAATCAAGTGATTGCAGAGTCCAGACCACATGCAATGGGTGGGTGGAGCAGTATGTTTTCTGATGCTCTAGCTGAATCCAAGAAATAAACATAGGATTTGGCAGGGCTTCACTACTTTTTATTCCCTCATGTAGAGGAGAATGTATCCTTTAAACTAAGGGAAGTATCAGATTGTCCACTTCAGACATAAAACTATTAGAAGCCAAAATATAGCTAAAGCCTGTGTGAATGTGGCTTGATATATTTGTGTTTATATTATTTTTGGCTCTGCGGAGAGGTTACTGGGGATTGAACTCAGGGGCACTCGACCACTAAGCCACATCCCCAGCCCGTTTTTGTATTTTATTTAGAGATAGAGTCTCACTGAATTGCTTAGTGCCTCGCTTTTGCTGAAGCTGGCTTTGAACTCGCAATCCTCCTGCCTTAGCCTCCTGAGCCACAGGGATTACAGGCATGTGCCACCATGCCCTGCTCTTTATGTTTAATTTTTTAAAAAATGATTTAAATATAGCCAGGAAACAGTGACACACTCTTGTGATCCTAGCTACTTGGGAGGCTGAGACAAGAGAATTGCAAGTTTCAGGCCAGCTTGGCTATTTGGCAAGAACCTGTCTCAAAAATAAAAAGGGCTGGGGATGTAGCTCAGTGGCAGATTATCCTTGAGTTCAATCCCCAGTGCCAGGAAAAAAAAGAAAAGAAAAGAAAGAATTAAATAGTTACCACTGGGCCCAGGTGATGTAAGGCACATGATCTATTTTGTGACTGCAGGGAACCTGGTACATTTTTCACACATGCACCTAAAGAATGAGAGTATAGGTGGCAGAGGTAGGCTTGATGGGGGGCAAATCGAAATCAGTCCTTTTTATAGTGAAGAGAATAGCTGCTACAGGCTGCGGTGGTAGCTCCGTAGTATAGCACTTGCCTAGCATGTGTGAGGCACTGGGTTCAATCCTCAGCTCCACATAAAAACAAGTACAGTAAAGGTACTGTGTCCATCTACAACTGAAAATATGAGAGAGAGAGAGAGAGAGAGAGAGAGAGAGAGAGAGAGAGAGAGAGAGAGAGAGAGAGAAAATAGCTGTCACAAGGTGGAGCAAAGTCACAGAGTGTGTGAGAACCACAATCCTGGTTGACTGTCTCCTGAACTTTGGTCACCCTGGTTTTCTGGATTTTAACTCACAGGCATTCTTCACATGCAACTTTGTTGGTCTCTTAAATATGAGGAAGATAAGGAGAACTTGAAAATAGGAAATTATGAAAGAATAATTGACTTGTTAATTACACTAGCTGGATCAGAAAAAAAAAGATACACACACACACAAAAATAATTAGTTGTCACACTTATTTTTATTATATGTAAAACTTCTTCACAAGTTCACATAAAATCATAAGTCCAGTGGGAAGCAGAATGAAAAATTGGAAAGAGCATCCAGTTTGGATGCAGGCAGATGTGCACTGGAATTCTGGCCTTGGTAGGCCTTAAGACATTCACTGAACATTCTAAGCCTCCAGACCTTCTTCTGTAAAATGAGGACAGTCCTATCTACCTTATAGGGTTCTTGTGAGAATGCCCACAAAACGCTAACCTTAAACGGTAATGCCAATTTTCAACAAGAATAAAGTGCTTATTAATATTAAGGCATTAATATTCAACACATTTTATTGACTGCTTATTGGCCATGATGATGAAATCATAGATAATTAAGATATTGTCTCTGATTTTTAAAATACCTTTTTACTAGACACAATTAAAAATGAGATTATAGCAATTAAAAGAACCAAAATAAATTTTAATGTGTGAAACAGCTTATGAGCACAATGGTTTGTTGTTGTTGTTGTTGTTGTTGTTGTTGAAATGGGCATCTCTCTTTATTGCTCAGGCTGGCCTCAAACACCTGTGCTGAAACAATTTTCCCAAGTAGTTGGGGTGACAGGCCTGAACTATGATACTATGATGCCCAATTTGTAAGCACTTTTAAAGGATTATCTCAGAAAGTAAGTACCACATCCCCAGGCCATAGGAACTAAACCATTTTACATTTAAGAAACTGAGGCCTAGGGAGGTGCAGTATTTTCACCACTTAGGAAGCCGTGGAGCTAGGTAGGTTTCACCTCTGTGTACCCTGTCTCTGGGCCTTTTTAGACCACACTAATTCAGGTCTAGACTCAGCCAATGATTCAGTTCTAGGGTTTGCAATCTCTGCCTCCACATTGTATTTCCCAGATATATACATGAACTAAATCCCATTAATGCCATGAATCATATATGAATCCCATTTAAGTTTGACTACAATTATCACTTGAGTGGGCTGCCCACCTCTGGTGGTCTCTCCTCATGGCTAACCCATCCTTCCATGCTGCCAACAGTTATCTTTATGCAACACAAACCTGATCATGACACTTCTCTACTTAAAAGGCTCTCTATTGTCTACAGAACTATGTCCAAGAGCTCATTATGACACACACAGCCTCCCCCAGCTGGTCCTGACTTTCCTTTCTAACCTCTGCTTTGGACGTCCTGGCTCTTCATTGTATACTCTTACATAAGACAGATCCACAAGCAATTAGGGCAGCCTGGGATGCCACAATAAAACCTCCTGTGCAGCAATAGATAAATTAAAAAAAAAAAACAACTTTAAAATTTTGGTTTGGAGCTTTCCTCTACATTCTATTCTCTTGTAATAAAGTTAAAAGACTTGCTAAAAAATAAAATAAAAAAACCTTAAAAAAGAAATAAATTTAAAAAAGAAAAAAAACCTGTGCAATTAAAAACAATATCCACACTTTAAATTTTAAGTTATTTTCCACTTTCTATCTGACCTGGTATTTGGGTGAAAATATCTTGTAACCCTATTTGTAGGTCCCCAGAGTACAATGCTCCTTCCCCCTAAAATGCATTCCTTTCTCTTGCTTAGGAAAGCCAACTTCTTACTGATTGTCCTTTAGATTCCTTGGTTTAGAGTGTGACTCAGTGGTAGAATGCTTGCCTAGGCCGCATGTGGCCATACATTTGCTTCCACCATACACCTCAAAGAACAAAAGGCCATTTAAACCCTGCTCAAGTACCACGGCTCTGTGAACTCTACTCCCCAAACCTTCTCATGCAATCCCTTTTTCCCTCCTCAGGGCTCCCAAGCCCATGTTCTTACAAGAGAGAGTATTTTGTCTCCTACAGAAAGAATTATTGTATTGCTTGTAATTATTTATCAAGAGTAGACTGTTTGGGGCAGGTTCCCAATCTCTGAATCCCTAGTTCTTAGGTGTTCGGCTGGCTGTAAGAACACGAAAGTTTATCGCCTAATACATGAATGAATGATCAAAGTCTAAAAGTCTCTCTTTATATCTCAGAGGGAAAACATTTTGTCATGGACACGCCTTTGGACACATCACTTATATAAATCAGAGCCACAGTATTTGAGAAGGGATTGAAAGGAGCCACAAAAGGTGCCAAGTGGTAAACGTGTCTGGGAAGGGTGGAGAGGGGGAGCCAGCGACATCCTCTGAGTGACTTGTTCCTATACCATGCCTTTCCCACCATCCTAGAATCTCCAGCTACTTCCAGGATGCAGAAGATAAGAGTGTTCAAGATGGGTGTTTCTGTCCTCCTCCACTGAAGAGCTTCTCCCTCTGATTTTTAACAGCTAGGTCATTCACAAGACAGTGTTCAGTTTTCGTACTGGGGTTCAACATCTTGGAGTCACATCTCTTTCTGTTACAGAGACATCCAGCTCTGCACTTCCCCAATGTGTTCTGAAAAGAGCCTCACAAACGTCCCCACCCTCGGCCGAAGATATCTCCCAGGTCAGGAAGGGGCTTTCCAGCTGCTGGAGCTGCGATCGCGGCAGCGAGCGGAGCGGAGCCCCAGCAGAGGCAGACGCAGAGGGCGCCGCCCACGGCTGCCCGGGCTCGACGCGCGGGGCTGGGTTGCGGTTGGCCACAAGAGGCATCCATCTTCCGGGACGAGCCCGGCGTTTCCTCAGCTAGTGGGAACAGGGACGAGGGCGGAGAAGGGCTAGAGCTTTGTCCCCTCCCGCGAATCTAGCCCCGCCTCGCAGAGCCCAGAACTGCCACACGGGCGGCCGCCGCCCGCACTTGGCTCGCTGGGAGCCTCTAAGCCGCGGGCCGTAGGCGCGGTGACAACTTTGCGGCCGCCGGGGGCGCGGCTCTCCTGGGTGCGTGTGCGAGTGTGCATGTCACCGGCGGCCTCCTGGGGGCAGCAGCGGAAAGGGGGACCAGGAGAAAGAGGTAGCCTTGGCGCCCGGTGACCAAGGAGGCAGAGGACCCTCGCTGCGCCGGCTCACGAGAGCTAAACTCCGCCGGGGCTGTGCCCAGAGCGCGTTCGAAGGTCGCAGCAGGCACCCTCCAAGTCCAGCAGCGGTGACTCGCTTTAGGACTTCGATTCCTTTTGCCTGCCCCGGCGATAGCAACTGTATTTGCAGGCGAAGAAGCGGCAGCCGCGGCAGCAGCATCCCCAGCCCGGGTGGGACCATTGAGCCCCGGAGCCGGCGGCTGCAGGCAGGAAGGGAGGGTCGTGGCTCCGATCTGAGCGCATTCTCCAGGCGCCCGTCTTCCACAGCTGGCCCTCTCCCGGGCCCCGGGTGCAGGTTTCTAACAATGGTGCGAAGCGTCGGCGCGAGCCCCGCGTCCGCCCAGCGGTCGTAGAGGAAGTGGCCGGGCTCCGGGTGGGGTGGGCAGGGAGACGCCCCCCGCCACTCGCTAGCTGGAGTTTGCGCGGCTGGCCTCTACGGCCTCGGGTTCCTTTTGGGATCATCGACGGCGGCTCAATCCCGAGAGCATGGTGCCCGCGCCCGGGTTAATCTAGTTCTCTGTTCGCTCCTTTTTCCTCCTCCTTCTCCTCCTCCTCCTCCTCTTTCTCTTCCTCCTCCTTTCCCTCCTGCCGGTGCTGCCTCTGGGTTCCCGGCGTGTGGGAGTACAACTCTGCCTCTCCAAGGAGACCGGCTTGTGACCACTGAAAAGAACTTGTTCATTGAAAGCAAACCCGGAACAGCTGGATAATGTCCACCCCCAGCAGATTCAAAAAGGACAAAGAGATCATAGCCGAGTATGAAAGTCAAGTCAAAGGTAAGGATGGGAGCGGCTGCCTTGCTCCTTTTGTGTGCCTTCTTGTCATTGTGCTCGTGGAGTTGCGTTGCTAACTTGGTGTCTGCGTTTGAGGAAGGTGGCGAGGGACAGCTGGAGCCCTGGCTGAGCCTCCCAGGGCTTCCTACCAGCAGGTCGCAGTTTCAACCCCAGTCCCGTCAAACCTACAGGGAGCTAGATACCGAGTGGCTTCCTGGGGCTGCCAGCCGCACCTCCAACAGGGAGAGAACTGGCTGGAAGTTAACCACCTTTGGCTGGCAATTTACACGCGCAGGCCGGCAGCGCTGGTGGTTTCAGCTCAGTTATCATCAACATCATCATCATAATTCTTTTTAGATGAAATCATTGTCACAACATAAGATTTCTATGGAGTCATTTTGTAGAGTCTGAACACCAAGTGGTCTAGGGCTTCATAGAGTGAAGGCTATTTCAGACATTTACACTCTCCACTATTAATTTATTAAGGCAAGCTCCTCTTTTATAAAATAGCTTTGTAATATAGCCTGGCAGTTAAACCCAGCAGACTAGTGGGATCTGACTCCTCCTTTATAATGGGCTGGAATTGAGTGCCATCTTTCACACTCACATAAGAATATCGCTTTATCATTTGGAAGCCACTTGGATGTAAAATGAAGGTTTGAATATTTGAGTAGTAGTTTCAGTCCATTCACATTGTCAACTAATGAAGAAAACCTAATTAAGGTTGGTTAACCTCTTATTACTGTCTGTATCTTGTGGTTTAAAAAATAATATTTTCTCTCCAAGTATTTTGTTTTGCTGTTGAAGTGTTTAATAAACATATATGTGTTTGTTGGGTTTTTCCTCCTCTTGTGTGGTCTCTCCATAGCTTTCCTGATGGAGACAATGGATGGAGCCTTGAGATCACTGTTGTTCTTTGGCATATTCAATGCAAAGTTCAAAAAGATTGTTATGTCGACACCTGTGTTTGTCTATATACAGTCTTATGAAAGGGCTGCTGAGACAGGCATTACTGTATTTGCCTTGGGAAAGGCAGGAGGAGCCTGACTGTTCTTTTGTGTGGTCAAGTTGTGAAAAGACCTGGAGTCCTGTGAGAAGACCTGGTGGGGGTGGGGGTTCTGGTTTAACTGATGGTGAGTGTGAATAGGAACCAACTCATGGCCACCACCCAGACTTAGGTTTCCTTTAGGGTGTCCCCTCTAGTGGAGTTAAGCTAAGCATCATTTAAGAAACAGAATTTTTTTTTCCTGTCTGGAATTAAGATAATTTATACTTAAAAGAACTTATTACACTGATTTGGAAGTTATATTAGCAGAGAAGTAATTATTTCCTTAGAACCGGGTAAACTTTCTAATGAGGGTAACCATTCTTTTCTTAATGAGTCCCACACTGCCTAAAACCATTCATTCTAAGGTAGTACTCTTGTTCAATCACCATTTCCCTGGGCAGTTTTTCCACATGGCTCTTTGTGGCAGGTCTTTGAGGGGTGGAGATCTGGTTTTCTTGCTGCTTGAAGCACTGATTGGCAGAATGCACTTCCTAGTATTGGTTTAGTTATCTCTGCTCTAAGGTTATTTGCCTATGATCAAGTCCTTATTTGCAAAAAAAAAAAAAAAAGTATATATATATATATATATATATATATATATATACACAAACATTTTTTTCTTGATTAATTTCTTCTAATGTATGAAATTTGGGGGATATGTGTTTACCTGTATACTTGAGAGTGGATGCTCTTTACATTGATTAAAAATTAGTTAAATGGGATGTGTTATAATCTATCAAATCTAGATAAGGATGAATTAGGAATATGGTGAAAATGGTTTTTGAAACTAATTTTATCCCACAAAAAATGACCTCCACCTAATTCCCTTCAACCTTCCCCCTTATGCACATTCAAGATTCCTTGGGCAGCTTTAGGACTCTTCACTGTATCTGTCCTGCCCTGTGGCCAGACTTTACCTTTCCTCCTCAAGTACTTACACATCTGGTGTCTCACCTCCATCATTGCCTATATAGGCAAACATGGGAATAGGTTATTTCAGTAGATTTGGATCATAAACATATTAAATAGCAGAAACTGACCCTTATTTCTAGGCAAAATCAAGATGGGAGAGGAGAGAAATGCCAGTTCCGTAGTGCTTGAGGCCAGCTGTCCTGTGCATTGAGAGTAGGCCCTTGGTGGGAATAGTATGGGAGATAAGACTGTTTTCCTGTTATATTTATTGAATGCCTTTTCAAGGGGGAGCATCTTACCCTTGCAGAGTACCAATTTGTGATTTGGAATAGTCTAGCCAGCTACTTTATCTAATGATAAGCAAAATAAACTGGGCTGTTCCATTGCTGAAAGAAAACCTGGCTATGTGGGACTCATTAAGACACAGATGTGTTCCCAGTGAATTAAAGCCCTATATATTGGACTCTAGGTAGCTTAGATGTAGAGGTGATTTTTTTTTTTTTACAATAGTTTTATGTTGTTTTTATTTTTATGTGGTGCTGAGGATCGAACCCAGGGCCTCGAACATACTAGGCATGCGCTCTACCACTGAGCCCCAGCCCCAGCCCTGTAGAGGCAATTTTAAGAATCATTTTAATTGTGAGTAACTTTTTTCCATCTTCCCACTTAGAATCTAATACTCCGGGATGTTGGCTTTTCTTACTCTCTCCAAGTCCCTGATAACAATTGCTTTTTTCTCAGGATTTCTGAGATAAATATCTTGAACTAAAGGAATGATCTTAGATATGGGATTTTACCACTGTGACTTCCTCCTGAGGTTTTGGGAACAGTCTTCATGTGGCCATATTCAACTGTGAATAGAACCATTCCTGGTGACAATGTGTAATTTTATGTATGAGACCGTAACTGTGTCTAGTTACATGTATCATTCTACGCAAGTCATTTAGCTTCTTTCTGGGTTTTGGTTTTCTTATCTATAAGATAAGGAATTTGGACTCTTTTATTTCTTAGGGTTTCTGAATTTCATTGAAGATGTCATGTCAGTTCATATTAATTTCTTCATAAAATGTTCAGGCTTTTCAGTTTCTCTTGGCTTCCCTTAATCATTTTTGCTTTCATTCATTCTCATGATTAATCAGTTGAGTTCTTGGAGAATTAAAATGTAATGAAATAAAGAACACAGAAAAATAATAATCAAAACCATATTCAGCTAAATATAGCATAGAGTTGTAAGACAGGGAAAATCAGAAATTATACAAATCATTAATCAGGTGTGGTGGTACACTGTTGTAATCCCTGCAACTCCTGAGGCTGAGGAAGGAGGATGGCGTTCCAGGCCAGTCGGAACAACTTACCAAGACCCTGTCTCAAAAATCTAAAACAAAACAATGCAAACTGTTAAGAAACAGATAAGTTTGCATTAGGGACAAAGGCTACAATTTAAAGGAATGTGCTAACTTTGAGTAGAGAGATTGGCCATTTCATAAATGTTGGTCAGTTTCCTTTGAAAGACTTAGAATCAAGAGAAATAAATCTCTCATTTGTGTGAGCTGTTAAAAAGCAAGAGTGTCGGGCTGGAGATGTGCCTCAAGCGGTAGCGCGTTCGCCTGGCATGCGTGCGGCCTGGGTTCGATCCTTGGCACCACATGCAAAAAAGATGTTGTGTCCGCCGAAAACTAAAAAATAAATAATAAAAAATTCTCTCTCTCTCTCTCTCTCTCTCTCTCTCTCTCTCTTTAAAAAAAAAAAAGGCAAGTGTGTCTGGAAGAGTGTATGAAGCTCAAACCAGTTGACTCTGCTGCTTGTTAGCATCTTTGGCAAAAGCTGAGCAGTGGAAGAGATTGAATAATTGGCTAACAGAAGGTTTGGGGATTATCTGAGGCTTTTAGTGATCTGCGCAATTTCTGTAATCTGCTGGAAAAATATTGTGGAAGTATACATATGGAACCAAAAGAGTAAAAAGGCACACTTTATGAACTGTAACTCTTGGATGAGAGATTGTGTTTGTTTTAATGATACATACTTTTAGTTGCTAAGGATTGACAGCTCTCATTCGCAGTAATTTACTGAGGATAGCCTCATACTCCTTGACATGGGATATGTACAGGAAGTGCCAAGAAAACCTGTTGCTCTTGATCACTCTGCTGCCTGAAATATAAATAGTACATTTTGCTCTGCAGATGGAACCTAAGGAAATGCAAATTTAATCTGATGGCTGCCTATCATGCCATAGTTTTTTTTTTAATATTTATTTTTTTAGTGGTAGTTGGACACAATACCTTTGTTTTATTTATTTATTTTTGTG
The DNA here is from genome assembly GCF_021218885.2 of Marmota monax. Lineage (NCBI taxonomy): Eukaryota > Metazoa > Chordata > Mammalia > Rodentia > Sciuridae > Marmota > Marmota monax. Next base: position 1,226,525 of record NW_026695212.1, read on the forward strand.
TGGTGCCGAGGATCGAATCCTGAGCTTTGCGCATGCTAGGCAAACACTCGACCGTGGGGCCACAACCCCAGCTCCATGCCATAGGTTTTTAATGTGGAAATTAAAAATATTACTGCTACTAATGTGGAAATTCTGTGTACTTTTATTACTTTGATATAACCTAGATTGGAAAATAGCAACAATTTAACTTATGAACAAAAACATATAACCTGGATTGGAAAATAGCAACAATTTAACTTATGAACAAAAACTTTATAGCTGGGAAGGACTCAAACATTTCTTGTCCAACCCATTTATTATATGATGCAGGGAGTCTTAATGACAGATGTATAACTGCACAATTAACTATAACATCCTTGAGAGGATAACCTAGGTCATTTGCTTTTTGATAGTGGTTATTTGCTTTCAAATTTCTTAAAAAGCAGATATCTAAATAGAAGATAGGATACTTATCTATTTAGACTTTGAAGGAATCTTATATGGACCTAAGAAAGAATAAAAACTCTAGTCTGTGAACAGGAGTAGGTTATAACTAAGTTATATTTTGCGGTGGGGAGGGGCATTCCCTAAGATAATTTCAAGGGACTAACCATTGTTCTTAGATAACAGCTTCATATGGTGGCTTTTAAGGTAAAGAAAATGACACCTGAATGTACACAAATGTAATTTGCTTGATATTTTGGTGAAACTAATTGCAGCTACTGCAGCAAAGCCCCTTTACCTGATTAGTTTTCATAAACTGTAACTATGAGGGAATGTTCTGGAGAAGTGTTTAGACAATGTTTGTCCTATTGAAACACAGTGAAGGTTGGAGTATAACACAGGACGGTAAATCTCAGCTCTAACAATCTAAATTGGTGTGTTTGTTCCTGTGCTGTGTCTGTGTTGACCAGTTTAGGAGTCAGACATCTTTAGCTCTGTTTCAGGTTTTAAAGTCTACTTTATGGCTTTGCCAGGCCCTTTTCTTATTTCATTCATGTTACCTAGTTTCACTTCAATTCAGACAACTAAAAATTGAGATAAATAAGAAATGAAATATGTCTCATCAGTGTATTTTTGTTTTAGTAGTTTGAAGATAGAAGTTGGGATTAGAGACACTTAGGTGAGGGTACTTTTATTTCTGGGTCCAGAATTATTTCCCTTCCTATCAACAGCACATATATGTTCCCCTGTTGACCTCTCAGAATGGGAAGAAATAGAACATAGTTTTCAAGAACAGGAACTTTAGAGCTGGGGATGTAGCTCAGTGGTATATAGCACTTGCAAGGGTGTGAGAGGCCCTAGGTTTGAGCCCCAGTACTGAAAAGGAAGGAAGGAAGGAAGGAAGGAAGGAAGGGAGGGAAGGAGGAAGGGAGGAAGGAAGGAAGGAGGGAAGGAAGGAAGGAAGGAAGGAAGGGAGGGAAGGAGGAAGGGAGGAAGGGAGGAACTTTGGTCTTAGCTATTTAGCCTTGCCACTAATTAGATGTGTGACTTTCAAGACTCAATTTCTTCATCTGTAAAATAGGGGTAATAAAACAGGAGTAATAATAGTATTTACCTTGCTCTCTTTGTAAGGCTGCGGTGAGATGATTTGTGGAAAGCATTTATCACAGTCTTGGCACATAATAAATACTCAATACATGCTAGTTATTCTTATCTGGTTATTTATTTATTTATTCATTTGTATCTCAGTTGCTGCTTGTTACATTCTGATTTAGATAGTTTTTTTGAAATCCAAATCTTGGCAATCTTGATACCCAAATGGATTCCAAAGTTGGGGGGATCTTGAGTTATCTTCAGAAAATGCCATGTACTTTTAGAATGGAATGAGTTTCATGTTGGAATTAAGAAGGAAAATATAATAGGCAAGCAAGACAGATTCCCAGATCCTCATGACGTATAGATTTTATATTGTGGTGTTATTTTTTTTTTATCCAGGTGCAAGTAACTAACCCTGAAAGTACATTCCCTGGACCTTGGCTGCCATGTATGTGCTTACAACCTCTGTTTTAACTTTTCTTCACCTCTGTCTAGTGATTCTATATGGAAAACAAAAACAATAGACCAAACAGCCCATGTTATTTACCTGTGGATGAAAGGATTCTTATGACATCAGTAAAGTCATTGATTTATTTTCACAGTCTTTAGAAAAATATTTTGTTTTAAAATAAATGTAGAAAGGCAGATCAACATGATATTGAGATATCATCTCACCTCGGTCAGAATGGCCATCATCAAGAATATAAATAACAATAAATGCTGGTGAGGATGTGGGCAAAAGAAACTCTTACACAATGTACATTCCTATATTAGTACACCACCGTGGAAATCAGCATGGAAAAAAAAAAAAAACTAAACTAAAGATAGATCTTCCATATGATCAGCCATATCACTCCACTGTAGGAATACAATACTTAAAGGAATTGAAGTCAGAGATACATGTACACCCTTGTTTATTATAATGTAATTCACACTAGCCAAGTTATGGAATAGCTATCAGTCTAGGTGTTGGTCAGCAAATGAATGGATAGAGCAAATGTGATATCTATATACATATAAACATATAAAATGTGATATACACACACACACACACAAACACATATAAATACATTCACACATATATATAGTGGAGTATTATTCAGCCATAAAGGAGAACAAAATCATGCCATTTGCAGGAAAGTGGATGGATTGGAGAGCCATCATGTCAAGTGAAATAAGCCAGACATAGAAAGACAAATATCACGTTACTTCTCTCCTAGGTGGAATCTGGGGCCGGTGTGTGTGGACAATATGAAAGTAGAAAGGAGACCATTACAGAAGAGGAAGAGGATTGGGAGAGGGTGGATATAATCAAACTATGTTATGTGCATGTATGAATATGCCACAATAAAACTCATTATTCTGTATAATTAATATGCACTAATGTGGAAATGAAAAATTCTCTTATCATTGCTAATTTACTTGTGCTTCACTAGAAAGCAATTTGACATTAGAAACCATTTTCTATATATCTCCCACACCCCCTAGTATAGGGCTTCATTAAACATTTATTGAATGAATCGAGTAAGAGTTTGGAATAATGATTCTTTTATAGTGAAAATTAACATGGTAATCATTTAAATTTTTCTAGGGTATCCAAGTACTATCACAACATTAAGTTGAATTAAAATTGTAACTTCTTCAGAAAAATACAAATTTGAAAATAGTCTAGGTGTCCATTGATGGCTAACGGTTACCTAAATTTTACTGAGCAATGGTCTACTACCTTGGGCTGGGGCTGTAGCTTAGTGGTAGAGCTCCTCCTGCCTCGCACGCATGAGGCACTGGGTTCCATCCTCAGTACTACATAAAAATAAATAAATAAAGATATTTTTAAAAAATAGTCAACTACCTTGTACCCATGGAATGTTGCACAGTTGCTAACAATGGGTGCTAAAGAACATTTTACGGCATGACATGGTGAGTTATTTTATAATAATTGAAAAGAAGCAGCCTATAAAAAGGATGATGTAATATGAACTAAAGGCAACCAAAACTCTAGCTGGCATTATTGGGCACTCACAGTATGCCAGTCACTGTTGTGGCTCTTGGCATGGGTACCATGAGTTTTACAAGAATGTAAGCAGAGGTAATACATGGCAGGAGGAATCTATTTTTCCTGCTTAAAGTGGTTTCCTAATGCCTGTGTTTTGGGGCCATGGTATATCTGGCTCCTGGTAAGTTTTCAGTCTCAGTGTAGGGAATCCTCACTTTCAACTTCACCTTCTTGAAGGATGGGAGTTGGCAAGGTAGGTCCAAGCAAAGCTCAGTCTCTGGGTTGAACTTCTGATGACCAGATAATCAGATTTGGCCACAGGATAGCTCCAATTTCTTGCTGGCTTACAACTCAAAATATACTTTGATTTTTCCTTCCTTTGAGGTCAAGCGGCGGGGGTATATTTATCTTTAGAGTGCAAACCTGCCTGCCTGCCTGCCTTCTCTCCTTTTCTTCTCCCTCCCTGCCTTTCTTTCCTTTTTCCCTCTTCTTACCATCTTCTGCCCCTTCCTCCTTCACTCTCTCCCCATCCAAATGGGTATAGAAGACAATCATTTATAATTAAAAGAATACGAGGGCCTGGGCTGGGGCTCAACAGTTGCGCACCTGCCTGGCATGTATGAGGCACTGAGGTTGATTCTCAGCACCACATATAAATAAATAAAGTAAAGGTCTATTAACAACTCTAAATAAGTAAGTAAGTAAATAAATAAATAAATAAATAAAAGTTTACTGCAATTAAAAAAGAAAAAGAATACCATGCCAGACACAGACATGCAGTTTAAGAAATGGAACATTACCGGTACCATAGACTTGCATATTTATACCTTTTTGACAAATGTCCCCTCTTCCTACTTCCATCCAACAACAATTTGAATTTAGTATTAATCATTCACTTGTATTAGAAACCTCACTATAGTTTTGTGTGATATTTAGTTTTCATGTATGATACCTTCATATATCCAGAATATAGTCTTTGACTATGTACTGCATTTTCAATGATATTGAGGAATTTTATTTTTAAAAAATGGAATAATAGCCAGGCATGGTGGTGCATGTCTGTAATCCTAGTGACTTGGGAGGCTGAGGCAGGAGGATCAAAAGTTTAAAACCAGCCTTGGTAACTTAGTGAGACCCCATTTCAAAATAAAAAATAAAAAATAAGGGCTGGGAATGTGGTTCAGTGGCAGAGTGCTTGCCTAGGAGTGCTTGCACAAGGCCCTCAGCACTGCAAAAAAAAAAAAAAGTCTTGAGGGGCTGAGGCTGCATGTGTTAGGGCCTGGATTTAATTCCTAGCACCAAATAAAATTAAATAATAATTTAAGAAAATAAGTAAAATAATAATAATAATAATAATAAGGGAGGGGCTGGGGCTGTCGCTCAGTGACAGAGTGCTTGCCTAGCATGTGTGAGGCACTGGGTTTGACCCTCAGCACCACATAAAAATAAACAAATAAAATAAAGGCATGCTGTCCATCTACAACTACAAAAAAAAAAAAGGGAGCTAGGGGTGTGGCTGGGTGCTAAAGCACCCCTGGGTTCAATCTCCCATATCAAAAAAAAAAAAAAAGAATACTATGTATATATTGGCATGTATAACACATTCTTAACTTTTAAAAGATATATGTTGATGTATTTATAGGCGAAAATATGACATTTGGGATTTTCTTTATGATAATCTTGGAGTGGCAGAAAGTAGGTAGAGATACAGATAAAATAAGAGTGGCCATGAATTGAGAATCACTGGATGCTTACGTTTCCTTGTAATATTCTCTCCACTTTTGCATCTTTGAGATTTTCCCTAATAAAAGATGAAACATTAGTACATAGTCTTATAACTTTCATTTTTTAAAATTCAAGAATATGATGAAAAGATTAATCTGGAGGTGTAGCTCAGTGGTAGAGTGCTTGTGTAACATGTGAAAGGCCTTGAGTTCAATCCCTACCATCAAAAACAAACAAAAAAGATTGATCTACATTAACGTTTGTACCTGTAAAACTACTAGACTGTAATTTCACTTCTACTACTTTTCTCAAAGTAGTTGGTATTTATATTCTTACCAGAAGGGCATGAGAGTCCACCCTTCTGAAAAAGACTTAGAATTGAACAATGTATTAGTTATGGTAGAGACAAAACAGTTACAATATAGTGAAACAAACAAACAAAAAAACAGTGACTTAAAAACATAGGGGTTTATTTCTTGCTTATTCAACACCCTAGAGGTGTGCAATCCAGGCCACCAGGATAGCTTTGCCCCATTAAATTATTTAGGTTTCTTCCATTTGAGGTTCTGCCATCACCTAGAAAAAAATTGAACTTGTCTACCTGTTTGAAACCGAGTCTGAAGTATGTCTGTGTGGCAAGAAAAGCATACATCCAGTGTTTTAAAACCCAGACCCTTCTTAGCCTTTATCACTTCTCCTGGTATAACTGATGAGAACCTGGACATGTGGACCCATCTTATTGCAAGGGAGGCTGGGAAATGTAGTCTCTCTGGTGGGCCCTGTTTCTAGCTATAACTCTGTGACCATGGCAGGATAGAACAGATTTTAGTAGACAACCAGGAGTTACAATGAAGATAGAAATAGTACTTTGTTTTCATTTGTATGTCTCTTATTGCTATGAGATAGCATCTTTTTACATGTTTATGGGCCATTTGTTTTTGTAACTAAAATCCTTATTCATATCGTTGTCCATTTATTAACTTGTCTTTCTAGTGATTTATGAGTTTTGTGGGGTTTTAAAAATGTGCTCTTGATATTAGTCTCTTTGTCCACTATATCTATTACAAATATCTTCTCCCAGTTTGTAGCTTGTGTTTTCACTTGCGGAAAGGTATCTCTTCAGGAAAACATAAAGTAAAAAGCTACAGTGAGATTCCATCTCACCCAGTCAGAATACCTATTATCAAGAAAACAAAAAGTCACAAATGCTGGTGAGGATGCAAGGGAAAACACAGCTACTATGGAAATAAGTATGGAGGCTCCTCAACAAAAAAACAAGCAAACAAAGGAACTACCTACCATAGATCCAGCAATAGCACTCCTGGTTATAGACCTAAAGGAATCACAGCACGCAGTGGAGACCTATACACCCATTGTGCTAGCAGCTTTTCATCACTGTGAAGAATATCCAAGAAAATCAGCTGAGAGGAGTAAAAGTTTATTTTTGGCTCATGGTTCATAGGTTTTAGTCCGTGGTCAACTGGCAGGAACATCATAGTGGAAGGGAGTGAGGGAGCTCTGTTCTTTCAGCTCATGGCAGCTGGAGGCAGAGAGGGAGAGAGGAAAGGGCTTGGGACAAGATAAGAGTCCTCAAAGGCTTGTCCCCAAACACCCATTCTCTCCAACTAGATTCAACCTTGTGTAGTTTCTACCACTTCCCAATAGCCCATTTTGATTATGGTCAGATTATGGCACTTTTATGGTTCTGTCATTTCCAAAAAACCCTACTTCTGAACATTGCTGCTTTAGGGACCCAGTCTTCAACACATGCTTCTTTGGGGAATGCTTCATACCCAAACCATAATACCTATGTTTATCATGGCACTGTTCACAATAGCCAAGTTATGAAATCAGCCTAGAAGCCCATGAATAAATGAATGATAGACATTATTCAGCCATCAGGAATGGAATTGTGTCATGTGCAAGAAATGGATGGAACTGGACATCACCTTGTAAAATGTTATAAACCATATTCACATGAGTATTGCATGTTTTCCTCATATGTGGAATCTGGGAGGAAAAAAGATTCCATGAATGTAGAAGGGAGACTATTAGGGTAGGGGATCATGGATCAGGGGGAGGAGGAGGGGGTTAAGGGAGGGTAACCTGGAAGATGGGTACAATCAAAGCATTTTATATGCATTATAAAAATGCCACAATGAAATCCATTTTTTGTATAATTAATATGTGCTGATTATTATAAAAGGATATCTTGGTAAACAAGTTTTCATTTTAATTTGTTCAACTCTATCAATTATTTATTTTAGTTTGGTGTTTAAGCAGTCCTTTCCTACTTTGTACTTATATCATTTTCTAAATTTTTAAAATGATATGTAAGCTTTGATTCAGCTAAGTTTACTTTTCGTAATGTGTGAATTAGGGATACATTTGTTTTTTTTTTTTTTCCATATGGATGACCTTCTTTCTTCCCCATTTTCTAAATTGTCTCCTCTTTAAAAAATGATATGCCAGCTGCTTCCATCTTGACTGTAGTTTCACAGTATGCATGACCTGTTTCTGGACCCTCTGTTGTGTTCCACTGGTTAATTGATTCTTGCCCCAATAACACACAATCTTAATTACTATAGCTTTATAATAAGCCTTTTTATCTAGTAGGCTAAGTCTTCCTTCTTTATTCTCTTTCAGGAGTATCTTGGTGTTCTTGGTTCATTTTCTTTCAAATTCATTTTAACCAAATGCATTAAAAACCCATTGGCATTTTGATTGATATGTCATGAAGTTATAAATGCACTAAGGGAGAATTGACATCTTTATGGTATTTGTTCTTCCTATCCATGAATGAGAACATATCACCAATTATTTAATTGTTGTAAGTATCTTACTGTAAACTTTTATATTTCTTATGTTGTTTAATTAAATTTATGTCCCAATCTAATTTTTGTTACTAATGTTCATGAGATCTCTTAGTTTGTTTTCTTATTATTTTTGCTATTCATTAATGAAGTTTACTTTTGCATATTGGTCTTATGTCAAAGCACGTTGCTAGTCTATTATTATTTTATTGGGGTTTAGAAAATGGCACCCCAGCCCCCAAAGTATGGTGACTAAAGGATGATCTTCAAGTTATTGCTGACTTCCTTCCTTCCCTCTCTCCCTACCACTCTATTTAAATCTTCTTTCTTTCTCTAAGTGCAGGGTGGGAACTTTCTATCCAGTGAAGCTTCCTCCCTGGGAGGAATGCAATTATTAACATTCTTATAATCCAGGCAGGAGTAACTATGGGGTGGGGGGAGAAGTCTTCATTTCCAGGGACCCTCACCCAGACAATTCTTGTCAGCTGTTCTTCTGAGGACCTAAGAGATTATATCTGCCTTTTAAAGACAGTCCTTATTCACTGTGAGTTCCTTCCTTCATTCCTCCTGTAGCTTGTGGCCACCACATATAGACCCAAGCACATCTCTAAGCTTTCATTTCTTTCTGTAACTCAGGATGGTATGAAAGCCTCAACTCTGTATGACTACCACGCTGTGATTTCCCCCATGCACATTAATACATTTTTATGTGTTTTTCTCCTATTAATTTGTCATTGTCTATACATGTCAGAGAAACTTTAGAAGATGGGAAAATTTTTCTTCACCAACAATTTCAAATAATTTGTTTATTTTTTGTATAACAACAAAAAAAGAATCTTGTAATTTATAGAAAAATAATTAATTTCTTCCTTTGCAAATCCTATGGATTTAATTTACTTTTCTTGTATATTTGTTGTAGGCAGAATTAAAAAAATTTTTTTTAGTTGTTGATGGATTTTTATTTATTTTTTTAATGTGGTGCTGAGAATCAAACTCAGTGACTCACACATGCTCGATAAGTGCTCTACCACTGAGCCACAACTCGAGCCCCTATAGGCAGAATTTTGATTGTAAATTAATAATAATATTGATACTGGTGTGTTCTCTTTAAAGATGATGATTATTTTCTGTTTATTATAAATACTCTTTATCAGGTTAAATAAAATTTCACTATTTTATATATATATATATATATATATATATATATATATATATATATATATATATATTTGTGGCAAATGGACACAATATCTTTATTTATTTATTTATTTATTAAGAAAAAAGGAAAAAGAAGTTTTATTGCTTTGCTAGCAAAAGAGAAGCATAAGGGACTTCTGTCCCCAAGGCTGTGACTCTCTTGATTTATCTTTATGTGGTGCTGGAGATGGAACCCAGTGCCTTGATCCCAAAGGTGGGGTCCTTTTTTCAGTTTGTTTTTGGAGTCAATAAGAAGACCAAGCGCTGGCTGAACTGTGAAGAAGACTTTTATTCTTGGACAAGAATAGGTGAGGTAGGAGATAAATTCACCAATCAACTTCCTGCCCCTTAGGGGCTTAGGAGGTTGTAGTTATTAGGTAAAAGAAATGAGGGGAAGGAGAGGCAACACAGTTGATGCAGTTCACCAATTTTTAGTTTCTCAGTTTCTAAATTCTTTAAGGAAATAAGCCTCTGGTTTTCCTTTTTGATAATGTCTTTGGATTCTTATCTAAGTTGTACCAGCCTTATCAAATGGATTGGAGAATATTGCTTCTCTCTCTCTCTCTCTCTCTCTCTCTCTCTCTCTCTCTCTCTCTCTCTCTTTTTTTTTTTTTAAAGAATTTAACCTTTATTTGACTTATCTGTTTTCACATGGTGCTGAGGATTGAACTCAGTGCCTCACATATGCTGGGCAAGCACTCTGCCACTGAGCTACAACCTCAGCCCCTTCTCTCTCTATTTTTTAGTTGAAACTTTGGAATATTTCCTCACTAGAAAATTTGATGGAGCTATTGAACTGGGTCTAATCATTTTCTTTGTGTGAATGATTTTTTAAATTGTTAGTGCTATGTACCTCAAAGATTCATACGTTGGAAGCTTAGTCCTCTGTGTGGTGGTGTTGAAATGGTAGAACCTTTAATAAGTGGAGACTAGTGGGAGATCACTGGGGGACCTGCCCCAGAAGGGATTAAGGTAGTTTTCAGGGGACCCAGAGTTAGTTCTCCAGAGGATTATTATAAAAAGAGAAAACAAACCTTCTGTTTTCCTATCTGGCAATATAGGCTATTATATAATGTTCCTACCATTATGATGCCATCCATCATGAGGTAGTTTAACTAGAGCTGAACTGATAGTGATGTCATGCTCTTAACCTCGAGAATTGTGTGTGTGTGTGTGTGTGTTTATATTTATTTTTTAATTGTAGTTGAACACAATATCTTTATTTTATTTATTTTTTATGTGGTGCTGAGGATCGAACCCAGGGCCTCGCCACGTGCGACTCAAGCACTCTACTGCTGAGCCACAACTCCCCCCACCCCAGAATTGTGTTCTTAATATGTCTCTTTTCTTTATAAAAATACTGAGTCTCAGGTATTCCATTATAGAAATGAAAAACTAACTAATACAATTAGTTATAGGATTATTTTCATTTTCTATTTCTTCTGGAGTCAATTTTGATAAAAAAATTAATATATTTTTTAGAAATTTGTCCATTTTATATGAGTTTACCTTATTTTTAAAATGTGGGCTGATCTGTATTGAGCTTAAAATATTTAAATATTTTGCCTTATTTCCTTTTCTTGCTAAATCTGAAAAGGGGTTTATCTATTTTTGTTAATTTTCCATCTCTATTTTGTTGATTTCTGCTGTTCTCTTTACTAGTATCTTTCTAATTTTCTATGAATTTGGTTTTTTATTCATTTTCTTAAATGAGGTATATACCTCAGTCATTTTTATCCTTCTTTTCTACTGTAATAGAATAATTCAAGGCAATAAATGTATTTTCTAATATAATACAAATTCTAATATAAACACTTGGAATATAAGTATATTTTAAGATGCTTATATAACATTTCTAACATGAGCACTTTTCTCATTTTAACATCAGCTTTAATGAAAATAAAATTCCTTTTTTAAACATAATATATATTTCTAATATAAGCATTGATTCCAATGTAAGCATTATACCTAACAAAGATATTTGTTCTTAACTTCTGTGGCTCTTCTTATTTCCCTTCTGCTTTATTTCCTTCCACAGCATTTAACATCATTTGTTCCATTTTATTTTTATTTCATTTTGTTTGGGAGCTTTAAAATTCCTTATTTATATGAAAATTCATTGGTGTGATTAAAATCATGTTTTTTAAAAAAATATTTTTTAGTTGTCAATGGATCTTTTATTTTACTTATTTATATGAGGCGATGAGGATCAAACCCAAAGCCTCACGCATGCCAAGCAAGTGCTCTACCATTGAGCCACAACTTCAGCCCTAAAATCATATTTTAAAAATATTTTATGTAGCCTTTTGTGGTGGTGCACTCCTGTAACCCCAGCTACTTGGGAGGCTGAGGTGAGAGGATGGCAAGTTTGAGGCCAGCCTAGGCAACTTAGCAAGACCCTGGCTCAAAAATAAAAAGGGCTGGGAATGTAGCTCAGTGGTATAGTGCCCCTGGGTTCAATCCCCAGTTCTGAAATAAATGAATGAATGAATGAATAAATAAATAAGAAATAAAATAAAAATTTATCAGGCTGGGGTCATGGTGCTCAGTGGCAGAGCACTTGCCTGGCATGTGTGAGGCACTGGGTTCAATCCTCAGCACCACATACCAATAAATAAATAAAAATTTTATCTTTCATTATGTTAGTTTTAACAAGGAAAGTCATAAAAAGGCTCTCTTGTTTGTTCTTTCTTCCTCTCCTTTGTCTCCTTTCCTCTTCCCTTCCCTTGTCTTTTCTTTCTGATGCTGTGGCCACCAATAAGCCAATGAGTTAAACCCTACCCCTCCTTCTCCCCACCCCTTTCTCTCAGTTGTTGAACCTATCAATTCATTGTAATCATTTCAAACTTATCTAGTTTTATTTTAACAAGAGAACTCACAGTTTATATTGTCCATAGTCCAAGTTACTTTGGGGAGAGGAAGTCTGTTTTTTTTTTTTTCTAAAAAGAACTATATTGCTTTGGCCTTTTTCCATCTAGAACAATGTTTAAAGCAAGAGTGAAACAATGAGGATGATACATTCGCAAAAGAGCAAACCAGTGTTGTAGCAACCCTTTTTCAAGTACTTCATTTATTGATTTGTACATATGGAAAAATTCAGAACATAAGGATTTTAGAAATGAAATGCAAACATCTGAACCATTTTAGATACTGTTGGGAAATCTCTGGGGACTTGCTCTTGCAATCATCCAGAGCATGGCCTTACTGCAGAAGGCTGAGACAGCTTTCTTCCCTTGAGGAACTGATTCCCTTTCCTTTCCAAACTGGCTGTAGGGCCCTAGTAACAACAGGGCCCCTGGGGTGGTGGTGTCCTCCAGGCTCCTGGGTCTCAGGCAGAATGGCCAACCTGGCTTAAGAGCATTAATACTTCATGTCCTGGTTCTTGAGCCGTCATTCCCTTCTCAGTTGGTCTGTAGAAGACCTCTGGACTTTCATTCTTTGCTTTTATAATTCCGAAGGTGCAGTTTACAAAAACAGCTTCTTCCCACAGACCTCCAGCAGGTAAGATGGAGCAATATGTATCTGCTCATCATAAGTCAGACCATTTTCACTTTAGATGTCTGGCTGTGAAATGAGTATGTTTCAACAATGGAATTAAGCCTTTAAACAGTATTTACTAAGGAGAGAAGTGGAAGGAAGTCCATCTACTCATCTGATGTTACATATGTAATGGGACTGCCTGCCTTGTCTTTGGATGTCTTATCTATGCAGTTCACAAAAGTTCTCTTGGAAAGATCAATTATGGCTCTACCATTTCACTCATATTGATTACCCACAGTTCAGTCAAATAGTAATTCCCAGGCACCAGGAGAGAAAATCCAGAATTTTGTTGTTTCAGGATAACTCTGCCATAGTGTATGAGAACTAACCTCAGTGTGCTGTGAGACCAAAGAGGCAGACAAATCTAAGGTGACAATTTATTGAGGGACTTAGTGGTCCCAGGTAGCAGCAAGACAACGGGGATCCCTACAGTTTGGATCAGGGAGAGGGGTGTGTTTGAGAGTTTTTTCATCCTGACTGGTTTATCTTAAGATAATATCAAAAAGGCCCATCCCTGGAGCTAGAATCCAGTTGTGAAGTTTTACATTCCACTCTAATGATTTTGTCTCTTGATAGTTTGGTAGGAAATTATGTGGGAAAACCCAGCTAAGGTCTTTTGGGGTAGCATGGTACCATTCAAGATAGTGCAGAGATGTCAAGTTGAATCCATATATTAGTAAACCATAGCTTTGATCTGTGCTATAGGACCGAGTTCTGCCCATCCCCTGTCTTTATAGAAGAGGTAGATAAAAACAAATAGATAAAAAGTATCTTTTCAGAAGGCACAGATTGAGCAACACTAGAAATGATGAGAACTGGTTTTTCATTGATTGTCTCCAGGGCTTGATTAATTAGCTCTCATTTCTTTGACCATCCCTGTTTTTACCTTTATCTTCAACATTACAGGCATTGGGTGCATTCTTTGCTAATAGTATCATTCAAAAGGTTTTGAGAATTTGGAGAAGAACATTTATAAGTTTTTGTGCCTCTTAGAAAAAAGAGTTTTCTCAGTACAGCCTTACATAAAGGGAAAGTTAATGAATGAAAGTCAAATTGTCTCTCCATTGTTAAATGAACTTCTTTTGCCATTGTATTGATAGTGTTTATGAAAGATTTCCAAACTGCATTTTTCTGGAGTTTAGAGCTTAATTATATACATCTATATGTATTTTCAAAAAACTTAATAAAAAATAAATGTCTTCTTTGAAACTGGGAAGTCTGCTTTCCTTACACTTAGTCTAGAAATTACTCTCTTTTCTGTCAGGCATCTTGTTTCCTCGACCATCTTGGAATTAAACTGTGAAATAACATACAGAAAGCATGTACCGTGAAACTCAATAAAAATTTCTTTTGTTGCCTTTGTGGTCATTTATCTTTTGGATATTCTGACATTCTCATAACGGTGGACTCCCTTTTCAAATACCATATAACACTCTGAAACAAGCACACTTGTGTAGATTTATGTATTTTTCCATGTAACTTGGTAGTTTATAGCATGGCCTCAGGAATCAGACTGCTAGTTCTGAATCCTGGCTCAGCCCCTTTCTAGCAGTTCAACTGGGGAAAATTACTTCATCTCCTCTTCCTTACATTTTTTGCTGTTAAAATACTGATGATAATAATGGTACCTACTTAGAGCCTTGTTGAGGAGACAAACTCACACAGTAGGTGTACAAAATATGTAAATGCATTATCACTTCTATGAATTTAGGCTCTGGAAGCAATAATAATGCAATTTAGGTTACGAAAGACTTAATCAAAAGGAGCTCAGGGAGGACATGATAACTAAATGCAAGATGATATCCTGCCACAGGAAAGGGACATTAGATAAAAACTAAGGGACCTTGAATGAAGTGTAGACTTTTATTAATGTTAGAAAATACTTAGTAAGATTGAGAAAATAAAATGGTTTAAAATATTCCACTCATAACTTTTATGATTATAAAAAAAACTGTGTGGGTGTACCAGTGGTCTACTTTATGCTTCCAATGTAGCCCTCGCTGCCCTGCCACTGTGGCTTATTTTTAAAAGGACAGGATCCTTTTTCTTCCTGTCTCCCTCCTCCTTCCTAATCGCACCCCCCTCCATAATCTCAGAGGAAACAGGATTACCCTTTCTTCTCCATCCTAGGCACAGGAAGGAAGGAATTCAGACTTGGGGATGGCATAGAACATCTCAAAAATGATTATTTCCCAAAGGAACAAGTGAATTACAACTCCCAACAGAGAATCCATGCAATGTTTCCTTTGAATCACCTCTTTAAAAACCCACTGTTCCCCCTGATGGGCAGAATCCCAGCCTCTGAGACAGCAGTCCCCTGTGCTTCTCTTTTGCTAGCAAAGCAATGAAACTTCTTTTTCCTTTTTCTCAAAAGGGTGTCCTAGTTGCTGGATTGGCATTGGGGATAAGGACTGAGTTTTCAGTAGCATGGGGACATTTAAAAAGTTTTCCTTTTCCCTCTGAAGGTTTGATAAGTTTACACAATGGGAAATGATGGATTAACAGGAAAAAACAACAGTAATATACATGATTCGCACAAACACGGAAGCCATACACATTCAGTATGAGACCCAAGAAGGGGTGAGATGGCTTAACCTCAGATAGAACTAAACAGAGGGGAAGGGACATGGGCTTATTGGGGAAGGGAGGTGGTGGCAGCCTATGGAAAACTGGGGAAGAAGGTACCCAGCAAGTAAAGATTGTCTTGTTAAGAAGATGAAGGCTTCTGTGTAATAACAGCCTCCTGTGGCAATCTCTCTCTAGGCTGGTGTCAGATTTCCAATCTCTTCTTCCTGTGAAAAGATCTTTCCTGGGCAGAAAAGGGAATATCAGATAGAATAGTTCCTTTATATCTCCTGGATATTTACTTCAGTAAGGTAGATTTCATTCATAGATGTAATTTTTTTTTTAAACATTAAAGGGCACACAGTCTTTCAGATTTAATGTCTGAAGAGGTCTACAGTTTCTCTAAATCACCAAACAATGTATTTTAGGGTGTCATATTTTAGGGTCCCTTATTGAATAAAATACAGAATTGGTAAGTCAGACAATTGAAATTGCCCTCTTTCCAAAGATAATCATTCTAAATGGTTTATAGTACATCATTTTAATCATTATTGTATTTATGTTTATTATATTTTGTTTATGTCTATAATGTATTTATTTGACAGATGATAGGATCATTTGCAGGTTAGTTAATGTAGACTTTTTTTTTTTTTCTCAACAATATATCATCTATACCAGTGCTCTTCAGATGTGGTACATGGACCATGCTGGTCGCAAGCTATTTGTTCCCAGGACATGAGATAAGATAAATTGTGATAATGCTTCTTTTATCAAGAAAGTCCTGCTACAAATGAATGTCAGCTAAACCGGTGGTGGTGCTTAGTGGTATGACTCTTCAGATTCTGACCCAAGCTCCTCATCTTACTGTGGATTGGTAATAAACAGTTCACTGACCTTCATTAGAGTGGTATTGGTCTTCAACATTCCATAGAAATATGCCAAGGGCTGGCTTATCCCTTGTTAGCTGTTACTATTACCTGTTGTGCTTTGTTGATTAACTATCAAGATTGTCTTTCAAAGGGAGTGGTGGTAGCATTCACTAGTGGTCACTTTGTCCTTTAATCTGCATCAGTTTCCAGGATCAGGATTCCTCTAGAGAGGAAACATGGTGTAGAGGTTGAGATCTTGGACAAATCCAATTTGAATTATGGCTGATCTGGAACCTATTTTTTTTAATCTGAAAAATACTATTTCATAAGATTATGGGGAAGATTAAATGAGATCATGCCTACAAAGACACTAGTAGTATCTTCGCATTTAGTAAGGGCTCAGTAACATCAATAACAATAACATTATTATTATTTATTATTATTGGAAGCTATGATCTAAATTAGTTGACAATTTTTTTCTTCAATAATTTAAGACTCATTCAACTCCAAGAGGTTAAAATTACTTGACAGACTTAAATCTTATAAAACAAACACTAAAAATATAGATTTTAATGATTCTTTAGAAAAGATATGGTAGGCATTTAGCCAATCACCAGAAGCTACGCTGAGCCCAAAAAGAGTTGTGTTGGTAAGTTTCCTATGACTTTAATCTACCAAGAGATATTTTGTTACAACTTTTTACATCATTGTTGTTAGAGAGATTCCAGGGCTAATGAATTTTATTTTCTATGTGTGTATGATTGCAGCTATAGATAAAACCTGCTCATTAAGAGTTGCCAAAAATAAATCATTGGCCAAACAAAAGAAGAGAACCATTAGTTATTCCATCTGTCGGTCAAAGGCATAATCTTTTCATTTGCTTCCAGACATGTGTACGGTGCCCTAGTCCATTCTGTGTTGCTCTAACAGAGTACTATCGACTGGGTAATTTATAATAAACAGAAATTTATTGGTTCATGGTTCTGGAGGCTAGGTAGTCCAAGATGAAGGGGTCCAACGTCTGTTGTGGTTCTTCTTGTTGCCTCATCCCTTGGTAGAAGAGCTAAGAGATGATGTCTACAAGGGACCAGAGACAGAAAAAGAGAGACAGCACATGTTGCAGAGAGGCCAGTGGGGCTCCAATTTGACCTTTTCTAAAGCAACTCACTCTGGCCATAATGAACCCATCCCCCTGGTGAAGGCATTAATCCACTCATGAGAGTAGATTCCTCATAAATATGGACCCATCACCTTGTAAAGGTCCCAATGCTTAACACCTGCATTGGGGATTAAAAACATTCAAACCATAGCATATGGAACATATATGTGTGTGCATTACAAATGTGTATGGTTCTTTCCTTCCTTGGAGTAGTGTGGTAGGGTTCTTAAGGAACACCCAGGACAGATTGTATATTGAATGTCTTTGGTTGGCAGCTATTTCTCCTACATCTTCCATAAGATAACTCAGTTTACCTGAGGGTGTTTGTTGTGTCATTAAATTCTTTGCAATTTGATTGTCTTCCTGTGATGAGTCAGAAGAAAGCTTGAGTCTAGACTCATTGATACTTGTGATCTGATGCATTCATTCAGTAGTTGCAATATGAATATTGCCAGGGAGTTATTCTGGTTACAGTCTACAGTACCAGACCCTAAACTTTACAGTGTGTCCTTGTCCAGGGAGGCCCTCCTGGTTTCACATTACCCTTGGAAAAAATGGAACTCAAACCATAGAAACCTGAGGCAAGTTGCCCCAAGTTCCCATAGTGACAATATGGTGGAGCCACCAGGTTTCAAACCCAAGAACACCACCTTAAAAAAGGCCAAGTGCATAAATTGTATGTCATTCCTTCTCTATAAACCTGATGGGAGAAAAAGAGGAAGAATGATTGCCTTCTTTGTCTTAATAAACAGAGTTTATATCAATATAAATTGTATTTTTGTTGTTTAACAGTATATACTAACATTAAAATATGGCTTCTTGTTGCCTCAATTTGATGAGGAAATTCATGGTGGAGCTGCCTCTTTAGAAAAGGCAGTTGAGAGCTGGTTGTGTAGCTCAGTGGTAGAGGAGAATGCATGCTTAGCAACCAGCCTTGGTTGCATCTCCAGCACTGAGGAGAGAAAAAGAAAAAGAAGAAAGGAATAGGCAATTGGGGGAGAAGTATTTAAAAAGTATTTAAACTGGAGTGAATATTCTTGCTAAATTTAGGGCCCTGCTGTTGGGGATAATAAAAATCTCTGCCTCAGCTCCTTTGTTACTCTCAACAAATGGCTTTGCTAGTTTCCAAATGGAGAGAGCCCTCGTGTTTGGACTTTCTGGGGAAGGAAGTTGTGTCTCTTTCTCCTGTTCTTTTTATTTTACCTGTGTCTTCACTTTTTATCATTCCTCTTTGCATGCTGTGAGGACTTGAGGTAGAATCATTTAAATGCACCAGCATTACCTGGAGACTGTTCAAGCAGCTTGCTGGGACTCACCCAAGCCCCCAAATTTGCATTTCTCACCAATTTCCAGGTGATGTTGTACCTGTAGGTCAAGGACCACACTCTGGGGACCATTGCTATAAAAATCAAAGCCATTTTGTAATTTTTTCAAATTAGCCAATTTAGATGCTAATTTTCCTCCCAGTTTCCCTGAAATCTTTACCTTTCTTACACTTGCTCTCAATTCCTTTAAATGGATGTCCAATCATGGCAATTTAAACTCAGATCATAGGAAATGTATGCATCCCTGGCTCCTGTTTTGCCTTTCTCTCTCCATTTTATATTTTGGTACATCTTCAAATTATAAAAAGCCTTTTCATATCACACCTGGCTAAGTTGAAAACTAAAGTGGGAACATGAAGAACCCTTGAGGAGTAAAGCTTCAGTTTCCCTGTAAACCTGCATGTGCATGTGAACTAAGGAGAAGGAAGGCAGGATAACCTTCTTCCATGGACCTCCTCTAGAAGATTTTGGTTTCCCACCATCACCACCAGCAACTCAAGAAATTTTATTATATTTGATGGAAGCTTTTATTTGACTTATTTTATTTTTGTCCTAGGGCCTCTGATAATTCTTGCAATTGCTTTAGTAATATTTACAGGGGAACTACAATGTATGCAAGGGTTAGGATCTCAAGGCAGACATTAAGGAGAAAATTTCATACCCTTGAAAATCTCCAAGTCACCAGGGTGTGGCAGCACTTATAGTCCCAGCTACTCTGGAGACTGAGGCAGGAAGATCGCTTGAGCCCCAGGAATACAAGACCAGCCTGGACCATTTAGCAAGACCCTATTTCAAAAAGGAAAAAGAAAATTCCCAGGTCACCAAGAACTGCAGTCATGAATGCTCAAAAGACAGAAATTAACTTATCTCTTTGTGTATAGGCTGTGGTACATTGGGCCAATGTCCAGTTGAAAGATGGGCCAGATAACAATGATGCACACGTGTAATTCCAGTGACTTGGGAGACTGAGAAAGTAGGATTGCAAATTGGAGGCCAGCCTTCACCACTTAGCAAGACCTTGTCTCAAAATAAAAAATAAAAAAGGACTGGGGATGTAACTCAGTGGTAAAGCACCCTTGAGTTCAATGCCCAGCACCAAAAAAAAAAAAAAAAAAAAACAAAGCAAAACAAGAGACAATGGATGTTTAGAAAAATAAGAGTTTTCCCTCCCTCCCTTATCCTCTTCCAAGTAAACATAGACTTGCAGTTAAATTCCAGTAAGTTAAATGTGCTTGTAATGTGACTTCACTATATTGTTAAGATAACTTGGTTCTAAGCTACTAGTCTATTTTTTTTTTAGCTTCATGCTGGAGTTAAATATTATAATTCATCCATTCATTCAACAAACCACCATTGAGTGCCTCCTTTAACAAATGGAGTCAGCTCAAGGGTAGCAATTTGTTTTTTATTAAGCCACCAGATTTGGTTTACAGAAGTTGCTCAAGCAGCATTTGCTGGATGAAAAATTAGGGGAAAATCCATGTCTTTTTTGTGGCCCATGTCCTAGTTGTAGAGATGGGGAAGTAAATAAAGATGAGCTATGTAGTGAGTTAGAATTATCTTAAATATATGGGAGCATTGTGGAGGCAGAAGTTAGTTCTGCTCGGGGGAGTATGATGTAGATTCATGGGAGAGACATTTATGCTAAACTTTGATGGATGAGTAGGAGTTCTCTAGGGCAGGAAGAGCATTCCAGGTAAATAGGAGGCTCCTCCAATGACTCTAATAGATCTCCTTTTTAGGAATCATTAGCTTAGTGCTTAATGCTTTGAGCTGAGATGAGAATAGAAAGGTAATACCAGAATTAGTTAATAGCTATTGGGCGTGTATTATATGCCTGGCAGTGTAAGTGCATTTTGCACACAAGGTTTAAATCTCACAAAAAACACACAAGAGAGATATTGTTAACACCATTTTACAAATGAGAAAATAATTGAGAAATGTTTAATTTCCCAGAAATGATATCACTAGTGAGATGACAGCCATTAATTAGGTTTATGTGTGCCTTGTGTGAGTCCACATAAGTAGTTTAGACTTTGTGGACAGTGGGGAGCCATTGAGGTGGTATAGTCAGGTATGAGTGTGCAGGATAAATTTAGAAACCCTGAGTGGAGGGAGGCCAGTTTTAGAGTCTTCTTGGATTCTCCAATGACATGTCAGAGGGATCAGTTCCATCCTTGGCCTTCATTTTTATGTTCTCTCTGGAAAGAAAATGAACCATTTTCATCAAGGACTTTTACATCTTGATAGAAGTGAAGGTCGATTGATTCTTGCTAATATTTAAGTGTATATTTAGTCTGCAAACTGTGAACTTTCTGAGGACTGGGATCCAGTCAGAATTTTTCACTAAATCTGGCACACAACCCAGAGCCTGATACTTACAATGAAATAAGAGCTATCTCCTGACTGAATGAAATGTTATGTTGCTCTATCTGCTGAAATTTAGTGTGTACAGATTTATTGGTACCTCCCTGATAGTTTACTGCTGTATCTTTTGGATAGAAAAAAATACATGCCAGGTAGAACACCTAAATTCAGAAAAAAGAAGTAGTTTCTTCATAATATACAGAATTATATGTTCTCTTTCTCTCTAACTCCCTTTTTAATTTTTTTTTTTTTAAGTACAGGGGATTGAACTCAGGGCACTGTACCACTGAGCTACATCCCTAGCCCTTTTCATTTTTAATTTTGGGACAGGATCCCCTTAACTTGCCCAAGCTGGCCTCCAACTTGTAATCCTCCTGTCTTAGCTTTCACAGTAGCAGAAATTATAGGTAGGTGCCACTGCACCTGCCTTCGTTTGAGTACCTTTCTCTATACAGAGACAGAAAATGGGACAAACGCTTTGTTATTGGTGGTAATTGTTCTTTGGACTTCTTGAAGATTTTTCCTCTGAAGGATGCATATTTCATTGATCCCCTAACATGTTGGTGATGAGGGTGGTGCTAGGAATCCTGACTAAATTCACTCAGACTAGGATATACATGCATGTCAGTGTCCAGAATTCCAATCTCATAGTCACTACTTCAGCTAACAACGAACAGACAGCCATGTGTGTATGTGTGTGTGTTTTATGGTATTTCATATCATCCCTTCAAATTTAACCCAGTATCACATTTCTTCAAAGATGAAATCTTTTACCATCTCATATTTTAAAAATTTTCCCTAGTAAGATCAGCTATCCATTTTTTTAAACAATTTTCTTGTCTCTTGAGGACATTGTACTTGGAAGAACTCAAGACCAGGCACAGTCTGCATGAGGGTCTCTGGTTATGAATCTGGCATTTTTCCAAAAGTAGTACTGACTCATTTGAGATGATAGAGTAGGTATTTTGTGTCTTTCTCCTCTCCAGGGTGAAATCGCTTGTGTATGTGATATTTGCTATGGTCAGTTCTCTGGTAAATGTTTTCTCGGTTTCTTTTTTCTTACTATTTCTAAGTCATTATGTTCTGTATCCTAAATCACCAATCTTTCTGTTTTCTTCTACCATTTTGGGCCTCAACATGAATTTTACCTGAGAAAAAAAATGTAATGTCCGGATTTCTGGCATTAGGGAATTCCAGTTTTACTGATATATATTACATGTCACCATAGCTGAGAAATGTTTGTTACACTGGTTGATCACATTCAGTGAGATGTGATCTTACTTTTCAATTGGATTTTTTTTAAAAAAAGATAATAGTTGATGCAGTTGAAGATGTGGTATAATAAACAGAATTTCTCACTAGGAGTGAAGGTATAAATCGATATAATATTTTTGGAGTGTAATTAGAAGTGTATGCAGAGGCTGGAGGTGTAGCTCAGTGGTAGAGCATATATTTAGGATGGGTGACGCCCTGGGTTCCATCTCCAGCATCACTAAAAAAACAAAAAAAGTGTTTATATAAGGGAAATACTCAGGGAAGAGGATAAGGATTCATACATAACAAGGCTCATCATAGTTTTCTTTTAAATTAAGATTATAAGGCACATGAATACCCAAGAGTCAAGAATAATTTAATCAAATTTGGTATGTGAAAACATGTAAATATTACAGAACTATTAAAAACTATGACTTTGAACGAGTATTTAAGGACAAGAAATCTCTTCAGGATATCCCATTAAGTGGGGAAAAAATATACAGTGCATACAACATTATTTACACACCAAAATATTACAATCATTGTTTCTGAGAATATAGGGTGAGCAATTAAATAATATACTCTTTGTGTTTGCATATATTTTTCAATTTTTCTCTAACAAGTTTGTATTACATTGATGATTCCATGAATGAGTACATATAAAACATTAGAATGATACCAGGCCCCAGAGTAAACTCTCAAATATGTGCTTTTATAGTTGCTGAAATGTCAGTGTCATCATTTTTGTAAGAAGGAATACATAGTTCCTTCCTTCCTTCCTTCCTTCCTTCCTTCCTTCCTTCCTTCCTTCCTTCCTTCCTTCCTTCCTTCCTTCCTTCCTTCCCTTTCCTTTCCTTTCCTTTCCTTTCCTTCTTTTTGTGCTGGGGATTGAATGCAAGGCCTCCTGCATGATAGGCAAGTGCTGTACCACTGAGATAATCTCCAGCCCCTTTCTAAAATTTTATTGTGCTACAGGCTCTCACAAAGTTGCCAAAGCTGGCCTTAAACTTGCAATCTTCCTGCCTTAGTTTCTCCAGTAGCTGGGATTATGGGTGTGTGCCTCTGTGCCCAGCTATGTAATATATTTTTGTTAAACCCACCTTAACTGGAACTATTTTGTAACAATGTGCTTAATCTCTGTCCTCCATAGACTGTGGTCACATCTGTCATATACCTGCCAGCTCTAATATGGAGCATGGTATTTCTAGTAAGCGCTTATTCCACATTTGTTTGGACTCAGGGATTAGGTTTCTAATACTTCCTATGTTTTCAGTTTCTTAGCAGGAAGGACACCAATGAGAAAGCTGTTAAAATATCAGTTCTTCCCCAGTGAAAATTTTTGTGTGTTTATCAGTATTGAAATATATATAAGTGAGGAAATTGTATGGTGGTATGTGGAGTGTTGTTGAACCAGAAATATGTTTATTGGCATATTATATGTACAATGACACTGAGATGTCTTTACAATTTTTTTTCAAATGTTATAGTTTTCAAATTTTTATTTATTTTTTATTCTTATTTTCTTTTTGGTGGTACTGATGATTGGGACCAGGGATTTACACATGACGAGGCAGGTGCTGCACCACTGAGCTAAACTACCAGCCTAATTTTCAAAATTTAGATCAAGAAGAACTCAATAAAAATCATGACAGAGCTACTTCAGACATCCTTTTGACTAGTCTTTCAGATTAGAACTTTAAGCAAGGATATGTACTCTTTAACAGACTGGAGGGTATTTGGGTGGAACCATGGGAGTATTTGTGGTTACAGAAGGATCCTGTGGAAAGTTCTGTGGAAAGACAACATTTAAATCCATAGTTGATCACAAGTTTAAAGGTCTCGGCAATACACAAGGTTTGTTAATTGTGCATAGTTACTCTAAGGCTTGCTGATCACTATGAGAAAGTAATGAAACTCAGCAAGAATTACCAGCTGCTGTTTATAAAACCCAAGGATAAAATTCCCTTAATGAAAGTAATGTGCTGACAGTAGTGTTTACTGTTTAAAACATAATAATCATGTTTCTTGTATCTAAGACAACTTTCCAGAATGTATTAAATGTACCAGAGAAAATCCAGAGTAATATACTTTTTAAAAAGAAATGAATGTTTATTTACATAAAACCAACATAAAAAAGTTTTAAGATCCCTTGAACAGAGGCCTTGGTTTTATAGTTGAGCTGGGAAGATTATAGATATGGAAAGTAACTATCATTTTTGGAAATGCAAAAAATTTAGAAACACAAATGAAGAAAACACATTTGGGAAAACATTAATATCATGAAACCTAGATCTTGAGAACTTCAAAAGACTTTACTATCCACTCGATGGTGATTTTTGGAATCTCAGAAATGGTGTTGAAATATCATAGGATAGAAAGGAATAATCGGGAGGCTAATGCAATCAGAACCTCATAGCCTTTTATGGGAAGTAGCATTTGGCAAAGCCTGCTAAGCTACTGTAAATGAATGTTAATCGCATTTTATCAGCTGCTTGTACTATCTTTATTACATAATTTGAATATTTATGACCCTGCAAATATGTTTAACGGTAAAATTACAGTGTTTATGGAACTCAAATTCCAAAAAGCATGCAACCCTTTGATGGAGAAGAATTATGTTTAAATACTACAAAATTCAAGATGTTTCTATCACTTAGCAGTATTTTATATCCTGTAGAACAAGCACCTTTTCCAAGTAAAATACTGTGACAAACAGAATAGTGTATGCAAAAATTGACTTCAAAGACCAATGTGATTTAGATAATTAATTGTATATGCAACTATAGATCACCAGTAAGACCCTTTTTAACTTTTAGGGCCAAGTGAAATTAACTTTTTTCAGTATAGTTTATATCATTTTGGTTAACTGTATCCTCATCTGCTTAGACATTATTAATAATCCTCTTTTTTTTAAACGAATTGAATCGGACTTTGGAATTGGACAGACATAGTTATGTTGAAAATGAAAATAATAGATGGGAATGCCTCTCTAGTTTTGTAATTTATACTTATTTTGTGTGTGTATTTGTTTTGGGAAAATTTGACTCTGCATTCTTACTTCTTTGCCAACATAAGTCCACTAAAGGCATTTTTTTCCCTTTGGAAGGATTTAAATATGCTTGTTTTTCTGAAAAATATAATAGGAAAATACAGTCCACATTAGAACCCCGAAAACCTATAATTAAGATGTATCTCAGTAATTTTTTCCCCTGTCTTTTGTTAAAATGGAAATAGAGACTTTTTCGGGTAAATAAAATTATTGGGAGGATCAGACATTGTTTCCAAAGTTATAGTAATGTTATACCTACCTGTTTATTTCATTTTGATTATCTAAAATATTAGCAATTTAATTGAATTTGGGTATACTTTTAAATATTCTATCTTGGGGGTTAATTTAGATTTGTGGTGATGTCTACTGGTGACCACTGAAGGGTGATTAGGAGGGTGAGCTTCAGGGTCAGTGTTAAGGCCAGATCCTAAATCCACTGAGCTAGAAACCACCATTCTATTAGGCTAATAAGTCTCACAGTGCCTCAGTAGCCTCACCTTAGTGGGGTGTTGGGAGAGTTCCCTGAAATCTTTACAAATACTTGGACCTCCACAGTGCCAAGACTGTTGTTCCCTGGAGTCAATGAAAATTTGTATACATTATTACATAATTAATGTTAGGGATACTTAAAACCCTTTGCCTTTCCACCATCTGTATTTGGGAGGATTAACCAGTCAGTAACTTACTTCAAAATGTTGGCCAGGGAAAAGATACCAAGAATGCAAGTCAGATTCTTTGTCTATCTGATTACAACATTAGAGAAGCTTTGCTCTATCAGACACTTGATCCTATTGCCTAAACTGAGACTAAGGCATTTGTTTATGGATCAGTGCTGTTACTGCCTTATTAGTATAGAGCAGGCGTCAGTGAACTTTTTTTGTGAGGTTCAGGGAGTAAATATTTTAGGCTTTGTGGGCTACACAGTGTCTGTCACAACTACTTCACCACTGTAGCCAAGACCAGTCTCCTACGCAATATGTAAAAGACTGGATTAGCAGTGTTCTATTGAAACTGTGTTTTCAGAAAGCTACCATAGCTTGCTGACCCCAAGTGCAGATAATTGAGAGTATGTTGGCTTCTCCTTTTTAAAATCAGAAATAAATTTTTGCCCCAAAGTTGTAATTGGGCATTATTTGGTTTCTCTCTTCACCTCTAGGAACAGAGTAAGGGGTGATAAGGACCATTATACCTTTTCATTTGTAATTAAATAGATTTTGAACTGTAATGGACAGTGTCTAAAGCTGGCTTTGCACTTCAGTAGTTTCACATCATACTCACCCATCTCCTAGCTGTAGAGTCATTAGGTTGTGATGTGGCTTTTATAGGGCTCAGTTTTCTCATTGGTAAAATAGTAATAATGCTTACCTTGTTGGGTTACTGTGAAGTTTGAATGAATCCATGCATTTAAAATCCAGGACTCGCTGCTATTGGTCTGTCAACCATACATTTAGGAGCACTTGGCTAGGGGAATGTGGGAATTCACTTCATATACCCATTTCAGTCACTCTTTGATGGGATTAGTCACTTAAGAAATGAGTTTGTCCCATCTTAATTTTTTTAAATATTTTTTTTTGCATGAACACAAAATATTTTTATTTATTTATTTATTTATTTAAAGGTGGTGCTGAGGATCAAACCCAGTGCCTCATATATGCTAGACAAGCGCTCGACCACTGGGCTACAACCCCAGTCCCTGCCTGTCTTTAAAAGCATTAACAACTGTGTTATTTACCTACCCAAGTCCATGCCCAGTGCTCCCTGCAGTGCCATATTGTTTGGTTTGAAGTAATTGGAGACTTTTGTAGGGAAATAGGCCTCAGTGGCTTGTTCCACCCCAACCTCGCCCTCAGTTGAAGTATCCCCATCCACAGGGAGTCCCCATGGTTCTGCCACTGACCCAAAGGCCCAGATCTCATAGGTAGAGCTATAGGACTTTTGGGTCCTCAGGGTCCCCTCTATCTTTGTTGTTCTGGTAGCACCTCCAACTACTTGTTAAACCATGAATTTTGTTGCCATTGTTTTCTCTGACTCCTCCATGAAACTATGGCTTTGCAAGTATAGAGACTGTTTTATTTTCTTTTTGGCTCCCTGGCTACTGGTGCAACCTAGGTGCACCTTGAAAATGTATTGATGTGTGGATGAATGAGTGAGTGATGCTTTCCAGGCCTCTCACCAGCCTGCCATTCTTTATCTGCATACTCTTCACTTTGTGAGGGTCCCTCTCAAAAATATAACCAGATTGGGCATGGGGTTGGGGGGAGGGATGGGGGAGTTGCTCCAGAAGAACACATTGCTGTCAACACTTTTTTAAATGTCCGTAAACATGTACAATGTATTTTGGGACGTCAACTGTTCTTCTCATCCCTCTTTTTTTTTTGGTTGCTGATTGTATAATAGTGTTGTAGGAAAGCAGCCAACAATGGTGCTACCACCTTCAAAGCTGTCACATTGACTTTCTGGAAACTATCAAGGCCACACCTTACCTTAGTTGAAATTCAATGGCACTGAGCCCTTGAGATTATAGATAGTAGTTTTCTGGAGTAGACACAATGGGGTGTGAACATATGACTGGGCTGGAATATGTGAAAATGTTTGCATGGGAAATTATAGATCACTGATGCATTATATAATAAACCATTTATGGATATTTTATGATAGACACATACACAGAATAATATCAACATATGATAGGGATAGAAAAGTATATCACAATTTCATCTGCATAGTAGCAATCATTTACAAGGAAAAAAGATCTTACTAAATATAAATTGATAGTCTATATTCATGGATTAGGTTGTTTATTATATTTTGTTGGGGGGACCAGTAAAGTATATTGACTAAATGCTAACTTTGGGTCAGTGTATCTGGATTCCTATCCCAGGTCTATGACCTTGTTCAGATTACTTACCCTCTTTGAGCCTCACTTTTCTCCTCCGCAAAATGGTAGTAACAGTAGTACCACAATATGAGTTATTATTCAGACTAAATATGATATTTCACATAAAGCACTTGGGGGACCAGCATTTCTTTATTACTTTATTATCACTTGACTTGATACATGTAGGTTCTTGGTCAGTATATTAATACTTTGGGGAATAAACAATGCCTTTCAAAGTACTAATAGCAGTTATATGTGAACAATATGTGCATAGTTCTAATTTAACATTTCTGCCTTTCTTAACATTTTATATAGTAGCTTATTCTTCTGGAGATTACTCTTGAAATGATAGTTAATTTTTCAACATTCACAAATGAGAGGTGATTTAAAGCTTACTTAACTCTAGTAAAATAATAAGCAAACCATATAAAATTCAATGGGATATAATATTAGAAAAATCATGAAAACTACCAATATAGAAAACAAATGAAAAAAATTAGAATAGAGTTGTGTAGTTAAATAAATAGATGCATTATACGACAAATAGATAAGTAAGAGCTATATTTTAGTGTTGCGACTACTTTTCCTCTCCACTTCCCAGTATTTATAGTCTTTCTGTGAGATCTTTAAAAATTATATATATATATATATATATATATATATATATATGTGTGTGTGTGTGTGTATACACACACACACACACACATACAGATAGATAGATAGATAGATTTTTCCCTAGCCAGGAAATGAACCCAGGGGTACTTACCCACTGAGCCACATCTCTCGTCCTTTTTATTTATTTATTTATTTTTAAATTTTGAGACAGGGTCTCACTAAATTCCTTAGGACCTCACTAAGTTACTGAGCCTGGCTTTGAACTCGAAATCCTCCTGCTTCAGCCACCTGAGCCACAGAGACTATGAGTGAGCCCCACCATGCCCAGTTAAATAAAAACTTAAAAAAAAAAAACATGTTATTTACTCCAATTGTTCAAAATGGTAGACATTAAAAATCATTGAATCTAAGAATATCATTTATTATAAATAGCAAATTTATTGACTTTACTTAAAATCAAGTAGCTGCTTTATATAAACTTTATATAAACTAGCTTCCTAGATGGTTAAGAACAAACAGGTCCTACCCAGGATCTTTAGGTGCCCCAAATATTAATTTTGACACAGAACCTGTATTATCTGCACAGGAACACCAAAAATTCTCTTGAAACTCTCAGTCTGTGATTCCTTGTAGGTATTTTATAAAGCATCTTTTCAAGGCCAGTGAGAAGTCAGCAGCACAAACTTCTTTTGTGTTTGCTTAAGGGAATCCCCAGAGATCAAGGCTGGCTTCCGAAGTGAGTGTGGATGTATCCAATTTCCATCCGGGACCCAGCAGATCTGGTTCATTGTGTCATTGCAGTTGGCGGTGAGAGCCTGCAGTGCTCACATCTGACTCAGGCCAGGCAAGCCCACCTTCCTGCCTCATTATTACCATCTAGGGTCAGGCAACAGGAACCTTTTTCCTTTAACCCTGAATGTCTTCATTTTCGTGACACTTTGGAAGCAGAATGAAACATGCCGCAGGATGCGTGGCCACTGTGGTTGAACCCCCGTGGTTTATTACATGATGAGATTGTGCCTGGGTTGCAGATAGGCCTGCCCTTTGTCCGTCCAGGCCACCCCAAAGTGGCTCCTAAACTGAACACATTTTTACAATATCTACAGTAATTTACCAAGGTAAGTCTTTTCACCAGAAAATGAGAAGAAAACCTGTCTTTTATTTTTTGGAAGAGTCCCATATGGTAGATTGTGACACATAGCAAATGTTCTTGTTCTTATGGCCAAATGTCTTCCTAAATTGAAAGTTTTTTTAAAAAATAAATATTCTGAGTAAAAGTTGATGACATTTTGCATATGTAAATCAGTTGAACATGTAAAGATGCCTCTAGTACTAGCATCTGTCTTCACACTGTCAATCTACCCAGGACTTGCACCGTATTCAACAGGTGTACCTCCACTGTGACACTTCCTTTAAAGAGAACCCTTCAGAAGGTGTACAAAACAAGGAGAGAATTAGTCCCTGAGATTTGTATATGTTATAGTTGACAGTCCTTGTTGGTTTTGATTCATTAATTTGAGTAGGAATTCTTTGTGTTTTTTTTTTTTTTTTTTTGGATTCAGCATCTCAAAGCTGACCATGTTGGCCTCAAACCTGTAATTCTCCTGCTTCAGCTTTCCAGTAGCTGGGGTTATAGGTGTGCATACCATCAACTAGATTTTTAAAAATCAACTAAATCTTTCGGAGACAATACAGAACTTTCAACTTTCTTCTGTTTCTGCACCACATAGAGCCATTGGCAGAAGATAGCATTTTGCTGTTTCAAATGCCATTGTATCTCAAATGCTCAGGGATGATATATCATTTAAGACTCATCCTATTAAATGTGCTAACTCTGTTTTATAGACTATGCAACAGTGAAAGTAATCTAAATTACCCCTTTCACTAAAAGCTTTATAAAATTTATATGAAGTTGTAATTTAAGAAAAAAAAAAACCCAACATTTATTTATTTATTTATTTATGGTGCTGGGCATTGAACCCAGGGCCTGGCACATGCTAACCAGGTGCTCTACCACTGAGCTACATTCTCAGTCTACAGGAATTTTTTTTTTTAATAGAAATAATTCAAAATACTTTAGAAGAAAGAGTGGGAAGCTCAGTGACTGAAGGTTCTGCCTTAAGGATTTTGACCACTGGGATCATGTGGTGCCTCAGGGAGTCCAAGAAGTACCTCACTTCCACTTTCTGCCCAAGGTATCCAGGGAAACCCCAGCCCATGGGGGAGGATAAGGACAAGAACTCTGTGATAGAGAGCTAGCTCATGGCAGAGTTAGGAGGTAAAGGTGGTGATGGATGGTGTTTACCCATGCTTTCTGAAGGAGAGGGAGAAAGAGGAAACCTTCTTGCCATAAAAATCTTCATTTAGACTCACCAGAAATACTGGATTTGGCAAAGGAGGAAGAAGAAAAAATTTGGTGACCAAGAAGAGAGTCTGAAGGGAAAAGCATCTATCTTAGAAGAAATAGCACCCATTGTTCAGAAACTGGGGAGCAAATGTTTCCTGTCACTTGTGCCACCTAGATCATCTAGTGCCTAAGGATCAACTTCTAGAAGCTCTAGTTTAATTGCTGTCTGAGTCATCTCAACTCTGCAGCCTCATGTCTTGAGATGAGGAGGTTTTTTCCAGTTCCCCACACTTCTTCCCAGTATTTACAAGCTTCTCATTCAAGGAACAGAATCAACTTTGAGACAGAGAAATGGATCTTTCCAGGAAGAACCTTAGATGTTCTTCAAGGTGTTTGAATTGCTTTTTCAGGTTTCCAGCATATTGTCCTCATCACATCTTGTCATTTGCTTCAGAACTGTCCTCTTCTTGCTCTGAGTCCTAATCTGCCTTGACAGGTCATATCCTGAGAGACTCAGCCTCTTCTAACAAAGTTCTATCACTTCTTTTCCCCTCCTAAAGATTTTGAGCTGCTTTCAGTCGGGGCTTGCTTAGTCTGAAGACTTGTAAGATGACCCGTCAGGTCAGCTTTGGTGGTTTCTTTAGAGATGTTCTATAGAATTGCTTTTTCTCTCTGTTCTGGGTGTTGTAGTGTGCACCGAACTGTGCAGGCTCAGTGGGTTTCCTCCTGGCTTCTCTTGCCTGATCATCAGCACAGTCTCCATTTCTCAGTTTCCAAATGATCACACATGTCCTGTTGTCCAAAGGGAGCACCCAGGTTCAGCTTTCCCCACCCATCCCTCCAGATCTTCAGCTGGCATTTCAGAGTCTCTGGAGTTCTCTGTAGAGATCCTGAGGTGTTTTTTCTGTTGCCATTAAATTAACAGTGTTGAGTTTTTGTAGCTTTTACCATGTGTGTCTTAAAGAATTTCTTCTCTTCATCTTTGTTGGGACTGGGGGTCCAACCCAGGGCCACGTGCACATGAGGCATGTACTCTACCACTGAGCTGCACTCCCAGCCCCACTTGTGACTTTATGGATTTAGATTCTGCTTGTGGAGATTAGCTCTTTCCTTCAGTATCAGACATCAAGTATCTTAATCTGAACGTGGCAGTTTTTCTTTCCCACACCAGTTTGTTTAAAGCACGATGTGGACCAGATCACAGAACTGCACATGTCCAAGGCCCTGGGTATTTTGGATTTTCATATTTTTCCATCATAGGATAAAACTTTTTTTTTAATTGATTTTATTTTTTTAAAAAAATACACAACAGTGGAATGCATTACAATTATTATTACCCATATAGACTACAATTTTTCATATCTTTTATATAGAGTCATAGGGTAAAACTTGACAAGAAGTGCTTTATGTTTTCCTAGAAGTAGTGGAGAACTCTTAAGGTCATGTTTCTTGTCTTTCTATATAGAAAGGCTTTTATTTTTTAATCAACAGAGAGATTCTGCCTAAAACTAGGGAACTGTTAACATATCCCAGCATAACCTACCACCTTCTGTTGAGAAAGGCCAAGACTCGGGCCCACATTATTACGTAATTCTGCCATAGACCAATGTAGTGTCTCACAGATTGGCCAGAAGTACAGCTTGTGGTAGGACAGCCTAATACCCCATAATACTCCAAGCTGCCAAACGGATCCTTGTAGTCTTCACAGCAGCTGTATCACACCACACCATGGGAACACTAGGCGGGGATCTGCTCCAAACCATGCTTGCCTGGCAGCCAGGATGGAGCATGAAAGGGGAGGATCCGTGGGGTGCAGGCCTGGTCCAAAAAGAGCTTATGCCCCTGACCTTATCCACATCTCCTTCTTTATTTCCCTTAAACTGTGCTTTCTGTGCCCCTTGAGGCCTCATCCCATCTCTGCTCCCTCTGCCTGGAGAGCCCTTCCCTCTGTGTGCACACACATCCTGCAGCCTCCTCACCCCAGTGGTTTCAAGTGACCAGGGCAGGACCGGGCACAGAGTGGGTGTTCAAGGCCCCACACACGGTTATGGAAAGAAAGAATGTGTGAGTGAGTGCTAGAGGGACAAGGCCACGTTTGCTGTCCCTGGAGACTCACACATAATGCCCTGCTGACTTATCATAGTCCCTGCAGGAGAGCTTTTAACTCCCACCAGAATTCTTCTGGGAGGTGGAGAGAAGAGGCAGTGGCCCTGGTTCCTGCTCCCCTGTCCTGCCTCATTACTCCAGTGGATTGGAAAGCTGTGTATCTTGTGTGAGTTCCCCAGTCTAGATCTGCTGCTACTGTTAGAAACTATAATGCCGTACAACTTTGGAGAGATTTACTGCATAGAAACAATGGAATGCAATTCAGGAGAGCTTATGCTACAGAGAGAATATCAATGGCCTTAAGAGGACTTAAAAAAAAATATCCTTATTAATTGACCACGAGTGGATAGGGTGGGGAAGAACATAGCTAATAACCAGCCTGGATTTTCCCTGTAAAAGACAGATACAGTGCATATGCTGTCTGTGTTGAATCAAGCAGTTTCAGCCAGTTCAGGCATCTGACTTGTACCTGACACATAGTGGCCATATGAACAGATAGAGTAAATACTACTATTCTTAGCTACAGGTAACTGAAATCAAGGATGTAAGAATATCTAATGGTTGGTGAGTATTTATGATGGGCTTTCTCTGATTTCCCTTGATGTGATGTCTTCCTAATTGGCCCGTAGTTTCTCTCCCCTTCATTTCTTTTATGAATGACTGGCTTCTGTCACATTTTTCAACTTTTCAGGTACTCTGGTGTACTCCATCCCCCTGCTTCCTGGCCCAGAGACAGGGACGAATAACTCAGTGTTAATCTTGGATCACCCCTCTCCTTCCCAACCCCAAGAAACCAATGCTAATTTTACCATAAAAGAGCAAAATTGTTTGTTTTGAAGAGCCATGCTTATACTTGAGCCATGCTTAAACTTTCACAAAGCCAAAGGCCAAAGGGCAGGGAAGGTGAGCTGGAAGGGAGGGTGTGGGTGAGTGAAAGTTGTGAATGGACATTTCTCTTCAAGGTGTGTGTTTCCCCTTCTTGCCACCAGTTGCCATAGCCACTAGCAGAGGTTTGAATTTGGATTCCCCAGTAGAAAAATAAAATCCCTGTTAATTTATAAGATTGCAGTGTTGTTGTTTTTTTGTGGGTTTTTTTTTTTTTTTTTTGATTGTGGGAAGTCAGAAAAGTGGCTGACCATTGAAGTTGAACCTATTTAGGGGGATACATGGTGTGAGCAGTGTGTGGTTAAGCTGAAGGTATGGCCTCTGCTCACTCCCCCCCCCCGCCCCCCACGGTGGCCAGCTGCAGCCAGGATGATAGGGAGCAGGTCTGAGTGGCCCCACGGGAGCTCCTCCACAGGCTAAGCAGGCCTGTCCCTGCAAAACAGCAGCTGTTCACCTGGGTTACGGTGGGTCCCAAAAGGCAGCCTCTGCCCCACATTGCTCTCTGCTGTGTGCCCTTCTGTCATCTTCCACTGGTTGCATTGAATGTTAAATGCACCAGCCTTTTGAATTCTATTCACAGATTCCTCCTTCAAAACTTTGTTTCCTTCTCCTTGTCCACTAACCCTTGGCCCCACAAGGACAAAACATATTGTGTATGCCTTGCCTGGTTCCGAATACCTGATTCCAGATAACTTTTCATTTGGGGGATGGAAGCCCTTCTTCTACAGGATCAGGCCACCTGCCTGGACCACACTCTCTCTGGCTCCTTGAGACTCTCACATGTTTTTCTGGTTTCCTCCTCCTCTCTCCTGGAGGCCTTTGATGCCCTTCATAGACACCCTCACTGACAAGTCCAGTGGCCTCCACTGGCACACCTGAATTGTTACCAGAGGAAACTCCCCACTGCTAATAGCTGTGGCCTATTCCTGTCACTGCCTGTCCCTCCAGTTTTTTCCATTTTTTTGCTTGCTGGGCTGCCGCATAGCCATTCTACAAGCCATGGACCTACCACCTCGACTCCCTACTCTCCTTCCTCATTATTCCACACTGCTGGTCATTAGTTCACTACTTTCTCTTGGAAGTTATTTGTGACCACTATCAAAACTGATCACTCCCTTCTCTGGATCCTTCTGTGTCTGGCCCATGTTCTCTGAACTCGGCCTATTGATTTAAAGCTGGGTGGGGATTACTTGTTCCTAGTACCTGGTCCATCTCTTTAGGCAGAACCCCCGTGGAGGTAGTCCTTGTTGAACTGATTCAAATTGTTGATGGATGTTAAAAGTTGGAACATATTTGTATATTCAGAAAAAAAATATATTGGCAAAGGAGGCAAGTTCATGCTCCACCCCCCTTTGGGAAAAAAGTATACTTTAGCTGTGGGACTTACAGAAAAAAATTTCATCCAGAAATTATGCTATACAGACTCTTTCCCCAAATTCAGTCATTTAACAAACACAAAAGCTATTATTGAAGTAATGTATGTACATATTTAACAATAAAATAAACAAGCAGATCATGAAAAGCAACTGTCTGCAATCACCTTACTCCAGTCTTAATCTACAGGGCAAATCATTAAGTAGTTCTGCTTTAAGTTTTTCTGGTGGTTACTACCATATCTCTAAATTCTGTGATTTAGTCTCAAACAGGGCTAGTGAAAGAAAGCCGCTAAAAATAATGAAGAGTCATAAAATATTTAACACTGAATCGTTGTTACTATTTCATTATGAAAATCATTAAAAAATATTATAGAGAAATGCCTGTAAGTCATGGTATTGTTGAATCTGAATGTTCATCTCTCTTTTAACTTTGGGTCTTAGGATTAGATTTAAAAAAAAAAAACAGATGCTTGTATTATGAAATAGCGTGAAAGTGGTGTTTTTTCCTTGTCCCCTGGTTTCTCTGTCTGTTGCCTCTTGTGGGGATACAGTGCAGAAAATTTGTAGCACTTGGTTTACCAAACGATGATAAGCACTTCATGTGGCTCTTTAAAGTTGTAGCTTGCTCTACCTTTGAATCCTCTCTGAAGGTGGACTTAGAAAACAGCTGTGTCTCTACCCTAAACCCGTGTTCCAGGAAATGTTACTGAGGAGAGGCGTGCTTTTTGAAAAAGGACACAATCTAGATGCCTCAATTCAAAGTGCAAAACAGCTGCCTGTGGTGGAAAATAAGTTGGTAGGTAGAGACTTCAGTACATTTAATTAAAAGTACTGTGAGGAAAGAAATTGTAGCAATTATATATTATTAACCTAAGTGGTGCTGAGACTTTGAAGCTGTTTGCTATGTCCCATTATTTTCCTTGATTGCATGCCATCTGAGATGGAGCTGAGCTGTTCAGTTATGTAGGTATTTTGAAGATGAGCAACACAGTAAATCCAAGTATAAAATTAGGATCTTTGCAATTCTGTACTCCCCAGCTAAGCTATTGCTAAGTTAATCCAATTGTTTGCTGCTTTCATTATTTTAACGGTGATTATGCTGCTTTTCCTGCTTCCCAGTCAGTTGTTGTTTAGTTTATTGGAAAATACATGTTACATATGTCAACTAAAAATAGGGTGTCATTTTTTTTTTAAAGCTTAAATGGATGAGGCTTTTATTTCAAGCTGAAGTAAATAAATAAAATAAGGAAATTGAAGACCTGAGAAGAACAGTGCTGGGACCCATTATCATAAGAAAACCAGGCTTGACAATGTAGAGCTTAGTAGTCATTCTATTTGTGGTGAGCAGCAGGGGCCATCTCTGGCTAAGAAGGCACAGAAATGCATTTTTCTGGGCTAATAACCCTGTGAGTTTGCAAGGGTTTTAGTGAAAAGAATAAAATAACGTTCTGGATCTGATTTTGTATTTTTGAGCTGTTCTCAGCTATAGTCATTGAATGGAATAAGTTGACTGAGTGACAGCTAAGATGTGACAATTGAAGATGGCTAGGAGTCAATGGTCCAATCCCCTCATTCTACAGAAAAGAAAACTGAAACTATTAAGGCCAAGTGACTTACTGAAGTCCCCTGCTATGTGACCTTGACCAAATCCCTGCACATCTAAGTCTGCTACATTTTATTTTTATTAGATATGAACATTTCAATTTAATATCCACTGTTCCTTAGAACTTTGTTTCTGCAGCTACATCTAACATTACTGTGGATGTTTTTGCACATTGGGAAACAAAAGCCATTTGTTTACTCAAGTAAACATTTTCCAATGTTCCAGGCACTCTCTTGTTTTTTAAGATATGACTTGGTAGCTTGATTAAAAAAAAAAGAAGAAGAAGAAGAAAAAAAGTTAGTGTTCAAACCAAGACTAGAGCCTTTCTTTGGCTCTTTCCAATTTGAAACATATCCCATGTGGAAGTGACCGAGTCTTCCTAGGAAATAATATTTCATGATACCACACAGAAAGTGACATTGAAAAGGTTTATGGAACTTTTGGCCTTGTGCTGTCCAACACAGTAGCAAGTAGCCACTTTGACTATTTAAGTTAAAATTAAAATTAAAAATAGATGTGATTAAAATCTCAATTCCTTAGTCACACAACCAAATGTAGATGTGTATTGGACAGATTAGATGTCTATAAAGTCTTCATGATCTTAGAGAAGTCTATTAGACAGTACTGTTCTATCCCCATCCATACCAGAATCACTATGTTAAGTCTGGACCTGGAATCCAAAGACCTGAATGCAAACTCTACATTCAACACTCACCATTTTATATAAACTGTAAGGTCTTGGGCAGGCCCTTAACCTCCAGCTCTGGTTTTCTTTGGGTAAAATGAGATTACATATCCTTCAATATCTATGAGACTATTTTCTGTTATGCCTAAAGTACTTACATAGAAAAAGGTAGAAGTTGGGGTCATTGTTGAATTGGTGTGTTAGCTTTTTTTTTTTTTTTTTTTTTTTAATAAATTGTGGATGGAGCTTTTATTTTATTTATTAATTTATTTGTATGTGGTGCTGAGAATCAAACCCAATGCCTTACACATGCTAGGCAAGATCTCTACCACTGAGCTACAACCCCAGCCTGTGTTAGCTTTTCATCCCCGTGACCAAAAATTCTGATAAGACCAATTTAAAGGAAGAAAAGTTTATTTTGTGCTCATGGTTCAGTCCATGGTTGGCTGTTTCTATCATTCTGGGCCAAGGTGAAGTATAAATAAAAGAACATATGCTATAGAGTTTGCTCTAGTAGTTAAATAATTTGTTACCTGTGTACTTAGCCTAGTGCCTATAATTTGGCTCAGTTACTGTTCTTGGTAATAGTAATAGGATGATGACCTATTGATAATGCAGATTATGCCCATTGATAATAACTATTCATGGTACAGAAAACACATTGCAGAATATTCCAGTTGAATTATCTGGTAGGAGTACAAAGCCCAGGTACAGATCTTGAACATTAAAGGAGAAAAGGGGTGACATCAGACATGAGATTTACTAGAGGTGGGCTTTCTTACTCCATCTATAGTTGATTGACTTTGGGGAAACAGGCATGTGATTCTTTCTCCATGTTTCCTTATCCTCTGCACAGGGTTTCTAAGCAAATAAATGTCTAGTCCCAGGCATAAAGCAGACTGTGAGTGAGATATTGTAGAGGGTAGAAATGACTTTGTCAAACTGGACAGTGTGTACTTCAAGAGGCCCAAACTCAGAGCTGTGCCTCAGCCTGGTAGGACCACATAGGAATGGAGTGTTAGCACATTGAGATGTTTATGTGAAACCTCCAAAATGCTCAGTTTGGGCTTAATTTTTGTTTAATAAAACTTTGTGCATACCAGACAAAATGTGTCTGTGGATAGGAGCTGCCCCATGGGCCACCACTTCATGATCTCTTCTTTAAAGCAACGTTTCCCTATGTCTTCTCAAGAATGCAAACTTTGTTGCTAAATTGAAATTATTTGAAAAGAAGCTTCTGTAGTCAAATAAATTGGGGAACTTTGGTTCTGTGACCAGTGACGCTTACAAAATAATTCACATTGGATTTGATTTCCCAATTTTATTTGGTCAGAGGATGCTGTGCCCAAAGAACATGTACAGAAGTTCTTCATGGGGTGTCAGCGTTCTGGGGAGTGGGTTGATATGGTGGACCTCTCTTTATACTCTAGACATAAGTCTTAGCTAACATTGAGGAAGAAATCATTCTCATAAGTTACTAACCATTTTGTAATGTAAATGGAACCCCTGGTTTGTCCATTGTGACAGGGTCACATTTTCTGTTTTTAAATAAAAGATTTTATCACCAGTGAAGCCTATTGCTTGAACATATGTGCTGTTTGGTGTGGTTTCTGTAGGAATAAATATTGAGAAGTCTGCTTTTGTTTGGGAATTAGGCTACTGTGCTAGCATAAGAATCTGTGCTTCCAAATTTAGGATAGATAATAGTATGAGAACGAAAGCAACTAGAGCAATACTTAGGAGAACACTGTTTGGACATGCCAACTGTACTCTCAATGTTAGTACTCCTACATTTATTTTAACAGCTTGGTTAATTTGGAACAAAGTAATATTTTCTCTTTCATCAATGAAATCTGTGCACACTCTATGGCAGGAGGTGAAAAAAAAACTGCTCTAAAAGGAATTCAGTGAGCCTTCTATTTAGGCAGCAACTCTTTAACATGCTCTCAAGAATTCCTTTGGTAACAACCTCAATTTACCTTTCCTGCTATTTCAGATGTGTCTTTAAATAGCATGATTTACCACCATCCTATTGAAATTGTGATGCTTCACCACTTAGTAAAAGTTTCTGCATTAGAGTTCATTTAATTACATTTTCACATGTCTTTATTTGGAGGCTCCCATCCAAATTGGGAACACAGTTAACTAATAAAAATCTTGCTGGGGACTTTATTTTGGTTAGCATTTGGATTTGGGGGAGCGAAATAGATTTTTTTTCCTTGATGTTTTTCAATGGTATTTCTAGATATTAATATAGAAATCAGAGAACAAGAAGGCACAAAAGACCCACTCACGTGAAGCTGATTACATTAATAATTATTAAAGTACAGGCCTGGCACAGTGACCTTGACCTGTAATCCCAGCTGCTTGGGGAGGGAAAGATAGGTTTGAGTGGGTTGAGAAGTGGTGTCTCACACCCTCAGCACGGATGCTTCACTGTGATAAGAAAGCAGAGTTCAATTTATGCCAGCCTCGCATCCAACCAATTTACCCTACTAACTACTGGTGGGGAGTGGGGGGTGGGGGGGAAGAGGAAGAACTTCCTGTGAAATGCAGCTAATGGTGGTTTTTCAAATAGCACAAAAAGAAAAGCTGTGCACATGATGCATACTTGCAAGGGGGACTCCAACAGGATTTCCTGTGCTGGGCAGGAAGCTTGCTGGAAGCATTTTGATTCATTCAGAAATGCGGAGATCAATATGGCTGAGAGCTTGGTTTTGCAGCTCTATGGCATCTAAATATACATAGAATCAGCTCAAGAAATTCAGTTTCTAAATTATAAGAAAATTATGCATTCTGTACTCGCTCTAGTTGTGTTATCTTAAATGAGAATGTTTTCCTTGAATATTTAATGTCTTCCCTTCTGATAATTTCAAAATGTAATTCGGCCAAATAAAATGGACACTGTACTGGGCATTTTGATCTGTGTCCCAATATGGGAAATTTCTTCAAATTAGAATTTGAATCTTGCTGGGGTTTATACTGGATAGGTTGCTGCAACTTTTGGGAGATTTATATTGCATAAATATTATGGAACTGAAGGAGACATCATAGTTAGTTTGGAATTACTCAATCCAGAATAATTTGGAATAATAGTATAAATTAAGTCTCAAGGCAAAAGTTATGAGCTTTTAATTATATGTTAATGTTATTTTAGTTAATCTCTTTGATGTCTTTTCATTTGCTATTGTTGGATATTATTTTAATTTAATTTAATTTAATTTTTTTTTTTTTTTTTTTTTTGGTGGGACTGGGGATTGAACCCAGGGTACTGAACTACTTGGCTAAATCCCCCGACCTTTCTATTTTTTATTTTGAGGTGAGGTCTCACTTATTTACCCAGGCTGGACTTGAACTTGTTGTCCTCCTGCCTCAGCCTCCTCAGTAGCTGGGATTTACAGGCATGCACGTTGTGCCTGGATAATTCTTTCTTTCTTTTTTTTTTTTAAGAGGAAAACATGCCAGTTTGAATCCACATATGTTTTTTGGCAAAAGAAATGGTAAGGGAGCCATATCTATTTGACTCTGGCTTTACACTGGGCCTGTTTAGAGGTGTTTGGTGTTTTATTTCCCTCCTCATTGACCGTGTCATTGATCAAGTTTTACTGTTGTGGTTTTTTTATCACCTTTTTCACAAGTTGCTTATTGACCATGATTACATTAATAATTATTAAAGTACAGGCCTGGCACAGTGACCTTGACCTGTAATCCCAGCTGCTTGGGAGGGTAAGGCTGGAGGATCACAAGTTCGAGACCTGCCTAGGCAACTTAACAAAATGAAAACTTTTTAAAAGGGCTGGGGATGTAGCTCGCTTGCAAAGCACCCCTGGGTTCAATCCCCAGTACAAACAAAGTATAATATGCTATACCCAAAACTTCCTGAAGAAAAAAGTTTACTTTCTCAAAAATAGAATGAAATTTTCTACATAATTTATGAATTGCACTTCATTGGTGAGTGCACATGATTTTTATTAATATCTGTATTTTGTGTGTTTATGGGAGTCTACATAGGAGCTGTGAAATGACTTCTTATGTAATAAATTTAAAATATCTGAAATATCTGTTCCAGTATGTCAGACTTTAGAAAAACTCATTAATAAATATGAGTCATTGAACTCAATGCCGAAAAGTGTTAGTGTCAGAGGACTTTCTAAAATCTCAACAGAGCACTTAACAGATTTTTTATTTTATTTTATTTTATTTTATTTTGGGGGCAAAAAGGCAGGCTGGAGGAAACATGTAATAAATGATGGTCTAAAATGATACACTAAAGTACTCCCTGATGTCTTCAATGGACCATTGTCCTTCTTGTTGATAAATAAATGATGTGAATGCTCTGTAGTTGCAAACTAAGCAATGCCTCATGTCTCTGTTTGCTTTTCCCCCCCTAAGCCAAAATAAACTAAATTACCAAAAAAAAAAAAAAGCCAGTATTTAGAATTTTTCACTCTCAAGCCTAAATAAGGAATCATGCAAACTAAAGAAAAGGCTTAAAGACAATAGGAGTGAGTGGTGGAGGTAATGAGACACGTCTTTTGTAGATCTTTCTAGATTGGGAACTCCAGTACACCTTTTTTCCCCCCTTAAATTAAAGATAGTCATGGTCTGCTGGTTTGGGCTATTGTTATGTGACTGTTCAGTCATTTATTTCCAGGTATTTTGAAAAGATTCATTGCTAGTTACTGTCTTGGGTGTTAAGAATTTTAAAATGGGTGCTAAGAATTTAAAAATGAGTAGAATTAAGGTTGTGGCCTTGCAAAAATCTCATAGTTGCTTTTCTAAAGCACTATTTTTTAAAATATGGTTTATTCTTAACTACTCCATACTAAGACAGGAGGAACCTTAGAACAAATAAATCCAATAATGGAAAAAATCCTTCTAGGAAAAAAAGCTCCATTCATACTCTGGTCCTATGTCTAACTGCCCTAGTTCTCCAAAACGTAAGCTCCTCTTATTGAGTTGTATTGTCTAGTTTA
The DNA here is from genome assembly GCF_021218885.2 of Marmota monax. NCBI lineage: Eukaryota > Metazoa > Chordata > Mammalia > Rodentia > Sciuridae > Marmota > Marmota monax. The sequence goes on from NW_026695212.1 coordinate 1,269,373, forward strand.
ATTGTGGTCCATGCTGAGCTCAACCCTGTCTTTGTGCAGTTGATTCCTCTTTTCCATGTTCTTTGTACTTGTGCTCCAAGGCTGAGCAAACTCTGTGCACAACACCATTTCCTTCTGGTTGTTCCTGCTCACGCTGATCTCTCCATAATCCTTGTTTCCAGAGTCAGAGTCACACAGTTTAGCACTTAATCACACACTGTTTTGCACTGTAGGTTTTTAGTTCTAACGCCCCAACTTGATTATCTGAGCTTGGCTGGGCGCTGTACAGCTTGGATGCCCAACTGCTCAAGGAAGAAAGCCGGACTCCAGTATTTGATAGCTGTTAAGAAAAAGTCTGAGATTTTAAAGTTAACTGGATTATCAACAAGGAATCTATATAACCCATTTAAGAAATAACCAAGTTTGGACTCTTAAGAATTATTTTAATTTTTGCAACGTGCCATTTATTTTGATATCATTTTAGGCAGCAAATCACCTGACATTGTTCTCCATGAAAAATTAAATCACTGGAGCTTAACTTGCAAACCTGCCTTGTTTGGCTCATGTGGCATTTGAAAAGTTGAGACATTTTGCAAAAATTCAGATATCTGAATAACTGTCTCCACCCCGGTGAACTCTAGGGGAAAGTAAATAAATGAGCTCATTTTCAAAGAGCCATGGAAGACACAGATAACCACAACAATATCAACAACGATGTATTGAATGTTCCAGGTCAGTTCTAAGAACAGTGTTAACCCTCACCGTATCTTAGAAGGTGGATACTATTACAATTCCTATTTTACAGATGAGGAAACCGAAACAGGCAGAGGTTAAGCAACTTGTCCCAGGGTTACACAGCTTGTAGGTCTGGGTGGAATAGAGAGCCACTTCTCCAGGCTGACTGCACATGTCCATAATAATTATGCTTTCCTATCTCTTCAGAGGGACTGAGGTTGCTTGTTCAAAAGTTTTCCCTAAAATCACAGTCTAGATTGGTTATAAAGCAACTAAACGCCTTGTAATGTGAGAAGGTGGAACAGGAGCTTATTTTTCTGTTTCCTCAGTTTGCATTTAACTTGGTTCTAAACTTTGAAACAAACCCGCAGCTGCATGAAGAAGCCTAAATCTAATTACTTAAATTTAGTTTGTGTATTTATTATGATTTTGACTAACTGCTTACTATTTTTGTCACATTGGCTCATTTCCTAGGGTCATAGCAACCTCATTCTTCTTAAGCCAGGCTGATCTTTCTCTGGATTCTGTCTGTGCTTCTCATTTGTTCTTTCTATTATTTTAGTCTTGATCTCTTAATTAGATTTTAAACAATTTAAGGATGCCATAGGCCTTTATTTTTCATGTATGTATAACATAACACTTAGGACAATATTTTTTACAAAGTAGGTTTTTATTTTTATTTTTATTTATTTATTTTTTATTGATTTAAAAAATAAATGACAGCGGAATGCATTACAATTCTTATTACATGTATACAGCACAATTTTTCATATCTCTGTTTGTATGTAAAGTATATTGACACCAATTCGTGTCTTCATAGATGTACTTTGGATGATGATGTCCATCACATTCCACCATCCTTGCTAATCCCCTGCCCCCTCCCTTCCCCTCCCACTCCTCTGCCCTATCTAGAATTCATCAATTCCTCCCATGTTTCCTCTCCCTACCCCACTATGAGTCAGCCTCCTTATATCAGAGAAAACATTCGGCATTTGTTTTGGGGGGATTGGCTAATTTCACATAGCATTATCTTCTCCAATGCCATCCATTTACCTGCAAGTGTTAAGTACTATGTATCTAAAGATGAAACTTTGTATATGTATGTATAGAAAAATTTGTGTATGTGTAACCTCTTTATTTCTGGACAATTTTTAGCATACTCTAAAGTAGAGAGAGTCTAACAAATTTCCATGCACCCATACCCAGCTTCAACGAGTCTAATAATTTTTTAAAATTGTGAAATACACATAATGAGTGTGTGTGTGTGTGTGTTAAAGGAATAACAGTGAAAAAATAAATAAACCCAATGTTGTAATCACCTGGCTTAGGAAATAAAAGCCCCTGGAATGCTATTCCCCACCAGCACTGAAGATAACTCCTCAATTTAGTATTAATTCTTTGTGGCTGAGATCTCCACATTTGTCTGTACACCAATACCTGCCTTCCTTTTCCCCTTAGTAACAAAACTTCCGAAGTTTTAACTGGACACATACCTTCTGAAGACAATATTTCTCAAGTTCCTTTGTAGTAACACATGGTCACATATCTAAGTTCTGACCACTGTGATACAAACAGGAATGGTATGTGTGATTCCTTCTTGTGTCCTAAGAAGGATTGTGCTCTCCGCTTTCCTCTCTTCTGTTGGTTGGAATGCGGATATGATGGCAGGAACTGAAGCCACATTTTAGAGACCGTGAGATAGAATCCAGGTGTTAAGGGTGGAAAGCAAAAAGGAGATTAGGATTTACTTGTTATTCCGCTGATCATTTGGCTTCTGTGTTAGTCAGCTTTTTTGTCTTTGTGATAAAAATACCTGAGAAAAACAACTGAATACAGGAAAGATTTATTTTGGCTCACGGCTTCAGAGGTTTCAGTGCATGGTCAGCTGGCTCCATTGCTGTAGACCTAAGGTAAGGCAGAACATCATGGTGGAAGAACATGGAGGAAGAAAGCAGCTCAACTAAGGATCACTGGGAAGAAGGGAGAGAGGAAGGGGCCAGTGACAAGAAACAGTCCCCAAGGGCATGCGCCCAAAGACCTACTCCCTTCTACTAGGTCCTACTGGGTCCACCACCTCTACTGGATCCACCACCTCTCAGGGCTCCATTCAGCTCTGAAGCTTCCCCTGAATTAAACATAGATAAGATCAGAGCCTTCATGACCTAATCACTTGCCAGAGGCCCCACCTGTAAACCCTGCTGCATTGAGAGTCAAACCTTCAGCACTGGAGCCTTTGGTGGGGGAGGGGGGGAGATTCCAGATTCAAACCATAAAGCAATTTCTAATATGCCTTTGTAAGTTTCACTTCTAGTGTGAAATTTGGAAAAAAAAAAAAAATCAACAGTCAGATGTTCAAGATCCTGAAGGTATAAAGTGACAAGTTTTCCTTTTGTCCCTGCCAATTGTAATGTCAGTTCCTTTTATATCCTTACAGGGACATTTGCATGGTGTTGTATATTTTAAATTAGGAAACAGCTATAATTCTTCAACAGAAATATATAAGACCCTTCTTTTGCCCATGGTTCTGAGTTTTACCTTAGGTGACAATCCTTGTCTTGTTAATGTCTCACTAATGGCCCTGAGGCCTGCTGTGTTCAGTTAAAAAACAAACATCATGGTCATTTGTCAGAGTCTGCTTTGGTCACAGGAGGGGACAGTGGCTCCGTGTGACCAGGTTATGGGATGACTAAGCTGCCCTTCTCTTTGAGTTCTTCAAAAGCTTGGTTGATGAGAGCTGAACAGACAGGAGGAGTCCCAGTACAGTCCTATAGGCTGGTCCTACTCTCTGAACTTCAGGAAAGGACCAGCACCCTCAGAAAAAGCCAAGGGCAGGCTCCAAAGCTTATGCCCTTTACAGACGGGACATCCAAAAGCTCTGCTCAAAACCTTTTCGGTCTTGATTATTCGCAACTCTCAACTATAGGGTTGAGTAACTCAGCTTCCTAATTCACAAAGCACTAGAGTCTGTGCACTGGAAAGAGGGGCAAGGGGGCTTGCTAGGAGCAAGCCCACAGACTGAAGTGGGAAATAGCAGCGAGGAGGATGACAACACAGGAAGGACTTAAACCGCCAGTAGCTGTAGCCTGGAGCCACTTAATGAAGGAGCCATGTTCCTCTGGAAGTCATTTTGCCCCAGTGGAGCTGTAGCCCAGCAAAGTGCAGTAATGAGTGTTTACGGAGACAAGCCGGTGCCATGGGAGCCATGACAACAGCTCTGAGGTGCGCTGCACTTGAAAAGCTTGGAATCCACCTGACCCATGGAGGAACAGAACTCACAGCCTTAGAAATATAGAAGACCAATGGGTTCAACTGTGTCAAAGTCAGTAACTTACACACACACACACACACACACACACACACACACAGCAAAAAGGAAAACAACAAAACTAGTTTTAATATGTGAAATAGGCAAAGGGTTGATCTTTTAAGCTGCAGTCCAGAGTTTTTAATTAGAAAAGGAGGGAGGAGGGGCTGGGGTTGTGGCTCAGCCATAGAGCGCTAGCCTAGCATGAGCAGGGCCCTGGGTTTGATCCTCAGCACCACATAAAAATAAATGAATGGAATAAAGGTATTGTGTCCAACTACAACTAAAAATATATATATTAAAAAAAAAGAAGAAGAAAAAGAGGAGGAGATGGTTCATGTAGTTGACAATTCTTTTTTTTTTAAGGAGGAAAAGCTCATAAAAAGGCTATAGAACTATAGTTATTTTTAAAAACATGCATTTTATGATTTTTATAGTAAATATAATAGGAAAGAGTGGGACTTTTATAAACCTTTCTAGAAAGTATCATCAAAATGAGGCGTTTCTGCCAGGCGGGGTGGCCCATGCCTGTAATCCCAGCGGTACAAGAGGCTGAGGCAGGAGGATCGTGAGTTCAAAGCCAGCCTCAGCAACTTACCAAGGCCCTAAGCAACTTAATGAGACCCTGTCTCTAAACATATAAAATAAGGCTGGGGATATGGCTTAGTGATCAAGTGCCCCTGAGTTCAATTCCCATTAACCCCCTGCTCCCCCCCAAAAAAAACAGAAGCATTTCTGACTCCTTTCTTTGTCTTTTGTTTGCATGCAAAAGGAGGAAGAATGCCTAGGTCCCCAGAAACCATTGCCAAGACTGCCTTCCACCTTTTGGCCACTTTTTCCTCAATAACTGTGCAGGGATCTGAGAGATCTCCAAATTCTATAGAAATTTTAATTGAAATACTTTAAAAGTTTTCTCTGTGTCCTAAAGAAGGCATATTTTGGTTATCTGGTGATGATATCCTTCCTGACAGGTTATTGCTTCTCATTTGTTTTCAGCTCTATTCCCACACCCCATGGTAAGTGTCATTTTCCATGATTTCGGTAAATTTGTATTTACGTAGCCACCACTGCGTCCAAATTTAAAGCTTCCTCATCCTCCTCAAAGCTGTTCCCTGGATTTTGTATGCAGGTGATCTCTGTTGCCACCTCCTGCTCCAGGCAACCAAGGATCTGCTGTTTCTATGAATTTGCCTTTTCTGAACATTTCATGTAAATGCGGTTAAGCATTATGTATTATTTTTGCACCTGGCTTCTTTCACTTAGCATAATGGTTTATATCATGTGTCAAACTGTAGCATGAGTTCATCGTTCATGTTTTTAATTGCTGAGTAGAATCCCATTATGTAGGTTTCACATTTTGTTTATTCATTCACCTAATGAGGGGTGGATTTTTTTCAGTGACATTTACTTTTGTGTTTATCATTAAATTAGTGCCACAGAAAATCATGGAGCAAAAGTTACAGTACAAGATACAATACAAGATTTCTCAGGTCTGTGTAATACTGAAAGGGTCCCTCCAGTATTCAAATTTAGTCAACACTGGTTAGGTATGTAAAATTATCAAGTGTCCTAGTGACTCGCTTTTCTAAAGTGACAGATAAATAATATTTATCTCTCTCTGTGGTTTACTAAATGAGTAACGAACACTGTCACTGAAAAAAAGAAATTCTCCTGACCTCCACTTAGTAAAGTTCTAACAATTTGTTACAATAGTCTTATCAATATCATTGTCCACACATTGTAAAAGAAAATTTATTCTGTATCAGAAGTTCTTCAGAGGGAAATGAGTTTGTTTCTTACAGTTGGATTCCATGGATCTCCTGGTACAAGTACTTGTCCCCCAACCTTGCCTGAACATCTGAAAGAATCATCAGAAGCTGTTGGGATCACCGAAGCAAGGAAAGGGGAATTTATCGGAATTATGGAATTCTAGTAATGGAAGACAGAACCAAAGAGAGTTGAACAACCAAGATCTAGGGTAGCTCTGGGGAGTCAAGTTATGAAAATTCAAGAATGGTATTGCTGTGCTGGTCTTGAAATAACTCAGCTTCAAATGTCTTGGGTCCTGTGGGTTTCTGCTCAAAGCTGAATTCCTGGAAAGTCAGTTACCTGTTTATCCCCAAGGATGGAGCATGGAGCACACAGGGCCACAGAAGACTGGCCTGGGAAACATCAGGCCCCACGCTGTGTCTCCTTTCCCAGTAGTACCTTTCCTTTATCACGTCTTCTCTGTGGTGAAAAGACTTTCTTTTTATTCCAGATCCATCATTCAGCAACTTTTCCCCATACTTTTTGCAGCTTTATTGAGATATATTTCACATACCGGAAAACTTTCAGAACATTCACAGACGACTGCAGCAATCAATCACTACAATCTAATTTTTATGACATTTTCCACGCCCCTTCTCCCTTAGCATTTGCCTCACTTCCTGCTGTTCATCCGGCACACCTTCCGCCCCTCCATTAAGTCTTAAGCAATCACTAATCCGTCTCTATGGACTAGTCTATTCTGGACATCTCACCTATGGAATCATGCAATATTTGGTCCTTATGACTGTCTTTATTCACTAAGCATATGTTGCCTGTCCATCCATGTTGTGGCATGAATCAGTACTTCCTGATTTTTTTTTTTTTGGTGATGGTGCTGGCAAGCATTCTACCAACTCAGTATTTCCTCTTTTTAATGGCCAAATAATATTCCATTATATAGATAGACAACATTTTCTTTATTTACCCATCAATTGATGGACATTTGGGTTGTTTCCATTGTTTTGCTATTATAAATGATGCTGCTATGAACATTTGTGTACAAGTTTTTGTATGAACATGTTTTTAGTTCTCTTGAGCATATTACTAGGAATAGAATTGCCGAGTTTTATGGTAACTCTGTTTAGCATTTTTAAACAACTGTCAAGCTGTTTCCAACAGGATTTTATGTTCTTACCAGCAAGATATGAGTGTGGTAATTTCTCTATAGTCTCAGCACCAAATGTGACTATCAGACTTTTTTGTTTCAGCCATCTCTAGTGAGTGTGAAGTGTTGTCTCATTGTGATTTTGACTTGCAGTTCCCGATAGTTAATGGTGTTGAACATCTTTTCATAGGATTAGTGGTCACTGGTATATCTTTGGAGAAATATCTATTCAGATTCTTTGCCTATTTTTAAACTTATTTGCCTTCATTATTGAGTTGGAAGAACTCTTTACATATTCTGGGTATAAATCCCTTTTCAGATATTTGATTTGTAAATATTTTCTCCCATTCTGTGAGTTATCTTTTCACTTTCTTGATGGTCCCGTTTTTAATTCTGATGAAGTCAAATTTACCTTTATTTCTTCTGTCATTGTGGTTTTGATGTCATATTTAAGGAACCCTTGCCTAACCCAATGTCATAAATATTTATTTGTATGTTTTCTTCTAGGATTTATGTGGTTTTAGCCCTAACATTTAGTGTTAATTCATGTGTAAAATATGAGGTATAGGTCCAGATTTATATTTTTGCATTTGGATATCAAATGTCTAGCATCATTTTTTTTTTTAAGTTTTCTATCCCCACTGAGTTGTTGGAAATCAGTTAACCACAAATATGGAGGTTTATATCTCAATTGTACTCCACAATGCATATTGATATATTTGTTTATCCTTATTTCATTACCACACTTTCTTGATTACTGTATCTTTATAGTAAATTTTGATGTGTGAGTCCTACAACTTTGTTCTTTTTCTAATTTTTTCTCCCCACCTCCCCCATTCTGGATAGAAAAATCAAAGTAGCTGAGATTTTAATATAAATTGCACTAAATCTATACTTAAACTTGGAGACCATTGCATTGTGAGCAATGTTTAAATTATCTGATCTATGACCATGAGATATGACCCCTAATTTAGAGCTTCCTCAATATTCTTCAACAATGATTTTTAGTTTTCATTGTAATAAAATGTTGTACTTCTTTCAAAGAAATTTCTCCTAGGTATTTTATTTTATTGCTTTTTATAATATTGTAAATGTAATTTTTTAAAATTTTATTTTCAATATTATTCATTATTGGTGTATAAAAATAAGATTTATTCTCATATTTTGATTCTGTATACTATCACATTGCTGAACTTATTTCACTTTTCTTTTTGAGTACATATCTTTATAATAACAATCTTTATGTCATTCAATTATATTCATTTATTCCTTTGAGAAATCAACAAAAATTAATTGAATAGCTATGAAATATACACAGGCATTCAACAATTTGGACCCTGTCCTCAAGGGCCTTGATAATCTGTCTCATGTAGACATGACCCTTTCTACCTCTGCATCCTACTTTATCTTTTATCACCTCACTGGATCTATCCCTTCACCTCAAACCCTATCTTTTTACTTTATGCTCCAACATGTTGACTTTACAGTTAAAAAAATCTCTTTTCAAGTATGTTTTTTCCTTTCCCTGAAACAGATTCTCTATGTATCTTTTATTTTATTTTTGGTACCAGGGATTGAACCCAGGGACACTTAAGCACGAGCCACGTCCCCAGCCCTTTTTATTTTTTTTTATTTTGAGACAGGGTCTCTCCAAGTTGCTTAGGGCCTCGATCAATTGCTGAGGCTGTGTCTTTGAACTTTCGATCCTCCTGCCTCTGTTTCTTGAGCCACTGGGATTACAGGTGTGTGCCACTGTACTCAGCTCCATGTATGTGTCTTTCAAATCCTAAATATTCTTGTCAGTGATGGCTCCAGAAAAATACACCTCTTCTTCTCTGTCCATCCTTGGCCTCTCTAGTTATTGTATTAATAGCAAAATGGTTTGTGTGCCTGTGGCAATTTTAGGTATGATTTGAAAGACATCTTTGAACCAATTTGTTCTTTCTATTTACTATTTTTTTGTAATTATTTATAAGAGAGCATATCAATCCATACTATTGGTTCTGTTTCTATGTTCTAGAGAGATGATACATAAAGTCTAGCCAAGATGATATCTAAAACTAAGCACCAGAGTATAGACTTCCATTGGGAAGGAGCTGTCTCATGCTTTTCTTTTTTGTTTAGTCATAGTTGGATACAATACCTTTATTTATTTATTTATTTATTTATTTATGTATTTTTGGTGCTGAGGATCGAATCCAGTGCCTCGCACGAGCTAGGCGAGTGCTCTACCACTGAGCCACAACCCCAGCCCCTGTTTCCTGCTTCTGGTTTCTCAGAGAATCAAATGAAATGCTATGTAATTGACAGGTGTCTTATAAAAGCTTGACCGAATCATTGAATCATTTGAACAAGGTTAAGTCCAAAATCCAGCTTGACAAATTCAGAGGTATAATTTTGGCAAGGTTACTTCTACTTAGCAGGTGTTTTTTTTTTTTATTGTTAGATATTATTAGCAGGAAATTGTTTTCCCCAATCTCTCTGGCAGCGAAGTTATTTTAACTAAATATGCCATGCCTTCTGTTCTGAGTTTATTCCTACTTCATGCTACTGACATATAAACCACTATTTTATTTTCTTTAGCTGAGGATCCTTCCAACTCTGCTTGACCATTAAGTAAATGTAGTGTTCAGGAGTAACACGATGTAGCCCAATCCCTTTCCTACCCTCTTCTGTCCCATTTTGAATTTCATGCCTCTGCCTATACATCTCTCTCCAGGAACAATAATCTTGTTTTGTTTTTGTACAGCACATTGAACTCGCGGCCTCATGTGTACTGGGCCAGTGCTCTACCACTGATGTACATCCCTAGACTTTTTAAAAATTATTATTTCTTATTTTGAGACATGGTCTCACTAAGTTGCCTAAGCCAACCTTGAATTTGCCATCCTCCTGCCTCAGCCTCCCAAGTGGTTGGATTACAGGTATGTGTCACTATGCTGGGCAATAGTGGGTATTTTGAAACATCCTGAAGTCATGGTACATTGTTGTTAGGGTGAAAATTGCCTAATCTTTTTTTTTGGTACAGGGAACCTGGGAGTTGAACCAGGCCCTTTATCACTAAGCTATCTCTTGAGCTCTTTTCATTTTTATTTTGAGACAGCGTCTCACTAGGTTGTTCAGGTTAGCCTTAAACTTGAAATCTTATTGCTTCAGTTTCCCAAGTAACTGGGACTATAAGCATGCCCCACTGTGCTTGGCTACAGTAACATCTTGAAAATATCTATAAGACTTGGCAGCAAAGCAGAATCAAGAAATTTAAAACAAGGAAAGCAGATATACATGGAGGGTCTGTTGGAGGTAGGTATAGGTACCGTAATAATTTTTTTTTCCTTGTGCTTTTACTTTCTCTGTGGGTGACAGTAAAACCATTGTAACTTTTTGTATCGAAGGAACAGAGCCTTTTGGGAGATGGGAAGTCTTCACATCCTGGTCTTTAAAAGCCACCTCCGGGGTTGGAATGCTTCCCCATTTGTCCTGACAGCTACAGGGTGATGATGTGGAAGTGTTTGGGGAATAGAGAAGGGAAGGGGCAGGTCTCAGAAACTACACACTGGACAACATATTTGAAATGTAAGGAAAAAGAAAAAACATTTTAAAAACTTTCAAATGTCCCCCAGAATAGTGTTTTCAGCTGGCCCCTGGATGTCTTCAAGTACCTGCTGACTGCTGGCCACATCTGCTTGGTCCTGTCTGTTTGCTGATTGATATCGGGGAACCCATGCATCAGCCATGTCTTGCTGGTGTCACTTTGTCTAGACCGCTGTGCCCTAAGCTGATCCCCCTGAAAAGACCTCACTAGACTTGGCTGCTGCTGGCTCTATAGCTACTAAATTAAGATAAACTCTTACATTCCTGACCCCAAATTACTCTATCCACCTGTTAAACCCCCGTAAGGCAGCACACTCCGCCTATTCTACAGACCCCAGTTGTTGTGAACCCTGCACAGCCGCCTCAGACCTTAAAATATTTAAGTATCTCCTTGATTACTCCACATTTCTACCAGGCGCTAAGTGTTTTAAATAAGGCCTGCCTGCACCGCCTTGTCTCATGCACTGCCTTGTCTCATTCCCATTTCCTCTCACAAAGGAAGTGTCTTTCCATAACCCCAAACTACGGGTTACTAATTTTAGGGATAACGAAGGTAGGATCAAGAAAGAAAATAAGCTCTTCTCTATTGATTTTCCTTAGTCATTTTACTCCAGGGGCCTATAATTAGCTCTATTTTCTCCACCTATAATACATGTTTAGGTTTACAGCGATGTTGGAAAAAGAGTGGATGATGTGCAGAGTTAGAAACTAGGAAGTCTATTTGGTCTGGCTTTGGGATACTTTTTTTTTTTTAAATATGTTTTGGTTGTAGTTGGACACAATATGTTTGTTTATTTATCTTTATGTGGTGCTGAGGACCAAACCCTGTGCATCACCTATGCTAGGTGAGTGCTCTACCACTGAGCCACAACCCCAGCCCTGCTTTTGGATACTTATATGAATGAACCTGGGAGGGAGGGGGAGGAAGCAGTTCCCTCACCTGTAGGGAAAATGATCCAAGACCCCAGTGGGTACCTGGAGCTGCAGGTAGTACTGAGCCTTATATATATTATGTTTTTCCCAATACAAACCTGATGGTTGTAAAATATAATTTATAAACTAGGCACATAAAAGATAAACAGCAATAATAATAAATAGGACAATTATAATTATGGTAAAAGTTGTATGCATGAGATGAGCTTCCTCTTTCTGTCTCTCAGAAACAATACACAGGCCTCCCCTCACCCACATGCCTCAACCCATTCAAAATACCTGTGTATGTTCTGAATTGCCAGCATCACCTCTCTTGTGCCCTAGGGCCATTATTAAGTAAACTAAGGGTTACTGGAACACAGGTACTCCACCCAGAAGGATTAAATTCACTTGTGAGTATCACTGGAGTTGTTTGTAACAACATCTTAAATACCAAGTAGAAGAACTGACTTCTTTTTTCAGTCTTCTTTATGACATTTCACCAAATGGGGAACTAGACACATAGAAGGCTCATACTCACTTTAGTATGGTCCTCTGATCTGCCTTTCTCTTACGCAATGACACGGAAACTCTTGCTTTCCCCACCTCTATTTTTATTCCTTCTACCTAGAATGCTGTTCTCTGGCCCTCACTATATTTTTCTGGCAAATCCTTCTGTTTCTCTTTTTTAAAACATTGTTCAAGGGTCACATCTTCTATAAAGCTTTTCCTTAGATTGACTCTGCATCTCTTTTTCCATAAACTGATTATTTCCTCCTATGTGACAATAGCATATACACCTTTATTTTAGTACCTATCATACTTTATTGCAGTACTTGTCCATTGACTGTTGTGGATATTACCAGTCCTCATAAAATAAGAGCAAACATTGAAGGTAAAGCATTTAGAAATTATATAGCAATTTTTTAAAATATATATACTGGAGATTGAACCCAGGGGTACTTTGCCCCTGAGCTACATCCCCAGCTCTTTTTATTTTTTATTTTGAGACATCATCTAAATAAGTTGCTTAGTGCCTTACTAAGTTGCTGAGGCTAGCCTCAAACTTGTGATCCTGTTTCGGCCTCCTAAGTCAGTGGACTGCAGTCATGTGCCACTGTGCCTGGCATCAAACTGTATAGCAATTTGACAGAATTATTTTATAGAGATCACATTTTTATGTCTTTCCTTCTTATTTTTTTCTAATTCTAAAAATTTTTACAAAAGTATCAGTCTGGAAAGTGTAGTTTGAGATGTATTATTTATTATTTTTTGAATCTGTTTTGTGCTAAACATAAAGCACCATGAGGGCAGAGTTCTTTGAACAGTATTTTTGTGTTAGTAGTAATGAACTTGACATCCAGAACAGTAACACAGAAACTGTTTCCAAACCTACCACATGTCACTTGTCCTTTGGTAAAGGCTGATATACTGTTTTATGCCTCAGTTATTATGCTTATCAGATCATACTATAATTATCTGTTTATGGCTGCATCTTTCCCTCTAAATCCTTAAGGGTAGTTGCAAAAGGTCCTTACTCACTTTTGTATTCCAAACGCCAACCATAGTGCCTAGTATAAAATGAACACTCGGCAAGTGTTGATTGAGAGACAAATGAACGTGTTCTGGCTGTTAGCTCTTCTTTTTATTTTTAGTGTCCTCACCTGACTCATTAAGTTACGGTTTAAGGAAATGTTTAAGATAGATGCAGAAGAATTAAATTTCTGACATTTAACTACAAAATTGACTTACAATTTAATATTGCTAAAAATTAAGAATTATTAGCATAAATTTTGGTAGCACTGCTTCCCACCCCCCCCCCCCGCCTGCATGCACAAACTGGGATTTGCATTTATTTACTTATTACTTGTACTACCCAAAGGTGCCTGTGTCATGTCACCATGGATTGACATTATTGTGAATCGGGCAGGGTTGAATTTTGGTGTTTATCCCTGAGTTTATCCCTCTTTTCCAAAGACTTAGTAACTAAAGGAAAACTACGAGTTTCTGTGTAACAACCATTCCCCATGATTCATTAACTCTATTTTTTCCCTTTTTTTTTCTCTTAAATGTAGTCCTTCTTCACCAGATCTACATAATTGAGACTTCAGAAACTCCCAGACTCTTCTGTTTTGTAACGTACTTTTGAGTTGTGGATTTCAGCAAAGCATCTAACCTCGCTTGGAGTGTGCTAATAAGACTGTTTGTGGCTGTTGCATTTAAATTTGTTTCTCATCTACTCAGCATTTCAAATTCCTTTTCTTCTTATATATTTGTGAGAAACCATCATGAAATAACTCAGATATTTAAAATGTGAATAATGGATATAGAATCAATAAAAAGTACGTTTACATTAACTTTAATAAGGAAAGGGATACAAATGTGGCATACATTTAAAATTAATCTTGGGATATTTCAAGCCAAGAGCTTGTTAAATAAGCAACATGAAAAGAATCAACCAGGTTGGGCGTTTTTTGTTGGTGGTGCTCAGTTTTTTCCAGTGCAGATTAGCGTTTTTGAAAAGAGGTAGGCAGGACTGACTGCCCCATGAATAATGTACTTTCAGGGAACCAGAAAAGGTAAAAATATAAATGGTATTTCTAATGGACTGGACTGTCCAATATTGCAATCTAAATAAACCATTTCCAGAGGAACCAAAAAATGGGGATATCCGTCTGTGTTATAATATAATGTAATAAAAAATTAGGAGCAGACTGCATTCATGGAGAAATAAACTGTGTGAGGCAAAAACAGCTAATAAAGAGGAGACAAGAGAATAAAAGCAGCGATCCACATTTTGAAGATTTTTAGCTGGGGACACTGAGCGATCATAGCAACTGTCTCCAAGGAGACCTGTGGAAATGTGAAAAACGTTGAGGTCACACAGACGCCCAGAGAAATTCCATATTGATTAACAACTTCTAGATGTATCTTTCTCTCTTCACCTTCAATGCCTCCAACCTTTTAAACAGCATTTATTAGAACGATAAAGGAAAACCAAATGGGATTTGCCCTGAAAAGAAAAAGTAATTCTCAGAACAGAAACTCGGCTCAAAACGTTGTGAACAGCCTTTCACTGAACTTCAAAAGCTATTCAGAAACTTGGATATTAATGAAGTGAGAAGTCCCAAGGATTAAATGCAAGGCTTGGTCATAGGTGGGAGTGCTGGTTATTGTTTTATTGAAAACAGTGCAAGCTTAAATTCTAGGGCTAGAAGAAAAACTCCCAGAAAGGACTCTCTTATAATTCCTTCCTTACAAATCAAGCAGATCCCCATCAGAGCAGGACTCCTTCCATTTCTAATTTTTCCATCCTGCTTGTTCTACAAGGGCATTGTTTAGGTGCATGATAAGGAATTATGTGGGGCTCTGAGGAGCAGTGGTTTCCCAACTTCATTCATTCAGTAAGCATATATTACTTGTCTGCTGCAGCCCAGCGACTGAGAAAAACGGCACACTTGGGCTTAAAGATGCTAAAAGGGGAGAAGGACAAAATAAAATAAAAAATGAAAACACTAATTACATAGGAAATATCCATAAAGTGTTGTAAGCACAGAGAGGCTACAGGGAAGTGACAGGGAGATGTTTGAGTTAGGAAAAAATTCCAAGAGGAAGTGTGGGTATGTTGAAAGCTGAGAAGTGGGGATCAAGTAACCTCAGTGGCATGAAAGGCAATGGGATTTAAGAAAGATCTGAGAATTGCATGCAGGCCACTACGCTTGATGAGAGGTAGTCATGGAATGTGACAAAATAATTAACTACCCCATCTCAGCTTCCCCATTTATTTCAGCTCAATTAATTCTGGGGAAATTGCAGTTTGGATGGGATATGGGTGTGCCTCACTTGATCACAATCATGAAGCCAAACCACTGAGAGCCACAGACTCTTCTACTGTGGGGGTCATTTGCATATTTGGGATGGACTGGCTGATTTCTGCTCTAGTCTCATGTTTCTCTGAAAAGTCAGGTTGCATGTAGATGTCATGTGCCTGCATTCAGGGGTCTCACCTGTGGGATTTAGTCATATTGCCAGCTGTATATCTACCTCATAGAGTAGTCATGCAGATTAATTAAATGAGTGGAATATAGGTAAAACGCTTAGAATAAATACCACCTGATACACAGTAAACACTGTTGATTTATAATTATGGGTCATTAGTATTAATTTGGGATCCTCCCAGGTCTCTGGAACCCTTGGGGTCCCGTGGGCCTGGAGACACGCAAGTTGGAGCAAATCTTTCAGTAGCACTAAGAATTCTCCAAGAGGGTATGTGCATCTGGAAGGAGGGCTACCTGGGACTTTGGCTGGAGTCCAAGTGGGAAAGCATGGATTAGTTCAGAGAAGTTTGTTTTTACTGTGAGCATGCTGGGAGCGGTGTAAGCCAGCAGGTCTGCAGTTAGTACTTTTAGGGTACAGGTAGTGCTATTGTAGTTTTTAGGGGAGTCAGCACTATAGGTTGGATTTTACCACCATAAAAATCAGACATCATTATGGATGTGAAAGATTTTGATTTTTGTGTTTTGGTTTTGTTTTAAAAAGATGTATTACAGTTCAGAGTAAAAATCTACTCCCAAGAATTGCTGATTGCCATCGGATTACGATTTCCATCCCAGAACCTGCTCAGGCCTAAAGTTGACAACAGTTGACAATCAGCTGCTTTCTGGAATTCCTGTGGGCACCAGCTTCCCAAGCAAGCTGGAGAAATTAATGAGAAGATATATCTGTGTCATTTATCATGCAGAGCACCCTCAATGAGCAGCAGGTGTATTGTTACTGTTCTCACCTTGCTGTTCTTGTAAGCTGGTGGCTACCGCAGACACACTGGAAATTTAGTGGTTTTAAGATTTCCTGGTACATCTCTGTAGTCTGACCAAACTGCAGAAATAACTATAGCATCCAAAATTGGTCCATGTTTCAAAATTGGGTGTGGAGGAAATTGGTCATAGAAAAACTGCCTGAAAAATTCAAATAGCTTCAAGCCACCAAGAAAGGATATCTTTTATGGGGAAATTATGTTGTTTTTGCCTAATAATAATAGCCTTTGCTGGGCAAAGTGCTAAAGTCCTTCTGTAATCATCACAACCACCTCCTTACCTGGTTTTATAAATAAGGAATCTGAGATTCAAGAGAAGTAATTTCCTTTAAGGTCACCCAGTTAAGAAGACTGATTTTAGAGCTTGGGTTTGAACCTGGAGATTTCAGACTTCAGAATGCTTTTGTGCTGTAGTACTTTGCTTGTACCTTCTAGGCCATTCCTTCACCTATTTATTCATTCATTCCATAAACATTTACTGTGTATTCTATGTACCCTTTGAGACCTGAGAACACTGTGGTGGACAAGAATGAGAGAGATCCCACAGCTATGGAATTTACATTCTAGTGGGAGAGACTTAAAGAAGATTAACATGGTGTGTGTGTGTGTGTGTGTGTATACACTTTTTCATATACTTTTGGTAGTGATATGTGCTATAAAGAAAACTGAAGTCCAAAGAAGAGGTGCGGTTGCTATTATTATGTTTAGCAGGGGAAAGTTGCCTTCAGTAGTTACTTTTTCCTTATCTGTGCTCAGTTATTACCTTTTAGTTTAATTTTTCTTATTAACAGTTAACATACACATACTATGGTGTTCAAACTATGAAGCATAACAGAGTAACACCAATGAACCTACCACTTAGTCTAAAAATTAAGCATTATTGATTCTGTTGCACCTTCCTGTACCTTCCCCATCCCTTCTACCTGCCTATCTTTAGAAGTAACTAATTCCTAAATGTCCTGTGTATCTTTCTCATCTTTAATTTAAAAATTAGCGTTACACTAAGCCCTATGTATTGTTTGTTTGGATTTGTAAAAATGGTATCATTGCTCCACGCTGTGGCATGTTGCTATAGTTAATTCACTTTAACAGCTGAATTATGTTCTGTTGTGTGAATGTGCAAAATCAATTGATTCATACCCTCGTTGATGGATATTTGGATTGTTTCCAGCTTTTTGCTGTTTGAACAGTGCTGCTAAAATTCGTGTATGTATCTGCTGATATACATGTACTGGAGTTTCTCCATGGCCAGTTTCTGGGAGTGGAATTGCTGGGTCATAGGATATATCAATGTTCAACTTCATATGAGATTATCATATTGTTTTCCAAAGGAGTGGTACCAGTTTGCATTCCCACCCACAAGCGATTAAGAGTTCCAGTTGATCCACTTTTTATCAGCTCTAGGTATTATAACACATTTTAATTATTTTTCCCAGTCTACTGGGCGTAAGATCATGTTTCATTTTTGTCTTCATTGACATTTTCCAGATAACTAATGAGACTGAGCCTCTGAGGAGGTGACTTTTGGACAGAAACCTGAATGAAAGAGCTAACCGTGCATGACTGTGGTGGTAGAATATTCCAAGGCTTAAGAATTTCAGAGACTGAAACTTTCCTGAGGTGTCTATAAAGCAGGAAGAGAGCAGTGTGATTAGAAGAGGTGAGCCAAGCCTGGGGTGGTGGTGACGCCTGTAATCTCAGCAGCTCTGGAGGCTGAGGCAGGAAGATTGCGAGTTCAAAGCCAGCCTCAGCAAAAGCAAAGTTGTGAGTTGCTAAGCAACTCAGTGAGACCCCATTTCTAAATAAAATACAAAATAAGGCTGGGGATGTGGCTCAGTGGTCGAGTGCCCCTGAGTTCAATCTCTAGTACCCCCCCACACACACACACACCCCAAACAAGAAGAGGTGAGCCAAGGAGATGGGGGTGAGGGAAGGCCAAGACTAGTTCTGGGACCTGGGATACCATGGTGGACACTGTACATTGGATTTTATTCCAAGAGTTATGTGAAGGCTATTATAAAGGCAAATAGGATTTGATTAAGATTTCAAAAATCACACTTTGACTTCTATGTGAATGGACTCAAGGAGACAATAAGAATGGGACCACAGAGATGAGGGACAATCCAAAGATAAGAGCTGTGTGTTCTGGCTTTTGTCAGCGGTCAGTGAGAAGGGTGAGAGGTGGATTCTGGCATTGTTTGAGGTAATATGGCTGTAATACCAGTTTGTTTGGTTGGAAGTATGAGAGAAAGAGAAGTAATGGGTGGCATCTTGGTTTAGGAACAAATAACAGAGAATTTAAGTCCATTAACTGAAAATGGGAAGGACACTGAGGGGAACAACAGCATTAGGGAGAAAATAAACAGGTTTTTTTCCGTTGTTGTTGTTATGGAGAATATATATTTATCTCTACCACAGCCAACCTAGTGCCAGGTCATGGCTATGAATGCCGCGAATGCCGCCATATCCTCCTAATTGGTTTCCCCAACCCAATGTCCACTTTGCAGCCAGCTCACTTTGAACCTCCAAGTTCAAACCCTTTCAAAGGAATGTTTTTTACTTTATGATACATCCGCAATATAACAAAAGGCCCTGAGCTGGGAGATATAGCACACACATATAATCCCCACATACTCAGAAGGCTGAGGCAGGAAGCTCTCAAGTTTGAGCATAGCCTGAGCATCTTAGCCAGACTCTGTCTCAAGGTTTAAAAAAAAAATTAAGGACTGAGGTATGGATCAGTGATAGATTGGCAGGGAAAAGAAAAGAAAAGAAAAGAAAAAGCCGTGGATGAGCAGTTCCCCTGCCCATGTCTCTGGTTTCATTTCTAGCCATTCCCTCCTCTCTGATCATCTCATAGTTCCTTGAAAGTTCCAGTCCTTCCCTTCCTCAGCCTTTGTACAGGCTATTCCTGGACTATAATTCTAAGTAACACATCCTTTGGATTTGAGCTCAAATTATAGTTCCCTGGAGAAGCCACTTGCTATTGCTAGGGTAGGCTCCTAGTTATGTGTTCTTAAAAAATACAATTTCACACTTTTCTTTCATGGCACTTAGCATAGTATATATTTACATATTTGCATAGTTATGAGTATTTGCATAGTTACTAGTATCTTTCTCTTTCTCCAGAATATAAACTCTATGAGGTCCATAAGATTCTGTTTTGCTCACTGTTCTATCTATCCTCAGTCTGATACACAGAAAACATTTAATGAACATTGGTCAAGTGAATCAGTATTGAGGTACAGTATATATTGCTCAAATATAATAATTTGGCTGGGCATGGTGGTGCACGCCTGTAATCCCAGCGGCTGGGAAGACTGAGGCAGGAGGATCGCAAGTTCAAAGCCAGCCTCAGCAATGGCGAGGTGCTAAGCAACTTGGTGAGACACTGTCTATAAATACAATACAAAATAGGGCTGGGGATGCGGCTCAGTGGTCGAGTGACCCTGAGTTCAATCCTTGGTTTAAAAAAAAAAAAAAAAAAATATATATATATATATATATATATATATATATATATATATATATATATATATATATATATTTTTTTTTTTATAAGAGAAATACATTTTGATTATAATAGATCCTTTTAAACTTGCTTTTAAAGTATCCTTGTTCCATTTTAGACTTCCTTAGCAGTCATTACAGTGCATCCACTGTTCATCATAGATGAAGTCAAGATTTAATTACTCATAATCAAAGGAATCTTGATTTCTAATCTGATCCAGTTTAATGAATTAGTGGACAGAACTTTAACCCAACTGATAATATCCTATTCATGAATCCAAAGCAAATGCCCAGGTGTAAAAGGGAATAGTAGTAAGCACTAAGCCTTTGCTCTGGACCATGGGACTAGACCTTAGTGAGATCCTATATAGAAAGTAGATCAACCATGAGAATATACAGGATGACAGATCATTTGGTAACATCTGTGCTAGGCCATCTCACTGGTGGTAAAAAAGAGAAGAATTTGTATCACATTTCCTACTCATCTATTTAAGTCTGACATCTTATGCTGACCAATCCATAAAGTAAATGATAATCCTAACACTCAAAGGTAAGTACCATTAATGATTTGCAATACCTTACAACTCTTTTACCTGTATCTATATGTATTATTTTCCTAAAATGGAAGCAAACAGTGCCACTTTTTTCTTTGGTAACATATTTTCTATCTCTAAATACATAGGTAGGTAGGTAGAAAGGTAAACAGAGCGGGGGTTTGGGGAGAGAGAGAGAATTGTATTCATGTTACTCTATTCAATTTTTGGTAACATACTTTATAAAGACATAGGTGGGTAGGTAGACAGGTTAGTAGGTAGGTAGATATAAATAGGTAGATAGAATCGTATTCATGTTACTTCATAATCATCTCCTCCTCTTCCTTCTTCTTTTTCTTCTTCTTCTTCTTCCTTCTCTCTCTCTCTCTCTCTCTCTCTCTCTCTCTCTCTCTCTCTCTCTCTCTCTCTCTCTCTTTCCCTTTCCCTTTGGTATTGGGAATTGAGCCCTGGGGTGCTTAACCTCTGGGTCATATCCCCAGCCCTTGTTATCTTTTATTTTGAGGCAGGTTCTCCCTAAGTTGCTGATGGTCTCCCTAAATGTCCCAGGTTGGATTGGAACTTGCAATCCTCCTGCCTCAGCCACCTGAATAACTGAGATTACAGGTGTGCATCACCACACCCAGCTGTTACTTTATATTCTTCCATTCTTACAACATCATTTTATAAAGCCTTCTAAATCATTTGTTCACACTTTAGTATTTTAATTTGGCACTATGTAATTTAAGAGGTAATTAGGATGAGGAAATAGTTCTATAACCAATTTTTTAACCAGTCATATCAAATAAATTTTATATGGTTTTATATAACAGAAAAAAAGTTTGAGATTATAGCTATTTCTGTATATAATTAAGATGGTATTTAATAGATAGCCTTCTTCCATCTCTGTAATCAAAATTATCTACCTCCAAATGCCCATTTAAAAATTCCTTGGTTGCATATTTAATCAAGATAATTTCCTCTCCTATTAGGCTAAGTGAGACACTTTGATAAGTTTCTTTATGAATTCCTTAATTTTATACAAGAAGTATAGATGACAACTGACAAAAATTTGTTAATTTCAGTAGGAAGTCACTTGAAAAGTGGGAGAGCTCCAAAACCTTTGTCTTTAGATTTTTGTGGCCACATTAGTTTTAATTTTGAGGTCTTTCGGTTTATTAGATTCTTTAATTAAGCCTTATAGAAAGTGGGTATCATCATTCTGTTGGCTTCAATTATGGATGAGTTAGGTTTCTATAAAGCACATAACCCTAACTTTATTTCATGAAGGATAAAGCAGATCACAAATAGATTCTCCATTAACTTTTTGAGATTATAATATGTTTCCTAATTCCATAATTTAATAGAACATTTAATTTAGGCATTACATGAAGAATTTTTGGAGGAACATCAGAATTTTTAACCTGACCAACAGCTGAATTATTGTATGATTTTCAAAAATAATATTTGCTGTCATTTTGACAACATAGAATACATCGTGAGTGAGTAAATTCACACTTACATACTTTATTCCTTAGGTGATTGGGGACTTTCCTAACTTTGCTCTCATGTTAATACCATCTTTTATTGATAATTGGGAGGGGAGCAGTTTGAAGAATTCCCAGGGAGATCACCTATCCTCCTGGAGGTTACTTGGTTGCTTTGTGACTTGGTTCTTGACAACCAGTCTGAGGATGTAAAACCAGTGAAACGTATGAATATCTCCAAGAGAGTGCTTATCTCTGGGCACAGTCTTGCCAGTGCCTGGCAGGCGCTGGCACATAGTATTGAGGTAATATATATTTGCCAAGTGGATGATTGAATTAAGGAATGAATTAATTTAAATTTTTTGTTTAAAAAGATGAGATCACAACTTGAGCCAAGCCATGCCATCTGGTTGATGGCTATTTATAGCTCTTAAGCAGTCTCATTTTACCCTGGTATAGGAGGGATGACTGACACTGCTTTGGGTGTTATCCCGTGTGTCCATGAGGCTCACAAGAACAGATGAGCTAAAGTGGTGTGATTTGTTACCTTGATCCTGGCTTATTAGCAGAAACTCTTTTAGAATAAGTGGCCCACTGTTTCTTTCCTAAAACTAAAGATAGGTTATGTTGGATGCAAATGATACCAGCACTCAAATTCAAGGTGAATCCACTGTGGACATTATATGTTTATTTTATTATTAACTATTTGCTTAGAATATCAGTGACTTAGTATCTCATCATAGTAGGTTAATTCTAGGCCTTTACATTTTATGGTTGTTTGGAAAAACAAATGAGGTGTATGGGATCTTAATGGGTTTTTTTGGGGGGGGAATACTGGGGATTGAACCACTGGGCCACATCCTCAGCCCTATTTTTATTTTATTTAGAGACAGAGTCTCACTGAGTTGCTTAGCACCTTGATAAGTTAGTGAGGCTGGCTTTGAACTCGTAATCCTCTTACCTCAGCCTTCCAAACTGCTAGGATTACAGGCGTGTGCCACCAAGCCCAGCTGGATCTTAACTTTGAGGAGGGTTTTAAGTTGAATTTCTAGAAGAAGACAAAATGAATACTGTGTACATTTAATAGCTTCATTATTAAAATTATGACAGAATGATATATTTGCAATGTAAAAATCAAAATTTATAAGTGACATCTTATACCACTTTATGTGTCCTAGAATTCAAATTTTCTGGAAAAGTGTTATAGCAAAGAAAAGTGGAGGCGGCCAGGCACAGTGGCACATCCCTGTAATCCCAGTGGCTCAGGAGACTGAGGCAGGAGGATCATGAGTTCCGAGCCAACCTTGGTAATTTAGTGAAGCCCTGAGCCACTTAGCAAGACCTTTTCTCAAAATACAATATGAAAAGTGCTGGGGATGTGGCTCAGGGGTTAAGTGCCCCAGAGTTCAATCCTTGGTCCAAAAAAAAAAAAAAAAAAAAGTAGAGGAACATACTACTAACATTTACTGAGAATTTGTTACTTAGTTTGCACACTCATCAACATGTTAGCCTCAAAAAAGAAGAAAATTGTAGCAAAGGGCAGAAGAGAAGGAAGGAAAGCCAAGTGAGAGAAAAAGGAAATGAATAAGAATGATTTTAAAACAAAATATATTTAAAAAATTGACAGGTTGGGCTGGGGCTGTAGCTCAGGGGCAGAGCACTTGCCTAGCATGTGAGGCACTGTATTTGATCCTTATCACTGCATCAAAATAAACAAAACAAAGGCCGTCTGTCTGTCTACGACTACATTTTTTTTAAAATTGACATGTAATTGATATAGTCATGAAGTGCAGTATGATATCTCAATATATGTACAATGTGTAATGAGTAACATCATTTCTTTGTGTTTAAAACATT
The DNA here is from genome assembly GCF_021218885.2 of Marmota monax. NCBI lineage: Eukaryota > Metazoa > Chordata > Mammalia > Rodentia > Sciuridae > Marmota > Marmota monax. Next base: position 1,293,005 of record NW_026695212.1, read on the forward strand.
CAAAAACCTCTCTCCTTGCTATTTTGAAATATTCAGTTGTTGTCAGTCATAGTGTCCTACTATACTGTAGAACATCAGAAGTCTTCCTCCTATCGGACTTCACTCTTCACCTGCTAACCATCCTTTTCCCATCCCCAGATCCCTCCCCCCAGCCTCTGATAACCACTATTCTACATCTTTTGATTGGATAACTTAGTCCATTTGCATTCAAGATTATTATTTGATAGATGACTCCTATCATTTGAATTGTTTTGGGTTATTTTGTATGTCCTTTGTTCTTTTTTCCTTTTATTGTTAATTTTTTTGTGCTTGGTGTTGGTTCTTTTCTTTGTCTCATTTGTGTATCACTCTGCAAATGAGCTGTCTCCTGTCACATATTTTCATGATGATCGTTATCTTCCTTTTGCTTCTAGATGTAGGAATTCTTTAAGCATTTCTTATAAGGCTGGTCTAATGGTGATGGATTCCTTCAGTTTTTGCTTATTTGAGAAAGTTTAATTTTTTTATTCTGAAGGATAGTTTTGCTGGGTATTGTATTCTGGAGGGAGGAAGTTCTTTTCTTTTGGCAGTTTTGATATATCATTTTCTCCTGGTCTACAAGGATTCTTCTACAAAATACACTTTTTTGCCTAATGGGGGTTTCTTTATATGTGACTTGACATTTTTTTCTTGCTGCTTTTAGAATTCTGTCTTTGTTTTTGAGTTTTGGGGTTATTATTATTGTTGTTTTACTTTGCCTTTTAGTGCATGTTAGGCAAGCACTCTACTACTGAGCTATTTTCCCAGCTTTTATCTCAGAGTTTTGACAGCTTAATTAAGATGTGCCTCACAGAGGATCTCTTTGGGTTGAATCTAATTGTTCTTCTTTCAGTTTGATGGATCTAGACGTCATATATCTCCCAAGGCTTGGGGCATTTTGAGCTGTTGTTTTATTAAAAATGTTTACTGTGCTTTTCTCTATCTTTTCTCCCTCTGTAACTCCTACAATGCAAAATTTTGTTAACTTCATGGTCTCTCATAGATCCCATAGGCTTTCTTTGCCCATGTTAATTCTTTTTTGTTTTCCTCTGACTGAGTTAATTCAAAAAACTATCTACAAGTTCAGGCATTCTTTTTTCTACTTCATCTAGTCTGTTGTGTGGCTTTCAATTATATTTTTATTTTGTGCATGCAGTTCTGCCACTGAAAGGTTTTCATTTGATTCTTTCTAATGTGCACCAACTTTTTGTTGAATTTTTTATTCAGATCATGAATTATTTTTCTTATTTCATTGAATTGTTTGATGATATTGTATCTTTCTAAGCTTCTTTAAGACCATTATTTCAAAGTCCCTTTTAAAGCATTTCATAAATTTTATTTTCTTTGGGATTACAAGAAAATTATTGTGTTCCTTTGGGGGTGTCTTGTGTCTTTCATTTTCATCTTTCTTGTGTCTTTAGGTTAATGTATATGCATCTTGCACAACAGTTTCATTTGCCAATTTTGTGTTGTTTGTTTGTTTGGAGAGACTTTTTCCTATGGAATGAGACCCTAAGATTGCACTGAATCTTCACATTTTAGGTCATATTTGGTCAAGGATGTATGATACAAGCTCCTCCCCAGGCATAAGATAGCCATGTGTACTCTAGGCAACTCTCCAAACTGTGTTTGGAGCCTGTGAGGACTACAGAAGTCTACAGTGGTAAAGACTGTGAGAGTCTATAGTAATAATATGGACAGTTGGAGGTCTTCCATTTATCTTTTCTTAGCCTATACCAGGTATTGGGCCCTGTTTTATTCTATGTCATTCAGTGTGATAATGTCCCTGGGGGGATATGAATGCCATTATCATCCCAATTTTATAGGTGAAGAAAGTGAAGCTCAGAGAAGGTAGTTTCCTGGTCAGAGTCACCCAAGTTGCAAGTGGTCCAGTTGGTTGGACCAATTTTGTCTACCTACTAATTCTAAGTTCTGGTGTCTTTCAGGGTAGGGCTTATGTCTCTTTTTGTTTACGTGCCTAATATCATCCTGGATTTCTTGTGATTTACATATGAGAGTAATTTTGAAATTATCCCATTTTTCATATTGTATATTAATAAACCCAAAATTTTTATCTAGAGCTACATTCTATTTCTCTACCATTGCTACCTGATACCTTTCTAATTCTCAAATTCTTCTTCTCAATTTAACACACCCCAAAATATATTAAATAGTAATGGGGGTTTAACAATTATATACATGCTTCATTTTTATATCTTAGTTAATATCATTTTCTGAAATTCTTGAATTAAATAGACTCTGCTCCCATGACTTGAGGGATTTTTGGATAGTCATCCATCCCTTTTCCAGAGTTCTGGAACTTGCTGTTTGTAAGCAGCTGCACATCCCTGCGAGACTGCAAGCTTCGCAAGAGCAGACACTGCATCTGTCAGAATATCACTATGTCCTGGTGTCTCGTGCAGCTCCGGCTGGCCCAGATTAGGAACTTCATAAATATTTATTGGCTAATTGCTAACTTTATGCTGTTGCCAACCAGCAGGCCAACCAATCAACGGAGACAGCCTCCTCACATTGACATGTGAAGAAGCAAATCCCCTGGGTCTGACCCCACTCTCCCTTAACCTAATCACAGAAGTCCGGTCCTTTTGTCTTTTGCACTTCCCGTTTTGATATTTAATTCACACTCAACCCTAAGCCCAGAATGAAAACTTTTTCCATGTCCCAAGCTTAAAACCTTATTGTCCGGTAAGATACATATACAGTGCATTAGATCTGTTCTTCTCAAAGGCAATTTGCATCTGCATTCTGCTAATGCCGTAACATTGGCAACATCATATGCATTTGTGCTTCTTATCCCATTTCTTATTTTGAAGAACTGGGGGTCCTTGAAAACAACTGGGTTAAACGTGATTCAGCAGTTCACAGTCTCCTTACTGATTCTTTACTTTGAGAATTTACAGAGCCAGAGTGCAGTCTCTGTGCTAGAATATGCAGTGAATCTTCAAGTCAGGGTATGTGTATATGTGGTGTTTTTGCTCCTGTGTTTTTTCTGTCTTGATGTTCAGAAGAACTATTGTACCCAATATATCTAAGACAAACACCTATTTTGTTGGTGATGGTGTTTGTGTTTACTTTTCTTTTTCTCTATTTTTTTTTTTTTTGTCCTTGTTGGTCAAAAAGTCCTTGTCAAATTTCAGACTTCATCTTCTTCTGGATGAATGCATTATGAAAATTGCAGCATGCAGTTCCTAAAAGGAACTCTGGAATACATCTTGCTGATGGGAATATAAATGGAAAATCATCTGATAGCTTCTCATCAGGGTAGATGTGTATCTACCCTATGATCTAGCAGCTCTACTCTGATGTGTTTAGCCAAGAGAAATAAAACATATAAAATCTTGAAAAAGAATATTCAGGGGCTGGGGTTGTGGCTCAGTGGTAGAGCGCTTGCCTCGCACGTGAGAGACCCTGGGTTCCATCCTCAGCACCACATAAAATAAATAAACAAAAAATAAAGATGTATATATAAAAAGAATATTCATAGTAGCCATCTTCATAAGAGCGCCCAGTTGGAAAAACTCAAATATTCATCAACAGTTGACGGGATAAACCAAACATTGGTACACACCTGCCATCCCAGAGACTTGGGGAGTCTGAGGCAGGAAGATTGCAAGTTCGAGGCTAGTCTGGACAACTAAACAAGGCATGTCTCAAAATACAAAATAAAAGATAAAAAAGTGCTGAGGATATAGCTGAGTGGAAGAGCACTTACCTCTCATGCATGAGATCCTGCACAGCCCCTTCGCTGTACACAGTTTACTGCATAAACAGATTTTGCTTTATTTATCCCAGTCTACTTCTTAGTTGAGAGAGAAAGAGAGAGAGAGAGAGAGAGAGAGAGAGAGAGAGCAACATGGATGAATCTCAAAACCAAGAAAACATTCTCAATCTTGTTCTGGATGGTGGTTATGCAGATATACACAGGTGTTGTTGAAACTCATTAAACCTGAGGCCCATGTTTGGTTTGGTTTGGTTTGGTACTAAGGATTTAAACCAGGAAGCACTGTACTTCTGAGCTACATCCCCAGCCCTTTTTATTTTATTTATTTTTTTTATTTTAAGACAGGCTCTCTCTAAGTTGCTTAGGGCCTCATTAAGTTGCTGAAGCAGGCCTCAAACTTTAGATCCCCCTGCCTCAGCCTCCCAATTCACAGAGATTACAAGCAGGCACCACCATGGCCTCTAGTCCTATGCATTTTATTAAGGTATCTTTTCTCTGGGAGAATCAGGCCAACACTCAAGTTGAGTATGGAATTTGCAGCCAGATGTCAATCCTAGTTCTGTCACTTACTGTTTCTGGGGATCTTTGGCAAATTGCCCACTTGTCTGCTTTAGTTTTCTTATCTATCAAATGTAAATGAAGTTAGTATCTACCTGATAAGTTGTCATGAAAATTAAATGCATTGATTGGTTTGTTTGTGCTCAGTGCTCACTTTTAAAAAACTTAAAGTAAAACCCTCTACTCTGATCTTCGTAACAATACTTCTGTACTCATTCTTGGTGGCACAGGAGAATCACCAGAGATGATTTTATAAATTACCGATACCTGGGCTACATTCCCAGGCCTTCTGATGTAATTGACTTGGGGAATGATCTGGACTTTATGATATTTTTAAAAGTCACTACATGAGTTTTTGTTTTTGTTTTTAGCTATGTTTGGATGAGTAATGCTGTATGCTATATGGTATCATAATTATATTCTAAATTTTCAATAATTGTAGTACTTCATGACAGGTAGACTGTATTTGTTCCATTTCTAATAGCATTAAAGGCCTTTCCAGAGAAAATTAAAAAGATCAATTTAGTAATGAATTTCCATAAGAATTGTTGATGTTCATTCACTTCATTTGATTTTTGCAGAGGAATAAAAGGAAATTCTAACATTGAAGAGGGAAACCTGAGATCACCTCTTTTTGTTCTAAAAACTTCTTTTCTTTCATCAGAGAGAAATACTAAATCTCTAAAGAGCTTGGGGGGTGGGAAACAGCACTACTCAAAACTGGTATGATAAAGCAGAGAAACTTTAAAAGATGGCTGCAATGCACTCAAAACGCAGATCACAAGACTCTTGGCCTTGCTATTCAAAGCTCTGTAAGTGTTAGATGTCACTTTTCTCTCTGTTTAGTTGTGAATGCAGGCAGTGCTGGCATAACAAGCATCTCTGATGAATATGTGGAAATGGGTTACATCAATTCTGTCTTGGAGGAAAGAATCCAAATGGATCTCACTTTTGTTTTGAGGGGTGACTCAATGAATTGTTTCGGGCTGGCATTAATGGAAAAGATGATCTTATTCATCGGGATCAGAAGGAAAAAATTCAAAAAGTGTCAAGAGTGTCAATGATGAAAAAGCCACATATGGCACGAGACTAATAAGACACTTTTGGTTATCATTATAATGCTATTTTTACTTTGGAAGCCGAATATGGCCAGATGAGTTTTTGAAGAAATGTGTACTTTTCTTCTCCTTATAAAACTACTTTTTGTTTGTACTTACATGCCTCTCACTGATAATAAGTTGTTAGTGGACCAGTTTATGTTTCTAACAAGTTAATCTCCACTGATTTGTGTAACTGGTGTACCTGAAGACTTCCTACCTTTGTTTTTGAGTGAGAGAGAATTCAGTCATACAAAGGAAATCTTTTATGATTGTTAGGTGTGCCTTCATCAATAATGAAGGAATGTGGGTAGTTTTATTTTTGTAGTTTTTAGCAGATGATTTCCATTTATTCTGTGTCTGGACTGACTCAAAAACTGGTCATTAATGGACAAGAAGTGATGAGACAGTGGTCCTTCCCCGATTTTCTTCTTTTCTCTGAAACTCAGTTTGTCCAACCTTAAAATGGATTAAGATTGCCTGTGTTTTCAACAAAAGAAGATAATAACCAATTTAATGTTGATCAATTTGTGAAACCATTTCATATAAAAACTTTTTTTTTTTCAATCTTGCAACTGACTATGGACATGTCTTCTATTTATCTTTTAACTGTGGAATGCATTTCCATTCCACAGTTAAAAGATAAATTTTTTTTGTTGTTTTTTCCTCCTTCCATTCACAAATTATATTGTATGCCCACTACTACATATGAACAAAGTGCTGTGTTGATGCCATGAACAAGACATATTAGTTTTTTGAGAGGTTTTCTGCTTGAATCACCAGAATTATTCTTTTATTTGTTCAGCAGATGCTATTTACCTATAATTGACAGACACAGTGCCAGGCATGTGGTTCTTATCAAAACAAATAAGGCCAGAGTACTATAAGTATTCAGAAAAACAGAGATCATACTTTCTTGATCAAGGACTGTTTTATAGAATAGGTATGATTTAGAATAAAGTAAGCTTTTTAACTGTTGCTTGTAGAGAGTGCATTCTAGAAGGAAGAAAGAAGGAAAGTGAATGAGAGCTAGAGAGCAGTGCACTGATCAGGAAGTCTGGTATACACAGGGAGTCTAGGATACAGAAGGCTGGGAGTTCAGAGCATGCAAACAACACTACAGGCTAATGAGAATGGGAGGCCAGCTTATTAAATGCCTTGAATGCTGTCCATACAAAGAGTATGGATAAATATCCAACCGTCTATGTGGGATTTCACCAAAAGACCTGGAACAGGCAATAGCAAAGGTTAAGAAAGCTTCTCCTTAGATTCTGAGTTCGGAAACATTTGACTGTGTCAAATCAGACATATGATCTGTTCTAACCATATGTACTTTGGGGATTTATCTTTAGATCTTCTAAACTTATTTTAGATTGGCAAAAAGACCACACAAAGAAATATAGTATGCAGATATGAGTATTTTCCAACAGACCTTATACAAATTGAAATTAAATTTCAGTCTTTGGTGGATATGCATCGTAGCCATGCCAAGAAATATTCATCACTAATTCTTTTAGCAGATTAATCGATGCTTTTAATAAAAAAATAAGTAAATAAATTTCAAAATTTTGTTCTTTTAAGGAAAGATACTTTGGGGTTGTGGTTCAACGTTCTTGAAATGTATCATAGGAACCTTTAGACCCGTTTGAATTTTAATAGCATACTAGTCAGGAAAAGACCCAAGGAGGTTGATTTTGCCACTGGTGATTAAGGTTGCACTTGCATTGTATTGTTTTGGGTATACAAGGAAAACGAGCCTACATTTTCTGCCCCTGATCACTTCCTTGTGTTCTTTGTGGTTTTTCTTGCATTCTGGTAGGAACCTGGTTGAAGCAGACTTAGCAGCCAACTACATACTTGTGTTATTACTAGAAAGAAGCACACTTAATTGCAGACACAATGGTAGATTTGCTAATCCCAGAGACCATATTTTGGAAGAGCGGTTGATTCTTTGGTATCCAAAGAATGCATAAGCAGAAGGACAGTAGGTGCATGCTTAGATTAAAAGTGGTAGGGATGCCTAAGGGCTGGAGAAAGGGAAACCACATTCCCTACAGTAAACAGAGACATGGGGGAAATACCAGTGCCTATGAACCCAGATCCCTAGCTGGAATTAGAAACATTTAATTAAAAAAAAGCTAGCTGGTATTAAAAACATCCTATCTAGTCAGTGCTATTTAGAAGAAGATACAGAAAAAGACAACAATATTCTGCCACATTTGGGGACCATTTAAAGAACTATGTTAAAAGAGCTCTCTTTTCTTCCCATTCCTTTTCAAAAGAGATGCATAAGTACACTAGAAGTAAACAATTTAGGACAAAACTCTTAAGTAGTTAGAGCTTGAATCTAATGTGAGGAAACCCACAGAGCTTATAAAACTTTAATACATAGCCCCAGCTGTAATGAAGCAGGCTTGCAGTTTTAAGTGAACCAGTGATAATTCGTGGAAGCTCTTAGTGTTGCACAGGATAAAATTGAAATCAACAGCAGCACAGCAATGTTAATAAAAATGAAAAGCCACCCTGTATAAATATAAGTAACTCTGGCCTATGCGGGGAAGGCACCAAGGAAAACCGTTTCTTGTCATTTTAAAATAACGTTTATGCCAAAGTAAAACTTCAGGTAGAGAAGTTGTAACCAAAGCCCTTAGAAATATTGGGGGTTTTTTTCCCCCAAGACGGACCCCTCCTAAGTTAGAGACTTTACCTTGGAAAGTTCTGAGAAGACTCTCTACTTATGCCAGTTAACGATTGCCCCCAGGGAAGCTCTGGGCATGGCAAGGCTTGGGCCCATCCATTGGCAGGTTCACCTGTCATCCCTCTGTCTCGCTCTCTCAGTTGATAAGCCTGGTCTGACCTCCTGTGGTTTTCCTTTCTCCAGCCCTTAGGCATCCCTACCACTTTTAATCTAGGCATGCACCTACTGTCCTTCTGCTTATGCATTCTTTGGATACCAAAGAATCAACCGCTTTTCCAATGTCCTCCCATAGTGCCAGCTACAGTTTAGTCAGTTCCATTAAGTTGGACTTCCAAAGCCATTCTACTCGCAGAGAATGGCTTCCTCATTTCTCTAACTGCTGCTATTCCACCCATCCTCCAAGCCCTGGCATTTCCATGAACTTCTTGGAATACACACTGGTCCACTGGAGTTCTCCCTGCTTCTGAACTCATCCAGTGTGTCCCACTTTGCAACTCATATTTTTATCTAGTCCCATATGTGATTATTTCCCTCTAGTGCTCTGTCATCCTTGATTCTTCCAAAATCTGAGCATACACCCCTGCGTATGTTCAGTAGATACCTGTGGACTGACAGATCCCCTGGGTACCATAAAGACTCTAACTGTACTAACTGCAATAAGTTAACTAACAAGATGGGAAGAAAATGGGCGGGATCATCTCAGCCACCACCTGGCCCTTTCCTCCTGGGCTTTCAGCTTGTTGTGCTGCTTTCCCAGTTTCCCCTGAGGAGGTTCTACACCATCCTCTGGCATTTTCAAATTACCTACCCTGTGCCACTTGTGCCCAGTTATTGTTTTAATATGAATTCCTGTAACATAAATTTCTGTTTAGGCTTGTTTGCCATTGTTTAATTAGCAAAGGTGGAGACTAGAAAGGTGGAACGATGATGGTAAGAACCAAATACCTTGTCATTGGGGGAAATTTCCCACAAATCCTCCCAGCGGTGTCCTTGGCCTGCCATCAGCCTGTGAACCCCAAAGGAGTAGGTCATGCCTTTGTTTTTGCATACAATTCTCTCCTCAGTGGCTGACACAAGGCCTGTACACAGTAGACATTTAATTATTTTTTTAAATAAAAAATGACCCAATGATGTCTAAGGGAGGATCTGAGCAATGAAGGGTTTATCGTGTGGGTCTGTTGCCACAGAGATTTGTGCCTTAACATAAGAAAATTCTTGTTGGCAAATTCTGAGACCAAAAGCAGATAAATGAGTAGAAGGCTGCTTATTATAATATTTATACTGCATTTCCTTCATATAGCTGCTTGTTCCAAAGTTTTGAAGATATGATTTAGGTGTATAGAAACACTGCTTTGCTGGGGTTGGGGATATGGCTCAAGTGGTAGCGTGCTCTCCTGGCATGTGTGAGGCACTGGGTTCGATTCTCCGCACCACATAAAAATAAAATAAAGATATTGTGTCCGCTTGAAACTAAAAAATAAATATTAAAAAAAGAAAGAAACGCTACTTTGTTTTTTTTTTTGTTTTTTTTTTTAATTTTTTTTATTGGTTGTTCAAAACATTATAAAGCTCTTGACATATCATATTTCATACATTAGATTCAAGTTGGTTATGAACTCCCAATTTTACCCCAAATACAGATTGCAGAATCACATCGGTTACACATCCACATTTTTACATAATGCCCTATTAGTAACTGTGGGAAAGGTAGCAGAATACAACAGAAACACTACTTTGCATGAAAATTTTGAATTTTATTTGTTTGTTTATATAATGGTGCTAGGGATCAATCCCAGGGCTTCTTCCCACATGCTAAGTATGTGCTCTACCACTGAGCTATACCCCCAGCCCACACTTATCTTTTATGAAGTGGATTTTTTGAGAATGGTGCTTCCTAAAATGATATTTATTCTACCTAGTTTGGTATCATATCTTTAAGTGGAAATGTGACTCTAATTAAATGTAAAAATGAAGTTGCCAAACATCAGGAAAATTACACAGTATTTTCTGGTCTAAAAATACCATTTATTCACACAAAACAGTACATTACTGGGTATCTTATTGCCAGATAGCTCAGTAGCTTTCTTATAAGCATTGACAAAAAGGAGGGTTTGAAAATTTAGTGGACATGTTTTAGGACATTACTTTTATTACATTTTCCTTCTTAAGCCCCCAAACAAAAATAACTTTCTATTGTGCTCTACAGAAATATGAATCAGTAACTGCCTTTTGAGATTCTATAACTGTTATGGGATTTGGAAAGAATCACAGAGAATCCAGCTCTCAGTGAGTTTAAATTTTACTTGGGATTGTGCATAATAATAAATCCCATCTTTATGTACAACTATAATGCACCAATAAAAAAATGTGGCAAAAAATTTTATTTGGAAGCCAGAAACACTTAAACCAAAAAAAGGTACTTCTCACACACATAAACATGCATAAATAGAAAAAGAGTAAAAGATGATATTCCAAAATAATGACAATGGTCATCATTCATAATGAGGCTAGGAGTGATTTTATTTTATTTATATATTCTTTCATGAATATTATATTAGAAATGCAATAAAAATAAGTTACAAAGAAATTGTCCAACAGTATACAGTGAGTACCAGATGACAGGTATGCATAGAAAGGGCTGCAGGAATCCAGAGAGTGAACCCACCTGGTCTGGATAGTGAAGATGCACTTGAGCTGGGTCAAGAAGAATAGATACTAGCACAGTGATGATATTTGTGGTTTATTATTGCCTCCCCACTAACCAGTCTTCCTTTCTTTATTGAGAAGTGTTCCAATTTTGTTCAGTTATGTTAGTTTCTTTCCAGTTATCAGGAATTGGTGTAAGATTGGATATGTAATGCACCTGTACAATGATACAGCAAAAGCTAAAACAGATGAGCCTCTGTCGCTTGTGAATTTCATCTAGTCTGATATGACACCTGGAGAAACCAGACTTGGAACCGCACTGACATAGAAGTATCCAGAGTATACCAGAGATAATTGGTAAATGCCATTATCAGTTTCTTTTCCTCTACTTAGAAGTATGTGAGTAACATTTTCTAGTTTGAGCAGGGATGAAAGCATCCTCATTGATACAACATTTCTACAAATACTCAGTTGAACAACTCTTTGAAGCAGATGAGATATGTATAATTATTCCCATACACTGATAATGAAACTAAAGTTAAGAGTATGCAAGTTGCCTGAGGGCTGAAATCCAGGTTTCTTGATTTAAAATTTTTCTATCTTCTCAATGCTCTTTCAAATGGATAGCTCCATACAAACAGAGAGAAGTGTTTACATTCATCAGTTTAGCATGGCTGCATGCTTAGCAATGATCTAGGAGCTGGGAATCTGGGAGTGGAGAAGGAAGAGGGGAAGAAAGCCATAAAAAGTGACTTTGGTATTTGGCATATGAATCCAGTGTTGGCTTTAGTGGATTTTGGTTTGGGTGCATAGGGATAACTGGATCAAAAAGGGACCAGATTGTGGAGATCTAAGAATTCCAGGTCAGAGTTAATTCTTTATAGAGTGGGAAAGGCTACAGTGTTGATAACAAAATTCCAGAATCAGAACAAAAAGAGAGGAGTAGTTTTAAAGTCCTTTTTATCTTGTTGGCAAATTCTGTATCTGTATGTATACCATTCTCTATATCATCTAACACAGAACTTGAAACAAAGGAAACACAGAAACCATTAAGAACATTTCTTTTTAGATATGAATAACTTAAGCTTTATTCATACCTCAAATGGAAATTTAGTGCTGCATTATTTTGTGAATTACTTAATTCAAACCAAACTTGGCTATGACATCTGGGCCCCATATGGTAGATTAATTAAAGCAGGGATGCTGAATTTGGATAGTTTGATATCCTCTTCAAAGACAGATCTCCCTTGGGACTAAGACGGGAAAATCCTGACATTTTGATTTCTCTGCATACTGGGACCTTTAGCATGGGAACAATAAACAGCCTTTTGTAGCTTTTTAATGAGACATGTAGTGTGTTATATTAACACCCAGGAGCTTGCCTAAAACTACCCTCCCTCACTAAGAACTAATAAAACGGGTGTACTCTAAATGCAAAGCCACCGTGCTTTTTTTTTTTTTTAACCTTCATTCTTTTCTCCCACATCAGGAGTCTTTATTTTTTCCTAGAATTGAGCTCCCCTTCACAAAATATGCAAACAGCACACCTGGTCTAGAAACAGCCCTTGGCATGAATCTCCAGTGATCTCCCACATAGCAGCAGGTGGCCCTGGATTACCAGGTCAGCCAAAAAGCAAGCTGAGTGTTGTACTCATTAGCACACCACGTATGTGGACTATGCGGTATGCAGTTGTCTCCAGAGATAAACCCATGGCGCTTTGTACAGAGATGAGTGCATCAGGAGGCTGGAAAATACTGTGTGGCCTGAGAAGGCTGCCTCCTTAAAGGGCTCAGAACAATGGAGACTAACAGGAGATTAGAGATGGGAGTTGAGGGGCCTCATAAGGCCTGTCATCTAACACGTTTTTGTGTATCTAAGCTGGGCTTTGTGCTGTCTCTGCTTCTAAATTTAAATACTTACATTTTAGCCAGTTCACATTTCACTTCTCTTTGAGTCACATACATTATGTAGGGACTTTTAAGAGCCCTTGTAGATGTGGAAGAGCAGATGCCACCCTGGTTTGAGGTAGAATCTTCCAAGCTTGAAAAGGTGTCTGGTTTTGCTCGCCTGTCACCTGTTCCTGCTGAGCCACAGTGTGCGGTGACTTTCTGGTTGGTTGTGTCCAGAAATTGGAGAAAGACCTCTCACCCCAAGCCCAATCCCATTCTCATGGATAATTGAATAGAAATGAACTTTTGATTGATTTTCCTATTCCCTATTTTTTTTCTTTCTTTGTCAGTAATATTGTCCAAGTGAAAATGACGCTTTGAGCACTTTGAATAGCTGGAAGGTGGTATAAATTATTATGCCATTTGCACACATATGGAGATGGAATAATTTTCACCATGTTGGTACCTTTTGCTATTGTTTGTGAAATTCTTTGAGAAATGTGTCTGAAATTTCTTTAATTTGAATAAAAATATACCTTAATGGCAGAGAGTTTGCTCGTGTACTTTTCAGTTTCTTCTGAGCAAAATATAATATGCTTTTTCTGATACAGAAAAATATGAACTGAGTGATCAGTTAGTATACCAACTGTTCTTACTTAGAAGGAAGTACATTCTGAGGAGATAAGTATGAGAATACCAATCCCAAGACTGATCTTGGACACTCAACAGGACCAGGGGAGGTAGAAGGGTATCTAATTCTCCACCTCTCTGCTCAGCAAGTGCCAGTGAGACTAGAAGAACAAATACCTGTGAAATACATCAAGATTTGGGGGATGACAGATATTATCTAAGGTATTTTTCATTTACTGTTGTTGTTCCAGAAACAGCTTAAGGGAGGTAGCAAATGTGTTAAATGAAGGAATTGAAAGAAAAAAAAGAAAGCATTAAAGGGAGCTAGAAAGGAGCTTAAGAGAAAAGTTTCCCGGGCCACCTAGGATGCAGGTTAATGAGTGGCCCCATGAAACCTTCCTGTAGAGGTGTGTTTCTTTCCATGAAAAGGGGAGAGCTGGTCTGTAAACACTTCACAGTAACACCAGGTCAAAAACAAGTTGTTTCTCAGGAGAAAAACAATGATTCCTAATGTCAAGATAGCAGTGTCTCCCAAGGGTGCACACAGTTAGAGAAGCTCTAATTACACCAACTGCCTAACATTATGACCCTGGGAAGGTAGTAGCTTAATGGCTCCAAACCTTTATTTCCTTCCCGTGAAATGGAGAAATTGAATGAAAAGATCCAGAATCACTGTGTCTCCACTGCAGTGAGGGTACTGTCTCCTTAATCATTTTCTCCTCAGAAAATGAAATTCTTTTTTCTTTGTCTCCTATTTCTCATTACAGGCCGAGTATCCCTTATTAGAAATGCTTGTGGGCTGGGTTGTGGCTCAGTGGTAGGGCACTTGTCTTGCATGTGGGAGGCACTGGGTTTGATTCTCAGCACCGCATATGAATAAATGAATAAAATAAAGACCCATCAAATGAATAAAATAAAGGTCCAGAAAAAATTAAAAAGCAAAGAAATGCTTGGGACTAGATGTGTTTTCAGATTTCTGAATTTTTACAGAGCTTGAAATGTCTACAAATACATAATGGAGAAGGGACCCTAACTAACACAAAACTCCATTTCTGTTTCATATGCACTTAATACATTTGGCCTGAATGTGATTTTATACAATATTTTAAATAAGTTTGTGCATTTGGACTGTGACCCATCATGTGAGATCAGGGGTGGGAATCTCCCCTGTAGCATCAGGTCAGCACTCAAGAAATTGATTTTGGATTTTCAGATTGGGGGTGCTCAAACCACATTGCACATTTAGTTTCCTTTCACCGCCCCAACCCCACTCCAGCCTTCCTTTTTCTGTTGCCCCGCATGGTATTCTGTCCCACTTGTCTTTCCCATAGGGCTGCTTATCTGTTTTCCTTTTGAAGAAAACAGAAACGTTGAGTGCAAGAGCTGTGACTAAGGAGTGTCTGCTGTGTCAGGGGAGGAAGGGGGCGGGCTGCGAGTGATGGGGTGGGGAGCACTGTCTGGAACTGAGGTCAGCCAGGAAAGAGGAAGCAGTTTTTATACTTCCTTCACTCTCTGGGATGGTCAAGGATTCCACTTGGAAGCTTGGCTTTTTGTTTAGAATACAGGCCGCAAGAAGACCTGTTTGTGGTTCTGCCACTGAAGGGCTAATTGTTCTTAACTGTATTGTGGCTAATTGTTCTTAACTGTATTGTGGCTAATTGTTCTTAATTGTATTGTGTTCAGCAGCACTAACTGCAGCATCAGCTTAAAAACAGCGTTTAGGGGAATTCTTGGTGCCTCCTCTTACATTCCAGTGTTATCAGAGGTGGAGGCAACATGCTTTAGATTGTCACCAGAAAGTCGCACAAGGGCACTTGCCTTAGGTGGCATGCGGCATCCCCTATGAATTATGCATAGTGGGCATATGGAGTTGGAGGCTGCCTAAGGAGGGGACTGCACCTTTATTGCTGCAGTAGTTGCCATTGCCACCCTGTGACCTGATGGCAGCAGTTCTAGAAATGGAGGCTGTGATTGGTCCTTCCAGTTGTTCTCCAGAGACCAAATGTCAGAAGCTTAATGGCTACTGAACAGAAGTGATGTTTTGGTATCATTCATGTTGCTGGGCTATGAAAGATAAATTCATTGTGGTAAATAAGATATCTGAGATAGAGTTATTGCCTGCTAAACACATACTAAGTTAGTTCATTCCCTTCCCTTCACATACATTTTCTCCTACTGTTTGCACTGTTTGCAATTTGGTACCTCTGTCAAGATTAACTGTAATCCCTTGTCCTTCCTTTTGAAAAAAAAAAAAAAAGGAATGGCTGTTCAGCCTTGTCACCGTGCCAGAAAATGAACTAATTATCCTTTTGAAAATGGGGAACTGGATAATAGAATAGGGCTTTCATGGTTAAGAAATATCAGTCAAGTCCATTGGATTTGACACACCAGCTCAACGAAAAATATATCTGGGGAATGTCTGTGAGCTACTTGACCTGCAGCTAATCAATAAGCTAAATAGATAGGGTGAAGCTCATGGTTTTCTTTAAAACTGTAATTGGCGTTTATTTCAGAATTTACTTAGATTTCACCAAAGTTGTCCTTTTAACAGTAAAATGTGTACACATTCTTCAGAAGATCCACAGGGTACCAAGTATTTTAATAGTGAAGGATTTATAGCCTCTCCTTTCAATGTACCCCTTAAAAAATAAACACTTTTTTGGGGCTGGGGATGTGGCTCAAGCAGTAGCGCGCTCGCCTGGCATGCATGCGGCCCGGGTTCGATCCTCAGCACCACATACAAACAAAGATGTTGTGTCTGCCAAAAACTAAAAAATAAATATTAAAATTCTCTCTCTCTCACTCTCTCTTTAAAAATAAATAAATAAACACTTTTTTGAGTGGAAAGACTTTCCAGCATATTTCTAGCATTTTCTTACCCACCATCTCAAATTTTGCTGATGATAATTTAACCCCGTTCTCTGATAGGGTGATGCCACCAAGCCTGGATTCTGTTGAATGGAATGATCCCTCCTGGCTGTAGTTTTTAGTTTTTTTTTTCTGTCTGCTTCTTAAGGAAGTGTAGTATGTTATCTTTCCTTGTTGGCACTTCCTGACTCTTTCCACATTTGACTTGTCTCCAGTGCAGGTTTGGGAATCCAATCTCTGAGTGTATTAGAATTTAAAATAGGAGGAAATGCATGATAATTATGACCTGAGGGGACCTTCTCTGAATGAAGAACCTGTGGTTCGGTGCATCTGTAACCACTCTGTTCATCTGGAAATCTCTCTCCCTCTCCACCCCCTTTCCTTGCACTAAAGTGAGAAAATGAATGCCTTCTTCTTGAAAAGATTCTCTGTGGGCACTGATGTAATTCTAGCAGCCCATAACACTATCATTTACATGGTAAGAAAAATACATTATTATACTTTCTTAATTAAACGGGGCATACTTGAGGATAACTATATACAATATGACTTACATGTAGACTTTCCACACAATCAAATGAGCCTCAGGTATTAAATAACAGGTGTTTAAGTAAAGTATATGATTGTGAATTAAGATTTTATTTATTACTTTTTAATTCAAGCCATCTTAAGTTATCTAGAAGGTTTGATAATAGGGTGTTAGGTAGGATGACATCCTTTTCTTTTTCATTGCTTCTGATCCCTGGTGATATACTGTTGTTCTCTTTCAGTCCTGGTTGGGCACACTGATTCTGCAGGTTGGCTCAACTGGTCTGGGTTTCCAGAAGTGTCTTATCCCCTTTGTGATGTCACAGTTGTTCACTAGCTACCTGAGCACTTCCACTGAGTATTGGTAGTATACTTGGCTTCTGCTATTTTTTTCCCCCTTCTCTGAGCCTGTTCTCTTTCCTGTCCACGGTACTACAAGTAAAGCATCCCTAATCTGAAATCCAAAAATCTGAAATTTCTAAGGGCCTACGAGGTGCCATAAGTGGAAAATTCTCTATCTGACCTCAGGTAATAGGTCTTGTTGCTTCAACTATTTTAATGCATACATGAAATAGAAATGAATTTCATGTTTAGACTTGGATCCCATCCCCAAGATATCTCACAATGTATATGAAAATATTCTAAAATGTGAAATCCAAAATTTGAGATACTTCTTGTCCTCCACTAAAGAAAGGAACAGTCAACCTGGCCTGCACTTTTTCTATCTGATTCTTCTCTAGATACCATCTCCCTACATGGACCCCTTCCCATGTTCACTCATTCATTATTGTTCTTAGCACAGTGTTTGACTTAAGTGCTCACTAGATAGATAGGAAATTAGCTGGTTTCTAATAGAAGCATTAAAATAGAGTGAAAGTGGGGAATGGAGGAAAAGAAAAGGAAACCCTTCAAAGTACATGAAAGTCTTATAGATGTCAGAAAATCTAAGCTAAGTCTAGTTGCTACAAATTAGTCCCTAATTTAACTCTGTTTATTGAAGGTTTCAGAAAGTGAGTAATGAGTGTCTATCACTCATTATTTGGTGAAAGGAAGCATGCTAGTGAACCAGGAGACACAATATTTTTTCCTTAGTACTTATTTCTTATAAATGGACATTCATGCAACAAAATAATTGAGTCTCCTTCATAGTAATTTTACAATAGACTGCAGAAATTTTTTTCTCAGTCAAAAAATATACTGAGAGCTGAGCATAGTTGTGTATACCTGTAGTTCCGGCTACTCAGAAGTCTGAGAAAGAAGGTACACTTAAGCACAGGAATTCAAAGCCAGCCTGGGAAACATAGTGAGATCTGTACGGATGTGCTGTTATCCCCATTTTCTAGTTGAGGACACTGAAGTCCAGAAAATTAAATAATGTGTCAAACTTGCACAATCCTAAATGGTACAGCAGGGCTTGTGTCTTAATTTGAGCTGCTATAATAAACTACCATACACTAGCTGGTTTATAAACAGCAGGCATTTATTTCTCACAGTTCTGGAGACTGGAAAGTCCAGCTTAAGGCACCAGCAGATGCAGGGTCTGGTGAGGGCCTGCATACTGGTTCATAAATGTCATCCTCTTCATGCAGCCTTGCGTGGCAAGAATGAGGAAGTTCTCTGGGGCCTCTTTTATTAGGGCACTAATGCCCTTACAACCCAGTCAGGTCCCAAAGGCCCCGTCTCCAAACACCATCACATTGGGTGTTGGGATTTAGCCAATGGATTTGAGGAGGGGCGCAAACATGCAGTTTGTGCATCCATATTAAAGCCAGGGCTTTGTGACTGCCCTGTGCCTTTCAACAGTAGGTATGAAAGCTTTGCTAGGAAGACTTGTCTGCCAGACAGGCTTGGAACTCACAAATGTGTAACTGCACATACACTGAAGGCTCTAGTTGCCTTTGGTAGTGCATGAAAGAAATAACCCAGTCTGAAAAGAGTTTGAGGACAGGTATTAACCCTCACCATCATTCTGATGAAAGAGCCTGAGAAGACCTCTAGTAAAGATCTGCTTTGGACCAGGACAGGAACCGAGGTGCATTCTGGGTGAGTGAGCAGTAAGTGCCCCCAAGCTCCCTCACCTGCCCCAGGCGGCTGAGTCCCTAGGTAGGCTACCTCGGCCTCCCAGGCTCCCAGACTATACAGTGACGTGGATAAGCCAGTGATCCATTCTCCTGAAATCCAGCTATTCAGGCAGAAAAGATGACTTCCCGACAGAGCTCTCAGGAAGTGCCCCCCCCAGCCTCAGGAAACAAAACAAATCCAGCTCTTCCTATTCCCTTATTTTAACATCCTCTTTCTGCCCACCTCGGCCCCCCACCCCCACCCCCAAGACAGCAGAAATTTAGACTCAGCACTTTTACTTTTAACTCTTTCTTGACATGAATATGGGATATTCTTCTTGCTGGCCAAAAGCTTCTCTCTCCCCCTTCCCTTTTTGTAATTTCTGGTATTTAGCTAAGTTCTTGACAGCCATCTTCTTCCCAGTATTCTTATTGCTCTACATCTCAGCTACTTATCTTATGGATCTTACAACTTCTAAGGGTTTTTTTATTTTTATTAATATTCGAGGGAGGTTTAAATATTGGAGGATACTGTCCCATTACAGTACACGGAAATTTATTTCTGTGATCTTGGTTGTTATTATCTGTCAGTTATAATGATAGTTTATTTTCTCTGTTGAAAATGGTGCTTTCTGGAATGCTTTTCCTTTTCTCTGACCAACTCCGGAAATTTTTCCTTTTAATCTTTAACCCTTATATAAGCCCTTATCCACTGAGAATCTTTCAGCTTTCTGTATTAAGCTGAATTAGGTAGGTCTAGCTCCCTGAAAAACCTTGAGATCTGGGTGCAGGTAGTTTATTGGGAAGTCCTTTGGGAATAACACCTCTTAAGAGCCTCCACAGGGGAGCTCTGGAACTGGGATGGCCCTAGAGAAGGAGCAGATTCTTGGGCAAAGTAGTCCCCTTTAGCCAAGGGCAGTTACTAGGGAGGGACTCAGGTGTGAGCCATCCACAGCCAGCACTTTGGGCAGCTGGAGGAGTGAGCAGTGATCTGTAGAGGACCACAACATCCATTGTGACACCCTTTCTGTCTGGGTCAGTCACACCCTGAGATGTTGCAGCTCTGATGTCCTTTTTTGTCAGAATCACCCTGGCAACAACCAGGAGGCTTATTCAACGAAAAAATGCCTCCTGTGTTTTGTTTGTTTTTGATTTTGTCCTAAACTGCTTTATGAACTGGAGGTCTTGGTAAATGAACTATAGAGACAAGCAACAGAATAATGAGAGAATCTGGTTTACATTTTCTCCTTTACATTGCCATTCTTACCATCCTAATTTTGACCTTAATTATCTCTGTTTGAGTAAGACTGGCTTCTTTTTTTTTTAAGCTTTACTGAGTTATAATTGATATACAATAAACACTCTCTCTCTCTCTCTCTCTCTCTCTATATATATATATATATATATATATATATATATATATATATATATTTTTAGTTGTAGTTGGACACAATACCTTTATTTTATTTATTTATGTGGTGCTGAGGATCGAACCCAGTGCACCACACATATGAAGCAAGCACTCTACCACTGAGCCACAAGCCCAGCCCCATCATATATTTAAAGTGCACAATTTAATGAGTTCTCACACGTCTATACCTATGAAGCCATCGTTCCTAAATGTTGTCATGCTCCTTTGCAGTCCTTCCTGGCTCTGTCTTCCCCAGGCAACCATTGATCTCCTTTCTGTCCTCAGATTATTTTGGATTTTCTAGGGTTTTGTAGAAACAGGATCATAGAGTACATACCCTTCTTGGTGGTGGTCTGCTTCTTTCGCTTGGTATAACTATTTCAAGATTCATCCATGTCGTTTTGTGTATCAATAGTTGTTTTCTTTTTGAGTTCTATTCCATGGACCTGGTTGATGGACATTTGAATTGTTTCCAGTTTTAACTACTATGAATAAAGGTGTTATGAACATTTGTGAATGAGCCACGCTGTGCAAATCCTCTTTTATTTCTCTTGGGCTCTTAGGAGTGGAATGACTGAAACACGCAGTAGATTTATGTTTAACTTCAGAAACTTCCATGCCAAATTGTTTTCCAAAGTAGTAGTACCATTTTACAATCTCACCTGTAGTCTATTGGGAAGTTACACTCGTGCCACATCATCACCAATGTGGTAGTTTTGTTCTTTTAAAGTTAAATCAATCTGGTGCGTATGCTGTAACATTTTATTGTGGTTTTAATTTGCATTTTTTTAGCCTAAGATCACTAAAATTTTTCTCTTGCGTTTTCTTCTTATTATTTTTTTTTTAATGATTCAGCTCTTACATTTAAGTCTTTGGCTCATTTTGAGTTAATTTTGATTTATGGTGTTAGGTAAGGTTAGGATTTTTTATGTGTAGATTCTTGTTGCAGTACTATTTGTTGAATGAACTTTTCTTTACCCATTGAACCTTTATTAAAAACCAGTTGAACTGGGCACAGTGGCTCATGCCTATAATCCCAGCAACTTGGGAAGCTGAAGCAGGAGGATTGCAAGTTTGAGGCCAGCCTGGGCAACTTAGCCAGACCCTGTCTTAAAATAAAAAATAAAAGGGGCTGGGAGTGTAGCTCAGTGGCAGAGCACTCCTGGATTCCATCTTCAGTACTTGAAAAAAATTGACTATATATGTGTGTTCATATTTCTGGACTCTGTTCTGTCGTATTGATCCGTATATTCATCTTTATGTTGATACCACACTTTATTGATTAATGTGACTTTATTGTAAGTATTAAAATTAGGTAGCATATAAATCCTTTAACTTTTTCTTTTTCTTTCAAAATCGTTGGCTATTTGAGGTTCTTTGTATTTTACCATGAGTTTTAGAGGGAGCTCATTGAGCCAACATCTAGTTCAATGTTGAACAGAGGTGGTAATCTCAGGTCCTGATCTCAGGGAATAAACCTCCAGTCTTTTACCAAAAAGTACATTTTAACGGAAAATATCACCTTGTTTCCTTTGTCCTAAATTACATAATGAAAAATGGAGGTCTACATAACGAAAAACCAACAATAGAGAAGACCTGGATTTCACTTTCTCCTTTAGTTACCGAGGTTAACATCCTACTTTTGGTCTCAATAATCCCTAAATTTGATGAGTTTTCTTAACTGTTATTTCCATCCTGCCACTCACTCTTTTTGTTATGATTTGAGAAAAAGCTTCCTAAAGAACGCTTTTGGCCGTGATGTCTGTTGTTCTTTTAACAAAATCCATTCCTGAGTCCTTATTACCCTCAGAATAAGATTCATCTGCTCAGTAGAGACGTTACTATCTCACCCAACCCAGCATCTCATATTCACCCATCTCTCTCTAAGTGTGCCCCATGGTTGGCCTGTGGATGGACTATGAATACCAAGGTGTCTAGGGATACCCACCTTCTTTACCTAATCTAAATCCAGTGACTTCCATACCTATGTTCTTATACCTCTGAATACTTATGTTTTTATTTTTTTCTTCATTTCCTGGACTCTGTTCTGTCGTATTGATCCGTATATTCATCTTTATGTTGATACCATACTTTATTGATTAATGTGACTTTATTGTAAGTATTAAAATTAGGTAGCATGTAAATCCTTTAACTTTTTCCCACAAGATTGTCAGCACCTGAAGATTCCTGCTATGCTGCATTTATTTTCACATGCCCATAGTGCTTCCTTGGTATAGTGCTTTGTGTGAGGCAGGCATCTTACATGTGTTATTGAATGAATCAGTGACTATAACTTACATCATTTCCACAAATTTTTATGTAATATCAAATAAGAGAACATATTTTTAGTACCAATGGAGAATATTTTTTCACTTCCACTGTTATCAGTGCCCTTTAATTCTATGATAGCTTCTGGATCAGTGGGGTTTTGTTGTTTTTGTTTGTTTTATTTTGTTTTCATTTGTTTCTAGGAAACTCAAGAGTCCTAGATCAGAGTTTATTATTTGAAAGGGTCTAAGTATATTCTAGAAATGGAATGTAGCAAGTGGAATTTCATAAGTTTAAAGCAGTTTTTTCAGTTTCTGAGTATTCATGATTACTGATAATTTGCTTTTCTGACCATGACCAGAGGAGTCCAATTATTCTTTGGGTGGGTGGGGGGGATTCACGAAAGGAATTCAAACTGACACACACAAAAATTCCCTTCACTCTGATACTGATTGAACCTAATAGCTCTTGTTTTGAATTTCATAATTCTACAAGAGTTAAACTTGAAAATGTATCTCCAAACAATGGAGTCTCTGTTTTCCACCAAAGGCAGTGATTGTGTTGAGCATTTTAACTGGTTATCAGACCTCAG
This sequence comes from Marmota monax, assembly GCF_021218885.2. Classification (NCBI taxonomy): domain Eukaryota; kingdom Metazoa; phylum Chordata; class Mammalia; order Rodentia; family Sciuridae; genus Marmota; species Marmota monax. Next base: position 1,316,011 of record NW_026695212.1, read on the forward strand.
GCTGCCGGTTTGAAGAGTGAACTTTGGCAATAGGAACTTGGCTCTCAACCCTGTTTTGCAGCTGGCTAGAATGTGAATAAACTTCTTATTGAAAGAGAGACATATCTTCTTAAAAAAGGAGAGAAATAAAACCCTCAACCTAATAACCCTCCCTCTTTCGGCCAGTCTCCAGCCTCCACTTACCTTTTTTGAAAACATCTGCAAGTATGAGAAAGAGAGGTTTTTAGATGTATCAACACTCAAAACAAAAAAAACAAAACAAAAAAAAAAGAACTCAAACTCAACAGTTATTGCTCCTTTGTAATCCTCATCCTGAGAGATTTATTCTTTGTGAAATCCCTCATAAAGAGTCTGGTTTTCTTTCTGACGTCTCCCTCTTTAAAGAACTGTGCAAAATAGCAAGGCTTTTGTGCTTTGGGAAACTCAGCTGTTGATCTTTGCTTTTTATGAAGATGCATCTCTGTCTCCAGGCATGGTAATGGCTTTAATGTGCAGCACATGGTATACAGGTGGCCCTGTATCACCAGCTCATGTCATGCCTGTGGTTTTCTACCATGATGGACTTTGGGGCAGCTTCCTACCAATCTCCACATAAATCTTTCTGTATCTCTCCATGTTCTCTCTTTGCCCCAGAGTTTACCCTCTTAACCAAAGTGTTTGAATTTTCAAGTGAGAAGGTGATAAAAGCTGTACAAACTTTTATGTTCCATAGAATTGTTGGCATTTCATCAGTATAGTGAAAGCATTTGAAATGTGTTGCAAACCTTGACTGGGACTGATAATTTCAAACAGTGAACCAATGATTCCAAAATGATCCTTATGCAGTGTATCTCCTCAAGACGGACCTACCTGCCTGTCCAGCATCCTGCCTCTCCTGCTGTGCATTAGGTGCCCACCCACATCAATGTTTGCTTAAAATTTTCTGCTTGTGGCTGTCATGGTGCTTACCCTATAATAATTCAGTTGTCAGTTATGGTTTGGTGTTTTTGTTTTGTTTGTTTTTAGTTATAAGATCTCCTAGAGGACCAGGACAGACCCATTCATATTCTTATTTTATCTCAGGTTCCTGATCTAAATAGCTAACACGTAGCAGGTTTTTAATTTACATCTGTGAATGGACCAGTCCATGCTATTTAGAATTAATGTAATTACTGCACTCACCTTTGTATTCTGAGTTCAGAATATATTCCAGCAGCCATAGCAATGAAACTGATCTGAAAAAAACACCATTCTGTTTATCGGGATTTGGATGGTGTTCTTACTCCAACTTTGGCAGATATTTTTAAGAGTATTGCATATCTTACAAAAAGAGATTGAGCTTAAAGAGAAAGCTTCCATCGTGGTTCTTCATTTCATCAGAATTTATGCTTTCTCTTTAGTCTTTAGAATGTTTATGTTGATGGAACACGATGAACTTTCTTAAGAGTACATCTCTGTAGTTCCTCAGCATGCTCCTGGTTTTCTCACTTAAAGGCTTTAAATGGCGGGGGTGGGGGGCGAAGGGGAGGGTCTGCTTTTCAGACTTAGTAACTGATAATCTCGTGTAACTACAGAAATTATAAAAACATCTTACCTCTTGGGAAGGCAATACCATTATTCATTGAATCCAGGTTTTTTGTTTCTTGTTTTCTGGGGGTAATGTATGATTAAGCCAACTTCTCTATATGTAATGGAGAGTGGGAAGGGGCAGTTTCTAACCTATGTCCTATGACCTTGTTGACCTGGATGTTGATCTAGGATGTGGGGCAGTGTTAGGTCCTGCATCCTCCTGACTTTGAACACACACTGCCTCCTTCCCCCACTATCCTACTTTCTATAGCCCTGGTGAACTAAAATTGGCAGATCACTGGAACTGTATTCTGATTTCTGGATGAGTGTAAGAAGCATAATGCATTTGGCACACCAAATGGAAGTTAGTCCTGCTCAAAGGGCCGCATGCACAGTTTGTGTTATATAACTTTAGGGGTGGGGAATGTATAAATTAAACCTTTAGAAAGAGCCCTACCTGGAGTATTGAGTAAAAGCCAATTAAGGGTTTGACAGGGGGGAAAGAAGGATGAGGTAAAGGTGCTAGCATTTTATAAAGTACTTTTTATAAGCCTGGAGTGATGGCATATGCTTGTAAAATCTGCAGCTCAGGAGGGTGAGGCATGAGGATAGCAAGTTTAAGGCCAGCTTCAGCCATTTATCAAAGTCCCTAAGCAAGTTAATGAGACTAGTCTCAAAATAAAAGGGATTGGGAATGTGGCTCAGAAGTAAAGCACCTCTGGGTTCAATCCCCAGTACTAAAAAATACCAAAAACCAAAAATAAACAAAACAAAACAAAAACACTTTGCATATTTCATCTCATCTAATCTTTAAAACAATTCAAAAGCAGGTATTATTCCCATTCTACAGAAGAAAAACCCCCATATCCAGTCAATAAGTAATTTTTTTCTGAAGTCACACAGCTTATAAGTGGAGGAGGTGGGGCTCCAACTTAAATCCCTGCAACTCCAACGCCTGTGCTCTTTCCATTGCAGCAGATCACTTGATGGCTTGTTAGTGGTCATTTTCAGTGTGTGGTAAGACTGTTTGGGAAGTGTAGAGAAAGGACATCCCTGTCAATTATCGATGTGTGCCAAGGGTTAGGAGACAGAAAGGGAACCACGCAGGGAGAATTAGACAATATGTATCAACTCATTAAACTTCAATTTTTTCCACCTTCATAGAGAAAGAAAAGACGGAAAACATCATATCACTTTATGAAGACTTTGCCTTATTCTCTTTTGCTCAGGTCTTCAATTAAATTTCTTGATTGATTTAAAGTTCATGTTTTAAAATGAAAGGGAAACCAGACTTGCATCCTTATCACTGCCATCCAGGAATTATAAAAAGTAATATGGCATACCTGTAATCCCAGCAACTTGGGAGGCTGAGGCAGGAAGATCGTGAGTTCAAAGCCAGTCTCAGCAATAGTGAGGTGCTAAGCAACTTGGTGAGACCCTGTCTCTAAATAAAAAAATACAAAATAGGGCTGGGGATATGGTTCATTGGCCAAATGCTCCTGTGTTCAATGCCTGGCACACACACAAAAAAGTAATATGGAACCAATTTTATGTCAATACTTCCAGGATTAAGGCTGCTGGTATAGCATGAATGCACTTGGAGAATTTATCATTGACTTATTTCATAGTCCTAAACTATCACTGACCAGTCTTCCCAATGTATATTTAACAATGTTGTACCTGTGTACCCACACGATATGCTGGGGATTAATCCCAGGGCCTCATGCATGCTAAAATGCACTTTCTACTATTGAGCTACACCCCTAGCCCCCAAACATATTTTTCACTATTAGCTATTTTTCTCTAATGTAAAAAATTTCACTAATACTTTTTAATACTGTAGACATGTCATTCTGCTAACAAAGGCCCTCATATATAGTTAATTCCTTTTCTTCCCCTTTATAAAAACTTTCTTAAAAATTTTACAATTATTTTTATTTTTTATGTGCTTTCAAAAATGTTTCAAACTGACAAATAAAAATTGTGTGTTTTGATGGTGTGCAACATGATACTTTGATCTACATTGCTGAATGACTAAACCAAGCTAATTAACATATGCATTGTCTCATATATTTATCACTCTTTTGTAGCCCTTATTAAATAATTTAGTTAGACTTAACATTTCATGCCTAGCTCTTTGCATTTATAAAGAAACCTTATAAATACCTCCCTTACTGAGTAAGTGAAACTTTAAGAAAAACTCCATCAAGGCACAAAATAAGACAAACTGGTTAAAAAGGAGACTGTTATGAGTGTCAGTTTTCTTCTTAAGTACTCTGCTTTTCTAGAACTATATTGAATATGAAGTTCTTATTTTTTAAAGAATTTTTTTAAAGAAATACTTAAAACTGAGTTGTATTTAAATTAAAATAATGACCTAGTGGTGGACATTTGAGTTGGGGATTAAAAAATAAAAAAACCTCTTAGATATATTAGCAGTTTTTTTTTTCTTTTGGTTACTGATAATCCGCCTGTATCCATTATTTAGAATCATTTGAACACAGCTCACTGCCCTGAAACAACAGTGTTCTCTCTCTGCAGAAGGCAGAGAATTAGGGACCTCTCCAGAAAGTCCCTGCCCAAAAATGAACATGTGTTTTCAGAGTTTGTTAGGACTGAGTGGCTGATTGTGCAATAGGACTTTGACAAGTTACTGATGTCTCTCAGCTCCATTTGCATGATATAACAATGATTAAGACTCTTGAGCAACTTTGGTCTGTAAGTAATGAAAACTACTGTTAGAGATTGAACCCAAGGGTACTCTACCACTGATCCATATCCCCCAGACCTTTTTACGTTTTATTTTGAGACAGAGTCTTGCTAAGTTTCCCAGACTGTCCTTGAGTTTGTGTTCCTCCTGCCTCAGCCTCCTGAGTAACTGGGATTACAGACATGTACTACTGCGCCCAGCTGCTTTGGAAATTTTTCTAACAGTGTTTAAATTTGGACCAGGAAATGTACCAGAACCCTCTCTTGAACATCAGAATACTTCAATGTTTGTAATTCCTCATAAAATGTATTGATCAATTCATTCAGAAAGTATTTAAAGAGTGCCTACTGTGTGGCAGGCAGTGTTCTAGGCTCCGGGACAGGAATAGCGAACAAAACAGAGAAATACTTCCTCCCTCATGGGGTTGTACTCCAGAGGGAACAGGATAGACAATCAACAGACACCTGAGTGACATATATGGTGTATCAGTCAGTGATAAGCACTATGGAAACAAATTAAGCAGGGGAGTGGGTTTGGAGAGCCCCATGGGTTGGAGTTTTGATGCATTTTAGATGCAATGGGGGCAGCAAAGGCCCCACTGAGAAGGTCAAGTTCGCGCTGACATGTTAAAAGGAGCAAAGGCAAGCCGTTGGCATGTCTTGGGAGCAACCAGCATGAAGGTCCCTAGGCTGGAGCATCCCTGGCATGTGCTTGTAGCACAGAGAATGGGGAGCAGCAGAGGAAGGTGAGAGTAAATGATGTTGTAGGACGGTGGGTGGGACCAGTCTGGACTTCTGCCCTGGGTGGCTTCAGAGTAGAGGAGGGATGTGATCTTGCTTTCTGCTTGAAAGGATCACTGGCTTGTTTGTTTAAAACGGACCAGAGAGAACAAAGACTGGAAAGGGGACACTTTCTTGCTTAACTAAATATAATTATAGTGGAAACAGGCAGTTTTTTCTTTAATGGAAGATCTTATTGAGCATGTGCTATTTGCTAGGCATTATATGTTAACCTCAGAAGGTTCTTTTAGGTATGGGATTTGGAAGAGGTATGAGGGTCAAGATGAGTTTGACTGACTGCAGGACTTCCCTGGAAATGTGTTTTGTTTTATTTTGAGATACACACACATACACACGCACATATATATATATATATACATATATATATGTGCGTGTGTGTGTATATATATATATAATTTTTTTTAGTTTAGATGGACATAATGGACATAATGCCTTTATTTTATCAAACCCAGCGCTTCACACATGCAAGGTGAGCACTCTACCACTGAGCACTCTACCACAATCCCAGCCCCTTGTGTTGCTTTTTATAAATTTTACTTTACTTTTAGAAATGATAAATCTCAATTTACCATTTCTAAAAGTAATGTTCAGAAAGAAAAGTTAAATAAAATTGAAGTTCTTGGTTTTCTAGGTTTAGTCAAGGTTTAATCGAACAAGCCAGTGATCCTTTCAAGCAGAAAGCAAGACCACATCCCTCCTCTACTCTGAAGCCACCCAGGGCAGAAGTCCAGACTAGTCCCACCCACCGTCCTACAACATCATTTGTGATTTAGGTAGCTTATTTTTTTTTCTTTGTTGTTGCAAGTTATATACATTATTTATGAACAGCAGTGGCACAGCCATGCCAATCTAGCAAGCATTTGCTGAATTATCCCTGTGTTTCAGGCATTGTGCCTGATATGGAAGATAAATTGATGATTGAGCAGTAGTTCCTGATTTCCTAGAGCTCAGGGTTTAGGAAGAAGACACAGGCACATTAATTTCGAACCATGACGACTTTAGTACAGGCCATTATAGAGATCTAAATGAAGGTAAATGGAAGATTCACAGGAAGAGATCATTCAAATTCAGAAGATCTTAGAGGGCAAGAATCTATTCTAATGTGACATTTTAAATCTTCATGAACCAAAAAGCATTAGGTCATTTTTCACAATAGAAAGTGTCATTAAAGTTTTGATCTATTGTGTAGGCACTAGATAGAATTGTCCAATTTTCAAAGATGCAGATGCATAAATTGTCCAAGGAGGCATTATGGTTGCTCAAAACAAACACTATGAAAATAGCCATACCAAATAATATAAACTCATTTAAAAAGAAAAAATAGCTATGGCTCATGAGTCTGAAGCAGGAGGATTGCAAATTCAAAGCCAGCCTCAGTGACTTAGCAAGGCCCTAGGCAGCTTAGCAAAACCCTATCTTTAAATAAAATGTTTTTAAAAGAGCTAGGGATATGGCTCAGTGGTTAAGCACCCCGAGTTCAATCTTTAGTACCAAAAAAAAAAAAAAAAAAAGAAAGAAAAAAAATCTAGTTCAAGACAATTAGTGCTGGAAGCTGGAAAGTAGAATAGCATATATACAAGAGATGTACAAGAAGGAAACTGGAAAATTATTTTTAAAGTAGGTATTTTTGGTTTTGTTTTTTGATACTGGATATTGAACCCAGAGGTGCTTTTACCACTGAGCCACATCCCTAGCCTTTTTAATTTTTTTTTCCCCTAAATTTGGAGACTGGGTCTTGCTAAGTCACTGGGGACCTTGCTGAGTTGCTAAGGTTGGTTTCAAACTTGGTGATCCTCCTGCCTCAGTTCCCCGAGTCACTGGGATTACAGGCATGTGCCACTGTGCCTGACTTAAAGTAGTCTGTTTGTCTCTCTGTGTGTCCTATTTCTTTTTAGTTATATACAATACCAGGATACACATTGATAAAATCCAAAAGCATGGAACACAACCTGCTCCAATTCAATCCAGCACTTCTCACCGCCCCCGTCCCCTCCCTCCATTCCACCAGTCCCACTTCAATCCATTTACAGTTTACTGTTTTTTGTTTTTTTAAATGAATGCCCTGTGGTTACACCCAGTGCCAGGACCCACTGTGCCATATCCATGCATGCACATACGAAAATTCAGCCAGATTCATTCCACTGTTCTTTTCTTTCCCATCCCTTCCTACTCCTCCTCAGTTCCCTTCATCACAAAAATATAAGGGAGCTTCCATCATCTGGCCCTAGGTTATGGGCAAGCTTCCATAATTACTAAGATATATTTGCCTTTTGAGGATCAATAAACAAGGCACATTTTTTTTTGTAGCAGTTTTGTTGAGCTATATAATGCGCATATACTTCAGCATATCTAGTGTATAATTCTATGTTAGTTGACTTTCTGTCATTGTGACAAAATACCTGAGATAATCAGTTTATAAGGAGGAAAGATTTATTTTGGATCATGGTTTCAGAAGTTTCAGTCCATGATTGCTTGGCGCCGTTACCTCTGAGCCTGTAGTGGCACAGTACATCAGAGTAGGAGCAGGTAGTAGACGAAGCTATTTATTTCATGGTAGCTGGAAAACAAAAAGAAGAAGGAGCTGGTGTCTCAATATCTCCTTAAGAGGCATACCCTCAGTGACCTCAGTTATTCCCAGTAGGCTTTGTTTCATAAAGATTCCACCACCTCCCAGTATCACCATGGACTGGAGATGAAGCCATGGGCCTCTGGGGGACACTTATCCAAACCATAGCAAATTAGTGTACTCAGAGTTGTGGAACCATCACGATAGCCAGTTTTAGAATACTTTCATCATAACTCCCCCAAAACTTCATATCTGTTGACCATCTTTCCCCATTCTCTCCCTATTCCGAGCCTTAAGCAGCCACTAATCTGCTGTCTTTGTAGATTTGCCTGTTCTGACCACCTCATATCAATGAAATCTTATTTGCCCTTTTGTGTCTGGCTTTTTTCACTTAGCATGCTTTCAAACTCCATCCATAGGGCATGCACCAGCATTTCATTCTTTTTTATCTCTGAATGATATTCCATCGTTTGGATATACTACGCTCTATCCATTCCTTAGTTGATGGACTTTTGAGTTGGTTTCACCTTTTAGTTGTGGTGGAGAATGATGCTATGAACATTTGAAGGCACAGTTTTTTACCAGATCACATTATCATTGAGGATAATGAATGAATCACAGACTCCTGTCCTGCTAGAATAACAGGCCAGGGTCCTTATAATTACTCAGCTGGTTTAGGTAAGGAACCAGATATCAGGCAGTTTGGCACCAATGACATTCCTGGGCTTCCGCACCCTTGGCAAACTTAATATTTGAAGATCTCAGGGTCTGGCCTCTGGCAGGAGAACAACATGAATAGGAGCAAATGCCTACAGCTGCACAAGAGAGCCCATAAATATGCTGTGTTTGGACATCCAGAAGTACCAGACCCTACAAAGAAGACAAAAAAAAGAAAGAAGCCTGAGTCCAGAGCATATCCCAGCCTGGCAGGGGCCTCCTTCAACTTGGCTTTCCCATCTAACATGTTCTAGGATCCTTCATGTCTGCAGCAACTTTTATAGATCCAAAGTAAATGTGCACTCATTCCTGCCCTCACCCCATCCCCAATTTCGTATTGAGAGAGAAAAACCATATGGGAACTGAGAGTGAACATATGGGTGTGAGATAAAACATACGGGCAGATAGAGGCGTGCCTACGGTACCCGTCTGCTGTCTTTGTTACTTGTCTAGTTGCTTCTTAATGTGTTCTTTTTCCTCTCATCAATTTTCTTCTTGGAAGATTTGCTTTTTTTTTTTTTTGGTCTCTGCATGATTTTGTCTTGAATGAGATGAGGGATATAAAAAGTCTCCAGAAATTATTTCTTGCCCAGACCTGTATCTCTGTCATATGAGCCTCACAAGGTTCCAAGTCTTGGACAATAATAAATACAGTGGTCAGTGTGAAGCACCAAAAGGACAAAGGGCACGGTGTCACATAAGGATGTTCTGTGTCTCCAGCAATGAGGGCAGCAGTCTCAGGGTATGAATGCAGGACAGTCTCTAACTACCTATTTGCTGTCTTTAAAGGTAGCTACTTCTCTGGCTCCAAATTTATACCAAGGCAGGATTAAAATTAAAAAACTGAGTTTTTTCCCAAAATGTGACTAAATTCAGGCATCTTTGGTAGGAGATGAGTGGCAGCTCCAAGAAAATACTGTGGCACCCAGTGGTATTATTATGTCCTTCAGATTCTTTCTCAGAAACTTCAGTGGGCCCCCAAAACTTACACTTTCCCCATCCTCCGAGTGCTGCCTCCCTCCGTGTGGAATTGCACAGATGTCTTGTGTGAATGCTAAGGCTTACTCCCTAGCCCTTCCTTCTCCCTCCCCAGAAGACTTCAGAATTAGAGTCGCCTCGCTAGAAGGCTGCATCCCACACTTGCTCCTAGTTACAAATTCTCCATTAGGCGCTGCAGGCTGGTTTCCCTAGTGACCATTAACCATGATGAATCATCCTCGTTGATGACTTTGACTTTATGAGCAACTTTACCGAGTGTTTAATAGGTGAAGTCACATCCAGAAGATAGCATTTTTAAAATACCCTTTGTGGACAGTGAAGATTAGCAGTGAATTTGCCATCCTTTGGTAGAGTCTGCAAATAAGAGGCCATTTGGTTAAATTGCATTACTTCAAGCAATCTATCTTAAAATTGTTTACCTGTTCTAAGTGCTTCTTAAAAAAAAAAAAGCAAACTATGGATTGAATCCATTCCTAATACTGTAGGTCATATCAACAGAATGCCGATACTTAGTAATTGCTTATGTTTAAGCTCCGATTTTCCCCCTAGTCTTCTCTTTCTTTATGTGTCTGACTAATGGTGTGTCTATTCCTAATGTTATCCCATTTATCCAAAGCATTTATTGAACTTGGATAATTGTTATCTTTTACATAAGTGAAATGTCTTGCCCCAGGAAAGTACAAATAATTGCATTGTACTTCAGATAGACCATCTTCCAGTTTGACAATGACAGGACAGGGTGTTTTTTTCATTACCGGAAGGTAGGGATTACATTGCCACCACAGTCATGTGACCCTTGCAAGACACATAAATCTAACATTGAGCAATCTGTTGAATTTCATCCATGCCAGAAAACCAAAATACTATCCTAATCCTGTCCTAATCCTACAGCTGACTGCCCCCACCAAAATTCCTTGCTTTTTCCAAAGAATTTTATTTCTGAACTTATTATTGGGAAAATAAGCTCCCGATTTTAAAAATCCATTTTGAACAGATGTATTCTTCAGGGACATAGCTAATTCATAAATTGAGGAGTCCTGTGCATTTGGTTATTTTTCTGTTTACTTATTTATCTAATTCAGTATGAATGTCAGGACAGCTGATTAAACTTGGAGTAAGTTTTACTATTTCTTTAAGACAGTGGTGAAGCCCGATAGAACGTTTGAAGCTAGGATAGAAACTAAAGAAATCCAATTCAACTGGCATTTATCTTGAAGATTTAAAAATCCATGTCATTGGATTATCCATAGTTATTTTATGAGGATTTACTAGTGTGTTTCTTTCCAGATTTGAAATCCCTACTTGATTGTGTGTATGTTTTTTTTAAACTTTGGGGAAGTCTTTTTGGATTTATAAGTAATAAACAGAATGTTTTATTATTATGATTCTTCCAAACAAGTGTTACAGTTAATAATAACACTTTCTCTTATTGAAAATGAAATAGGATATCATTTAACCTTATAGCAACCTATATAGCCTTTATAATATGCATTACCTCTCTTTTAGCAATGAAGAAACTGGTGTTTAGGGAGTTAGATAGGCTCCTCTAGGGTCACAAAGCTAGTAAAGTAGCAGAGGCAGTATTTGAAGCCGGGTCTTTTAGGTATCAAAGCCCGTAGACTTAGTCACTATACTACATTCAGATGAACCCATGAGATTTATCTTCTGGCTTTGAAACTTTTAAGCCCATTTCTTTATAGCTTTTAAAACCTCCCAATCCCTAATGAGCATGCTTTGGCATTAAGGTAAAATGACCAGAAATCCTCCAGAAGCCAGGTTGATCCACTTGCCTCCTTGTTTGCTTGGCCTCCACATCTTTGAACATCTGATGAACATTCTATGGAGTCTTACCTATGAAAACGATCCCTCTCATTATGAAAATATGCCCTCTTGTTTGGAACCTTGAGTAGAATCAATGTAAAGTAACATCGATAGACATGGGAATGACACAAACATTCTAAATCACCAACTGGAATTCCTAAAAGTGAGCATGGAAATTCTGACTCCCCTTGTTCTTCCCACCAGCATCCTCGCAGGCTAAGGGTTGCCCTCCAGAGGGTCTATGGATTCTTCCATCTTAATACTTTGTCCTTTCCTCTGCTTGCCCAATACTACTTCCTGGTCTTTTTCTCCTTTTCATTCTGGTCTTTCTTTTCAGGGACCCTCTTCATCGGTCTTCCCTCCTCGAGTCTGACTTCCCAGGGTGAACACCAAGGTGGTCTTTTTCATGTCATGTTTCTGAAGAAAATCCTTCTACGGTGCCCCTGCCCATCTCTGTGCCTCTTGCTTTCTTAGTCTCCTTTTATCCTACTATACTCAGTAACCTGTGGTAGGCTGAATAATAGCTCCCCCCAAATGTCTACCTCCTAATCTCAGATGAATCACAGGCCAGTGTGATCAAGTTAGGGATTTTGAGATGAGGTAATCCTGGATCACTTAGGTTGCAGTTCTAGTGCAATCGCAAGGTCACCGTAAGAGGGATGTGGGAGGATGAATGGAAGAAAAGGTGGAAATGTGACAGTACAGATTATAGTGTGCTTCCAGTCCAGGGCCAATGGGTGTCAGCAGGCACTAGAGGCTGAAAGAAACCAGAAAAAAATCTCCCTTAGATTTTCTGGAGGCACTGGACCTCACAGCACCCCTAAGGTTTGTTGGGACTTCTGACCTTCAGAAATGTAACACAATAAATTTGTGTTGGTCTAGTCTACAAATTTGTGCAAATCTGTTACAGCAGCAATAGAAAACAGATACAAATCTATTCTGCAACTGTTGATTTTCTTTCCCCCTGAACTTATGCTGTCCAAGGAAGTTGATAATAACCTTTAAATTTAAATTGAATTGGATTTAGATATGAAAATTAAAAGTTGCAATTCCTTAATCACATTACCACTTTTCAGGTGCTAAGTACCAGTGGCCAGTGCCTACTGTGTTGGGCAGTGTAGGAGGAGAGCATTTCCATTGCTGTCGTGTATTCTATGGACAGTATTGCTGAAGATAGGATTTGGGCCTTATGTGCTATGCCTGGCCCTGAAATTGACAGGGGTCTAGAATCTACTCAGTTGGAATAATGGAAGCTTCACCCTTTATCTTCTTACCACCCAGCTCTGACCCTGCACAGAGCAGAGGCTGGACCTGCCCTCGAAGCTGGCTTCAGCTATATGGGTGGAAAAATTACAATTATGTACAGGTGGCCCCTCCATGTGCAAGGATTTCTGGTTCAACCAACCACCAATCAAAATTTTTCTTGATCATTATTGTTTAGATTTTGAAAATGGCATCTATCTATCTATCTATCTATCTTATCTTTATTTCCAAATATAGAACTATACTGCAATACTAAATATTCCTTTTTCAAACTACATGTTGCAGGGATTCTGATACATGTCTTGTATTATCCATTGAGAATGTTCTTTGTTTATAATCTGGGCTGTTATTTAAATTCTAATGTAAAGAGGACCTTTACACTAAGACACTGGATGCCTCTTAAATAGTACAAAATTACAAAGCAGTTATAAGCTTTAACTTTGACCAATGCTTTGGTGATTGGAGGTGAGAAGCTGGCTGATTCTCTCATTGTACTCAGTGAAACCACACTTTCCAGTGTGGGAGCTACCAGCATATGTGGCTATCAGGACTCGAAAGATGGCTGGTCCAAGCTAAGATGTACTGGCAGGTTGAAACACAGGATTTTAAAGACCTAGTATAAGAAATTGTAAAACTACTTCGTTATTTACTTTTGAAGTGGTGTGGTGTATACACAATTAAATTATAGTATTTTATGGAGAGAATTAAACATTAAAATTAATATTCATCTGTTTCACTTGCTTTACTGTGTCCACTAGCAACTTGTAAATTACATGTATAGCCTACATTTGTGGCTCATATTCTGTTTTTATGTGCTTACTTTCTGAGGGCACTTATCTCCAGCTGGAACATGTCATTTGGGTATGATGCTTTGGCAAGAAAATAAAAACGTATGGAAAGAATATACTCTCCCAACAGCCACAGACCAATATCCATGTGATAGAACATTTAACTCCACAAGAACCACTAGTTCAGAAGGAAGAACCCAAAGAGTACACTATTCCGTAGTTTAATGAATTTCTTTTAAATATGAATAGTATATTTGTTAGATTTTTATCTCCATAGTGTGTTATTCGTCTTTTAACATTTTCTTCAGAACTGAAATTTTAAGTTGGCAAGTGTAGTTTCTTTAAGAGGAAGTTCTAATTTTTTAGGAACATTGGGGGAAGGTTTTACTAAGAACCTTCTTTAAAATATTTATGTTCAATATTTGAAAGAAATGTAAACCTTTTAAAACTTTTTAATGAAATCACCTGGTATGTCTAAATATAACATTGCTGATATGCCCCAAATCTTTCTTTCCTAATCAACATCTTTGTGACAGACAATATTATAGCTGCAAGATTATTTTTGTTTTTGTTGTTGTTGTTGTTTCATTTGTTTCACAAACAAAATCATATAGTTGGAAACAGCAAAAGTTGCTGAGAGAACAGAATGTATTTTGGTATTAATTTCCCCTCCCCACAAGAGGTTGTAGCAAATGCTGTTGTAAGTGAGAATAGAGGAACAAGGGATTCTAGGAACCTCCCTCAGAACCGTTTCACCTACTAACCAATTGTCATAGGCAAGTTCTTAATTTCTTGTTGCCTTAGTTTACCAATCTGTAAAACTGAGATAATGTACTTGCCTAATAGGACTGGTATGAGAAATTAAAAATAAGGTAATTCAATAAAATAGAATAATGCCTAACATAATTTATACTCATTCAAATTTAGCTACAGTGATATATTATTATTATAGTTGCTGTTATTGTTATTGGATATCTTTCACTTTAATGGAAAATTTAAGTTTTCCAAGTCCATTGTCATTCATACTTTCTGTCCTTTGTTCATTCATTCATATGAACGTAGGACCCTTCATTCATTAACACCTTTGTTTGAGTACACAAGAGTAGATGTTTATTTTATCTGTTTTAAGGATAAAATAACTTGAGTTCTACAGAGGGTCAGTAACTTGCATTTAGCAACACAGCTGGGAATCCTATCCAGGCTGGTCTATGAATTTCCACTGTACCCAAGAAGCAGTAGCCCAAGAAGCAGACTTAGTAAATCTCAAGAAATCTATTCCATATACTTTACATATACTGATGTGGTGTATATACATTGACACCTAACTCCATAGTTATTTTGTAGGTTTTCATCTTTAAATTATACACCAAAAACAGCTCACCAGTGATTACTTTTGGGTGGCTGAAGGGTATGTTTATTTTACCTAAATAAAACCCTAGCAAATTCTAAATTTAAACATTGCCCAGCACAGGGTTAACTCTATATTAAATGATAGTGTCCTCATCTGTCTTAACTGTAACCCTAGTTAAGTGGCATTGACTAACTTTTTTTCTTTTGTAACTTGAGAATTCTCCTTTCCTTCCAAAATGAGGACCTGAATCTGTTAAAGTCTTTTTGATCATTTCCAGACATAGAATTTGTCATCTTACTTAACTTTAGGCTGGTCCCAGGGTAGAGGATATAGGCTTTAGAGCCATACAAACCTAGTTCATGATTGAAACTGAGCTCTTTCACTTAACGTTTCATGCCATTGGACTAGTTGCCTAAACTTTCTGAGTCTTCATTTTAGCATCTATAAAATGTGGTTGTTAAAATGCACATTTGGGGACTTTTGTAAGGATTAGAGATAAGCTAATAAAGAGCACAGCCCTCAGGAGGTGACCCGTGATGTGGTTATTGATGCTCTTGGAAATTCTACCTGTATAGACCACTAAGGTCATATCTTCCACATCAAAGTCAGTATGTGAATAAATCATTAGGTAGGTGTTGGAAACTAAAAATGTATATAAACTAGAACTTTTCACATTAGGAAAATATTTGGAAAGATATAGAACAAAATGGTATCAGCATTAATTTCTTGGTGATGATAAAAAATTAAAAATGCTTTTTTTTCTGCCAAGTTAGAACTATTTATAACATACATGTCTGCTTTTGAATAGCAATAAAAGATAATTTCTTTTTAAGTTAAGAGAGTCATTCATATACTTTTTAAAACCACAGAAAGCATTTGAACCCTGTGAATGTGTATGTTATCTAGTTGGGTGATCCCCTATTCTTTGTATTTTTCTAATTTTCTAAGAGAAGTATACTTGCATGAAAGATTGATAATTAAAAGTGCATTTTAATAGGTATAATCACCATTCCAAAATGGAATCTGTAGTGCACTAGAACTCACAAAAATATGGATTCAGAAGAAATATGTGAAGATGTTTCAGGACTAAAGACTTAATAATAATGTTAGTAACAATAGGGACCATGTATTATTTTCTATTCGAATTTTTGTGTGGATTATCTAATTTAATCTTCATAACAGCTGATTTCAATTGAAGTTTAAGACTAAGTTACAGAAGTTAGGACTCAGAATTTAAACCTGTGCTTTCAAAATATGAAAAAGTCCCAGTCTTGGTAGCAGAGAAAATCTTCACTTATGCTTAGCTGGAGAAACAAAGCTTTCCACAGAATTTATGACCAAATTCACCTGAGACCACATTTTCTCAGCTGCGAACTGTCCATTTAAACCTAAACTACCACTCCATATTCTGAATATTCTTCATAGAATTTGTTTTAATTGGGCAACTTGAAGTTATGGGAATGAATGGAGGTGATTTTAAGCAACATCTTTTTCTTCCTTTAGGTATGAGGGATGGTATAAGAGAAATATGCAGACAGATGTCAATAAAGGGAGAGATTTGTTAAGTGAAAATAGGTGGGAATACTGAAACCTGGCTCTGTACCACTCTGTACTTGAAACTATGGGTGAGTGAACCTGCTTCTGTTCTGTAGCAGGTAATGAACTTGGCAGCTGTCTTCCTCTTAGCCTTCGGTTCTCAGATTAGGAACAGATATTAGGTTTGGTTTGAAGGAAGTTTCATATATGAAATGAGTATTAATATTTCTTTGTAATTATTAAGATTTTCCTTTCTCTTCAATACTTCTATATTCACTTCTAATGAATTTCCTTTTATCCTGGGATTTTTGATTGGTTGGCCTTGTCCATTCTTTGAGAGCATGTGCATTTTTTTTTTTTTTTGTATTTAATTTAAAAATCATTTCTTGGGCTCTTAGAAGGGGACAGTGTCCTAGCTTATTCATCTTCGCATGAAAGCGACCAGCATGAGTCATTGTTGGCACTTGATACATTTTTGTTGAGCCAGTGGATAGGCCTTTGTTGCAATGCAGGGAGACTTTTCTAGGTTGGAGTTGCCTGATGGTGGCACAGGCAAGTTGTTCTGGAGGATAGTGAATTCCAGGCAGGCAAGGACTTGGGGGCATTTGACAAGTAGGCCGTAGATGGGACCCAATGTCTAAGGCTTGAAAGTTTGGGATTCTGTGACTCCACTATTTCTCTAATATATCCAAAGAGGAGAGGGAAGAAAAAAGTTTGTCGGACTGCAGATTATCCTGTAAGGCCTTTTTTAGCAACAATAGTTACTGGGTTTCGTGGCAGTTCTGGGAGCAGAGGACTTTTCTCTAGTTTCTGGGATCAGCATGAGTAGTGTCCATCTTGAAAAATAGTTCCTGTATGAGGACTTTCAGGTTATGATTGAAAGTTGGGCTGAGCCCCAGGAGATAAAGTGAGGGAGAGAAACTGTTTTACTATTTTCAATGCTCAAAAAAATTAGTATGAGGAATTTTAGAATAAGTCAAATCACTGGCATCTACATTACAAGTAAATTGACTTAAAAACCAGAAAATACTCAGATGTAGTAGGGCACACCTGTACTCCTAGCTACTCTAAGGCTGAAGCAGGAGGGTTGCAAGTTCAAGGCTAGCCTTAAAACATAGCAAGACCTTGTCTCAAAATAAAAATTAAAAGGCTGGGCAGTGGTAGGAGCACCCTTGGGTTAAATCTCCTGTACTGGAGGAAACAAACAAACAAACAAACAGAAAATAATAGGACTCATTCAAGATGTCACTGTAAATTGTTTTATTTAGCTTTCTGTACTTACTTACATCACTGATTATTCACAAGGTCCCCCCAAATTATCCTTGATCTAAATCTAAATCTTCTTCCTCTTATATTTATGACAATTAAAAATATATTAATTTTGCCCAAAAAACTTAGAATTTCTATGTATCAGAAGTTGCAGAATGTTAGGCCAGGGGCAAAATCTGGTGCAAAAATTTGTTTGGCCTGTGCAGTATGTTGTTTTAATTTAACTAGTTGCATGTGTTTAAAATTTTGGAGATTTTACCCAAAAATCTAGACTTCTAGATTCTCACGCAAAAAAAAAATATCGGAATTGACATAACTACATCAGGTTAGATGAGGCATGTGCCGCCACTTAGCCACAGTCATCTTAACAGTCTTGTTATTTTATACCCTGCCTGCTTCTCTCATCCTGTCTGTCCTCTGAGGGCATCTGAGTTTGGGACCCTAGCTCTATACGTAATGCTCTCAGGTAGGTCTTCAGACTGCTAGTGGCTATTATTTCTATCCCACAAGGGTCCTGCTAAACAATGTAGAGTGTTTCATTGGATTTGGGCAGAGTGTTCCGCCTTTGGGATGATCCCAGCCAGCCAACCATATAACCAGAGTGAGGAAGAAAAATCTATTCCTCCTGTGCTGTGCTGCTGGTGTCAGGAGGACCCTGGTGTAGGCCACGAGGCCTGAAGTGCCCTGCAGGCTGCTTGTTCGCCTAAGCTCACGGTTCCTTGGCACCTGCACATGGGGAAGTGTCCAGTGAAGTGGCAGCAGGCTCCATTCCAGCCATTCACACAGCTTTCTGAATGCCGGCAGCCAAGAGAACATCAGCTGTGCCTGTGAGTAGTGTGGGTCCCTGCCAGAAACATCGAAACTTAAAAGGGAAAAAATGGTACTGTGGGCCAACGTGGAAGGCTTTTGGTGATACTGAATTGGGCCCGTTTGTACAGAGAAGGAAGAGGGTGCAGAGCTTTCTGTTGGACTCTACCTGTTTTGAATGGCCTTACCCTGTGCCCCTGAGCTGCCAAGATAATTAAGAAGCCAGAGTAATTTCTCTTTGGTCTCAGAGCTACTTTAAAATTAGGGTTCTGGAAAAGAAGATCATGAAGGAATCTTATGGCAGATTCCATGGAGATGGAAGTTGCATATTCAGGATCCATTCTGATTGCACCTAGATTTCTACGGGTGGATCATCTTATAACCCATCAACCTTCACATTGGTTCTAAGAGAAAAAGAACTTGTGCTTTTTGTTTGACCTTGAAGTTTCAGTCTCACACCGACCCAAGACTGAAGTCTGATACTTGGAACTTGTTAAAAGCAAAATATACTCTTTAAAAAAGTCTAAGAGCCTGGGGCTGGGACTGTAGCTCAGTGACAGAGTGCTTGCCTAAATAATTATTTAAATAAATAAATAAAAGTCTAAGAGCGGGAGTAGCTAACACCCCTCACCCCCACCCCCACCCCTGTGTGATTTGGTGACTTCCTGACACCTCCATAACTCACTTCACATTTGTTTGTACCCCCTCTCCTCATCTGTCCTTCCTGATGTCTTCTTTTTTTTTTTTTTTTTTTTTTTTTTTAATTTTTTATTGTGGGTTGTTCAAAACATTACAAATTTCTTGACATATCATATTCCACACTTTGATTCTAGTGGGTTATGAACTCCCACCTTCACCCCATACACAGATTGCAGATTCACATCAGTTACACATCCATTGATTTACAAATTGCCATACTAGTGTCTGTTGTGCTCCGCTGCCTTTCCCATCATCCACCCTCCCCCCTCCCCACCTCTCCCCTCCCCTCCCCTCCTCTCTCTCTACCCCCTCCACTGTATAACCCTGAGGGTCTCCTTCCATTACCGTGCAATTTACCTTCTCTCTCCCTTTCCCTCCCACCTCTCATCCCTGTTAAATGTTAATCTTCTTCTCCTGTTCTTCGTCCCTACTCTGTTCTTAGTTACTTTCCTTATATCAAAGAAGACATTTGGCATTTGTTTTTTAGGGATTGGCTAGCTTCACTTAGCATAATCTGCTCTAATGCCATCCATTTCCCTGTAAATTCTATGATTTTGTCATTTTTTAATGCAGAGTAATACTCCATTGTGTATAAATGCCACATTTTTTTTATCCATTCGTCTATTGAAGGGCATCTAGGTTGGTTCCACAGTCTTGCTATTGTGAACTGTGCTGCTATGAACATCGATGTAGCAGTGTCCCTGTAGCATGCTCTTTTTAGGTCTTTAGGGAATAGACCAAGAAGGGGAATAGCTGGGTCAAATGGTGGCTCCATTCCCAGCTTTCCAAGAACTCTCCATACTGCTTTCCAAATTGGCTGCACCAATCTGCAGTCCCACCAGCAATGTACAAGTGTACCCTTTTCCCCACATCCTCGCCAGCACTTGTTGTTGTTTGACTTCCTAATGGCTGCCAATCTTACTGGAGTGAGATGGTATCTTAGGGTGGTTTTGATTTGCATTTCTCTGACAGCTAGAGATGTTGAGCATTTTTTCATGTACTTGTTGATTGACTGTATGTCCTCCTCTGTGAAGTGTCTGTTCAGGTCCTTGGCCCATTTGTTGATTGGGTTGTTTGTTCTCTTATTGTCTAATTTTTTGAGTTCTTTGTATACTCTGGATATTAGGGCTCTATCTGAAGTGTGAGGAGTAAAGATTTGTTCCCAGGATGTAGGCTCCCTATTTACCTCTCTTATTGTTTCTTTTGCTGAGAAAAAACTTCTTAGTTTGAGTAAGTCCCATTTGTTGATTCTAGTTATTAACTTTTGTGCTATGGGTGTCCTATTGAGGAATTTGGAGCCCGACCCCACTGACTGTAGATCGTAGCCAACTTTTTCTTCTATCAGACGGCGCGTCTCTGATTTGATATCAAGTTCCTTGATCCATTTTGAATTCACTTTTGTGCATGGCGAGAGAAAGGGATTCAGTTTCATTTTGTTGCATATGGATTTCCAGTTTTCCCAGCACCATTTGTTGAAGATGCTATCCTTCCTCCATTGCATGCTTTTAGCCCCTTTATCAAATATAAGATAGTTGTAGTTTTGTGGATTGGTTTCTGTGTCCTCTATTCTGTACCATTGGTCCACCCGCCTGTTTTGGTACCAGTACCATGCTGTTTTTGTTACTATTGCTCTGTAGTATAGTTTGAAGTCTGGTATCGCTATACCGCCTGATTCACACTTCTTGCTTAGCATTGTTTTTGCTATTCTGGGTCTTTTATTTTTCCATATGAATTTCATGATTGCTTTCTCTATTTCTACAAGAAATGCCATTGGGATTTTGATTGGCATTGCATTAAACCTATAGAGAACTTTTGGTAATATCGCCATTTTGATGATGTTAGTTCTGCCTATCCATGAACAGGGTATATTTTTCCATCTTCTAAGATCTTCTTCTATTTCTCTCTTTAGGGTTCTGTAGTTTTCATTGTATAAGTCTTTCACCTCTTTTGTTAGGTTGATTCCCAAGTATTTTATTTTTTTTGAAGATATTTTGAATGGAGTGGTTGTCCTCATTTCCATTTCAGAGGATTTGTCGCTGATATACAGGAATGCCTTTGATTTATGCGTGTTGATTTTAAATCCTGCCACTTTGCTGAATTCATTTATTAGCTCTAATAGTTTCTTTGTAGAGCCTTTTGGGTCTGCTAGATATAGAATCATATCATCTGCAAATAGTGATAATTTAATTTCTTCTTTTCCTATTTTTATGCCTTTAATTTCTTTCGTCTGTCTAATTGCTCTGGCCAGTGTTTCGAGAACTATGTTGAAGAGAAGTGGAGAGAGAGGGCATCCCTGTCTTGTTCCAGATTTTAGAGGGAATGCCTTCAGTTTTTCTCCATTCAGAATAATGCTAGCCTGAGGCTTAGCATAGATTGCTTTTACAATATTGAGGTATGTTCCTGTTATCCCTAGTTTTTCTAGAGTTTTGAACATAAACGGATGCTGTACTTTGTCAAATGCTTTTTCCGCATCTATCGAGATGATCATATGGTTCTTATTTTTAAGTCTATTGATGTGGTGAATAACATTTATTGATTTCCGTATATTGAACCAGCCTTGCATCCCAGGGATGAATCCTACTTGATCATGGTGTACAATTTTTTTTATATGTTTTTGTATCCGATTCGCCAGAATTTTATTGAGGATTTTTGCATCTAGGTTCATTAGAGATATTGGTCTGTAGTTTTCTTTCTTTGAAGTGTCTTTGTCTGGTTTAGGTATCAGGGTGATGTTGGCCTCATAGAATGAATTTGGAAGTTCTCCCTCCTTTTCTATTTCCTGAAGTAGCTTGAAAAGTATTGGTATTAGTTCTTCTTTAAAGGTTTTGTAAAATTCTGCTGTATACCCATCGGGACCTGGGCTTTTCTTAGTTGGTAGTCTTTTGATGGTTTCTTCTATCTCCTCAATTGATATTGGTCTGTTTAGGTTTTCTATATCCTCCTGACTCAATCTGGGCAGATCATATGACTTAAGAAATTTATCTATGCCTTCACTATCTTCTAATTTGCCAGCCCCCTTCCTGATGTCTTCTAATTTCTCTTGCTCACCTAGATTCTTTTCTCTCTTTGGTTTTCCATTTATCCTTTCCTGCCCTCTCCCCACAATCTGTGGGTCCATTGTTTCCTGTTTTCATTTTTTTACTATTCCACTTCTTACCCAAGACACAGGAAAACCTAAGAGGGAGAACATACAGTGTGGGCAGAGAGCTGGGAATGAGGCGTTAAATGAAAAGGCAGCGTTTAGATCGTAGATGCATAATTAGGGGGAGAGGTGGGGAGAACTATTAGGTACTGAGGATTTGGATGGAGGAGGACAGCATTTCTCCAGCAGTGTACCAAGAGCTGTTAATGCCTCTGATCATGTTTTAAAATGAATCTCTTCCAGATAAGAACAGCTATATAAAAGAGTGGGTGTGGCAGAGGCTGTAATGCTAATATTGTATTTAAGATCTAATTAAAGGGTTTACAAAGAAGTAGAGGTGTGAGACTGGAAAATGCTGGCATTTTCACCTTTTGAAATGATATTTTGTTGTAGAGATTTAATGGTACAACATATTTAAGTCTTTTAAGTGTACCTTTTTGAAAGAAATCACAAGTTGAATAGACCACAAAATGAGTAGGAAAGACAGAAGACAGGTGTTTAAAATCATTTGTAATTTTAAGCCACTTTAACTCAAAATTTAAACCTAATTATATTGATACAAAATACAATTTTGATGATATTATGGTGCTTACAAATCCTCAACATTCTATGAAATGCAGTGGACACTGCCTTTCCTTCTCTATATCAGCATAAAATGGTGTTAAAAATCTGTTGTCCAAGATTTGGCAGGACACGTCATTTCCTGATGATTTCTTTAGTTAGAACATAGTTCTACAGCTATCTTTCCTATGTATGAATAATCTGACACCTCCATAACTCACTTCACATTTGTTTGTACCCCCTCTCCTTTTTAACTTGTTAAATAAATACACTGAGGTATTCTCTATAATAAATGAATGAAGGGCTGAATCAAGATACTATCTCTTATCACTTCAGAATATTTACTTAATACAAGTAGATGGCCAAGCCTGCCTACCTTACCACCACCTGCAATAGGGCAGACTGCCATCTGTGCAATACCCTGACCCCTCTAGATACTACTCACAGCCCTGGACCTTTGGATAAGCTGTTTCCTTCACCCATAATACCCTTCCCAAAGCTGCCCTAACTGGGAAGATTCCTGCTTAGCTGAGTAGCTCTAGAGTCTCCTTGGAGCCCTCCCTTATTTACCTGGGCAGAACTTGTTCCTTCCTACGTAGTCACATGGTGCTTTCTCCATGCTCCCACTGTGGGGCTTATTACATTGTATTGTAAACAATGTTAATTATAAAATGACTGTTACAGCCGTTTTCATTTTTTTTACTATTCCACCTCTTACCCATGATGTATGTATATATAAAATTTAGGGAATGTATATATAACATTTAGGGAATGCCTTGACTCTGTCAGTAACACAGTCATTCCAAAATGTAAGCAGCCTACACCTATAATCCCAGTGGCTCTGGAGGCTGAGGCAGGAGCATCATGAGTTCAAAGCCAGGCTCCGCAACTTAGCAGACCCTGACTCTAAAAAAATGTATAAAAAGGGCTGGGGATGTGGAGATGTGATTCAGTGATTAAGTGTCTCTGGGTTTAATCCTTAGTACATCCCCCCACCCCTCCCAAAAAAAGGCAGTTACGTTTTCATGTATCTGTAGACAGGGAGCTGGATGGAAGGCCCTGAGGTTGTTCAGAGCCCAGAACCTCGAAGATGCTCAGTAACGTTTGCCAGATGATTTCCTCAAGTATTTTCATATTCACTTGCCCCCTGTTGAGTAGACATGTTGAGTGACCTTTGCTGAATTTTTTTTTCAGATTATGTGGGTAAAAGCTGGATGTTTATGCTGGACTATAAGTGTGCTTTGAATATATAGTTTGGCTCATATCTGAAGATAAAGTAGAAGACTCACTACACAGGTTGTCTATTTCTTGGTGTTTTGCAAAGAAAAAATAGTGAAGAAGAAAGTTAATGTTTCTGACATTTCAACAAGCTTGATTGATGTTCAGTATTTGCTAAGGGCCTGAGAAATCTTAAAAGATGTGCATGTGTTGGGGTGTGAATGATATATGTATATATAAAATTGCCCTCAAGTCTGTAAGAATTTTGTTGTTCTGTAGCCTAAAGCTTGAAAGGCATTTTTTTTTCTTTATGACCCAGAATTGTGGCTCTCTGTTGTAAGATAGATTTTCAGGGAACACAGGTAACTAGACTACTTTCTGGCTTTCCTTTGCTCCTGAGCCAAAGCCCAGGTGACTCACTTGAAGTTGAAGTTGTATTGAAGCCTTCATTTATTGAAATGTAGTTAAATCAAAATAAGAAATAAAACTGGCAATACAATCCAAAGTCTCTAACAGAAGTCTAAAGAAAATTTAACCAAATGATTAGTATTTTCTTTATCAGTTTCCTAGATTAATGTATTCTCTTATGGCAGAAACAGACATAAAATATACCTATTTGAGAGAAGTATAAAACATTATGATGTTCAGTGAATTTAACTGGACTAAATAAAATAAAATGTACTTTATGGCAGAAGCTTCCTAAGGGGCATTTCCAGAAGGAATACAGGGAACAAAGAATAAAGAAGTCACAATGGAAGGGAGGGTGTCGCCCTCAGTCAGGGAAGGGAAATCATTTTGTTAATTTGATTCTAAGCTCAGAAGTGCATAACTAAGCATTTTGATTTCTTATTGTGTTTACTGAGTCAAATATATGCTACATAGTTATTTAGTACCTACCAGGTGCTATGTGGAAACCTAGAAGTATGTTATTTGTATTCAAGCAGTTTATAACACTTATAGTTCAAAACTTTACAGTAATTAGAGCATAATAACAATAGTATAATGATTTTGAAAGAAAATAAATGACTTAAATACATAGTTTTCTAGAAAGGCATGACATTCAGGGAATTCAAGGAAATTAACTTTAGGCCCTTAGCTAGATTTGGACAAATATTTTAATTTGGGGGAGGGAGTCTTTTGGTTTTAGTTTTAAGAAAGTTATAGAAATGATATGAGACATTTGGCACTTATTTGATGCATGAAATCTTTCATTAATGGATATACATTCTAATATATTTTACATATTCTAATAAAGTGTCTAGAAAACCAGGCCTGGCTCACTGAAGCTTGCTTTGTGTGATTACACACTATGTATAATTGTTCAACAATTTTGCAGCATGGACATTGGAGTCAGATAAACCTGAATGGGAATCCAAGTTGTATTACTTAATAGTTGTCTAACTTTGAACAAAATACTTAGCCTCTTTCTGTTTCAATATGGTGTTCCTATAATAGAGGGTACTACATAATGGGATTGCTGTCAGAATTGAATGTGATAAGCATTTCAAGTACTTAACACAGGGTCTGGAACATAGTAGGAACTAAATAAATACCCTCTTGTTAAGTGTAAATGGTAAATTGCCTGGGACTCTAAATTGTTTTCTAGTAGACACTTTAAAATTGTAATTACTGCAGTGAGGGAAATAGCTTTAATTTGAAAAAGCCTTAATTTGCAATTAATTTAGTACAAAAGGTTTTAAGTAGTTTCAAAGTTTTCCATTCTTAAAACTTAGAGGAACAACATGTGTAAACTTTTGTGTTTACTTCATAAGACTTCATGTTGAGTTATATTAGGAAAGAAAGTCAATGTTTAGGGGATGCCTTGACTCTGTCAGTAACACAGTCATTCCAAAATGTGAATTTTATATTCTCTACAGATCAGTGATTCCTACACACTGTCTTTTTCTGCTAGTGAAAATCAATCTACTATTAAGGTCTTAAATGTCCTCACTTAATTATGGGGAAGTTAATGAAACTCTGCCTCTTGTGCATTCTAAACAACACCACCACAGTGGATCGTTGAGATCTGAGCTTCCTTAAACTGTCCTTTCCTACCAGGTAGTTAAACTGCAATCATTGATCACTTTAATTTATTGCCCTTTTATCTTGAGCAGCTTTCATTTGGGAAAAAAATACAAATTTATTTCACATAATTTATATGCAGATGTTAATAGGTCAAAATATAATACTTGGCTTTCAAAAGCTATGAAAATGTATATCTTTATAGTAACCTTTTATTCTAAAATAATACTGAGGTTTACATCATTTCATATGAAGGTATTAAAATGAAGACTTAGAAAATGAATGTAGTCTCTCAGTAACTATCAGATATTTTTATGAAATTTAATTTCACTTTGGAAATAATGAAGATTACTACAAAGACAGTTTCTTGCCTTATTTTAATCCAAAAGAGGATTTTCCCATAACTTTACTGCCCCCAAATATGCTGATCACTTCTAGTGTTCTAGGATAAAACTGTGATTTTGAGTTTGGGATATTAGCAACTTGATTTCATATAGGTCTATTGTTCTATGTACTTTGCTTAAACTGTTGATGATAACATGATTTTAAAGTGGAAGACCTCGGGGAATCTTAGGTTCCTTGAGGCAGTGACTTGGAAGGTTATTTTTTGTCCATCCAACCTAGACTTCCTTCCCTGGAACCTAACCATCTGGACCAGGGTATCAAAAATACCATTTTGAGTTTATCTAAGAAACTATATTTCCATCCCCCACATTTGTAAGCTTTTCAAATCCTACCTATTCTTTAAAGCTTCTTTGGAAGCTCTCCTGATGATTTCCAGTTGGCCAGTGATCAGTCCTTTTATAGAAGCCCTTTATCCTATCCTTTACCATCAAATCTGGAATCTGTATTTTTTTTCATTACTCATTTAATGATAATCAGCCAATCCAGTGTTTTATACAAAGGAAAGTATTTTTCTATCTCATCTCCTTGAAGCCTTCCATTGCATTTGGAAGAGGAATATGACGGCTAGTCGTGGCCATTTTGCCATTGAGGAAACAAGAGTTGTTCAGGAATGGATACTCCTTCAATGTCTCACCTCTTCGAACTAGAGCTGTGGTGCTCAGACTTCATATCTATACTGTGTTTGCCTCATAGGTAAGTCTTGCCTTCTGATCAAGCCAGTCAACTCTTCAAAGACCTGTTTTTTTGTTATGTACTGGGGATTGAATCCAGGGGCGCTTAACCACTGAGTCATATCCCAGCCCTTTTTTATATTTTATTTAAAGACAGGGGCTCAGTGACTTGCTTAGGGCCTCACAAAGTTGCTGAGGCTGGCTTTGAACTTGTGATCCTCCGGCTTCAGCTTCTCAAGCCACTGGCATTATAGGCATGCGCTACCTTCCAGATTCTTCTTATGAGAAACTTAGTTGCTAATTTACTTATATCCTGGAGGATCACTGTCCAACAGATGGGCCACATTGGTAATTTTAGATTTTTTTTTTTTTTGGTAGTTTGGAGAAGGTGGGAGGAGTTTCCAGGGAAGGAGAATAAACAGCCATCTTGACAAACATTACAGAAATGAATTTAAGAGTCAGGAATGTGGAGGTGCTGCCTGCAATCCCAATAACCAGCAGGCTGAAGCAGGAGGATGGCAAATTCAAACCCAGACTAGTCAGTTTAGCCAGACCCTGTCTCAAAATAAAAAATAAAAATGTAGCTCAGGACAAAGCACCCTTGGGTTCAGTCCCCAATACTTTAATTAATTAATTTAAGGACATGCCAGATAGAGGCACAGTCTAGATTTATTTAAGAAAGCAGAGATGCAGGCTGGGGTTGTGTGGCTCAGTGGTAGAGTTCTTGCCTCGCACACTTGAGGCTTTGGATTTGATCCTCAGCACCACATAAACAGATAAAAGAAAGGTATTGTGTCCGTCTACAACTGAAAAAAGAATTTTTAAAAAGAAAGAAAGCAAAGATGCATTCAAGAGAAATGGCAGGCTATCTCAGAGCAAGAAGCAGCACCCCCTTGGTCTGTGTTGTGAATATTTATAGACAGTGGCTAAGGGCCTCACTAGAGGTAGAGTCAGGGCAGAGTTACATAATTTTGTGTCAGTTTTTCTCCCACTTGCATATTACCCTCACATCATGTTACTTTTTGAGGGCAAGGATGCAGGCCAAGGACCAGGGCCAAGAACACGGGCCGGGTTGCCCAAGAGTTGCTGGTTGTGCATTCCAGTGGTTCATGGGTGCTTCTCTTTTGAGACTCAGTATAGCTTTCTTTCTCTGTATCCCCAAATTCCTATCTCATAGGTGAAATTTAATAACTTTGCATAATATAATATACCCAGGATTTTATAATTTTAACATTAATATAAAAATAACTGGCATTTCTTCTTTTAGTGGTCCTAAGATTTTGAAGGTAGTGTGTATTTTGCACTCACAGACTGGCCACATTTCAAATGCTGAATAGGATTAGTGACTGTGTGTTGGATAGACCAGCTCATAAGATTTCTCCATAATGTAGTTGAAATGCACTGTGCCTCAATAACAAATTAAACAGAAATACAGTGATCATTAGTTCCACACCAGAAGACAGAAATAAGTGACTCATACATAAAATATAGGAGGCATGGGGTAAACATGGATACCCTTCATTCTGATGAGGGTTTTTTATCATTATCGTCTGTGGTTTGTTTGCCCAGTAATTCATCATTTGAATGGGGAGCCATAAAGTTACAAAGGAAACTTTATTTCATGAGGTGTAGAATACTTAACATTTTACTTATTTATTTGTGTTATTTTCTGGAATGCAAATTCAAGTACTTATCTTCCTTGCTCAGAATTGTTCCATTCTTCCCCACCAGAGTTCCAGAAGTTACTTGGTGAAAAGATTGACCTAGGAAGAAAGATTTCACTCTGCAGCATACCATATGTGGTCCTTTCTGATTCACATAGCCCATGACTAGAACTGTCCTTTATCCAGAGCTGGATTTTGGCAGCAGAGATGTTCTTGTAGCTCTCTTCTCTCCCATACCCTTTAGCCTTGAATGCTCTTCTTCTTTGGGTCTGGCAGCAGACTTCTGCTAGGCAATCTCAGGATTGCCTCCTGAGTGCTTCCCTCTTTACTCGGCGAGGAATACTTCCTCTCTCCATTACTTCTCATTGCTCCTTGACATTCCTACAGCAAGGCTCTGAAGGTCACTATCTCTCCTTATCTGTTTGTGCCTCCTTCTTGAGGGTAGGGCTCATGACTTTCATTCAGTCTGTTGTTTAGTAAGGAGTCTGGCCCTAGGAAATAATCAGTATTTTTTCAATGAAAGCCTGTTGGTACTAGTACTATATGTTCATCTGTTTCAAAGTGGTTTCCAGAGGCAGCATACTTTTTACTTATATCATCATTTAATTCTCACCACAGTCTTGTGAGGTAGGAATGATTATCCTACAAGATGAAACTTTGAAAGATTAAGTGACTTGCTCCATACCACATGAATTTTAATAGGTGACACTGTAACTCCAACCTGGACCCATTCTGATGTTACCTAATTTCTGTGCAGAGTGTAAGAGAAGCATAAATCTTTCAGATCTCTAGTGAAATAGAAAAATGGCCTTTGCTTATTCAGTCCGTTCACTTAAAAAAAAAAAAATCAAAGCTTGCCTTTATGGATTTTTTTTTTTTTTGCTCCAGATTTTTGGCCTAAGAAGCATATTTCACAAAGTTGCACCTGGTGTTTAGTTAGCCTGCAGTCACCAGGTTGTATAAATATTCACATGAGCGATGAGCATGTGAATAATCAATGGAACTAGTAAGAGTCTCATTGGGTTGTTATTTTCTTGAAGACATCTCAGTGCTCTCCCCTGTCACTTGGGGAAATTCCTTATATCTTTGGGTAAAAGTACTAATACATCTTAACAGAATGTAGACTTTTTCACTAACTGGCCAAATGAGAATATGAAATAACTGAGATGGTTTGTGATGCTTTAGAGCTACTATTTCCTAGATGGTTAAGAGGATCACAGAAGCCTATCACTTACATGCCCTGGTCTTACTTGTTCATTCAGTAACACATTCAAGAAACAGCCAGGCAAGACCTGTCTTTCCATGCCATTTACATCATTCTGTGGTCTTGCACCAATTTATTTTAAGAATTAAGACTTCCCTTATTGGAGCAGTAACAAGAAACTCCACCATTTCCTCTATTTCTGGGCAATTCCATTTTATTAAGTAAGTATTAGTCATTGGATTAGTCATTTTATAGCTTTGAGGAACATTATTTTTATTTATTTTATTTATTGTTTGAAATCACGCTCTTGTAGGTTTTTCTTATTCAATTATTTTTTAAAAATATTTTGTTGATATACCTTTATTTTTTATTTATTTACATGTGGTGTTGAGGATCGAACCCAGTGCCTCACACATGCTAGGCAAGCGCTCTGCCACTGAGCCACAATCCCAGCCCCAGTTCTTGTTCAATTATTGATGTTGATTGATTCTGTTTGATACTCTAGTAAAACAGGAAAGACTTAACAGTCATTTTTTTTTTTACAAAGAAATTTGAGCCCCCATTATAACAACCATTATGATTATTTAGTGGGTCTTGACCTAGATTTCAAATAATGTCTGCTCTCAGCCTTCTCCAAGTTCACATTTTTCTGCCTGAAAGATGTTGCACCATTCTATGCAGGTATGTGGGAGTGATGGTGGAAGCCCTTTCTAGTATTCTGTTTGGAAAATCTTTTCCATACCATTAGACATTGTAGCAATTAATATACAGATGATGTTGGCCAATAAATAGATTTACTGTTTTGTTTACAGATAAATTCAAGATGAAATAAAAATATTGAGGTGAGAGTCATTTTATGCAGACATCATTTAAAAGGGCTTATTAATATATTATCTAATTTGACAAAAAAGTATCCAAAACATCCTAGGCATGGAAATGTGAACTTGTTTTTATTATTATGATGACCATCATTAAACAGGAATTTATCAACAACTAAAATTTTATGGAATTGTAATATAGCTTTTTTTTTAATATAACAGGTATTTTTAGATATAATCTACATATTAGATACTTTACCAACTCTGAGATTTTTTGGTATATTCAGAGTTTTGCAACCATTACCAAAATCAATTTTAAATCATTTTCTTCATCTGTGCCCTCCAAAAATCCTGCATTCATTAGCAGTAACTTCTCTTTTCTCCCCAAGTCCACCAACCCTAGGTAAACACTAATATTTCTGTCTCTATGGATTAGTCTATTCCGGACATTTCACATGAATGGAATCATAGATCATGGGGTCTTTTGAGAGTGGTTTCAGTCTCTAAGCTTACATTTTCAGGGTTCATCAAGGCTGTGACATAAATCAGTATTTCATTCCTTTTTATGGTTCAACAATAGGCTATCATATGGCTATTCCATGTTTTGTTTATCTGTTCGTTGTTGATAGACATTTGAGTTGCTTCCATTTTTTGGCTATAATGAATAATGCTGCTATACACATTCATGTACAGCTTTTTGTGTGGAAATACATTTTCATTTCGCTCAGATGTGTACCTAGGAGTAGCAGTGCTGAATCATCTGCTAACTCCATGTTTAACCTTTTGAGCAACTGCCAGAAAGTTTTCCTGTGTAACTGTATCACTTTCCTTCCTACAAAAAGCAATGTATGAGGATGCCAATTCTCCACATCCTCCCCAGCACCTGTTATTGTCTTTCTTGCTGTAGCCATCCTAATGGGTGTGAAAGATTGTCTCATCATGCTTTAGAGTTGCATTTCCCCGATGACTAATAACATTGAGCAACTTTTCAAATGCTATTGGCTATTTTGTGTATCTTCTTGGAAGAAACATCTATTGATACCCTTTGCCTACTTTTTAAATTGAGTTTTTGTTTTTATTGAGTTACAAAAGTTCTTGGTGTACTCTATCTACAAGTCCTTTATCAGATATACTGTGGGGTGTCTTTTTATCTTCTTAGTGGCTACAGCTGTATATTTTGTAGCCTACTTATTCCTCAAAGCATTATGTTCTCCAAACATTAAGTGTGGGCTGGTTTCAGCTCCTCTTTCCATAGTTCCT
Organism: Marmota monax; assembly: GCF_021218885.2. Taxonomy (NCBI): domain Eukaryota; kingdom Metazoa; phylum Chordata; class Mammalia; order Rodentia; family Sciuridae; genus Marmota; species Marmota monax. The sequence goes on from NW_026695212.1 coordinate 1,347,850, forward strand.
TTATTATTGTACTAATCACAGTGTAACATGATTCTAGGATTTATCTTCCCTATAAGATGGAACTGTGTCTTACAAATCTTTTTATTTCCATAGCTTGGGACTCTGCCTAACACAAAATGGGAGCACAGTAATTGCTTGTTCCACTAAACTAAAATGAACCTTGAATTTTTTTTTAAACAATCCAGATCAATACTAATACAAGAAAGCTGATAGAAAGGGTCTTAATAGACTTTCAAAGAATCTTGTGTAGGGAGGGAAGCTGCAAACCCCGGTATAGAAACAAGACTCTATTTTTCTAGAAATCACTCCTTGAGGTTTCACTGGTGCCAGCCCTAACCTCTAATGCAAACACTTATGGCCCTACTGTGAGTTTCCTGGTGTGGGCCTCAGTGCACCATGGACTGCTGCTCTCTGTTCTAATAGCAGACTAACATTTATTTTACTCGTCTATGCATTCATTTAAAAGTTCCACAAGCAACTTGCTACCTTGTAGCTCTGATGTGGTCTAAGGAATCCAGTTTTTCCTTCTAACAAGGTATTTCCTAAGGTAGTAGTTTTCTATCATTTTTTTTAAAAAAATGATCTGTTTAAACATCCTTTTCTTGTTTGTCAAACCTTTTCCAAATTGAAAAGTTAATCAAAGGGTTCTCTTCCACATTCTAGAGCATATTTATTTTCTCACAGAGATTCTCTAGATTCTGTCACTGTACAGTTTCACTATTATTGAAATGCTACAAGTGTCTTTACTTTGATTGGAAAATTATGACACCATGAAGTAACATTTACTCTCCATAAAACAAAGATGAGGATTTAATTGTTTAAACTCAGTCCTTCTCAGAACTCTGTAGTTCTTAATTTTAAATCTTGGTATAAATAAGCAAAAGAATATTTTAAAATGAGACTCAATAAGAAAACCTATGTAATTTTTGATGCGATTTGTACTCTCAGCTACTTTTATTTCCTATTAAGCAGTAAGGCAGTTTAAACACACACACACACACACACACACACACACGTGGGGGGGGGGGAGCGAGAACTAGTTGATAGCCTAAGATGATTGATTTATTTTCTCTTAGCACAGCAAGATGTTCTAAAATTACTTCATCTCAAAAGACTTACTGGAATTCCTGAATGAGAAATACCCCCCATCCCCCCCCCTTTTTTTCCTTTATGAAACAAAAATAGCTCTGTATTTTTGGGAGAAAGAGTTTGGCAGATGTGCTGATCATAATACTGTATTGGAAAATACTTACTTTGATTGACTGAAAACCAGATGCAATTCATGGTAGTTAAAAGCCAATGATAAGGTGTTGACGCTGGTGTCCACACACTTCTGCAAGGTTAGTAAGAGTATCCCTCAATCTGACATGGAGAAACCAAGAGAAAAATGGGAAATACTTCCCTGTCTTGGTCCCCCACAAGAATGCCGCCTGGAGCATAATGTTATCGAGGGTGCGATTTCATGTCTTCTTTACCGGGACATAAGCCAGGCACAGTACAACTGCTTCAGATCATGGCATGGATGGAAGGAGGGCAGAAAGCATTTGTTTAGTCAAACTCAGAGATCAAGGTTGGAGGTCCTGGGGGAACTACTTACTAACTAAAATTCTTAAAGTGTTTAATCTCATTAAATTTTAGTGTACTGTGTGTAAAAGTGGAAGGTGATGCTAGTTCCTACTAGTAGAATAGCAAATCCTGCATTACAATGAACTGTTGTTAAAAATCAGCAAATTTCCTGACCATCTCTTCCACTCAGAACTTGATCACCAGCTATCATGGATTTGATTAGGATGTATAGGCTTCATGAGTATGTATAGTCAGCTCAGTCCTTCTCCATTGAAGAAGGATAATAGGGAAGAAATTGAAGAAGTATTATTTGGGCATTGATTTCTACTAACTCCACCAAATTAGATTCCATGCCCTCTTACAGGGAACGCGCATTGACCCTGGGGAAGATGTGATAAAGAAGTTTTGCAGTATATATTCTTTCTTTGGGGTTAGCCCTGGATCTCAGAACAAAAAAACAAGTCAGTGGTTATAGTTACTGTATCTCCCTTTCCAAAACACACATTTCTTTGTAACAGTCATTTACAGATATTTTTGCATGCCACATTTTTGCTTTTATGCTTTTTCAAAATAACTAAATGACTAAACCTTCCTGTTCCCAATATATGAAAATTGTCAAAGGATTCTTTCATATTTTTATGTGCTGATAAGGGTGCTAGTTTGAACGATGTGTAAAAAAACTGAAGGCCAAGTGAATAGGCCTTGAAGTTATGAACAGAATGATAAAGTAGAATCTGAGGGTACCCCATTATGAATGGATTATTTAGATATAGAAAGAAGTTATGTTTAGGCACAGCATTCCACTAATCCCCGAAGCTATGGGTTTTACAAATGAGAAGTTGATGCACCAGATGCCAGCCTCTGTGTGTGCCAAAAATCTTGTAGTTGCTCAAAAATCTTGAAGGAATGATGTCGATTTCTTTGCTATTTGAACTCAAAGTAGTTGAGGTAAAATGCTGCTGGAAAAATTACAGTGTATTCAGCTACCAAAGATGTCCTATGTTATCTCCTATGAATAGTTATCTGCTTTAATTATTCCCCCTCATGACCCCATGCGTGTTTGTGGCATTACAGATGTGACCCACATTTCTATTCTAATTTACTACATTCTTTCCTAAGTCTCATCTCATACTTTTAAAGGATCAGCAGACATTTTATTTAAGGAACCGACCTGGACATAGCACTCTAATAGAGGTGGAGCACACACCTAAATATACAATAGGATTCAATCCTTGTACCTTGTCCATACCAGCACACCTCAATAATTTTCATGAAATCATCCAGTCACTTCTCTTCTTTTCATAGAAATCCGAGCTCAACTGGTAGAACAACAAAAATGCCTGGAGCAGCAAACAGAGATGCGAGTTCAGCTCCTCCAGGACCTGCAAGATTTCTTCCGGAAAAAAGCCGAAATTGAGACCGAATACTCTAGGAACCTGGAGAAGTTGGCTGAAAGGTTCATGGCAAAAACGAGAAGCACCAAGGATCACCAGCAGTACAAGTAAGAGAGACTTGACTCAAATGCACCTTTTCAAGACGATATCCAGCCTTTTAAACAAATCCTATTGGTTTAAGACTTTTTTATTTTTATCTGAGAAGATATTGGTAGACACATCCCTATAAATAAAAGGAACCCTTTGCATTTATAGGTCCTGGACATCAATTTATCATATTTTAAAATAATGGTATTCTCTTGAAGTTATTCTGTTTCCATACATACATATTTAACATATTCATATTATGTTCACTCATAATCATTTTGCTAAAACCTTTATAATAATATGTGTGTTATGTGTGTATATTATATATTTATTTTTTTCAGTACCAGGGCCCAGGCATGCTAGGCAAGAGCTCTGTCACTGAGCTAAATCTCAGACCTTTTTTATAAGTTTATTTTTCAGATAGGTCTCCTTAAATTTCCCAGGCTGACCTCAAATGATACTATAATCAAATGATCCTCCTGCCTCAGCCTCCCAAAGGCTGGGATTATAGGCATGTGCTACTGTGCCCAGCCTCCAATACACATATATTTATGGATAAGTTTATATATAAGAAGACAAAAAAAAAGTGTTTGTAAAATTCTTATTTTGTTTCTTTGGGTTCTTTTTTTTATTTTTTTGAGATGGGGTTTCACATGTTACAAGGCTGGCCTTGACTCATGATCCTTCCATCTCAGCCTCCTGAGTAGCTGGATTACAAGCATACACCACCACACCTGGCAGTAAAATTCTTGATTACAGGAAACTAGTAGTTAAAATCAGTCACAGGTAGATATTTGAAAGGGCAAATTTGAAATAACTGCTTTTCAAGCAAAGACCTTAAGATTTCTGTAATGATTTTATATGAAATGAAGCAATAAGGGTTTGTTTAGCACTCCCCACCTTACCCACCCAACATGTTTGTGATCATTGCAGTTGAAACCGATTTAAACAAGAGCTTAGCAGTCGAGGTAGCTCACAACTGTAATCCCAACAGCTCAGGAGGCTGAGGCAGGAGGATCACAAGTTCAAAGCCAGCTTCAGCAACTCAACAAGACCCTAACTCAAAATAAAAAATAATAACTGCTGGGGATGTAACTGGACTGTTAAGTCAATCCCCAGTACAAAAAAAAAAAAAAGCTTTTAGCAAAATGTGTAAGTGAACGTAACTAAACCTTAGCATTAATTTAACAAACACATGCAGGTTATTCTATTAATGAATTTTACTTTATAATTGAAATCCTGGAGACAGAGAAGGCCCACAGCTCCAGTAGAGGGTACGAGTGCTCCATCAGGGGAAGCACAGGACACCATAGACAGGTAGCCTGAGATCCACTCTATGGTGGAGGTGGCGGAAGGTCCCGGAAGAAGCCTTATCTCAGTGGAGACCTGAAGGACTAGTTGGCCAGTAAAGGGGAGCTGAGGAGGACTTCAGGCCAGGGGAGCTTCATGGGTAAGGGACCACAGCAGAAGGAGTAGTGAGGGGTGAACAGAGTGGCTACAGGCATACATTGGGGCTGATTGTGGAATTCTTACCATCTTCCTGGGCAGTTTTGATTTTATTCTGAGGTCATGAGAAGCCTTTGGAGAGTTTTAAGTAAAAAATGGGACCCGCCCTCACCTGCATTTTAAAATGATGACAAAGACCAAAGGTAGAATAATGGACTGGAAGAAGACAGAGGGAGAAGGAACACAAGGGGCCTCTCCCTGTAAGGGCAAGAGCCAGGCACCCCATGGGCAGAGACAAATGGACCTTGTTCGGGAGATAGTAAAAAGGCAACATAGACTTTCATTTCTGGAAATACAGTGGGCCAGATAATCTGGAAAACACTTCTGCCACAAAACTGCTGGGAATGCTGGTTAAAATATAATCGGCATCTTTTTCATTGTACAGCTGTCCCCATGGGAAAGCAAGGGAAATTTTTAGGGCCTGACAAAGGAAGAGGGAAGGGAAGACCTAAGTGGCAGTGGTACCACCCTTTAATCCCACCTGGGCATAAACCATCTGCCCCCCTGCACAGAGGGACAAGGAGAGCTGTCTGCTCAGGCTGGGCCGCTGGGCGCCAGGCCTTTTTCTTCACCATTGGGTTTGCAGTGCCATTGTATACCCCTCCCTGTCCTGAGATCCTTCATAAAAAGTAGGGTGGGGTACGTTTGCAGAGGCAAATAGCTTTCTATTCTGGATAAGGAATATCTTTTTTTGTTCTTTCTTTTTCACTCTTCTTTCTTCTTTTATGGATGAGTTTAGCCTCTAGTTTGGGTCCAGCATAGAAATATATCTTCATGATGATTCCCAGGGTGACCAAATGTCTAATGCACTGGCAGACACTGAGGCCACAAAGAGGAGACTAGAGCCAGTACTATATTCACATGGATAGCAACTGTTCCTTTTTAAAAGCAATTGCAAATTAGACTGCCCACTCACCATTGAACAAATACATCTGAGTGTCTTTTTTTGTGTGTTTTTGTACTTAATAATTGATTGTGAACTGAAAATATGGATGGGCTCATGCTCCATAATCTGGCCCTTAGTGAATCTGATGTCACTTTTTTGTTTCTCCAGGTTTTGTTTGAGAGTTTTCTTCAAAAGATAAGCAGCTTAAAATTTTCTTTGACTTGATCAAGTTTATTATTGAATATGGGACAAAAAATGAAATAGATAATTAATCTGTGTAAAGGTTAAACTACAATTAAGAAAAGCTCAAAGACAGGCTTTATTAAATTGTCAGTCAGACCTGGGTTGGAATAATGGCTCCACTGGGCAGCTTTGCTTAAGTGACATACCCTTTCTGAGGCTTGCTTTCCTAATATGTAAAATGAGATTTTATGACCATTAAGTGAGAAACATGGCAAAGTCCTTGATATGGTTGATAGCTGACATGGGATGTGCATGCGCAAATATGGCGCAAATAACCTTCAAGTTCATGTTCTGTGGAAAGAGTAACTAACCAAATTTCTTTTCCAAGAGCAAACGGAACCTTCAAAGCATTTCTTTTTCCCTTTGCAAAAAAAAAAAAAAAATGCTGTTATCTTTAGCACAGAAATGTTACCATTCATTGAAGCTGGACTCTGGAGTCTGCTCTTATTCAGTTTGGGGATGTTTATTGTGCAGAACAATCCTTGTCCTGAAGTTTCCACTGCATAACAGAAAAGACCAAGGCTTGGATCGGCCTCCCTGAACACAAAGGCTCACTTTGACACTAGCTTTGGTCTTTATCAAATCACAGTGCCTTGCTAAGCTTCAATTCTCTCATTGACAGAAAGGATACAAAGAATCTCTGCCTTAAATGGTAGTGGTAAGGATTAAGTGGAATTAATGTCAACTCTTTAGAGCAGCCCTAGATAATCATAGCTAACTTTATATAGCACTAACTATGTGCCTGAGGCATTATTGTAAGCATTTAAAAGCATATATTAACTCAGGTATCCGCATAATAATCTTATGAGATGATATTATTATTTTACCCATTCTACAAAATTAATTGAAGCACAGAGAGGTTGAAATCATTTGCCCCAAACTACTTTGCTAGTAAATGGTAGATGGAATAAGCACCTAGAGAGCATTGCTCCAGAGTCTGTGATCTTGACCTGTATACTGCTTCTCACTTAGTAAATGATACCTTCCATTCTTATTATTTTTTATTGGTGCATTAAAATTATACATAATATTGGGATTCAGTAAGCCATATTTGCGCATGCACATTACATAATTCGATCAACCTCATTCCCCACTACCTTCTTTCTCCCTCCCCGAATTGGCTTACTCTACTTACTGATCTCCCTTCTGTTGCTGTTGTTATTGTCATCATTATTATCATTATTTGTTAGCAGGTACTGAACCCAGGGGCACTTAATTACTGGGCCACATCCCCAGCCCTTTTTATATTTTATTTTGAGACAGGTCTTACTAAGTTGCTTAGGGCCTCAACAATTGCTGAGGCTGGCTTTGAACTTGCAACCCTCCTACCTCAGTCTCCTGAGCCACTGGGATTACAGGCATGTGCCACTGTGTGCAGCAGCATTATTATTTGAATTAATGCATTATAATTTATATATATATATATATACACGGAAAAAATATATATATGATTCTTTGTGGTATATTAGAACATGGATATAGGATTATATCATTCCCCAGTACTTCCCCGTTATTACTAATAGTAATATTATGGCAACAAAAATGTGTTGTTATGAATAATACTGATTTAATGTTCACAATGGGGCAGAACACTGAAGATACAAAAAAAAGTTTGAAACATCCTCAGTGAATTTATGAAGTACTTTAAAATAAATGATACGCATACATGTTGATGTAAAGAAGGTAACATTGACTTATGTGGCTGGGTAGATAGGGAATGTCAATAGAGTGGCTCCAGTTACCTCCCATAGAGCCAGTGTTCCTTCCCTGATGGCTTTGAAAATAAATGGGAGTTTCCCAGGTGGGGGTCATAATTCTCAGTGTGCCACAGGGAAAGGGAGGGGCTGCTCTTGAGGTGCAAGTGCCAAGACCTGACAAGTGCCTGATTCATCTCTTCCCCAAGCCTATTTCTTCTGGTGAGGGTTTAGACTTGATGCAGTATTAAATCCAGAGCCTAAGAGACTTAGTGACACAAACACCTGACATAATCATTTTTTCCCCAACTTTGTTAATGTTTAGGGTCATAAATGATCATGAATAATAAAATAACACATCCAATTAAATGGCATGTGTATCCCCAAGTTAGGATAAACACTCTGTGCCACGTTGCCATTTTACAGTTTGTTTTTAAAGTGAAAAAACAAAAAAGCAAAAATTGTGCTTTACCTTTTTATTTTAAGCAGTACCAGCCCAGTTGTTTATGTTTTTGTTTGGAGTTTTTCTTTGAAATTTCTTAAAAACGTCTCCTTAGTGGTTTATTGTCACTTTTGGATTTATTATCCAGAATAAAACAAGAAGCAGTTACAAATTTGAAAAAGTTTAATGGGTTTCAATAGGACTTGTGTGAAGTCATGAGCTAGCAAAGTTCTTGGTTCTGTTCATGAGTTTCAAGACAGTGCCATAGAGCTCTGATTCCCCGGGAACCCTGTTTGGGAGGCTAAAGGTTATATATCAGGGGATTAATAAATAACCTTCAAGTTCATGTTCTGTGGAAAGAGTAACTAACCAAATTTCTTTTCCAAGAGCAAACGGAACCTTCAAAGCAGACTTTGTGCTGTGGCAAACCACACTCTATCTAAGGCATGGTAGTCAATAGATTTTTATGTAAACATAAATTGCCTTCTTCCATGGTGTATTTAAAGCTGAAGGGCTGCCTGAGCACTGTGTATGGTGGGGTCCTGCAGATGGTCAGGAGTGCAGGATTTCACTAGTGTTCATGGTCAAGGTTTTCCTCCCACGCCTGGCAAACTAATTGCTGGCTCTATGCTATGTGCAGGATGAAAGACTGTTCAGTGGGCTGAGTGTCCTGGTCTAAGAAACACTCAGAGCAGAATCCTGATCTTTTGTGTCTCCTTAGTTTGCCAGAGTGACATCACTCAACTGATTGGGGCAACTCTGAAACTGATAGTAACTCTGTCTTTCTTCACCTCTCAGGAAAGACCAAAACCTATTGTCTCCAGTCAACTGCTGGTATTTGCTCCTGAACCAAGTAAGGAGAGAAAGCAAAGACCACGCAACCTTGAGTGACATCTATCTGAACAATGTGATTATGCGGTTCATGCAGATAAGTGAGGATTCCACCAGGATGTTTAAAAAGGTACACCCAGTAAATCCTCCCGCAGCATGCTTTCTGATAACTGCCTTGTCTCAAACCAGGAGTGAGAACAGTGTCTGGAAAAAATTAAAGGAGTGAATATTTTAAAGACACAGAATAAAAAGTTAACCTTGAGGAGACATAGTTTATGTGTATGTGTGTGTGTGTGTATGTGTGTGTGTGTGTATAATACATGTATGGTATGTATATAGTATTAGATACTATGGTATTAGATACTTTAACTATACTAAATATAGTTATATTCAGCAAATTACTGGATCTATGGCCTGAACAACGTGAACACAATTTTGAAAAAGATGTACTTGCAAATTACACTTCTGTCTTTAGGAACTGTCTGAGCTTAAGAAAAATAAGATGAGAAAAGAAAAACCTCTGATTCTGTCTTAGGCTCACACATGATCAGACTTGTGAAGAACAAGATTACCCCATGTGCTGCTCTCTTGGAAAAATGTTATCACAATTTTTTCTTATTCCCACCATATCAGCAGCAGGGGCTGTGAGAAAGCAATGAGAAAAAAATTCCACAGGGCACAGAAAATTCAGTTCCTTACTCGCCAGAGAACTTCCTCTTTCCCAAATCCATTAAAAAAAGAAGAAGAAAGAAAACAGACTTGAAGGCTCTTTGTCATCGTTGCTAGCCTCAGCCAACTCTTGGCAATTTTTTGGTTGTTTGGACATTTTTGTTGACAACAATAACAAAACTGGACCATTTCCTGTACAGAGACTGCAGCTACTTGCCCAGTAAGACTGGTCCTTGGCTCTTTATATTTGTAGGACAAGAGCCTCCCCATCCCTCTCAGCTTTGTATTAATAGTATTCAGTGTCAATATTTATACCTGTATTTACTCTTCAGTAAGTAATTATGAGTTTCAGAAAGAAAATGGGGCAGAGGGAGCCACTCTGTAGATTAATGATATATTTATGTTTCAAAGAGGCCCTTTAAAACAAAGATGTAGTGTTAAGCAGGCCAGATGGAAATCTTCTTAGTCTTGTCTGATGTATCCACATTAGATTTGATTTCTGACCTAGAAATGGAATTTAGCAAGCCCTAAGTTATCATGTGCTCTATTTAATGGGGAAAAAATGTTTCAAACAAAGGAGAATTTTTAAAAATTGGAACTGAGGAGCATATTAATTAAGAAGAGAACAGGAAGAGAAATATCATAGTATCTTAGGTAATGGCGATTATAAAAAGGAGTTTAAACTGAGCTGGAAAAGTGAAGTAATTTTCTTGTTCATTGGCCCTTTCTGCTGAGACCCCCTTTGGTTCAGCAGGTGTTCTTGAGTCTCTCCCATGAGCAGGAGATTGGGATGTTAGGTGTCAGAAAGGGTATAGAGATGGAGAAAAACAGTCCTCATCTTCAAGGATGTTGCAGTTGATCCAAATCTGAATGACATTAAAAGATGCTTTCTAGTCTTGAAGGTGCTGGCAGGACCTAAAGGACCAGCTCCTCAATAGAGTTCATTTATCCATTTAACAAAACATTTTTTAAATGCCTGGTAAACCAGAGTTAAAAGACACGTCCCTGGGCTGGGGATGTGGCTCAAGAGGTAGTGCGCTTGCCTGGCATGCGTGCGGCCCGGGTTCAATCCTCAGCACCACATACAAACAAAGATGTTGTGTCTGCCGAAAACTAAAAAAAATAAATAAATATTAAAATTTAAAAAATTAAAAAAAATAAATAAAAGACACGTCCCTGCCTGTTAGAAGTTCATTATAATAATTAAGGATTACCACACTCCAGAGATGCACAACCCACTGTGGGAGCCTAAGGCTAGGGATCTCAGCTTTACCAAGGGATCAGGAAATGCTTCATGCAAGAGGGAACACTTGAAGTGAGGCTTCTAGGAGAAGCAAGCATTCATCAAGCAGACAAGGACAAAAGGCTCTCCCAGGGAAGTGACAGCATATGTTCTGGGGAGGTTTGATATGATTGGGCCAGGGGTTGTATGGGAGTGGGTGATGGCTTATGAGACCAGAAAAGATGGTCAAATGAGGAGGGATTGTATGTGTCTTGCTAAGATGTAAGAATTTGAGAGTCAAAGTCAAGAGATTGGTAACATTGGTAGAATCTGAGAATGAGAGTCAAATGGATTTGGACTTGAATTCCCTCTCTTCTGCTCACTTGCTTTGAACTCTTGAGAGATAATTCACAAGATTGAAGAGAATGTTCTCTACTCTTGAAGGGAGGGAAAAGGCAAGCCTGGACAGAGGAAGAAGCTGAACCTAGAGCTCGGGGGCAGGATAGCCTTTGGAGTTGTCTCATAGCCAGCCTTTGTTTTGGAGGCATTGGATTTGAACTGCTCTTGGGAAGGGATACACAATCTTGGGGTGGGCTAGCTCCCTTTGGTAGAGGGTAACTACCCAAAGACAGTTCCCAGAGAGGGATCAGCTGTGAGTTTCAGAACCAGTATTCCCAGAATTTGGGGGGAATGAATTCCTGGCTCTTGAAGAGGGATCCAGGTAATGCACAGTAATTACAGAAAGGAGACAGACAGACAGACATGTCTGTTTTTTTGCTATCTAGCATTCTCATGTCCAGATTTTCTGAGACTCAAAGAATTTACAGTGGATTCCTGATCACTTTATCATTTAGTGGAGAGAGCAACTGATTCTCTCACTTATCCATTGATGACCAGCTGAAAAAGCAATGCTCATTACAATTACAGATGCCAATTTCTACCTTCCTCACGTCAACAAGCAGACTGCACACCTCACCTTTCCATCTTGTTGGAAGAACAAGAGGCAGAAGCAAAAAGAAAGCCAGAGGTTATTAAGGAGAAAGACTGATTAACCTAGAACACATTTGTCATCTGAATGCAAAGAAAGCCAAAATCTACATTGTTCAAGTCCAAAAGAATTTCATGTTCCTTTATATTAGAAAGTAACACTAGTATTGTCTGCTTATTCTTTTTTAATCACCAATTTTCCTTTATAAAACACATCTTCCATTGTTATAGTTCTAGATTAGAGTACTATTTTCTTTGAAAATGGGAAGAAATCATCAGAGTTGGTCTGATGTGATTTTTACAACCCCTATGTAGTCCTTGGGGACATAAGGCTTGTTTTCTTGGGAGAGGATTCTGACACTTTTTTTCCAAAACTATTCCCATGTCTATTTGGAGATTTAGATAATTCTGTGTTCTTGAGAGTTTTGACCTGTTAAACAGCTACATCTTACTCAGTTTAGTCAATAACAGAATTCTTTTTCTCAGACTATTCTGTCAAATAAGAAGTTTGGACCAGGTTAATTCCAGTGATATTCTTGTGTCCAAATGCATGTAATTATCAAGAAGACACTTGTAAAAATACCTAATTGCATACATAGTGGCAGGAAACAGCTTAAAGATTTAAGTCTTAATCACATCAGATCTGATTACAGACATAGTTGCCCTAGCTTGACAGAAAGTTTTCAACAGGTTGAAAAAAGGAACCATTTTAAAAAGCAAAAATCAATCAAATGTTTGATTATTTTAGACTTAGACCTTTAAAGTGTGTTGGTCAGAATAACAGTGATTCAGCTTTTATACTCTGAAATCAGATATTTGGGGTGTAAATCTTGACTTTGCCACCATTAGTAGTTATGTGAACTTGAGAGTATTTGTAAACCTCATAAGCCTCATCTGTAGAGTAGGTATAAAAAGCTATTCCCCAGTAGTAGTATGGAGGATTCATGAGTCATACATGGAAAGCAACTTAGCCCAGTGTCTAGACTTAATAAGTCCTAAGTAACTAGTATCTTTATTATCATTGATATTGTAATAATTAATTCCAGATACCTGTAATAATTATGCAATTTGAGATTATCCATTAATCTCACATTAAAAAATGTGTTCTCATTCTAAGGAGACTGTATGAGGCAGCTTTGTGATGTACACTTTCAGATCATCATCTATCACTTGTTATGAAGTACATAACATCTTTGCTTATAGCTGAATTAAACTTTTTGTCCTCAAATTTCAATAGTAGTGATTAGCCAAATGAATGCTTGAGTTGGTCAGCAATCCTTGCCTTTCATATCCCCTATAGCCTTTCCACACTGAAAATCCTACCTTTGAGTCTACATTGATTGCTTCATATATTCAACAAAATGAGTTACTCAATTCCAGACCCTCATTCAGATATGGATAATCAGATATGGATAGGAGAGGACTCTGCCTTTACTCTCTTAAGCACTGCTTTATCATTTTACATACAGGTCAGAATTCCAGGGCTTCTTGTACATAAGGGTTTGTTTCATTATCAAACCCCACTCTTTCCCCAAAGAACAAGGGCTGATGATGTGCCCATCACCCTGTTCGCCAGCCCTGCCTCCCCAAGTCACGAGATACTGATTCTTCTTTCCATTACTCATACTGAAAGAGAATGTTCTACATCTGGTTTGGTGCTAGAGCCAGAAAATGTGCAATTCATATGCTACACATAAAAATGTAATTAATGTCAGCAGTCACAGTTGCAGGGCAGGCTACAGCCAGATCGCAGTAACCATTCTATTTAAACACCTAGTCACTAGATATTACTTACCAATTTTAAGAATGTTAATAGAGGTATGTGATTTAGAGGGAACACCATACAATTGTGCCATTTGAATATGTCAGATTTATCCCTGTGTTTTAAATTATCTTGAAGGCTGTCATTTTCCATGAATGATTCTCAAATTATTGATGTACTTTTAGCTGTTTTGCATAAATTACATGTGCAAGTATAGTTCTTTTTTTTTTTAATCTTCCAACAACAGCAGCATCTGTAAGCACCACTTGCTGATATTGAGCTGTGTGCCAAGGTCTGACTTTTTCTCATACTAGCTTACACATCCTCATAGCTGCCCAATGAACAGGTATTATTATTATTATTATTTAGTTGTAGTTGGACACAATATCTTTATTTTATTTTTATGTGGTGCTGAGGATTGAACCCAGGGCCTTGGATGTGCTAGGCGAGCGCTCTACTGCTGAGCCACAATCCCAGCCCCCAAACAGGTATTATTTAATCCACATTTTAAGGATAAAGAAGTAAAATGTTTGGGGATGTGATTTGCAGAGCCAGGCTGGCTAGTATATATTCTTCTCTTTGCCCATATTTTAGATAATTCATAACTAATGTGAACTTTGTTGGCATTTCTTTGGTCATAATTGGAGATGTCACTCCATGTGTACGGTCAGCAGCTTCTGAGAAACAGGACACTGGGGTTTTTGGCCCTGTTTATTTCTTATGAAAATCCTGAACAAAGCTATTCCTAGGATTAAACAGAAAAATGTGTCTGTCATCTTCATTATAGACAGGGTCTCAAAGCAGCAGAGACTGGCCCCAAGCCACTGAGAATTACCCTCCTCTGGTATAAATGTGTAGATTAGCAGATTTAGATTCATAAGACTTAAATTAACCCACTTTTGGTATTGATGATTCTGTGGATTAACTTAAAAAGAAAGATAACTAGTAAAATTCATAAACAGTTTTTATTTTTATTAAAGTCAGCCATATTCTATTTAAACACCTCAATATGAAAAAAGAAAGATATTTTATAGGGATAAAGCTCTTCTTTCAAATAGACCATTTAAATAAGTTAATATATAAACAGATGCTTTAGTTGAAGTTAATAAAAGATACTATTCTACTACAGATCTCTAAGACTCTGACCTGTATTGAAAAAAAAAGTACATAAAGTTTAAAACATTGAAAATTATCCATCTGTATGTCCATAGAAAGAGTTTCTTTTTTAATGTAAAATATATATTCATTGTAGAATATAAAAATATATATTCAGTGTAGAAATTTATTTTATTTTATTGTATTTTTTTAGAGAGAGAGAGAGAATATTAATATTTATTTTTTAGTTTTCGGCGGACACACATCTTTGTTTGTATGTGGTGCTGAGGATCAAACCCTGGACGCACGCATGCCAGGAGAGCGGGCTACCGCTTGAGCCACAACCCCAGCCCCTCAGTGTAGAAATTTAGAAAACACTAAAAAACACAGAAAAAGAATGATAATTACCCATATCAACACTATTTACTATTAATATTTTGGTCTGTTTTTTTCAATGTTTATATGTATACACGTATATATGGATAATATAAAAAACATACATATATATTTTACAAAATTGAGATCATTTCATATATCTTAGAAATCTGCCTTTCCATGTAAAGTCTCATTAACTTTTCTCATGTCTGGAAATAATTTTTTAGAACAGGATACTTCATGCCTGCATAGTGTTCTACTCTCTGCATGGCCCCATGTTATTTCCTTATTATTGGACATTTAAATGTCTCACACATCAGTGATATTTTTCTTATGCTACATTCCTGGGGATAGAATGGTTGGGTCAAAGTGTGGCCTTAGCATTTCATGTCTTAAAGCAATTCTTTGTTTTTACCTTTTCAGAGTAATGATGGTCATGGCTGTGATTTACCAACTAGTAATATAATCCCTGAAAAATAAATGGACTATTTTATTAGAGAGAACAACCAGATGTGATTCAGTATGCTTATGCAACAGTGGTAAATAATATAACAAGAGGAACTTTTTCAAAGCATTTTAGTGCACTGTAGCAGAAGAATTAAATGGTACTCTGGTAGCCTCAGGGGACAGCTTAATTATTGATAGGACCTGGATAAATAAGTAAGAATAGCTCAAGCTAACACCACTAACTTGTTCTCTTGAGTTTTATCACCATATGGCTAGCTTGTTTTTCTAGAAATAAATTAAAACCAAACTTTTATTTCTTATAATGTTATAATTTTGTGAATTATTTCAGAAAACATTTTTAATGTGTTTTTATAAATTGCATATGAGATTGTCAGGCCCATAGTAAGTGTTCAATGGTTGATGCTGCTGTTCTGGTATTTATATTCTTGCCTTTATTACTTAGTAACAATAGGACATGCATGATTGGCCTGGCTACAAATTTAGCAGATGAGTTGCTATAAAAAAAAACATTGATAATCTGTTCAGAAGCTTTATCAAACACTTATAAGCAGGACATGAAGCAGATGATATATGTGACTCCTTAAAAATTTGTTAAAACAATAATAAATTTCATGTCAGTGAGATTGATCATTTTGTCTTACATTATGATACATTTGTACCAATGCTTTAATGTTAGTAGCTGAGCTCATAATTACATTGAGAATAGTTGTTAAAAAGGCACCTGGGAACTTATTTTTAACAAAAACAAAAACAAACACTAGAAGTTCAAATTATTTTAAACAGATATCTCTGCTTTAATTTTCTTCTGTTTGCTTGTCTGTAACTTTGATTTTTGTATATAAACAGATTATATAATAAGATACACAATAAAACAATTACCTATTATAAACTAAAGGCTTAAAGAAAAAAATTGGGTCTGCAGTGTTTAATGTAAAGAAATGGAAAAACTATATACAGTAAGTAAATCATTCCCAAATGCCTTTTATTAATGAAGAATTGGCCTATTTTCCAGGTCCAGCTGAAAAATAGACTTTGAATTTCCAGTATTAGGATGATTTAAATGAGAAGAGATGAAATGAGGGACTTCTGAACAAGACAGGAGCTTGTATTTGGGCTCAAACGACCTTAACTCTCAAATTATCTGTGGAATGATTAATGAGATACAATTAAAAAAAAAAAGGATGATCCTTTCAACTTCAAGAAGCTCTCTTGACTCCTAAGCTGAAACCCTCTAAAGTTTCCCACCTCACTCAGCGTGAAGTCTACACCCTCCTTCCACAGCTTTATTTTTCCCAATATCACTTATTCCTTTCTATGTATTTTACTTAATTATATATTTACTTAATTATTTGCTCACTTTCTGTTACCTCTCAGTTTCAACATAAGTTCCCGAGGCAAGGAACTTATGTTGTTCACTGAAACAATGACTGGCATATAGTTGGCACATAACTACTTCTTTAATGAATAACTAGTAAGTAAATATTTCCATCTATATTAGTTTTACCAGAGATGAGTGACATATATGTAACAGAAATTTCAGGACAATTCAGCAAGATGTGGTATTGGTGGCCCTAGCAGTAATCCACCTTCAGAGGCAAGGGTCAGCTAGAAGGATTGATGAGATCCATCACTGAAATATCCTCTCTGTTTTTGTATGGAGTGGTAGCCCTGGAACCCTGGTCAGGAACACTGTAGTTACCTTTGAGCATCCGTAGGCACTGTCAAACTTACAGTAAGGTTTGCTTGGCACAGACTCTCACATAACTCTCCCAACTGCAAGTTTCTCTTAGGATTATTCAGATCCTTTTTCATCAATTCACTGAGATATTTGAAGACCCTTTCTGCATAAAAACTAATCAGGAACTATCTCTCAAAGTCAAGCTCTACCTCCTATTTGGTTCTTATGACAAAATCTTGCATTAGGTACATATTTATAATGATGAGTATGAATAAAACAGAAGAATCATAATTCCTGTAAAATATGCTATAGTTTATTTATTCATTTATTAATAAATACTTATTATAGTTTTCTTCATCTCAGACATTCAATTAAAATCTTAATTTCTGAGCAGCATGTTAACTGTTCACATATATGGTAGAAAAGCCCCTTGGTACTTAGGACTTGGGGGTCAGGAAATTGAAACTTCAATAGATTATTAAGAGTTAGCTGGATGTGGCCAGAGAAACAAAGGAGTTGAAAACTGTCCCAGGATGAAACAACATGTGTGAAGAACCAGATGCATTAGAGAACTCAGATTTTAAGAGGAAATGGGATGTTCTTATGAGTGATTGAAAGAATGAGAGAGAGAACATGGCAAGAGACTAACTGGAGAAGTAAGAAGGAACAGAGATTAAAGATCCTGTTGCACAGTTTGAATCTATCCTAAGAGTAGTAGGAAAGCATTCACAGGTAAATGTGGTGGTGAGATAATCAACTTTTAATGTTCTTGGAGTATACAGAGTGCATTGAAAAGTGATATGATTACAGTCTTTAGATACTGACTTTGAAGCTGTTCAGATGAATCCAGATGGTAGAGGAGGACGTTTCCCATTGGGTGTGGCAGTAGAGATAGAAGTACATACAGATTTTGAGCAGTGTGTTGGAGACAGAATCTGTAGAGTCTAGTAATTGATTGGCTGGAGTGAGAGAGGAGAAGGGAAGAAGAGGTAGCAAAGGAGACATCTAGGATTTTGTAGCTGTCAGGATGATAGAACATACATGGGAGGAGGAGGTTTGGGGCACAGAGACTATGATGGAAAGTGATGGTAGAGAAAATAATATGGTAGTTTGGCATGTGCCTGTGCCTAACTAGGTAAAATTCCCATAAGAAGACTAAAAACTTCAGGAGAGATCAAACCTAGAGAGTTGGGAATCTTTAATATGTGGCTATCAATTAAGTCTTGGAAGTACTTGAGGTAACCAGGGAGAACCTATGGGGTGAGAAGGGAAGAATAAGAAAAGCTCTAGGAGGAACCAGGAATTAAAGGGTAAGAAGAAGAAAAGTATTCTACAAAGTGACAGAGAAGGGGCAACCAAAGAAGTAGGAAGAAACCCAGGAGCGTGAAATACCTGGGAAGATCAGCAAAGAAATTATGGCGAGGAAGAATGGTCAGGTTGACAAGGACTGAGGCATGTTCTGTGATTGTAGCCACAAAGGCCATTGAAAACCTTGACTAGAACAATCTAAGCAGAACAGTATTGGTTGAGTAGTCAGAAAAGGGTGAGCAAGAAATTGTGGATAGTATCATCTAGAAATTTGCCTGTAAAGAAGAGAAATAATGAGAAATATTTGAAAGACACAGGATCAAAAGAAATTTCTTTGTGGTAATTTTTGGGGTTTTCGTGTTTTTCGGGAGGTGGGGTTTTAAGATGTGAGAACAGAACGAATTTAAAATGTTGGAGGGAAGGAATCATAAGAAGGGAGAGCTCCGAGGGCTAGAAGAGAATAGGAATAATTGATTGATCCAAGACTCTATAAAAGTGTCAAATAATGGTATCCAAAGGGCAGGCAGAAGGATTAGCATTTGGCAAGAGACTCTGTTAGGAGAGAAGAAATGACAGCTGGTGATGCTGCAGGTGGTTTTGTAGGTGAGGTAGCAGGGTACTGTGGGATGTTCTGTTCCAGTTTTTTTGTGACATTGGAAGTGTTACCGTCTGATGAGCAAGAGGAGAGTAGACCATGGGGAGCATAAGATTTGCAAAAAGTAGAGAAGATTCTGAACAACCCCTTGGAGAGACTGAGGATTACAAATTTTTTAAATGTAATAGAAGAAAAATTTCCCACTTGAGAAAATACAAACAGTCTGAAAATAGATTATGAGTTTCATAAAAACGTACTGGAGAAAACACATAAATATATCTCAGTACTTTTGAGCTTCAAGCTTGGAATTCTACAAGCATCAGATAAACATATGCTCTTTCCCAAAAAGAACACGGATTAGGTCTTATATATAATGTTAAACATCAGAAAGGAATGGACCCGGGCTGGGGTTGTAGCTTGGAGGTAGAGCACTTGCCTCAAACACATGAGACCCTGGGTTCTATACTCAGTACCACATAAAAATAAAGACAGTGTGACAATCTAAAACTAAAAAAAAAAAAAAAATTTAAAAAAAAGAAAGGAATGGACCCAAACCTACAAAAGCAACTGAAGGACAAGCTTATAATCCTAACCTTCTCTGTACAATCAAGTTGTTATTCATATTTGAAAGCAGTTGAATAATCTTAAATATATGCCATAGTATTTTGAATATATACTTGTTATGGTAGATCTGTTCAAAATGAACCCCAGTGATCCTCTCTTCCCCCATCTCTTAAGTAGCCCTCATCTACATTGACTTTTGGCTTGGCTATATATCTTGATGTGGCCAACATGATGATAGTAATTATGAAGCAAGCAGATTTTTTTGAAAATTGCTTGCCTTTTCTTGATGCTTCTGGAACCCTGAGACCAAAATATAAACAAGTCCTAGTTAGCTTGCTAAATGAGAAGCAAGACTACATAAAAGGCAACTGCATGAAAGGCAACTGAGGCATCCTAAGACAAGCACAGATTCTGGGTAAATGGAGTCTGCATAGTTCACTATGTCTTTCCCCCCAAGTGCATCTATGAAACCTGAACACAATGTCTGCAATAGCAGTTTGAAAACTCTAAAAATTAAATGGTGCATGAATTAGGGAAGAAAACCAGATTTTTAAATCCCACAAAATCAGCTGTAGGTTTCCCATTTTTGCACCCCTTCATTATCCTTCAGCCTAGAGGCAAGGCAGTTGGCAACCTGAAAGCAGACATCAGACATGAACATAGGCAACTCTCGGAGAAGCCTTGCATTGTGACTCAAAGAGCAGAAAAGGGAGAGTAAAGAATATTCCCAATCTTTTTTTTTTTTTTTCAATTCTTCATGCTCCAGTCCCCAGACATCTCACAATGGCAACAGCAGTGGCAGTAGTGACAACAGTGGGGGCCCACAAGCACCTAAAACTCTCTGAGGAACTTTTCTCTCCAATCAGAGGAGCTGTGGTCCAAGAAGATGTAGTAAATACCTGTTATCTTATTTTCTCTTTCCATCTGCTGCCACTTACTCCATAAATTTCTTCATGAGCTGTTGAACTCCCAAGCTGTACATGAACAGGTCAGATCGTAAACAATCTACCTACCAAGAACTTTGAGAACTGAGCTAAAGGATAGGACTACTATCTGAGTTCCAGACTGACCAGTGGGTATTGAATATGCAGGAAAGATCTATAGGCACTGCACAGACATTGGACACAGTACTGACATTGAAACCACAACCCACAGAAGACTGATCAGAAATTGTGTCCTGAATCCAACTAGATTAATTTCCTGATAAAACAAAATGCCACATTTTCTATGTGATTTCAACACAACCCTGAGTCTCATAACATGATATTCAAAATATAAGACTACAACCCAAAATTTACTCAAGATACGAAGAACCAGGAAAGCCTCAACTCGATGGAAAAACAATAAACAGACACAAATTGTGAATCTATATAAATATTTCAATTATTTAACAAAGATTTTTAAAGCATCCATAATAAAATGTTCCAAGAAGTAAGAGCAAACACTTTTGAAACAAAGGAAAAGAAAGTGTCAGCAAAGAAAATAGAGGCTATAAAGAGGAACAAAATGGAAATGTTTGAACTGAAAAATACAATAACTGAACATTTAAAAACTCAATAGATGGGCTCAATAGCAGAATAAAACTAACAGAGGGAAGAAATCAGTGAACTTGAAGGTAGGTTAACAAAAGATTATCCAATCTGAACAACAGAAAGGAAAAAAAGACTAAAAGAAAAGAATGGACAGAGCTGGGGTCATTTAGGACAATACCAGAAAAATCTAACATTTGTGTTATATCAGTTTTTCTGAAGGAGAGGAAAAAGACTGTGGTTCAGAAAAAAATATTTGAGGGCCGGGGTTGTGGCTCAGTGGTAGAGCACTCGCCTTGCACATGAAAGACCCTGGGTTTGATCCTCAGCACCACATACAAATAAATAAACAAAATAAAGATATTGTGTCCATGCATAACTAAAAAAATATTTTTAAAAAATTTGAAAAATGATTGCAAGAAATCTTGCCAAATTTAGCAAATGACATGAAGTAAATGGAGACTGGAGCATGAGGAATTGAAAAAAAAGATTGGGAATATTCTTTACTCTCCTTTTTCTGCTCTTTGAGTCACAATGCAAGGCTTCATGTCATTTGAAGTGAGACACTTCAAAAAGCTCATCAAAATCAAACTAGATAAACTCAACAAAGTTCACACTCAGATACATTATAATTGAACTGAAAACTAAAGATAAAAAAAATTATTGAAAGCACCCAGTGAAAAATAATACATTATTTATGGGGGAGCATCAGTTCAAATGGCTGTGGAGTTCTCTACCCACTAAATGCTACCACCACCTTACAGTTGTCACAACCCAAAATGTCTGCAGACATTGCCGCATGTTTTCTGTGGGCAGAATTGACCCCAGTTAAGAAATGCCAATCTAAATTAATCAATTCCCCCATCCTCCCAAACAGATTTCTTTAAAAGAAATGTTCCCTTTTGGTTTGTTTTTCAATCATAGAGTTTATAAATTTCATGCATATGGTAGGTCAAACTTTACTTAGCCTTTCACTACCTATAAAAAAGGAATAAGAAATATTACTCATTACCAGATTTATTCAGGTTCAGTTATTAATAAAAGATCAGCTCTTAATCAAGTTCATTTCCAAAGAGCCATAGACACACTGAATCCTTACCCATTCTTCTCATCCAAGAAGGAATTTGCGGTTGTAAGAAGAGAACTAATGAGGACAGAACATTTCTAACATATGTCGAGGTGTCTGCAGTTGGGATCAACAACTTCTAGAGAGACCTAAGAACAGTATTCTGGTTGTCAGCCAAGGTTTCTCACCATTTGGAGACTGTTTTAATTCTGCATCGTAGGATTCTAAAAGATTTCCAGCAGCTGCAAGAAATGCCAAATTGGGGGAGATTGCACATATAGCAAATATTTGAGTTAAGGAACACTTGTGATACCTTGGATTATAACGACCCCAAATATGCATTTACAGAATAGATACTGTATATGACTGTCAGATTTATTTTAGTTCCTTTTCAATCTCAAAGAAAAATTTTTTATTATTAGAAAAGCAGTTAAATGGAAATAAGAAAATTTACCAACTAATTATGTGGTCAGAGCAACCTAGAAACCTATAAAAATAAAATATTTTGACACTGGATATAGGAACTATTTACATTGAAAAAAACAGTAATGGTCAACAAGTACTAGAAAAGAAATACATGTAGCATTTTTACTTTTTAAAATTTAATCATTTTAAGTGAGCACAGAGAACCACAATTGGCTAGTGCAGTAGCTTGGCTAGAGTAAACATGTACTTTTTATTTCTTCAGCTTTAAAGATGGATATTGCAGGGGTCTACTAAAATAATAAATTTTATTATTCGGCAAGTTCTAATCATATGCTGAACTATGACAAATCCACTGTAACCTCTCTGTGGGTTTAGACCGACTCCACAGAACAGAGCCATTGCAGGTAACAGCAAGTCACCACAAAGCATGTGTTGCCTCCTAATCCTCCCAAGATCTTAGCCTTTTACCCAGGAAGATAAAGAAAATATACTTCAATACCAGTGAGCAGTCATCTGGGAGACAAGGAGAAGCCATTCTGATTTCTTTATTCATTTTTTTTTCTAAAATGAAGCTTAACTTCACTGAAATCAGCTTTCTTTTCCAAAACAGAGCAAACATTCTATTTCTCAATTCATTCAACAAACCTTTGTTGATACCTTTTTGTGATAGGCACAGTGGCAGGTAGGTGCTAAGTACATAAAGGTAAGATGCAAATTTTCAATTCATACTCGACAGGAGCTTAGAATGTAATAAGGGAAGGAAGTGTAGACATAAAAATCACCATCTAAACTGGTAACTGCTCTTACAAAGATAGAACATATTATCACAGAGGACTAAGTGAGACCTTCTCTGCCAAGGAAAAGGAGAATGTCTGCACAGAGGGACATTCAATCAAGGTCTTCAACTTGAAGTTTTATAGAGGAATTGGGGGAAGTAAATTCTTCTGTACAGAGACTAGCACAAGGACAAGGTCCTGGATTTCTGAGAGGCAGGCTGTGGGAAGGTACAAGAATTTCTGATCTCAATTTGAGGAATTGGTGTATGTTTCACCTAAGCAACTGAGAATGCTGGGAGAAATGTTTAAGAAGAGATAGAACACATTCAGCTTTGTTTTTTGAAAGCAATGTTAAGAATCCATTGGAATGGGAAGGAACTTGTCTTGGGAACCTTGTAAGGAGGCTGTGGGATTAGTAATCTGCATGGTAATGTTGGCTGTGTCATGTGAATTATGGCTAAAGCATAGTTCCATGCTTGGAATGACACTATCTTCAGAAAGTTCTCATCCATGTAGATTAAGAATAAACTGAATAGATTCCTACCTGTAACTTAAATCCAGAATATTGCTATTCAGTCCATCCAAATAAAATTTTCTTAAGACTTGAACTCCATTAGCTGATGGCTCTCGGACCTATTGAGGGGTGGGGATCTAACCATGATTCCAAGATTCTCGGGCTTACAGTAATTACAGAGATATGGGTTTGGAAAGACTCTGGAGACCAGGGCCATTGCAAGTGACTACAAGTCACTAAGAAGGATTTGTTGCCCCCTAGTCCTCCCAAGACCTAGCCTCCACCCCTGGAAGTATAAGGAAGAGGGAATACCACTAGCTACAAACCAATAAACAGTTACCTGGGAGACAAGGAGAAGTCATTGTGATTTCTTTGAGCTGTGTCATAGAAGGAATAGTTGAAGACATTAGGAATATGTAGTACAGAGAAAGTGAAGTCCTAGCTCTTCAAACATTTGTAGTCCTGTCCTATAGGAGATGGCACAGGCACACTAACTCTATAAGGGTATGGGTGTGAAGAACAGTTGGTAGAACTTAAACAGAGACAGGTGTTTACTTTATCCTAAGACAGATCTCCTAACAGCTCTGCATTCTGTAGTCAGCAAGTGCTTGACTTGAAGAATGTGCTTTGTTGTGGTTCTGAGATAGTCTCTGAAATGGACTTCATCCTCCTTAATATAGTATCACAAGTGCAGCTAAGTATTTCAAAATGCAAGTTTTGACTTAGAATTGACTAAGACATTCCAATTCAAAAGCTGATAAACACTATTTTACAGTATTTAGAAAAACAGAAAGTGACTTAACAAGATAAACCAAACATGATACTAGCTGATAATAACATCATAATACCAGAAAGGACTAAATGCACCCTGTTAAGCACACAACAGTGGGTACCATGTTTAATCCTCATAACCGCCCTGTGGAGTACATACTGCGATCCTCTCCATTTTACAGATGAGGAAATAGCTTAGAGAAGTTAGATATTTAATCTGACCTTGGCCTATCTTGAAGGCCCAGGGGTTTTTTGCCTTTCAAATGAATAAATATGCACATGCAAATTCCATGTGTATTTCCCCATGAGCCACAAGGACTTTTGTTTTTGGTCTTTAGTTGTTTTAACTTTTCTAGTTGCGCTCAGCAAGCCAAGTTCTTGGTGAAAAGAATTACTTACTCTCTAGGGATTTCTTTTTCTGTTCCTTACCTACTTTTCCTTATTATATTCATTGTGAGTTTGGTAGATTGGTAAATTAACTATAATTCTGAGATGGTGCTTTTAGGCTAGATATCAACCTTTGAAGGAAATTTCTGACACAGGTTAAATTCTGAAAGATGAATTCATTTATAAAGAAGAAATTGAGAGTTCGGTTCAGGAGTTATATATTTTGATTTGTTTAAATTGATTGAATAGGAATAATCCAAATAGGATTGAAATTGCTTTGTTCACCTCTTCTGCTAGATTGTGAATCCAGTTTTCTATGTTTGTTTGGCATTTGGAAGGCCCTCAGGAAGACCTGGTAGGAGAGGGTAAATGCATGAATGAGTATGTGAATTGATTTGTTTTTGTAGATCATCTGCTATAGTGCTAAATAAGACAAAGGTCATGGGCTTCCTACACATGTGGTACAGTTTGCTTCACCATGGACTATACTCATAACCCCAGCTAACTGTGCCATAGATGTGAGTGCTTAGTCCCCTGGGGAGCACTGTGACAGGATCTCTGCACAATCACGGTTGCTTTAGGAGAGAAAGCCAATTGGCTTTATAGATAATGTAGTAAACCCAGGTTGATGTTTTAAAGAAAACATATTACAGAAACTATAAGAAATTTCTAAGAAAGCAAAGCTATAAAATTTTTATAAAGTTCAATGTATTGAAAAATGATCTGAAAATAATATTTTTTATTTTCTTAATTTTCTTAATTATATTACAACTCATTCTGATTTTAATTGAGTCAGTTTATTAACATCAGCCACTGAGAGTTTATACTTAATTAATTCTTAATTTAGTGGCACTGAGAAGGTATTTCCAATTTATCGCCATTTTGAATAAGTAACCCTAGCTTGAAAAATTATGTTTCTTGAATAGTTGAGAAAAATGAAAATAGGATTTTAAATTTCAGTCTCAAATATCTATCTGTTCATGTCCTGTTTGTACCTGGGAGGTCATAAGTGACTTTGAGTTAGGTGGCAACCTTTCACGTTGCCACTCATGGACTGAACACAACACCTGTACACGAGACTTTCCCCCTCCATTTGCCTACCAATGACATTAACAAGTGTTCTAGGAGATGCCCCACATATTTTCCTTTAGAATTAAATTTTGTCTGATTTCAAAATGAAGTTCTAGTTCCCTTGTGTCTAGGACTCTAACTTTTCCACATTTTCTAGTTGCACTGTATAATATCTAAAGGTCCCTACTCTGGTAAAGATCTCATGATGGATGGCTCCCGCCTGGGGATAGAGTAAATTGTAAGGCTCATTGTATGATCTAATATTTAGTTTTAATTTCAGTAATTATAAAACTATGTCCCTGGATAGAAGGAAAATGTGCAGAGACACTGTACATATTATCCAGAAACTTGGCTTAGATCATTAAACCCAACCCAGATTTCACCATCAGGCATTTTGGAAGAAACTGTTGCCTCTGTCTTCAGAGTTTACTTGAATTAAAGGAATCTATTATTATAAAGACACATGAACATGAGCTTTGGAAACTTTTAAAGTACATACACAGTGGAGGCATGGCTTGACTCCTTCAACCAGAATTTACATCCAAAACCAACTGACCATAAGACACTAAAATCATTTGAAATGCAGTCATTAAATATTTAATCTGGTTTTCCTCTTTCTCTCTCACCTCTACTCTGACTCAGCATAAAGTTAAGATTCCTTGACTGGTAATCACAATAGATTTACTTTAAAAATATCTCTGTGAGTCTCTGGGATTGGTCATTTAACCCAACAGAGATCACTTGATTGATTGTGCAACGTATTCACATGTGGTTGTATTATGCTCTTTGTTTTGTCCTCTCTCTTCTTTCTGGAAGGTTCCAGGGAGCAAACCAGCAGTCCTCTATTAACCAGTCTGGCTGGGACCCACCCAGAGTAGCAATTACTCTAGCACTCCTTATAGAAAGCTGGCAGCTGCCATGGTTGGAGCTTGTCCCCCAAGGGTCATGTGTTGGAGGCTTGGTTCCAGTGTGGAGAAGGGAGAGGAGGTGGGACCTTTAAGAGGCGGGCCTACTTGGAAGGTCCTGAGATCACTGGGGAAGCTGACCTCAGAAGGGATTAATGTAGCTCTCCTAGGATTCCTGAGCTTTTGCAAAATCAAGTTGTTACAAGAACAAGTCCAATCCCTGAATCACTGTCTAGATTCTTGTTTATTTATCTATGTGATCTCTTTCTACACATGCATTCCTGACAACGTGATACCATCCATCATGAGATCTTTACCAGAGCTGAGCCAGTACTGGTGTCATGCCCTCTTGAACCTCCAGAACTAAACCTCTGATCTTTATAAAGTTGCTCAACCTCAGGTAACAACAGCCTGTAGCAACAAAACATGGGCTAATACAACCTGTCTGGCTCCTATGTGAGATGGTGAACTCTATAGGACACAGACTTGAATCAGCCTGGGTCTCATTCATTCCACAAACATATGCAGTGCCCACCATGTGCCAAGCACCAAAGCAGGCCCTGGGAATACAAAGAGGATTAGGATGCAGTCCCTGCTCTCAAAGAAATGTGATATGAGGAGAAAAAGAAATGTGATAATTAAAATAATAATATTTTGTGTTAAGTATTTAGAAAGGACCTTTCCAATAAAACCCTGTGACATAAAGACTACTAAGCATTTCTTTTTTTACAGTGAGAAAACTGAGGCCTCACAAAGCTATTTAACTTGTACACAGAGTGTAAGAAGATAGTTTGAACACAGGCAGTTCAATTTTAGAGTTTGAACTCTTAATCACTAAATTATACAGCCTACAGATGATAAATAAATGTATTATAAAAACCACAATACAGGGAGTATCTATTTTTTCTCTGGGTGACAAGGCAAACTTACAAAAGAGTTCTCACAGGGTAGCATGTAGGATTATATCAGGTACAAGGAAGGAAAGTGAGTCCAGCAGAGGAGGGAGGGATATCAAAGTTGGACCTGGGAGTTAGCAGTTGGTGAGCAGGCTGGAGGGCAGGGTCTGAGATTTGTACAATGTGAAGGAGATGAGTTATTCATGGGTAGTTATGGGAGAATTAAAAAGTTGGAGCGCTATCCTAAAAAATATAGTAAGCCTTAAAGGATTTTAATCAAATAAGCATAATTGGATTTTTAAAAATTGTAGTGACATACAGAAAAATGGATCAGCAGGGTAGCCAATAGATAGGATTTTTTACTTCTTCAAGGAAAAGTATCTAGTTTAGTCTTGGATAAACCTCAGATTTCTGACTTAATAACATTGTGCTTCTAGAAGCCATATTAACTCATAATAAACCTCCTAAAAATAATTTTTCAACATATGTCAAGGGGCTACAAATGTTTTTTGTTATTGTTTTTTGATTTTTTTTATTTTTTGGCAGTGCTATTGGGTGAAACAGGACATTATGAATGCTAGGCAAAAGCTCTATCACTGAGCTACACCTTAGCCAAAAATATTCATACGTTTATCCTCACAGTTTCACATATAGGAAATGATTTAAGCAAATAGCACAAACTATAAGATATGTCTTTAGACCAGCATTCATGACGGCAGTGCAGAGTGCTTAAAGCATATTGAATTGAAGTACCACGCTACCTGCTGGCTAGAACAGGTTTGCTGTCCCCCACTTTCTTGTATTCACCATCCTAGACCAAAGATGAAAAATGGTTGACTTCACCCAGCTAATGGAAATTAAATATTCATGGCTTTGCCTCCTGTGCAATGACTATTCTCTCAAAAATGATATTTATGAGCACTGCAACTATACTTTAAAGAGTGACAAGAAAGATTTTTGCCAACCCAAATGATTGCACATACTTTGGCAAAGAAGAAAGTGCCAAGTTAAACCTTTGAACAGATAATAAAGTTGAATGTGTACCAAGAGCCCATTTTCATGACCTTGAAAATATTGTTCCATTTCTTACTATTGACCTTTTGTATTCATTAAATGGTCCAAATTTCTCTTCAGCCATACATATATATATATATATATATATATATATATATATATATATATATATGTAATTATATATTAATAAAATATATTTTTTAAAAAAAATTTAGAAACAGCATCTCACTGAGTTGCTTAGGGCCTCACTAAGTTGCTGAAGCTGGCTTTGAACTCCTGCCTCAGCCCCCCAACCCTTGGGATTACAATTGATATTCTTTATTCTTGTTTCATGTTTTCAATAGAAATTTAAAATAATAGTTCTTAAGAAGTCTTTTGTGTTCTTTGGTATTTTGTTGTAAATTTTGACTATGTGGTGATTTGTAATATTTATTCAGTATTTCATATTATAAATCTGATTGCATGCATGAGAAATTTGTATTTAAGTACTGATTAAATGAGAATATAAAATAAAGAATTTGGGGCTGGGATTGTAGCTCAGTGGTAGAGCGCTCACCTAGCATGTGCGAGGCCCAGGGTTTGATCCTCAGCACCACATAAAAATGAATAAATGAAATAAAGGTATTGTGTCCAACTGCAATTGAAAAATAAATATTTAAAAATAATAAAAATTAAAAATAAAATAAAGAATTTATAGCCTAAAAATGGTGAAATTTAATGATTAAATTATTGACTGATTGCAAATAGTGGAAACAATAATATGAATAGTTTTGTGAATCAAATTGTAGTTGCCTGAAAATTGTATGAGTTCATCAAAAAATTTATGGTAATTTGAAAAAGGAGAATACAAAAATATATTTGATTATAATGGAATGATTAGAGTTGAGACCTATAGTTAGATAAGCTAACTTGAAGGAAATACATCAAGTCACAATGATGGTCATTTTGTCCTGTTCTCAGTTTTTCTAGTATTCTTCAATATACTTCATATATTTTCATAATGGAAAAAGATAAAAACTTTAGAGCTCTTAATTTTGAATTTACATTTGAGATATCTGAAACATCAGTATGGCAATAGTAAATAATTGGAAATAGGTCTGGAATTTCATCCCAGGCTTATATGCTGGAGACATAATGTTACTAAAATAAAGTTAACCATTTTCTTTCCCCTTGGGTCAGAATCCCAGTGAAACATATTAGAAGTTTTACCATACTTTCAACTTCTGTCTCATGTTAATAGAGAGTTGAAACCTCTTCTCTTTTCCAACTCTATCCCTGAAGCAATTGAAAGACCCTCTTTTCTTTCTCTGTATAAAAGTAATTTTAATCAGCTAATCTCAAATAACATAGAAAATACTTTATTTCAAACATATTATTTCATAATTTTTTTCTCTTATACAAAAGGAACATTCATTGCTTCCTTCAGATCAGTATCATTTTTCTGCCATGGCAGTTTTGTTTAAGGGTCAAGGGTCTACTCACACTCTTTTCCAATTTTGGATGAAATAGAATCCAGAGGCATGTGCACCCTCTTGCATTTTGATGGACTTTAACAATCCAGGTATTTTCTAGTTAGATTTCAGTTCATTAATTTGGTACACCTGTATCCTAAGCGCTATAGCAACTGTGTTTTGACTTAAAGATTGCTTCTTTTGAGGTCCAGAATATTCTTTAAAATGCTTATTCTCTCATTGCTACTATAATAAATTGGAGACATATCTAAACTGGGGTGGGGTACATGCTGTGGTCCCTTTACTATTCCCATGTCATGAGAATACAGCCCTGCCCCTAGCATTCAGCGATCGCTTATATTGTGTTCATCCCAAGTATTCGTGAATACAAGGATGTGTGAATTCATGTTTCACATAAACAAGTCCATCTGAGACCTCAGTCCAGTTTTTAACAATCTTTACAGACCACAGGAGTGGTGGTGGGAAGAAGATGGTTAATGGGTAGAAACCGAGTTCTGTGGCAGAAGGGTAACAAGGTTTTCCCTACTGAAAAAACTCCC
Source organism: Marmota monax (assembly GCF_021218885.2). NCBI lineage: Eukaryota > Metazoa > Chordata > Mammalia > Rodentia > Sciuridae > Marmota > Marmota monax. Next base: position 1,378,588 of record NW_026695212.1, read on the forward strand.
CACCAACTTTTCACAAAATCTAAAACTCTCACCAGAGCTCCTTAAGGGCCTCTTTCATAAATTGCATGTACCATGTTGGCTTGAGGAATTGTCCATTTCCTAATGTGTTTCTTTAATTTCTTCTTTACCACTAGTAGTAAAATCCCCAAGCAAATGGAACATAGGAAGGTAAGTTTAGCATATGTACCTGGTGCAGGAGTAGAAACATAAGAAAAGTCTAAAAGTGGAGCACAATATTAGGGGGCCCTTCAAAGTTAGGGGGCACCTGGAGGAATCTAAAGGCCCAGGGCAGTTCTAGCAAGTACCTCTTGCAGAGAATTCAATGGATAAATGCCCTATGAGACCGAAACAAGGGAAAGTATGATGTGTGCATTAGAAACTGGGGGAAATTAAATAACTATAATATTTATGGAGTGTCTATGCATGTTAGGTCCCATATTAAGTGTCATGCATATTTTGTCCCATTAATGCTTATAACAACCCTCTGAGGTAGGTGCAGTGGCTGTATTTATTTTACACAGGAAACTGAGATATAGGGGTATTCAGAGTCCTTGCTTTTAGGCATTATGCTATAGTGCCTTCAGACAAACTTAATATATTTGTGGGGACAGGTGAAAGAAAAATATAAGCGTATGCTTGGAAGAGTAAGTCTTTATCTGATGCTAGATTTCTTCTACCTCACTACCCACAGTCACATAAAATGTGGAACATACAAAGAACTATCTTGCTTATTCTGTTTGGCCCACCGTAGTCTGGAGGATACTTGTGACCACAAATCAAATTCTTTAATCTGACCCTAAATATTCTTGGTTTGAGGTTAATTGAACCCAAGGGATTTTTGTTGTTGTCGTTATGTTCTGAAATCTTAGCCAAGAAATATTTTCTTTTCGGGCTTGCTACCTGAAACGTAGATAACTGAGCACAGCTACTTGGCCTTTGATCCCATTAGAGAGTTCTAAATTGGTGGCCCAGATCCTTGAATGAAATCTGATATTAAAATAACACCAAGCTGAAATCATAGGAGATTGTAGTGTAATGCGTACGTTCAGGATAACCAAGACTTGGGAGAAATAAAATGAGTTTCAGCTGGCTTCATCTGCCCACTTGTGACTCTCCTTTCACTCTGGAGTGATTCCTAGCCCACAGCCTCACATATCAGGGACCCAGCAAAACATAAAACTCCTCTTATGACCAATTGAGGGATTTTAGAAGCTGTCAAAGCTTAGAAAACAGCAGCACTGTCTTCAGGATCCCCAAGAAAACCCAGTGACAAATGCTGCCAGTAAATTTGAATTTCTCTTTTCTGGTGTCATCTTCCCTCAATATTTTATCTTCCATGAATCTTCAATTCATCACGTTTGGCTTTTTACTGAGTTCTGACCCAAAAACTTTATGTTTGTAGGTGGACTCAATTTCCTTTGAGTCCCAGAATTTTTTAAAGGGTGGTCTATGGCCTTTCCTTTCTGTCCTTTCAGTGGTGACCAGCAGACCACTTAAGCAAATAGAGTAACTATTTCAGCTATTTCAAGCATACAGTATTTCAGCTTGTTCTTAGATTCATTTAACAAGTATTTGTTTGAAGCTTCTTATGGGCAGCAAGGCCAGAGCTAGGTGAGACCAAGAGCTACCTTAACTTCTATGTCCTAGATGCTCACTCACTAAGGCAGAATGGATAAAGATATGACCCCTACCCTCAAAACTGATGTTCCAGTAGGAGGCACATCAATGAACGTGTGGATATTCTTGTTACCATCTCACTGCGGATTAATTCTGGTACACAGTTTTTCCATTCTCTGTAGCTGATGACATCGTGAATTCAAAACAGAAAGAAAAAAAAGTTGTTTGAATATGGTTTCCTTTAAACTAACTTACAGATTGTGCTGAAAACAATATTCAAATGCTCTTCTGTCAAACTCTCAGGATGAGCCTAGGGAAGAGTATTTTAAATACTGTTTTTCACCAGCAAGGTAGAAGAATGCAACTCTCTGCTTTGGTGTCTTTTAATAAAAAAATAACATTGCAGAAATAAAGTATGTGGATTTTAAGTGAACTTCATCTTACTACTTTGAAAGTGCTTTCTTCAGATTATAGTCAGTCAGATCCATATTTTGGACAGGAGAGTTAATGTCCGCTTTGTTTTCAAACTTAGCTTTTTGAGAATTTCACTGCAAAATTCCTTTGTGATGATACCAAGGAGGGAGAGACTGAATGCTGGAGGTCATCTTTAATGGCTTTAATGGCTGGAGGTCATCTTTAATGGCTCAACTTTGAAGCCAGCATGATGCTTCACCCTGCTTGCTTTTTATCTCTCTTGAAAATCTGATATGGATGGGAGGGGAGCCATCCTGATAGTCCACTTGCCACTTGCTTGCTTCTGTCCATCCTGCATTGCTTAGTATTAAGAAGGGCCATTTGGCTGAAGATGTTTATTATACCAGGGACATGCTGGCTTTATCTCTACATATATACATATATTTTTATATATATACATATTTATATGTGTGTGTGTGTGTATGTAGAGAGAGAGGTATGTAGGTATATATATATAGAGAGAGAGAGAAATATACAGATATATAAATATAAATATATTTATCCTGTTTTCAGTCAGTGGGACTTTTAATATACATATATATAATTTATAAACAAGTTTCCGTTACATTTTCAAATATTCTTTCTTAATTTCTTCTTGATTACAGAGCAAAGAGATTGCATTTCAACTTCATGAAGATTTAATGAAAGTTCTTAATGAGCTTTACACGGTAAGCACTTAATTTTTCTTCTATTGCAAGAATTCTTGGTTTAGCTTTCGGATTTGGAGAAACATTGTTCATTTTATAACTTAATGCAAGCCGGAGTGCCGGTGGGTGCTCTTCTGGTTGAAATATAGGACCAGGTGGATGCGTGCACACCACCATATGCATGTACTGTATTCCTTTGCCTCTCTCCTGATTTGGAAAGACTGCACGCCCATGTGCACACACACACACACACACAGAATTAGCATACTTTAAGAAACCAGAGGCAAGGTGCTTTATAGGATATTAGTAAGACATGTTTATAATTGGTTGGATTATATGGATCTGTGCACATATTCAATTCCAGAATATTTTGTTAAAAATTGTTGTCATTCTGGGACTTGAGAAATTTAGAGTTGCTTTATTCGGGGTACTTTAATTTCTTTTTCTTTTCTTCCGCTGCCCCTCCCACTTCAGTTCAATTAATTGTTTGGTGAATGGATTAATTTATTAAAATTACTTTTGTGAGATATCTATTTTTCCTTCCTTATAATAATTTGCTTTAATTAAAAATATTCTATTTAGGTTATTACATATGATCTTAAGAAATTAAATTATTTAAAATAACATTAGAAGAATATTTCTAGGGTCTGAGAAGGGTGCAGTGGGAGTAGAAAATGGAAATTAACAATTCACAATATATGCATATTAGGAAATATCCCAGTGTGTCCCATTTAAGTGTACAGTTGATATGTTGATATTATAATAAAATATTTTAAAATAGAAAAACAATTATTTTTAAAACTAATACCAATGATGTAAGTTGGAATTAATGATATGCCATCTAAAATTTTTTTATACTGCATTATCATATTTTTAAACATGTTTTCCTTTCAGAGGTTTTGGGGAACTTTTTATTTTAAAAGAAAATAACATAATGAGAAATGAGAATATAATTTATCCTAATGATAAATATTTACATTTTTATTGCACAAGATTACTTGAATTTTTCTTTAAGAAAAACTGAAACATTATTAAAATGTGATTCTTGATTTTTTATTTCAAGTTCTATTTGTTCCTAAAATCCACATGTATAAAATGTGATTTAATGAATTAAATTTTTAGTGTTCCACTGATAACTTCTAAATTAAGTTATAAATTAAACTTCTATAAGAGGAGTGATATTTTTACAAAATGAACTTTATTTTTGTATATGTATGATGAATATGTATTTTTATAAAGCACATTTGCTACCTCCATATTATAAATTGAATTGATTGACTTCAGCGCGTTAATTCCTCTTTAGAAATGTTAAATTGTACATGTAACCTGCAAACCCCTCATGTTATAAGGTCTATCTATAGTCCAATTAATTTTAAAAAGAGTTTTAGATTATAAAGGCCAATTACCTGTCCATACTTGATATGACTTGTTAATTTCTGACAACTCAAGATATGAGCCATTTCTGGAAGTATTATCATTTAAAAGTTAAATGAGCATTGTGCTTCTGAGACTTCAAGAGAACAAACAGAAATTCTCTTGTTACCTGTCATTGAATTGTTTTAAGATGAGAACTTCATGGTACTTTCCTTGTGGTTCCCTTTGCTTGAACGTTGTTTCATCTAGAAATAGAAACCATCCTTAATACTTTAAAAAATAAACAAGTCTGCTGGTTATCACAGCATTATGGACAAAAGCCTGTTGATATTGGTCTGAAACTAGCCAGAGTAGCAGAACATCAAGGTAAACTTGATCATTGCATGCAAGAAAAGTCAGAAGGAGGGCATGAGAATTGTCTCTCAGTGAAGGATGTATAGAGAGAAATTTCTCCTAGATCCATCCCATTGACTGGACTTAGACATTTAGCAGACTTCACGTAGTTGGATCAAGTTCACTAACACTTTCTCAAACCTCTAATCAACACCAGTCTGAAAGCCTGAAGGAGCCAGGTTCCTGGAAAGGCTACCAGGATTTGAGTGACCCTGTCAGAGTCATTTAACTTCTCAGAATCAGTGGAGGAATTAACAGATAGAGAAGAGAGGCAAAGAGGTTTTAATTATGTCATGTGTAGATCACTTTGAGCTCCTGGGGAAATATTTTGCTTTAATCAGAGACACTGTTCAGCCAAGACAAGTGGTCCATTCAATGGAAAAAGAACTACATTGTCTACCTACCTACCTCTTTCCCCCAAACCCTCCTTCTTTTCCTTTTTCCCTTCTTCCCTCAAACACACCTACTCTTGTTGCTCTAAAAGGAAATGCCCTTTGGTCTTTTCTTGCACTTTATATTCGGATACACAGATTCTTGTTCAGATGAAATCTATGAAGAGTAAGGTGAGTTATGTTTTACACAGTGGACCAAGAGTTCAAGAAGGGTGGTTATCACCATATTCTGGTTATAAACAAATAAACTGGTTTCATCATGCATAGAATTTTGTTTAGCAGATGATGTACCAATGATTGCTGAAGTTATAGATATAAACCATGTAGCCTCTAGGAATTGAGGATGCCATTTAATTGCTTGACAGACAAATATTCACTACTCATTCTCAATCCTTGAAACTCCTTGTGAGTTGAAGGTGAACATTGAGAAATATGCTAGCTGCTTTATACCAGTGGAATATTTTAAGTTATGATCAACTTTAGTGGTAGATGATGGTCTTATGTGTAGGCTTGTTTACTCCAAATTATGGCTTCTACCACAATTGCTGATATTCCAAACTTTGATCAGAAAACTTTATCTCAAATAAAATACAAATGCCCGGGAAGGCAAATAAAAAGAAATGACTTAGGATCACTTCTACTTTAGAACTTAAACTGAATTTGATCAGTTCAGATTGTCTAAATGATGTGATAGATACATGGTGTGATGAATTATAGATTATATAATAGAACATGAAGTCTGGGCTTGTGAGTAGGAGAAAGAAGATGGTAACTCAGAGTGGTTTCTGAAATAGAAGGAATGGCTTTGAAGTGATGCACCTCCATTTGAATATTTTTGCCCAGTTTTGCTTTTACTTAGGGGGAGGGGGAAAAAACACCTCAAGATAGTGTCAGGCCTCCATTTGGATTTTTAAACTACCACCAGGGACAGCCAAAGCAGTTAAGATTAAATCAGCCTTGAGTAACAGAGATGTACTCAAAATAATGGCATGAAAAAAGTAGTTTATATTCTCTCATACATAATAAAAATCAAAAGACGGGCACCCAGAGCTGGTATGTTACAGAAAGTTACATAAAGCCATCTAAAATCAGGCTCCTCTCTCTGATAGGCGGATACTAACACACAATAAGGAAGAGGTAGGGAAGAATAGAAGTACTTTGGATTAGACAAAGGGGAATGAAGGGAAGGGAGAGGGGATAGGAATAGGAAAGACAATAGAATCAATCAGACATAACTTTCGTATGTTCACATATGAATGCACAACCAGTATAACTCCACATCACATACAATCACAAAAAATGGAAAGTTATGTTACATGTATTTATGATACGTCAAAACACTTCCTACTTTCATGTATAACTAAAAAGAAAAAATTAAAAAAATCAGACTCCTCCTAATTCACTCTTCAGAGAAGCCCAATTGCAATATTTGTCCTTATGGTTCAATATAGTTCAATAGTTTCTAGAACTTCAGCCATTACCTTTGTGTTCCCTGAAACAGAATGGAGAAAAGAAAGAGGGCTGGCCCCTTGTCTTTCAAGGAGACTTAATGAAAGTCTTACATTACTAAACTTTTGCATTCAGCTTATTTATCAGAATTTAGAACATGGTCCTACCAGGCTGCATGGAGATCTGGAAATTACAGTTTTTAACTAGCTAGCTCATTGCTAACCAGTTTTTTTTTTTTAATAGGGATTCTGACAATTTGAAAAATAATGGGAGTTATTTATAGATAACTAGTCAATCCTGCCAGAGTGGCTAACATTGATTGTATGTTTATTATGTATGTGTTAGTTTTTGTGCTGTACACATTACTTAAACCATCTTAATTGATATAGTATTGCTAAGAGATGGCTATTCTTGTTATCCTCATTCTATAGAAGAAGAACTTAAGAGCTGAGAGAGGCTTGCCCTAGGTTGTACGGTACATAGGAAAGTGGAATTTCAAGTCTGGATCTGGTTCCAGAGCCTATGTCCTTTACTGTCATTTTACTTCTGTTGCTATAGTTTTGGGGAACCATTTCTAAATTAGATCTCTAAATGTTAATGCCTCCCCCACAACAAAGAATAATTAAGCAGTTTATCGCCTGCTCATTTGTATTTTTTAGCATCCATGGCATTAATGTTGCTTTAGTAAAAACGTTTTAAGTGAAAATTTGAACATGTGTCTCAATGGCAACCTGTACTTCTTAGAAATGTTAATTTAAATATCTAACAGATGGAACTCATTGTGCAAAAAAAGTGAAAGGGTAAACCAAATTGTCAGACTCCCTTTTTGAGTCAAATCTGCTAATTCACTTCCTTTTGAGTTGAATACTTAAATGAGAGCTAAAGGATAGAATCAGCTAATTTGAGAGCAAAGAAGCCAGGGAGAGTATTATGCTATAATGAAATAAAAATGACCAAACTGGCAGTCGGCAAACTTGAATCTGAATCCCAGTTACAGTGACAGCAAGCTATGTGGCCCTTGCTGGTCATCTGTATTACTGGGTTCTCTAGAGAAACAGAACCAAATAGAGTATGCGAATGTGAGTGTGTGTACAAGGTGAGGTATTATAAGGAGCTGGCTCTCACAGTTATAGAGGATGAAAAGTCCCAGGATCTGCAGTTGGCAATCTGGAGACCCAGGAGAGCAGTGGTGTTAAGTTCCAGTCCAACTCCACATCTGAAATCAAAAAACCAATGTCCCAGCTCAAAGATCATTACACAGAGAGAATGAATTGTCTCTTAGCCAGCCTTTTTGTTCAATGCAGGCCATCAGTGGATTGCATAAGGCCCAGCTACATTGGGAGGGCATTCTGCTTTATTCAATCTACTGATCCAAATATCAATCTTGTCTGCATACATTTTTACATACAGACCCTGAATATTTTTGACCAAATAATCAGGCACCCCAAGGCCTATTCAAGTTGACACACAGAATTATCCATCATGGCATTGGATGAGGCATCAGAGAAGGGGAAGGGCCAAGGCTTAAATCACAGCCCTGTCACTTTCTGGGTGCATGTGACCCTTTGCCTCAGTTTTTCATCTGTAAAATGGAGCTCATAATAATGACCAACTCTTAGAGTTAGTAAAAGAATAAACATTGTGATGACTTATTGATTCATTCAATGCACATTTTTGAATGCTTCCTTTGCCAGGCACTTTTCAATGTACTGGCAATACAGTTGTGAATAAAAACAGACCAAATACTTCCGCTCAGACTTTTATATTCCAATGAGGAGATACAGACAATAAACAAACAACAACAAAAAGTCTAAAATGGCAGGTGTAAGCACTAAGAGGAAGAACAAAGCTGAGTTAATACAGGTTAAGCATCCAGAACAATGCCTGGCACATAGTAGATGCTTACCAAATGTTAGCAGTCAGCGTCATCCTCCTCATCTCTTCCTCGCTATCAGTGGAGTGAGGATGGTACCAACTCACAGATTAAATGCAAAGATCAAGGCTGATGTTAATATTAATTACAGATGTTTTTCACATATAGACAAGCAGAGTGTTCTTTATCCAAAATGCTTTGAGACCAGAAGTTTTTCAGATTTGAGGGTTTTGTAGATTTTGAAATAGTTGCATAGACTTTACTTGTTGGACATCTTTAGCCAAAAATCCAAAATGCTTCAAAATCCCCCAAATTTTTGAGCATCTTGTCAGCACTCAAAAACTTGGGAAATTCAGGGCTGGGGCTGGGCCTCAGTGGCGGAGTGCTTGCCTAGCTTGCATAAGGCACTGGATTTGATCCTCAGCACTACATAAAAGTAAAAAACAAATAAAATAAAGGCATTCTGTCCATCTACAACTACAAAATAAAAAATCAGATTTTGGATTTTCAGAGTAATGATTCTCAATCTATGTGTGCATGTGGTTTTGTTATTGTTTTTGCTTCAGTGAATATTTGTTCAAAAAGAACAAGGAAGATAACTATTCTAAGAAAACTGAATCAATAGTAAATGTTAGTAGGTCTGCACTGAGGAGTAGGATAGTGAAAGGTAAAAATAAACAATGATGACACAAAGGTCACAAGGAGCATTCAAACCAAAATTTTCCTTCATTTAGCCCAGCAAAACATCATCATGAGAACATAATGATTTTTAAGTAATGATTTTTAGCTTGTCCCAATATCAAAATCTCAACAGGGTACGCAATATTCTTTTAATTACAAATCGTAATTTGCAATTATTTGCCCTCCATTAATTCTTTGCCTTGCCTAGGCTCCACAGCATTTTTACGAAATAGAGTTTATGTCCTCAGTAAGCTAATTCTAATAAAGATTAACACAGAAGTCATGATAAATGCACATGAAATTGATTGTTCATTATGTGTCATTGATTATCACACCCTCTGTGCATCGCTGGCACACATGGCTAGCCAGACCTGAGGTCATCCATCCTCAAGTCCCATTAAATCACAAGGAAGAGAGCTGAGAACCAGAAGATTTATTCCACCCTTACCATCAATCAAGCCCATTATCTATTCATTTCTCACGCCAGCCCTAACAGGCAGGTATCCTAATTCCAGTTTTACGAACAGGAAACGGGACTCTAAATAATTAGCTCAGGATCACATAGGCAATAAATGACTCTTCTAAAATCTAAACCCAGTTCTGTTTCCAAAGCCCATTGACTCCCCATTAGACAATTATCTAGGGAAGTCTGTGTGGGAGGAGAGAAAAGCCGGGATGGATGGAAACTGATCTAAAGAATAGATGGGATTCAAGGTAAAACACCTTTTGCTTATAAAATCTTTTCCAGACTGTTCTATGAGTTACAAAATGGTCAAACCCACGTGGTTTTGCCTGTTTGGGTTCAATATTAGGATGTGTTCATTCTGGGTACCTCTTAAAGACATACCATTCATTTAGCTTTACTACCTGTGAAGGTGTCAACTTTGCCTGTCAATGGCTGCTGCTGAGAATCCACTGTCTTGTTCCAGTTGCTTGTTTTTCTTTCTTTTGCCTAACAAATGTAAATGGTGGGTAGAACCCATTCCAGAGGCAGCTTCAAACCCAGAGGCTGCCCAGCAATTTGTTCCAGGAGTTTTTAGGGAAACAGAATTGCCAGTGAGCTCAGAATCCACTCTGGCCTTTACAACATAAAAAGAGCTACTTATTTTTTTAGAGGAAAGATGCTGCTTATTATATTGAGCTCTTCCTTTAAAATTCAGCTCAGAGGACTGTCAAGGACAGCTTTCCATTGGATTCCATGAGCCTCCTGCAAGCCTGGAGCTAAGGCTTCCTCTCTAAAAAGGAAACAGCCCCAAGGCAAGGTTGAAAAGTCACTGTGAAAGAGCTCCAGACACTTGCCACCTGATATCAGAAGATTTTTCTCTGAGTGAGCCTCAAAGAGGTTTTTATTTTATTTTTTATTTTTTAGTTAAGTATTTATTTTAGCTCAAGGGCATTTCGAGTATTTGAAATATATATTTCTGTAGTGGAAATGAAAATTCTCTCCTTAGCGAGGACTGCAAAAATGCCTGTATCTCAGAACAAAACACTAAACAAAGGGAAATATGGAGTAAAACTTTCATTAAAAGGCTCCCAAATTGTAAACCTCTTTGGAATACTACATCCTCCATGATGCCACCTGGGAAACATTTTTTCAAACCTATCTATTTCGAGATCATGGGTGGACGAAGTGTTTCCATGGGCTTCGATTGCCAGACACTTGGATGGAAAGAAAGAGGATCATATGACTTCCTGCCAACAACCTCTGAATTCTAATCTTGGCTTTGACACAGACTGACTTTGGGAATTTAACCAACTTCCTTTTTCTGGCCAAATGATTGGATTTTATAAAATTACCATTTCAAGGAACCATAATGACAGCTGTTTGATAAGAACTTTAATGTAGATGTCTCTTAGGACATCTTGTTAATTAATAATGCCAACTGCTCCCTAGCTTCTGCATGGAGTTATTTTCTTAATAAGGTTTGAAACTTAGTTAATGTTGGTGCTTTTGGACCACAGGTATAGTTGTTTATAAGTGTGAACAATATGAACTCCCCTCCCCCCCAAAAATATTTGGCTTAAAAATGAAAATGTTGGGCTGGGGATGTGGCTCAAGCGGTAACGCACTTGCCTGGCATGCGTGCGGCCCGAGTTCGATCCTCACCACCACATACAAACAAAGATGTTGTGTCCGCCCAAAAACTAAAAAATAAATATTAAAATAAAAAAAAATGAAAATGTTAGCCAGGCACAGTGGCCCACACCTGTAATCCCAGTGGCTCAGAGGCTGAGGCAGGAGGATCAAAAGTTCAAAGCCAACCTCAGCAAAAGTGAGACTAAAAGTGAGCTAAGCAACTCAGAGAGACTCTTTGTCTCTAAATATAATACAAAATCGGGCTGAAAATGTGGCTCAGTGGTCAAGTGCCCCTGAGTTCAATCCCCAGTAACCACCCTCCACCCCCAACAAAGAAAAGTGCTCAAATAATCTACTAAAACAAAACAAAAAAAACCCTACAAAATATTTCATATTAAGAATCTTTATCACTGGGCACAGTGGCACATGCCTATAATTCCAGCAGTTCAGGAGGCTGAGGCAGAAAGATCACAAGTTAAAAGCTAGCTTCAGCAACTTAGCAAGGCCCTAAGTAACCCAGTGAGACCCTGTCTCCAAATTAAAAAAAAAAAAAAAAAAAAAAAAATTTTAAAAAGGGCTGGGGATGTGGCTCAGTGGTAAAGCACCTTTGGGTTCAATCCCTGGTCAAAGCTTTATATATATATATATATATATATATATATATATATATATATATATATATATATATATATAACATATGTGATTTAGATTTAAATATAATACTAAATATATATGACACATGCCAAAACAAAGAATAAATCATGAGCATTTTCCTTAAATTTAATCTCTCAAAATAGGCCAGGAATGTTGACCAACATTAATGTAAAAATATCATGTGAAGCAAATCAAGATCTAAACCAGTTGTACCAGAGGATACAATTAAACCTCTGTTAGTTCATGATTTTCTAACTCACATGATAATCTGAATTTAATACTGTTGTAGGCCAATGGAATTTTAGCATTAGAGGGGCCTTTAGAAATTATCAAATTAACCTCCTCATTTTGGAAGAATATCACAAAACCCAGAGACATTAAGTGATCTACTAAAACCCCAGAACTAATTTATAGCCAGGCTGGAACTGAACTCAGCCTTTATTTTAATTCAGAAGAGTAAATAGGTTCCTGGGAGGTGTGTGCTGCTGTACCAGTACTGGTTCAGGGTTTTCACCATGGCAGAAGTGCTAAAGTAAGGACATGATAACAACTAACCTTTGTGCCAGGTACTATTTTAAGCATTTTACATAATTAGCTCTTAAAATTCTTGCAGTAGTCCTATGAGGTATGTAAGGCACACAGATATGTGGTACCTTGCCCAAGATCACACAGCAAGGAAGTCTCAGACCAGGCTGAGTCTGTGCTCTTAGCCTAGTACTCTACTCTCTTTTTTATTAGTGAGTATAAGGTAAAGCAGATCATTACAGTTACCCCTCTATATCGATGGGTTCTGCATCTGTGAATTCAATCAACCATAGATCAAAAATATTTGAAAGAAAAATACTTCTCTACTGAACACAGAGACTTTGTGCTCTTGTTGTTTCCTAAACAATACAGTGTAACTATTTACATAGCATTTACATTGTATTAGGTATTCTAAGTTATGTAGTGATGATTTAAAATATGCAGGAGGATGTGTGTAGGTTATATGAGAATAGTGTGCCCTTTTATATAAGAGGATTGAGCATCAACATAGACTTTGGTACCCAGAAGGGGTTGTAGAACCAAGCCCCTGTGGACAACTGTCACATTCCAACAGACAGCTTCAACCAGAGGGCTGTGGAGATCCAAAGAGAGGATACATTCAGGATTGAGAAAAAAAGCAGAGAGGAAAGGGTCTGGAAAGGGACTTCAAAGGATAGCCAGGCTTTCAGTAACAGGAGAGATGAAAGAAGGTTAAAGGCATTGAAGGAGCAGCCTAAACCAAGGCACAGAGTGAGAAAAAGCACAAGACACATTCATAGAATTTCCCTCTGGAGCCACTGAAGCCACATGGAGGAAGAACAACATCAGGAGTTGAATATTTTCAAGACAGTTACCAAAATGAGATTATTAAAAAAAGCAATAATATGGTCAGACACCCAGTCAAAAATGGTTTGAGAATTCAGAAGGCTTCTTGCGCAGATTAACAAAGGTCTCTCACTTTTCTTCTTTTTCTTCTCTTGAATAAATGAAATAAGAAGTATTCTGTTTGAGACATAGAGGCTATGTCTTAAATTCCAAACTATTATTCATTAAAGGAAAAGGATTCCATAGGAGTTTCCATTTTAGTTGAAGTTACAATTTTTTTTTTTTTAAGCAGGATCTCACTAAGTCGCTTAGGGCCTTGCTAAATTGCTGAGCCTGGCCTCAAACTTGTGATCCTCCTGCCTTGGCTTTTTGAGTAGCTGGGATGACAGGCATGCCCCAACCAAGCCCAGTTCCAACCTGCAATTCCAAGAATGTGAAGCTTTTTTGATTTTAGGATTCCAAATGTTTTATGTCCTCTGTTTAAATATTTTATAGACTAGACCTTGTAACTTAGATATCTCATGCACACATGAAACATTCAAGATGAGTGAAACATTTTCATGAAAAGAACTAAATACTTAAAGTTGCAGGTGACTTTGAAATTCTAGTAATTTGGTGGCCTTTCATTATGCATGTGCTTTTCCCTTCAACATTGCTAAATGCTCAAAACTTTTCCTTTGCCACCAAAGGCTATTGTTTAGTCTCTGCTGCCACTATGTTCATTGTGGCACTGATTAGTATGTATTCGTGTATTCTGTGTGCATGCTTGGGTGTTTTTTTTTTCAGTCGATTAAACTTGTATATCAGTGCCTCTGCAGAATTAATATGAAAACTCCTTTTTGATACAGGAACTTCCCCAACAACCTTCTTTATCATTGACTTTCTCTATTGACTTTTTTGGGCAAGGATTAAGTCTCTTTGTAGCTCAGTTTCTTTGTTACATAAAACAAAGACCATCCCTTTGCTCCCAGCCTCTCAGGTGTCTGAGAATAAGTGAGCATTGCTGGGTAGGGCTATTATGTGCTTAACAGATATTTTAGTCTATTCAGGCTGCTTAAAAAAAAAAAAAAAACCCACAGACCGGGGAGCTTATAAACAAAAGAAATTTATTTATTTTTCACAGTTCTGGAGTCTGGAAAGTCCAAAAATCAAGACATTAGCAGTATCAGTATCTGAAGAGGATTTGCTTTTTGACACTTAGTACCTTCTTGCTGTCTTCACAGGGTGGAAGGGAAAGGAGATCTGTCACAATCCTCTTTTATAAGAGCACTAGTTCCATTCATGAGGGCTCTGCCCCCATGACCTATTCACCTCCACCATGTTCCTCTGCATCACCTAGGAAGTTAGGATCCCAATTGTAAATTTGGAAAGATACAAATATTCAGACCATAGCAAATACAATAGAAGGCTGGGCATGTTTTGGTCAGATTTTTCATTGCTGCAACTAAAAGACCCAATCAGAACAATTATATAGGAGAAAAAGTTTATTTGGACTCACGGTTTCAGAGGTCTCAATGCATAGACAGCAGACTTCATTCCTTGGGGCTCAAGGTGAGGCAGGAAAGACATCATGGCAGAAGAATGTGGCAGAGGTAAGCAACTCACATGATGATCAGGAAGCAGAAAGAGCGACTCCACTTGCCAGATACAAATATATACCCTAAAGCCACAGCCCCCCAATCCCTACCTTCTCCAGCCACACCCTATCACTTCAGTTACCACTCAGTTAATCCCTATCAGGGGATTAATTCACTAATTGGGTTAAGGCTCTCACAACCCAATCATTTGTCCTCTAAACCTTCTTCCATTGTCTCACATAAGCTTTTGGGGGACACCTCACATCCAAACCATATCAGGGATTTTATTAATTATAATGGCATTCATGTAGACATCACTTGTACCAACTGCCATTGAAGTATTTGACATAGATTAATTCATTTTAGCTACATAACAACCTTATAGTTACTATTCCTATTCCAAACCAGAGATCAGAAAACTAAGCAACATGGTAAAAAGCAAAACTAGGATTTGAACCCACACAGCCTGACTTCTAGGTTTAATTACTAGATTGTTCTGAAATGGAATGGATTATCTTCTAAGACAGTGTTCTTTTTTGGAGGGCAGATGCCTAGCAAGTAGGAGAAAGGGGTTGCAACTTATAAAGTTCTACAATTTTGGAATTCAATTATTTGTCAAAGATTTGTCCCAAATCTCAGAATTGTGTCCTGTCTCTAAGTCAGATAAATAGAGAGTACTAAAAGCACTGTTGCCTCTGCTCTAAAATTGTTATAGGATCATCTCTACTGCGCCTAAGTCATATATACCAAGTGGCTGGAGATGGTTCTTTCAGCAAACATGAAAGTCCTGGGGAAAATACACAGCTCACATAGAGTTCCGCCATCCGGGAGCCAGGCATAATCGGGGTGCCAGGCTACATAGAGGTCTTCATTCTGGAGGCTTCCAGAAGATGCAAACTTCTGAACTCAGTGATAAAAGACAGCAGGGACAGGCATTCCAAGAAGGAGGAGAGTGTGAAAGAAAGCACAGGTGTGTGCCTGTATGGGGAACTCCATCACTTGAGTATGGCAAGTATGAGCAAATGAAAAAATAAATGGAGCATTACATTGGGCATTCAAAGTCCCCTGCCCTTGCCACTCTCTCTTTATCTCACCACAGTGAAATCATTTTTTAAAATTTTTTTCTTTTTAGTTGTTGATGGACCTTTATTTTATTCATTTATTTATATGTTGTTCTGAGAATCGAACCCAGTGCCTCACACATGCTAGGCAAGTGCTCTACCACTGAACCCCAACCCCAGGCCCCATAGTGAAATCTTGAGAGACAAGTGAAGGAAAATAATCTTTCACAAAATTAGAATGTATTGAATAAAATAATATTTATTTCACAGGACAGTCTTTGGTAATTGTAATGTAGGTTCGTATTGTAGTATTATGCCAAACTGTTAATTATGCTTATGCAAAGTTGTCTTTTGAACCAAAGAATAGTATAAACTAATTGAAAAATAATTGGATTTTTAGTAGTACAATATTAGTGAAATCACATAGGACAAGGCCTATTTGTGGTACATAGTAGGGAACTTCAGAAATTTTTTGTTGAATATGTATGTTCATCAGAAGTTCCTTAGACCATAAGCAAAACTAATAACCACATTTATGACTCAAAACCTTAAATTAGAAACTGTCTCTAATACTTCTAGAAATAGAGCAAGCTCAGATTAAGATTAATAAATACAGTTTACTCATTAAAAATAGAAACATTTTCTTTTTAATGAGGCATAAAATAATTTCATTAAATAGTTTTATTAAAGTAGCAAAATCTTATGAAACTAATTATAATTTATATTAGTGTTTCAAAATTATTGTTCAGTTTAACATTTTGAAAATGACTAATGCCCTATTTTACCTTAAATTTAACAAATCAAAAATAGAAGCGTGTTGCATATCAGTATGTCAGCCCTACACCTAGCAGAACCTTCCTGAGTTTTTCTCCTTAATGAGCACTTGATGATTGATCAATAATCAGTTGGGGAGCTAATTAAAGCCACTAGAGTGATAGATGGCCCTGAGTAAGGTTCATCAATGTAGCAGTATGCTAGACAGACTATGGGGACATTGTTCATTTGGGAGTATTTTCTGTAAGGCAAGGCAGCCGAGTTATGGTCTCAGAGCCCCATGGAGAATTCTAGAGAATCTTCTATCCCTGGCATAGCATAGTGTACTGTTTGCTGTCTCCAGTCAACAGAAGCAGAAGGAGATAATTAGTATAATTTGTTATTACACTTGTGTTTCTTTTAGGTTAAAATTTATCTGCCATCTACCCTGACACTAAAAAAAAAAAAAAAGTCCCCTTTAACCACTAAGAAGTGTATGTATTTCCCCAAATGATAAATCTGTATAGTATTGTTACAATTCAGATTCATAACTAAAATCCTGGAGTCAGTAGAACTTTAAAGTTGGAAAAGGCCTAAGAGATCACATGGACCAACCATCCTCCATGTAAGTGAAAAATCCTTGCCCAGGATCACACAGGCATGCACAGGGGACTGAGGGCTACACCCTCAGAAATCTAAGACAGGAGGTGCCTTGCAGGAACACTGGCTCCTGAAGATGGGGACAAAAACATTCATCTCTAGCAGAAAAAAAAAAAATAGGAATGACAGCCTGGATGCTATTTTCATATTCAGGCAGCTCCTGACTCAGGGTGGTTTAACTTGATTTTTGACTTTCTGACAGTGCCGAAACGACAGGCATTCAGTACAAACCGTACTTTAAATTTGGGATTTTGATGTTTTCTCCAACTAGCCACATGCAGTACAGTCCTCTCTCTTGTGTCGCTGGGCTGCAGCACAAGCTATCGCCCCAGCCAGCCGCACAATCAGGAGGGGAAACAACCAATTCTCTATGGGGTGCTACGTTGCCAGAGTTTTGGGGATATTGTGTTTTGTTTTCACATCGCATCATGACTACAAAGTGCCCATCTGTCTGTGTTCATGAGATCTTCAACACTTGATTATAAAATAGGCTTTGTGTGAGATGATTTTGCACAACTGCAGGCTGATGTAAGTGTCCTGAGCAGGCCAGGCTGAGCTGTAACATCATTCAGAGGTGAGGTGTATTAAATGCATTATTGACTCATGATATTTTCTACATATAATAAATTTATAAGGATGTAATTGTATTCTGAGTTGAGGAGCATCTATACTACTCAATGCCATCCTACTCCATTTCCTCTAAACCTTATCAAATATTCCCTTTGTAAAGGATATATTAAAATTCTCTTGGAAAGAAGCCTTCTGGCCCCAGAAATGATGTGATGGGTCTTTCCTTCTGTGGTCGTGGCTCTACGTTTTCCTTCCTCTTTAAGTCCACACTTGTCAGTAATTCTGAGCTGTATAGTTTGATTTGGTTATTTCCCACATTGTGGTTCTAGAGAGAGAGACCTCCTGTTGTCATGTTGTCACCTCTAATAGATGAGGCCACACTGAGCATAGCATCAGAAAGGCAGAGTTTATAGAGATATTTTGCAACATAATAGGGCCAGAATCCAGGTGTGCTGTTTTGTAGACCAAAGCTCTTTCCTTTAAAAATGCTACTGTGTATAATTACTCCTGAAACAAAATCCTTAACACTACACTGGAGAGAATATAATTGTTTTCATGACTTTTATTAGCCTGACTTCCTCCCTTTGCAGTGTTCTCTGTCCTTCCCTGTGTTTTGTTCATTTTCTGCATCTCCGTTGCCCTGTTATTTGGTTGGTTGGCAGTCCCTGCACAGCAAGATACAGAGACCCAGACAGTGCCTTTTGTTCAAAGCATTTGTTTCGACTATAAATATAATTTGAGGATAAATTCAGACTGTTATGCTGATTTCGTTTCAATGGAGCCACAATGTACCTCAAGTTTTCTTGGATAAACAAGCTGAAAAGACAGCATTTCATCCTATTTGATTGTCATGTTGGCCTGTTTGTTCATAGTTATGGTTTCGATGTAAGGTGATGTGGGAGACAATGCAAGAAAGTTTAGAGATGAAATGATTAGGTTACGAGAGCTTTAACCTAATCAGTGCATTAATCCACTGATGGATTAATTGGATGGTTACTATAAGCAGGTAGGGTGTGGCTGGAGGAGGTGGGTTATTGCAGGCATATATTTGGGGGCTATATGTTTTGTCCCTGTAGAGTGGAGCTCGCTCTCTCTATTACTCCTGGTGCACGTCCCCAGCTGCTTTCCTCTACCACATGCTTCCACCATGATGCTCTACTTTATCTCAGGCTCTGAGGAATGGAGTCAGCCATCTGTGGACTGAGACCTCTGAAACCATAAGCCCCAAAATAATCTTCCTCCTCTAATTGTTCTTGTCAGGTATTTTGGCTGCAGTGGAGAAAAAGCTAATTAAAACCCTCATTCTAAAGAATGAGTGCTGAGATTCTTAACATATGTAAAAAGAAATATTGCTAACTTCCTCCCTTTTACCTTTTTAGAAATAATTATCCTTCGAATCATGGAGAAATCATTATTTATTATTAATGAATTCTTTTATGGTAGTCTTTTTCTCAAATTTCTGTAGTTGGCATTTATTGCGCAGTTATCATGTGTTAAACTCTTTCTTCTGTGCTCTTTGTGTGTGTTAACACATTTAGTCCTCCCAACTACCCTCTACAGTAACACTGGACGTTCAGTTTCACAATGAGGAAATTGAAGGCACAGAAAGATTAAATTATGTTGGGGTGAAAAGAACTTTCTGTCTACCTCTTGGATAATTTGAAACTATAAAACAGACAAATTAACAGGAGAGTATGTGAGAATCACACCAAGTATGAAAACTCAAAATAGGACCAGATGGTTAAAGCTTAAATACCTTCTTCATAGGGGGAGGGAACTAGGGCCTGTCGGCGTTTTGGAGATAAATGAATGAGCCTGAAGAACAGATATGGCGTGGCACAAAGTCCATCTGGGCTCTGGTGTGATGTTTGACTTTCAGTCCCTTCTGTGATGTGACTTTAATCTTCCTCAGTTGAGAAAATAACAAGAAGATAGAAGGCAAGTCCATTGTTCCCTTTTGGTGCATCCAGTCTTCAGGTAATTAGGGAGCTTTGGAGAAGAGCCCTTCCCTGCCTCTGCTGCTCCCCAGAGGCTCTCAGTCTGAAATCCCAAGCAGCACATTTTGCGTGTCATTTTTCTGAGCCTCAACAGTTACTTGGCCATGATCCCACAGCCAGAAAGTACAGAGGCAGAATTCAAGCCCAGGCAGGCTATCTTAGGGGTCTGAACTCTTAACCACCAGTAGAGTGGCTCTGAAGGTGACTTCTTCTAAAAATGTTACTTTGCAAATACAGTTAGGCTTTGTGAATTCTTGTTTTCATTGGCGTAAGAACATTCCAGACCCAGGGAGAGGAGATGGGCGTGTGAAAATTCATCATTGTGACAGTCCTAACTGACCACTTGTAGTCTCAGGGATCAGCACCTTTTTTAGCCCAGATGTCACAAAAGAGAATAAAAATTACTGTCTGGGGTCATGCACAGGACTTAAGTGGGAGGAGAGGGGTGGAAGACAAGAGTTCCATTGTTGATATTGGCTGAGTAGCATTCATGTTAAGGGTTGGTTTCTCCTGCCGTTACGTTCTTTATATAGATAAAATATACTCTCCCACCATTTTTTCTCCCTAAACTTAAATTTAAGCTGATTTAAAAGAAGCCACTCCCATTCAGCCTACCCTTAAGTCCACAACTGCCCCACTCCACTGCGAAAGCAGCTTTCTCTGTGTCTTCCCCTTGAAGCCTAGCACAGTGCCTGACATATGGACACTCAAGGGCTCATTGATAGATGAATAAATGCACGTCAGCATATATTACTCCCCTAAACTTGTGCTGACAACCAGCTAATTTAACAATAACTGTTCTGATGTCCACGTAATTCAACAATAACTGTCAATGTATGTTAAAAAATGTGTATTCCTTGGGCTAGAATTGTGGCTCAGCGTAGAGCACCCGCCTAGCATGGGCGGGACCTGGGTTCCATCCTGAGCACCACATAAAAATAAAGGCATTGTGTTGTGTCCATCTACACCAAAAAATAAATATTATTTTTTTAAAAATGTGCATTCCAGATAGCCTGGAAGGTTTTTTTTCAAAATATGAATTCATGTAATATGTTTTATGAACAGGTAGGAGTCTGAGTATTGAACTCCTAGGCTTCCCTCCCTGATCTTTTAGATTCATTTTTAAGAGGTTTTTGGTTAGCCTGAATCTCAGCAGGAAACAGTGGGAAAATCTGACATTTGTCTGCCTTTGTTGCACCTCAGATTTCCCAGCTGGGGAAGGGCACCTGTGCAAAGCCAGGTAGTCTGGTCCCAAAGCCTGAACTCTTACTTCTACATCAGACCTTAGAAACTGCCAAGAATGAGGACTACACACTGTGCTATGTGCTTCCCTGCATTGCCAATTAATCCTCATTTGCCATGGAGGAACAAGGTTTAAGGAGGCTAAGAAACTGCCCGGTTAGGCTGCAGTCCTGGAACTCAAATCCAAGAACTCCAGAAGCCATGTTCTTCACCAGAATTGGCTGAGTCACCAAAGAGCAAGAGGCTGGAGACGGCAAGCATAAAGGTGCTGGTACACCATGTCCTAAGTGTGCTTAAGTGAAGTCCTGCTGCTGCCCTGATCTAGAATAAGCCCCCAGAGTCTTAGGGTGGCTGAGCAGAGGCCATAACCTGGAGGGCAGGACTAGGGCTGTGCAGGCTCCTGGAAGAACCAGGCTCCTTGCATTGCAGCTGTAGGGGTTCCCTAAGGGTGTCCTGTGGCCTTTTCTTCTCTTTGAACCTGAGTACCTCCTGGGAAACAGTAGAAATGGGCTTCTAAGTCTGTGGTCCTACCCAGGTGGTATTGTTAAAATGGTGCTCGAAGACACAGTTATAATTAGAACCCTCAATACATTGATTATAGAAAGTAGATCTTGATCTTAGGTTGTTGAGAATTAAAGCAAACTAAATAATGTCATTCCTCAGAAGGGCTTTTAGTGATTGATGAATTTAGTGAAGCAGCAGGCTATGGAGTTAGGAAATATTGTAACGAACATATTGCTTCTCGTCCCTATCCTTTGCTGAATTGCTATAGCATCACGTTTTGCTGAGGATCCAACCCAGAGCATCATGCTTGCTAGGCAAGCACTCCACTACTGAGTTACATCCCTGGCCTCCCACACCTTTTATTTTGAGATCCATAAATTCCAACATTTATTGTACTTTGCAGTTAGTGAAATAAAACTATGTGTCGTCCCATTAATGCCATGCCAGGTGTTTAATGATGGTGCTATTTTTGGATGCCAGGGATGGAGAAAAACAATGCCAGGTACATAGTAGACATTTAATAAATATTTGTTAAATTAATGGGTAGACTGACTATAAAATGAGTTCCTGGCCTTCATGTGTTTCTCACCAATTGTCTATTTTGCCCATATAGTCTATAAAGCAATATTAAGGATTTAAGGTACTCTGACTTTGTTGTAACATGTGGCAGAGTCTGAAGTGCTCTCAATAAATTAAGTCTTGGCATCCTCCCTTCCCACTACACCTTCGCTGATGCTATCCTTGCTGCCTCAATGCCCTCTTACTTAGTCTCTGCCCACTAGGGAGTATCTAAGGCCCATGTTTCAAACTCCAAAATTGTAAACTCTTAGAAGATGGGAAGCAGGTGTTTGTAAAAGAGTACTCATCAGAAGTGATGAGCACGAAGCAAATGTGGAATCAATAATTATTTTTCTGATCTCTTTTCCTCCTATGGAAACAGAGTGACTGTATCCCCAAGGTCAAGAGGCCTTCCGTCTGTGCAATGCTTT
This sequence comes from Marmota monax, assembly GCF_021218885.2. Lineage (NCBI taxonomy): Eukaryota > Metazoa > Chordata > Mammalia > Rodentia > Sciuridae > Marmota > Marmota monax. The sequence continues at coordinate 1,400,922 of NW_026695212.1, forward strand.
AGACTTTCCAAAGGTTATGGTGTAGCAGTTCAGAATGCCTCATCTGAAGTCAGACTGTCTGGCTTCCAACCCCCTGTTATTCGGCCAGTTACCATCTGAGTGTCCTTAGACAAGTTACCTAACCTCTTTCTGCCTCAGCTTTCTCTTCTTTACAATAATGAGAGAAATAAAGTTATCTACCTCATAAAATTACTAAAAGAATTTAAATAAGTTATTTTGTAAAGTGCTTAGAATAATGTCTGTCACATAGTAAGCATTATGTAATGCTTGTCAAACTACATATATACATATAGATCGTGCATGTCTATATTGGTGGTATATATTCACATACATAGATATATACACATACATAATAATTATGTACTCGGTAAAGTTGAAGTTAAACAATTGTGGACACACAATTTGGCATCCACAATAACTTCATAAGGTGAGCAGAGATATTAAATAATTTCCTCACACTTGGTCGTTGGTAGATCCATTCCTCTAATCCATGTCTTCTGATTCTGAACGAGAAATCAAAAAGTAGAAACTATAGCTTTTATCCACTGATCTTCCCCCAAACATGTAGTTTTCAGATTCAAAATTATTTCTTTACACCAACTGTTGAAATTTACTATACGTATTTTAATTATTTTGATTTAAAGCACAAGAATTGTGTCAGACTCAGGATATGAGCCTTTCAGTAAAAATTAAAAATAAAAATATCTATATATATAAATATATAAATCCATGATGTGAGTCACTTTTTATTTGACTACATTTTTCCTACAATTGAAGAAAGATAAATTGAGTGTGTTGAATGGGGAATTATGTTTGAAGTTTTAGTAGAGAAGAATTCAAATTAGAAAATATACGGTTGGACTACATTTAAATGGATATATGTCTGTCATGCCATTTAGTATGCAAAGACTTGTGTTTGCATTAAACTGAGGGAGAAGCAGTTACTTTCCTGGCAGTATATATTCAAAATGCACCTTTGAAAAATAAAGGCATTTTGTTCTTCTCTGGGGGGGAAAAAAAGCTGTTATTTTATTTTAAATACAAGACATATTTGACTTCTGTCAACGGCTTACATTTTAATAATGCAGTTTGTACTTGCATTCATTATCTGCAATTAGAATTCTTCAAAAGCTTTTAGCATTTTTCTCCTGAACTTTTAAAATTCATTCATCGTTACTGTTAACATTTTAGGGAACAATGATTTCATAAGTCCAACTGGAAAACTAAAAGAAATTTGTTGTCTGAAAATTACTGCTGAACTAGGTAGAGCATCCTCAGCTCTTATGCTGAACCTCATTATGGTCAGATATTTACACGCTTTTCATCATAGTATTGGGTCAGACTCTAATGTTTTCCTTTTAACCCACATTAGTTAATTAGAAATCCTATACCAGCAATCAGCTCAGTCTTTCTTTTATACTAAGGCTTAGTTTGTGCAAATTACCTGCTTATACTAGTGCCCACTATCCAAGTAAAACAAGAGTCCAGAGGACTCATTTCTTTGTCATGTATTGAACGGAAATATTTCTCAGATACCCAGAATTGTCTGATATGTCTTTTCATCCAGGTGTGGTGGGAGTCATGTGTTCTCATTTCTTTCTGCCTCTCAGTTAGCAAGAAGAATACAAACAGCTAAGCAGCTCTGTGAGTGGGGCATCTGTGCACATGTGTGTTGAGTTTTTTCACCCTCTCATTTTAAGATGTAACTGGAACCAGGACCTAAATGGTATGTGGGTTTGCTTCAGGCAGAGAATATAAACAGAGCCAAGCCTAGCAATGCAAGGTGTGTAGTGGATTCATTGACCTCGCTGTTTGCCCAGCTGCAGGGTGACTCCCTTCTCATTCCCCAGCTGCCCAGCTCCTTCCCACTACTTTTTTATTTTCTTTTAAACTGGAGTAGCCAACCAAACTTCCCCTGGATAGGTTTAATAATTACTAAAAACAGACAACTTTCCAATGACAGCTCAGAAAAAGCCGCCACTGCTGTAAAGTTTAGCCTTTACTTTGTTCTCGTTCAGTACTGCCTTTGCATTTTTAAGAAAAGACATCATTCGATTTTTTTTTTAATAAAAATAAGTAAAGGCTCTTCACCAAACCCAAGTTTTACTCTTCAAAGTAGTAATCTTAAAAATATGTGCTGTTGAACCATATGAAAATATCAGTTTTCCAAGTTTTTTAAAATAACCTACAGAAACAGCGATTTTATGTAGTTCAACCTAAATAAACAACATTTGTTCCAGAGATGCTTCCAGGCTTCACATTGTATTAAGACTCATCTTTTGAAGTGAGAAAACTAAAATTTATTACTTTAAAATATTATATTAGTCTCAACTTCTTAACAGCTATACTTGAGCTATAAAATTGAGTAACTTTTGGCTACTTGCAGATGACATGAATCTGCCTTATAATTTTTGACATATTCTATGAGAAAGTGCCAGCACTGATGCTCAGTGTTGGGTTCTAGTTCCAATATGTTCCTTGGTACGTTGGTGTATCACACCTATGTGTGTTGGTTTCTTTCTTAAGGAATATAAATGCACAAAATACCCAGATTTCAGAATTTTCCCAGGTGCCTGATTCTGCAATGCACATTAGAATTATATTGGAAAACTGATTTTTAGGTAAAATCTCTAAAAATCTGTGACTATTTTATTTTTATGTATCAGAGAACACAGAGATTATATGTAAATGTTGTTACAAGAATAAGTAGCAAATACCTTTACTCATTTTTTGAGAAAATATTTATTAAGTATGTTATCTAAAGTACTTTAGAGATAGATCAGTTTTATTTTGTTTCTGTTTTTATTAGTAGAGCATAAAATTGGCAGAGCCTCAAAAATTTACATATTCTCTAACCCTGCAATTCTACTTCTAGAAAGTTCTCCTAGGAATTATGACATAATTTTGTCCACAAACATTTTTGTAATAATAAGATAACCAAAATTTTTCATAATTGAGAATTCATTATATAGGTTAACAACTTGCATGGAAAAGATACATTACAAAATGTTCCACATATTCCTAAATGTTATTAAAATATAAGTTATGTATAATTCATTTCCAAGGGAAGAACTAAGATGAGATATACATGAAGGGTTTTCAGCACAGCTTTCTTTATAGAGCAAAAAATTGAAATAATCCTAAAATATTCAACAATACTGTTTACTTAAGTATGTATGGACATTATATAAAGAAGTATTATACAGACCTTCTTCTTATTTGGAAGAATATTTAGTGATATAGAAAAATATTCTGATATATTAATTAAAAGAAGACATTAAAAATTGTACAAAAATGGGCTGGAGTTGTGGCTCACTGGTAGAGCACTCGCCTACTACATGTGAGGCACTGGGTTCAATCCTCAGCACTACATAAAAATAAATAAATAAATAAAGGTATTGTGTCCATTTATAACTAAAAAGAATTTAAAATAATTGTACATGTAGGATGATCCCAAATATTTAAGGGGAGAAATAAATATGACATTTTTAAATGAAGAAGTGGGTGTGTGTGTTTTTATAGGTAAAAGACTAGAAGACTGTATACCAAATCTTAACCATGGTTTGCTGTGTATTTTATTTTCTGCTTTGTATCATGTATTGTCTACCCTGAAATTTTAAGTATCACTTTGTGATCAGAATAAACAATGTTTTTAAACTACAACTATATATGAACCTTAATATTTAAATTTGGTATTTTGAAAGGAGATTTTGTGTGATAAATTCCTTTTTTCCTATCTAAGCTGGAGTTTTGGTTGGGTTAAAACTTATCCATGAATAAATAGTTTATTCTGCAAATTAGTAATGCATGTGTGATTTTAGAGAAACACTTTTAAGCTTAAGAGAACTTTCTGAGTATGTTGAAAAGTTTGCAAAAGACTCTTAAATCATTTTTTCATCAAAGCCTGTCCCCTAAGTGCCTCTTCCTGGCAGGTGAATTTGCATATTTGTTTGCTTTATGTAGAAGCAATAGGCCATAATTCATGTATTTTACTAACAATCTGTCTTTTTCCTGCCAGTTGGAAGGCGATATTTTTAACAGACACATCATTTAATGGTTTGCATTCACTCTGTAAGTTACAGGCAGACATCTTTTAACAATTTGGGTTACTTTTTCACAGGTGATGAAAACATACCACATGTATCATGCAGAGAGCATCAGTGCAGAGAGCAAGCTGAAAGAGGCTGAGAAACAAGAGGAGAAGCAAATTGGGAAATCTGGTGATCCTGTCTTCCATATTAGACTAGAAGAGAGACATCAGCGGCGAAGCTCTGTAAAGAAAATTGAAAAAATGAAAGAAAAGGTAAGTGAAAATATATTGCAGAGCCCTCCGTCTTCAGCGAGGAGCTAATAATGCACTAAGAACACTGCCGCAAAATCACTGATCTAAGCACATTGTAAATTATTGTGAAATGACACGCATTTCCTCCCATGGGAAAGAAAAATGTTTAAGACACATAAAAATCATGTAATAACAGCTGGACATCATTTAGTGGTGAATGCCAAGTATTGAGTATAAATGTGGAAAACTTGAACGGCAACAAAGAGATTTCATTGCAAATGGGCCTGAAGCCCAAATACATTGTTGTTATTCCCCATAGCTGGGTAATTTTAGTTTGTTATTTAAATCAATTTCAGAATGTACTTTTCACAAAGACTTAGAGGGTCATTTGTATATGTGGAATAAATTATTTAGATTAATAAAAATTCATGTATGTTTCTCTGTCTTATTTTAGAATGGCTTTGTCTCTCAATGCCTGCATCTTCTTCCTTTCCAGAGACAAGCAAAGTATTCAGAAAATAAGCTAAAATCGATTAAGGCACGGAATGAATATCTCCTAACACTTGAAGCAACTAATGCCTCAGTTTTCAAGTACTATATTCATGATCTTTCGGATTTAATTGATGTAAGTAATTATGGTTTTTATGTTTCCATATTAAGATGGAATTAACAATAGCTTTCCTTCATTAACTGGAAAACACCATTCTTGATTAAAATAATGTTATTTTATGTAGTACTCAGAAAAATACTTCCCATTCCACTATATGGGATACTTACACACTATGGATTCTAAGACATTTGTAAAAAAAAAAAAAAAAGCGTGTATCTTAAAACCGGTGATAATCAGGTGATTAGGGTCTTTGAAGCTGCAAGTACCTGGTGAGCTCAGCCAGAAAGGGGACCCAGCCATTTGCAAATTATGCAGTGACATAGCCCCAACCATTCATTGATTCAAAATATCTTAATTGGGCTCCTCCTTTTGTGATATGCTGAGGCCCTAAGAAGCCATGTAGAATGCTTAGCCTCTGGAAAATAAAATGGAGAAGACAGGTGTTAAGCAAATGACTACACAAGTGATTGCTCTGTGACAATTATGACAAACACAGGGAAGCAAAACTGGGCAAACGAACCACTCTGACAGATTATTCCATGTCTCTGTACTTTCTTGGGATATGGAGTAAAAAAAGCAGTAATTGGGCTCATTTAGAATTCTCCAAAAATATATCCACAATTACATTCATACAGCATTTGCTGCTGTTATTCCACAGTGTTAGGCCTCTGCATCCTTCATCCTTTCATTCATAAAATGTAACCTAGTGATCATGCCAACACTGTAGGAAATGCAAAGATGAAACAGACAAAAACCCTGTGCCCCCAAATGCCAGTACCTGAATTTAAAAGATAAAAGTGATAAATGCCATAAGAAAAGCACAGATAAAGTCGTAGAGGTTCCAAAGCTTGGCTGCTGGAGCCTCACTCATATGCTACTTTGTTTTTTTTATTTTTATTTTTTTTTTAATTTTTTATTGTTCGCTGTTCAAAACATTACATAGTTCTTGATATATCATATTTCACACTTTGATTCAAGTGGGTTATGAGCTCCCATTTTTACCCCATATACAGATTGCAGAATCACATCAGTTACACATCCATTGATTTACATATTGCCATACTAGTGTCTGTTGTGTTCTGCTGCCTTTCCTATCCTCTACTATCCCCCCTCCCCTCCCCTCCCCTCTTCTCTCTCTGCCCCCTCTACTGACATTCATTTGTCCCCCTTGTATTATTTTTCCCTTTCCCCTCACTTCCTCTTGTATGTACTTTTGTATAACTCTGAGGGTCTCCTTCCATTTCCATGCAATTTCCCTTCTCTCTCCCTTTCCCTCCCACCTCTCATCCCTGTTTAATGTTAATCTTCTTCTCATGCTCTTCGACCCTACTCTGTTCTTAGTTACTCTCCTTATATCAAAGAAGACATTTGGCATTTGTTTTTTAGGGATTGGCTAGCTTCACTTAGCATAATCTGCTCTAATGCCATCCATTTCCCTGTAAATTCTATGATTTTGTCATTTTTTAATGCAGAGTAATACTCCATTGTGTATAAATGCCACATTTTTTTAATCCATTCATCTATTGAAGGGCATCTAGGTTGGTTCCACAGTCTTGCTATTGTGAATTGTGCTGCTATGAACATCGATGTAGCAGTGTCCCTGTAGCATGCTCTTTTTAGGTCTTTAGGGAATAGACCGAGAAGGGGAATAGCTGGGTCAAATGGTGGCTCCATTCCCAGCTTTCCAAGAAATCTCCATACTGCTTTCCAAATTGGCTGCACCAATTTGCAGTCCCACCAGCAATGTACAAGTGTACCCTTTTCCCCACATCCTCGCCAGCACTTGTTGTTGTTTGACTTCATGATGGCTGCCAATCTAACTGGAGTGAGATGGTATCTTAGGGTGGTTTTGATTTGCATTTCTCTGACTGCTAGAGATGGTGAGCATTTTTTCATGTACTTGTTGATTGATTGTATGTCCTCCTCTGAGAAGTGTCTGTTCAGGTCCTTGGCCCATTTGTTGATTGGGTTGTTTGTTCTCTTATTGTCTAATTTTTTGAGTTCTTTGTATACTCTGGATATTAGGGCTCTGTCTGAAGTGTGAGGAGTAAAGATTTGTTCCCAGGATGTAGGCTCTCTATTTACCTCTCTTATTGTTTCTTTTGCTGAGAAAAAAATTTTTAGTTTGAGTAAGTCCCATTTGTTGATTCTAGTTATTAACTTTTGTGCTATGGGTGTCCTATTGAGGAATTTGGAGCCCGACCCCACCGACTGTAGATCGTAGCCAACTTTTTCTTCTATCAGACGGCGTGTCTCTGATTTGATATCAAGCTCCTTGATCCATTTTGAATTAACTTTTGTGCATGGCGAGAGAAAGGGATTCAGTTTCATTTTGTTGCATATGGATTTCCAGTTTTCCCAGCACCATTTGTTGAAGATGCTATCCTTCCTCCATTGCATGCTTTTAGCCCCTTTATCAAATATAAGATAGTTGTAGTTTTGTGGATTGGTTTCTGTGTCCTCTATTCTGTACCATTGGTCCACCCGCCTGTTTTGGTACCAGTACCATGCTGTTTTTGTTACTATTGCTCTGTAGTATAGTTTGAAGTCTGGTATCGCTATACCGCCTGATTCACACTTCCTGCTTAGCATTGTTTTTGCTATTCTGGGTCTTTTATTTTTCCAACATATGCTACTTTGTATTGATCGCATCCAACAGCCTTATGATTTTATGAAATTATACATTATGACTCCCAAAAGTTGTCATAATGTAAACATACAGTAAGTTAAAGCAACTTAATTTTTATGGCGAATTTAATGTAGTTAACTATTATTTTAGAGAGATAATTTGAGACTTTTACAAAAGCATTGTTGAAAGGGAATTATTTTTTTAGCTCATCAACACTCTGATGATTTTCCCCTTTTATTTTAGTCTTCAAACAACTTTATCTTATAATATAATTTTTTTCTAATATAATTTTTTTTTCTGTAAAACCATGGAGTAATAAGGAAAACCAAGAAAACCTTTTTTCTCTTTTTATTTGTTACTAGTATTTCAGTTGAGTAAGTAATCCCTTCATTGTTTTAAATGCAGAAACTTTTTGTGGATATTTTTAAAATTCTTTTCTTCCAGCACTCTGATGAAATACAAGAAATTCTCTGTTAGAGTGCTGCTATGTTTCCTTTTAAAAAAAGAAAGAAAGAAAATTCTTTAGGTTTCCTGAATAAAAATAAAGAATAATATAGCTAAGAAAGACTAATAGAGAAGGTGAATATGATCAGAGCACAGTATATATATATATATATATATATATATATATATATATATATATATATATATATATGGAAATGTCACAAAGAAACCCTTTATTTTGTAGAAATAATATATGCTAATAATTGCTATTAAAAAAGAATTTTATGACCTCTTGTTTACAAATTCAGATCCATAAGTTTTCTATAAACTAATTTGATGTAACTTCTCTACATAATTTTTCATTTCAAACTTAAGCTAAGCCAGTTTTTGCACACAGAAAACTTTCCAAGTATTCGAAAGTATTTCTTTTATACTTACCAAGTACTGTTTTGGTTGATTACTTTTTGCAGTGTTGGGACTGGTACTGAGGGCTTCACACATACTAGGCAAGTGCTCTACCACCGAGCTATAGTTCAGCCTTTATATATATGTATACACACACACACACACACACACATACCGTATACACATGTATGTATATGTTAGAGGAGAGGCAGTACTGGGGATGGAACCCAGCACCTTGCAATTGCTAAGTATGCACTCTACCACTGAGCTAAGTGCTTAGTGCTTAAGGTGATAGTGCGAAATGGTTAGTCCTCAGCTAATATTATGTGTTGGGTCTGGGGAGCTCTACCCCAGTGCACTCAAGCACCATTTTTGACAATAGGAATCCAGCAAAGTCAAACAAAGTCCTTACTGTCATGAGGTTTATGTATATGCTGGGAAATAGACAATAAATGAAGTTACACTAACACACACATGCATGCACACATATATATATGGAGTGATAGTGCCATAAAGAAAAATAGAACAGAGCTGAGGGAATGCTTCTTTTGATGGGGTGATCAGGAAAAGCCCAGTCTTTGAATGGAGAATTGAGCTGGAGAGCCACACAGCCATCAAGAGAAGGGGACCCTCCAAGGGAAGGACTGGTAAGGCAAAAGCTGCAGAAGTAGAGTGTTCCAGAAGCTCAGTGCTCACAGGATAGCAAAGGAGATTGGTCTGGCCAAAGTTGAGTGAGGGAGAAGGGAAATGCTAGGAGAGAAGATCAGCAGAAGACCAATCACAGGGTCTTCTGGACAGTGGAAGGGTTTGTATTTTGTTCAAAGATGGTTTTGAACAGGAAATGACATCAGCTGGATTACATTTAAAGATTCTGCATAGCCAAATAGAAAAAGACTGAATGGCTCAGGAGGTCAAGCATAAACACAAAAGCTTTATCAAGAGTCTTTTGTAGTTGGCCAAGCTAAAGATGATTCTGGCTTGGACTAGTGTGGCAGTGATCGACCTATAAGTAGTAGGATGCAAAATGCATAAGGTTGCAGATGGAAATCTGATATAATGGATGAAAAAGAGGAGAGAAATGACTAAGATTCAGGTCCAGAGAAATGAATCAGGCTCCATGCCTGCCAATAATCTAGGAATTTGGGAGGCTGAGGTAAGAGGATCACAAGTTTGAGGCCAGACTCAGCAAATTAGCAGGACCCTGTTTTAAAAAAAATAAAATAAAATAAAAAGTGATGGGGATGTAGCTCAATGGCAAAGTACCCCTGGGTTCAATCCCCAGTACCAAAGGAGAAGGAAGAGGAAGAAGGAGAAAGAAATGGCATTAGTTTAACGATAGTGCTGTTTATTAAGATATTGAAGAGTAAGAGCTGTAGTTCTGTTTCATATAGCATGATTGACATGCCTACTGGCCTTCTGTGGGGAGATTCCAAGGAGCATCCTCAATGTTCTTGGAATATACAAGACAGAAAGAGCAAGTCAGAAGAACTATGAGAGTCTCCATCACTTTCATGGATATTGAGCTCTTACTGTGTGACAGGCAGGTTTCCAAGTATAATCTCACCAAAAAGGTGAATACTGTCTTTTCCATTTTATAGATTAAAAAACAGAAAGCATAATATCTGAGGCTAGCCAGAGTATATAACTTGCTCAAGGATACAATAATACCAAGTGGTAGGCTTCAAACTCAGACATCTCTTTCCCTCCAGATATAATTAACTCTGATGAAAATAAGTAATGGTTAAATATGTCAAGTGATTTTCATTTTTCTCAAAAGTCAAAAATTTAAAGATCAGCCTTAAATTTAAAATGTGAACAATTCTCAAGTAATATAACTTAAACGTGAATTTTGAAAGAAATGACGTGAAATTGGTTTGCTGCCATAGTCAACTGAAATTGAGTGCTTTCTTAGTGAAAATAATTTTTCCGTTCCTTGTGTCATTTTTAAGGCATCAGAGTCTGAATATGTACATTCTAAAATGGCTGCTTATTTTGAGAAATCCAATTTGCATATATAGTGGTGATCCTAAAATCCATTAAGTTTGACCCTTCCTGGTGAAAAAAGAAACAGGTTGATTATTATGCAAAGGTACCTAGAATCCTTTATGCTTTGTGGGTTTATTTAACAAAGTGCATTTGATATCGAGCTATCTAATAATAATGAGAAGAATTTTTATACCTCCAGTGAGGAAAAAGGCAAGCAAACCTCTTTAATGCATAGTATTTTGTACGAGAAATGACATGAAAGGCAGTAAATGTTTCTTGATGAAGTCAAAGCATTATAGAGAATTCAAATTTGGATCTTTTTATATAAATCTCCAATTTCCCTTGAGCTTCTACTCATGTCTCTTTTTCTAATATCTCTTTTTCTAACAAAATCTTTATGGTATCACAAAAATTAATATAAACTTTCCATAGAATATGTGTTTTCAAACTATTATTTCACTATTACAGAAGCAAAATAAGTAAATTGTAGAAAACTAAGAATACTATACACCAAAATGAAATGATCACATTCTTACCACTTGGGATCATTAATGTTAAAATCTAGACTTTCTCTGTGTCCACATACATAGTTTTAGTTCAAGAGTACAAAATCACATTTTACATATAGTTTTTTAACCTGCTTTTTCACAATCTCCGACTTTCCATCTCAATAGTCATCTAATAAACAGACCATATTACAATATCTGACCCAAAAATAGGTTTCAAAGCTGGTATGTCTAGATCAGATAAAATTTAGGATCATTTGTTGAATCAGGACCATATGACCCATAAGTTTTCTGTTGTATATTATTTTGGTTTTTAATCTAGTGAAGCCCCTTGTGGCAGAGACTTGGACAGTTGTTCCTTGGAATGCCCCAGCTTCTGATTTGTCTGAATACCTCCCGGATGGAGAAACTTATCCTGTTTCTCCATCCCTTGCACATTTCCCACAAAGTGAACCTTAGATTAAGTCTCGATGGATTCAGGTTAACCACTTTGACTTTGAATACATCACAGATGATGTCTTTGTATCTTATGTGGGCACATAACAACATCTGTTTTAACCTCCTGCGGCAAATGTAAAATTAACTGGCTTGGCCTGGTGTTACTCTGATTCCTCCATCATATAGTGACAATAGATTACAAATATTTTTAAATCTCCTGAATTTGTATTTTTATTAAATTGGAAATCGACTAATTTGAGACTCAAAAATGTCTGAGCTTTAACTTGCTCTTGGTCAACAAAATCCTTTCTTAGAGTATAAATTAATTACATACATAAAAGGAATATAACAATCCTTCAAATACTTTAATCAATTCACATATATACTAGTGACCCCTCTTTAATAAAATCCCCTCTTGTTAACTGCTACAGCTAAACACTTTAATAATTCAACACTGATAGAATAGTTCAAGTCTTTTCTATGTATTTAGAGGTGATTTATTGGTTTTCAAAAATATTTAATAATTCTAATATATTTTCTATTTTAGATAAACTTTACCTTGCTCATCAATATTACCTTGAATTAGCTCACTTACTTGCTTCCTCTCCCTCTCCTCTCTCTTGTTCTCTCTCAATGTTAATCATTTATAAATAGTAGTTACTGGAGGTCTACTGGAATTTATTTTTAGTACATCTTAAATTTTTTATTGTACCTTTTGGGATGAATAAATTAATTTTATGTTGAGTTCTATCACTGAAAACAATACTTTAATAACCTTTGTAGATAAATGAATTTCTTAATCAATTCCTTATTTAAGACATTAGATATCAGAACTCTAAAGTTTGTTGAGGGTAATATATTGAAGAAAATGATAACTTTCTTTTATTTTGGCTGAAAATATTTAAATGCAGTGTACCAAACACAGTTTAGAAATTTCTGGGTGTTCCAGGTACTGAACTAGCTCTAGGAAGAAGGAAAGGGGTTGTGACTGGGGAGGACTTGGGAAACTTCTGAAATATCAATAATGTTTTGTTTGGGGCTGGAGTTGTAGTTCAGTAGTAGGGCACTTGCCTCGTAAGTGTGAGGCACTGGGTTTGACCCTAACCCCACATAAAAACAAAGGCATTGAGTCCATATACAACTAAAAAAAAGTTTTTAATAATAATAATAATAATAATAATAATAATTTGTTTATTTAAAAGAACTGTATATGATAATAATAATATTTTGTTTATTTAAAAGAAGTATATATAATAATATTTTGTTTATTAAAAGAAGTGTGTATGTTCTATAATATTCTTTAAGTATGGGCATATTTTTATATTTTAGAAAGAAAAAATAGGAAGGTATAAAAATTTATACCTTAAATGTTTTTAGCCAAAAGCTCACCAACATATTTATATTTCCCAATCTTTCAATATTATGATTTCTCTTTTGTACAGTTTTGAGAACTCTTTCTTAGCACAAATCTCATCCACTGTGTGTTATCTATGACTTCTAATCTTGAGTTCTCTCATGTAAAGAAACAATATCCTGGTTATTTACAATGCCTTCACAATCTGATAAAGTTGTCAAAACTTTGCCTCATTTGATAGCAATTTTGTTTACTCTTAAGTCTTTCCAACAACTCCCTTCATGCTTCTTTCATCAAATATTTAATATTATATAATTATATAGCTAGAGTTGATCAACTTTTTCTGGAAAGAGCCAGAAAGTAAATATTTGAGGATTTGTGAGCCATATAGTCTGGACAATTCTTCACTTTGTTATGCAAAAGCAGCCGCAGATTTTAAGTAAGAAACTGGGTATGATTGTATTGTACTTAGACTTTACAAATGAGGCATGGGAGGGATTTGGCTTTCAGATTCCTGCTTTACAGAATGAACCAAGTATTAGTTAAGCCAGAGTAGACTTAAGTGAAAGACTGGTAAGAGGGATTCTCTTCTGTCTCTAAAGAAAGTCCTAAGTAAATTTTAGTTGTAGATCAACAACTTTTTGGAATCAAGTGGGAAGTGGATCAAAGTGTTAATTTCACAGCAAATAAGGATTTTTATTATATGATTCTAAAGAATATGAATTATAAGAAATATGTTGCAAATATTAGCTGAACAAAGATTAATTGGGTTGGAGGAATAAAGGGATCATTGTAGAGGAAAATAGATTCTAGTTTTGCAGATAGTAGTTTCTCTGTCTATGATCATTGCTGTCCCACATATTAAATGCAAAATAGCCTACAACTTACCAATTAAGAATTACGATATGGGGCTGGGGTTATAGCTCAGAGGTAGAATGCTTGTTTCGCCCATGTGAGGCACTGGGTTCGATCCTCAGCATCACGTAAAAATAAATAAAAGTACATATATTGTGTCCATCTTTAAAAAAAAGAATTAGGATATGTTACATGCAAGAGAAGTCATTCAGGAAACATGTTTGTAATTGAATGCTAAGAGTTTCCAGAGATTATGATTTGCTAAAATAAGTAGTTAAAAAAGGTTACAAGTCTTAATGCTAAGATTCTGTGAACTATAATCATATGCACCACTCTGCAAATTTGGAATTGTAAAACAACTGGTTTTAAGATTGTATTGCTCTTAATATAGCATCTCCCTGTCTAGTTTTACATCTTCAAAATGCATTCAAAGAAACTAAGTCCTCCATAATAAAACTTTATTGGTGCTTTGTTCCAGAGCACCTGCCCAGAAGTATTTGTGTCCTTTCACTACAGTTTGATGGTCTCCAACTTCTCCCTATAAAGGTTTGCAGATCACTTTGGAACGTGAAGGATAAATCTTTGTTACTGTTGTGGAATATTGCCAGGGCATAATCCCCTACTCTAGCCAATTTTCTTCATAAGGATATCTGTCACACATGTTTTATTGGCCATTTACACAGGATGAGATTGAAATTAGATTGCATCATATATCCCATGTCATCTTTATTTTATCATTTCTGAATAATCAGCTATGCTAAAGCTGTTAGCCTTATCTTTTTGTCTTTTGGGATATGTGTTTAATTAAAAAGCAACTTACTCAGAGTTCAGGGTTTTCTTAATTAGTTTGACTTTTCCCCCATACACAAGGGTATTAAGATTTATCCATGAAAAACCTGCCAAATTGTAATACTGTATTCTCCATTAGACCTGAGTTCTTATTAGGAAGATTATAGAGAAATCATGTTAAGTGGGTTAGGAGATTGTAGTGATCATGTAAACTAATTTAGGAATGTTTTTATCCCATTGTGTTAGAAAGGATATTCTAAAACTTTAATGAGTTGGATGACTGAAGTACTTGGCTTGGCATTTGAAGTTCTTTCCAATGGAGATGCCATGGGCCTTCACACAAAGGAACTGCACACACCTGTTTTCCTCCTGAGGCATAAGCTGTTCTTTCTTTCTTTTTTTCTTTCTTTTTTTTTTTTATTCAGTCTTCCATACTTGCTCATTCTTCTTGGCTGAACCTCTGAATATTGAAAGTCTCCTGAAGAATGATCCTCACTTTCTTTTGTTTTCTCCCTTGGCTTAATTACCATCTGATAGCGCCTAGATTTTTATCACCAGCCTTGATCATCTTCCTGGGCTTCAGATTTGTATACCCAGCTATCTTCTGGACACCTCTTACTGGATGTCTTGTGGGCATCTTGATCATCTTATGCTTCCATAACACAACTTCTTATTTCTGTCCATACGTCTTCACCCTCCATACACTTAACTTTCTTCTTACCCATTTTTTCAGAAAATGGTACCATTTTGCACCCACTTTACACAAGCCAAAACCTACTTCTCTTATCCCCACATAAATGCATCAGCAAATCCTGCCATTCCTAACTTCTGACTGTCCCACACCTTGCCACTTCTCATTGCCTGCACTCTCTGTCTCCTAGACAAAGGCTCTTCTTTTCTCACCTGAATTGTAGCAGTTCATATGTCTACCGCTGCCTCCCCCGTCTTCCAAAAATCTATTCCCTTCCCAAACAGCCAGAGTATTAAAAAAAAAAAAAACAGAACTCAGATGTGGTAGATCCTGTTTAAAATTCTCGAAAGACCTTCCCTTCTTCTTAGAATAAATCCAAACTATTCACCAACACCCTGTATGAACTGGTGCCCACCTGCCCCTCTCGGCCATTGCCTACAACTTTATCCCCACACCATGCTTCTGGTACACTCGCCTTCTTTCTATTCCATGGAACCACCAAATATTTTCTTACTTGGAGTCTTGCTTTGTACTTTGTCTTGCTTTGTACTTTTTGCTACAACACTCTCCTTCAGAACCTTATAAGTCTGATTCCTTCTCATCCGTGTTGCACCTTAACCGTCCTATAAAAAGGCACCAACAAACACCCTTTCCGCCTTACTACTATTCCGCGGACCTTTTATTTTTCTCCATCAATTTACCATATGGTCTGGATTTACTTTGACTTGCTTTGTTTGTTCTCTCTCTCCTCTCTTTTAATTTGATTCAGGCTGGTTACCAAGATTTGGCCTGGGAAAAATGAGTCTGATGGGTGGGAGATGCATTAAACAACGCACGATGTTAAGCATGCTCATTGGCTCAGGCATGGGCTACAACAGTTCTCCTCCTTCTGGCTTTTTGTCTTCTCCTATCACACAGATGTACCATTATGACCTTTTTAGTACTTAAGAGAAAACTCAAAACATTGTTTTCTAAATGCTTGGCTACAGTTAAAGTAGCAGCAAAAAAAATGAACTGCCAGCCCTCTGTGGACCATCAGGAACACAGACATGAAAACAGGTGTATGAAAGTGGCCTGTAGAGTTTTCTTAGACATCTAGCTTAGTCCTGGGAGATGCCTGTCTCTCACAAAATGTGTTTGTAGTTTCTTGGGTAAAATACTAAATGGTTAGAGAGGAAATTAGTGAAGTACAAAGAGATAATTTATTTGGAAGAAGTACACTTTATTCATTTGACTCCTAACGTTAAAGCTCTGGGCTGGGCACAGTGGTGCATGCCTGTAAACCCAGCAACTCAGTAGGCTGAGGCAGGGGATGGCAAGTTTGAGGGCATCCTCAGCAATTTAGCAAGTCCCTCAGCAACTTAGCAAGACCTTGTCTCAAAATAAAAAAGCGCTGGGTGGTAAAGTGCCCCTAGGTTAGATCACCAATACAAATAAATAAATAAATAAATAAATAGCCTCCGGACTTATCCTCCTTCTGGTCTTTTGAAGCCACTCACAGTCATGTGAAAGCTATCCATTTTTACAATTCAATTTGCTTTGGTTGCACTATTTTTCAAAAAATAAATAAATAAATAAGGGGTGGACAGAATCTTTCCCCATTATCCATAGCTCTGCAGTGGTTCAAGCCAAACATATTAACACCCAGAGAAGAGAACCAGTAAAGTCTCCCAAAGGCCAGAACATAGAAGTGAAAGTAGAATATCTCTACATAAAAAGTGGAACACTTCCATTCTCATGATAACCTGCTTAATTCTGGAGTCATGTGGGAACTTGGGGCTGCCCTCCAGCCATTTCTAGGACTGCCCTGGCAAACAACATTGGCTGTTAGTGTTCTAGAAACATAAATGTTGGACTTCTTTCCTCTGCCTTTTCATTACAGCAACTCCCATATTGCTAGCAAACTTCTACCTCGGCAGGGCTAAATGTTATGCAGTTACACAAAAAAGAAAAAGAAAAGGTGCCCTTCTGACCAGCTGTGATCCAGTTGCCCTAACATGATACCCACCACATAAACTTCAGCTGGCCTTCAGGGTTTGGGACAAGATGAAGTGTTTGTCACAGCTCTCAATACTTGGATTTCATCTTCATTTTGATTCTCTTCTCAACTCTTTTGCCTAACAAAATTAGCTCACTGTGATGATTTAGACTAAAACTTTGTGGAATCTATCTTGGCGGTTCTTTAGATATTTTTAAAATATTTATATATACTCAACTGCTTCCAACAATCTTTCTTCCTTTAGTTTTGATCCATAATTTTATGTATTCATTCAGAGTTTTTCATCCACCAGAATAACACTGTTTTGTTTGCATGAAATATTTTATTGGTTTCTTATGTATTTTCATCATTAAATGAACTTGGGTTATATAACTCAACTCTTTATGCAGAAGCTGATTTTTCATATCCTATTAGTAATCCATAAACTCCATAGAACTACTTTAGACCTTTTAAACCAAATTATCTTGAATCTTACACAGCCAGTGTCACTTCAGCTTCTGGTTTAGAAAAAAGATGATTCTGTGGCTAGCCTTGCTATCTCACGGAACCTCAAGGAATAACATCTTTCCATTCCTGGTTTCTTTTTGCTTTCAAGATGCTTTAAAAACTGAGAGTGTAGGGCTGGGGTTGTGGCTCAGCAGTACAGCACTTGTCTAGCACATGTGAGGCACTGAGTTTAATCCTCAGCATCACATAAAAATAAATAAACAAAGGTATTGCCTCCATCTACAACTAAAAATATTTTTGAAAAAAAAAAAGCCTGAGAGTGTAAAATGCAGTGTATCAGAATTAATAAAATTATGCCAATTAGTGACCTTAAAGACTGACATGTACCATGGGGGACAGGAAGGGCAGCAGAATACAATAGACACTTGTATTGCTGTGGCCGTATAACCAATGTGATCCTGCAACCTGTACACATGGAAAAATGAGAATTCATACCCCATTTGAATCAAATTATGATATGTCAAGATCATTGTATTGTCATGAGCAACTAATAAAAAAAA
Source organism: Marmota monax (assembly GCF_021218885.2). NCBI lineage: Eukaryota > Metazoa > Chordata > Mammalia > Rodentia > Sciuridae > Marmota > Marmota monax. Next base: position 1,418,917 of record NW_026695212.1, read on the forward strand.
ACCTGAGAGTGTAAAAATGCAGTGTATCAGAATTAATAAAATTATGCCAATTAGTGACCTTAAAGACCGACATGTACCCTAGGGGTCAGAGAAGGAAATTGCCCATCAAACTCCTCACGGAAACCTCCTAAACAAGTCCAAAAGATTCCTGGAGAGACGCCTAGATGAGTTACTAAGCCACATGTGAGCTCCTCCCAGCCTCTCCCTGGGTTCAGCCAGACAGAATCCACCTGGCATGCTGAGTATGGAAACACATGATGCTTTTGTTGTCTTGACATTTCTTCCCCAAAGAAGCCACACTCAGATATTTGTGGAGTGAACTCTTTAAGTCTGGAATTACTGAAAACTTAGTAGGTATTTTTTAAGAGCTCCAAGTGAGGTAATTGGGATTAATTAGATTGCTTTCTTTTTATTCTCCCCCCTTTTCCTTCTATCTTCAAGTTATAAGAGACTTGGCTTTTTTAAGGGGAAAATAAACTTTTCTCTGACTTTCTTTTCCCTCAATTTCAACTTTTTTATTAAGTTCCATTGGGATCAATACCCATAAAATGAACCAACTTGTCTCATCTGCTTCCTTATAATCAAGTGGAATCTGCCTTCTTTTGGAATAGTGGGATGTTTTTAAGCACCAGTACAGAGAGAGAGAGAGAGAGAGAGAGAGAGACTGACTTTCCTTTACAAGTTCATGTTTTCATAAAATAAGGTATTACTGAAAATAGAATGAATTTTCAGTCCTTCTGATGTGTATGAAACTGCTACATAGAACCATTATGGATTGTGAGGAGCAAGAAGAATAAAAGAGGACTTTGTTCATTTGAGATGAGAATTTCTGAATTAACCAAAAAAAAAAAAAAAAAAAGAATCATTTTCCTGTTTGAGTGCAGCTGATTTTTTTGGAAATGTATTAATGGTAAGACTGATCACTGCATTTCACAATTGTATTTTGTTTATATTCGTAATTGTGATATCATAGCTACTTTCCAATTGTTCAAATCCAGTCATCAAGTCCTCTTGCTGGCATGGGGAAATAGCACCCCCAAAGGAGTGGTAACAGGACCTTTTCTCTTGATCATCATCATCTGAGACAGCTCCTCTTAGACTTTGTGCATATGATTAACCTGTGGATCCTTTAAAAAACTTTAGGTCCTGAATTGGCATGTCAGGGGTGTGAACCAAAATTCTGCATTTTTTATAAGCCCCTGGTGATGCTACTGCTGCTGACCACAGACCAAATTATAAATAGCAGTGGTTTAGAGTATCTTTACATAAAAATTCCAAATGCAATAATTTGGAAATTTGAGGGTGAAGGGTAGAATTCTGTAGGTTGGCATTTGGTTTGTCAAAGACAGCTTAGTGGTTGAACATGTACCTTCACAAAGGCTGTGTTCCTGGTTCACATCCTGGAGGATGCATCCTTTGTATAAAGGCTGCTTCCCCTGTGCACCCTCTACTCCTATTTTTGTAGCAAACTAATGAACAGATTATATTCAATTTCCTTGAGGATGGAGGTATGTTACTGTGTTCCAGTCTTAATATGCCTGGAGCCCAGCATATTCCCTGGCTCCTGGCCAATTAATGAGTTGAATTGAATCAAAATGAATTGATTGAACTTCATTAGAACAGTATGGAGATGACCTGGTTTTGTCCATTTAAAAATCACTTGTTTTCTTTTTAAGGGATTCATACTGCCTTTATGTCCAAATTTAAAATTCTGCTGTCAATAATTAAAAACTAATTTCTAGAGTGATATACTCCTTTTAAACCATATTTGCTTAAAATGCAACATGAAAAACTAAATATAAATGTAAATTAAAGGTAATGAAGACTCAAGAATCTCAAAGTTTTATTCCTAGGCATAGTGAAAAAAAATTAGGTCTGCAATAAGAAGACTTTGAAAATCATTTTCTGTTTAAGAATTTTATTCTGGGAATAAGAGGGAAGGCATTTGTAGACTATTGTGACAGATTCAAACCTCTTCTTGTACTTGTAAGAAGGTACACATTATTCTTGAGTCTTCTATAAAGCATACAAATCCCAAAAGATTCCAGTTAAGTTATTTGCAGCTTGGAATAATTTAATAAATTATTGTATCAATCACAGTATTTCATGACTGAAACTTGAATACCATTTTTCATTATTTCATTCAATATTTGACTATACTTTTTTAAAACTTTTAGCGGGTTTATTGAGATTTAAATTCATATACCATACAGTTCACCCATTAAATCTACAATGACTTCTAGGATATTCACAGTATGTATACCCATCATCACAATCAATTTTAGGAACTTTTTAATACTCCAAGAAGAAATTCTGTACCCCTCAGCTATCACCCTCTCCCACACCATTCTTCTGTGCCTCCAGCCCTAGACAAACAAGAATCTACTTTCTGTCTCTGTAGATGTACCTATTTTATACATACCATATATGGACTCATATAATACATGGTCTTTTGCAACTGTCTTTCACATAGCATAATCTTTTCAAAGTTGATGCATGTGGCATGTATCAGGATTTTGTTCCTTTTGTGGAGAAATAATGCTTTACTATATGACTGTACCACAGTTTATTCATTCAGTGGTTAGTGGACATTTAAGCTGTTTCAGTTTTTTTAGCTATTATGAATAAAACTGCTATAAACGTTCATGTACAAGTTCTTGTGTGGAAATATGTTTTCATTTCTCTTAGATACATACCTAAGAATGGATTTTCTGAATCGTATGGTAATGGTATGTTTAACCTCTTGAAGAACTGCCAGACTGTGCAAGGGTTGCAACTCCTCTACACTGAAACCTGCTGATATCTGTCTTTTGATTGTAACCATCCTAAGGAGTGTACATGGTGACCCATTGTGGTTTTTATTTGCATCTCCATGACAGTGATTTTGACCATTTTTTCATATGATTGACCATTTCTATATCTTCTTCTCCAGATCCACTGCCCCCATTTTAAATTAAGGTATTTTTCTCTGTATTATGGAGTTGGAAGGGTTCTTTATATATTCTTACAAATCTCTTATCTCAGTTTCCTGGTAGTCAAAATACATATATTTAGTTGTAGTTCAACAGAATACCTTTGTTTTATTTATTTATTTATTTTATGTGGTGCTGAGGATTGAACCCAGCATCTAGCATGTGCTAGGCAAGTGCTCTATCACTGAGTCACAACCCCAGCCCTCCTGATGGTAACTTTTAAAGCACAACAACTGTCCATTTTGAAGAAATCAAATTTATTTTCCTTTTTCCTTTGGTTCTTGCACTTTTGATATCACATCCAAGAATTCAATATCATGATGTTTATCTCTATGTTTTTTTCCAAGAGTCTGTGCTGATAGCTCTCACATTTAGGTCTTTGATCGATTTTAAGTTAACTTTTGTATATGGTGTTCTTCTGTGTTTTTAAGTGCTGTGATCTTGGCTACCATGCAAGTCTGAACAGAGCACTAAGAACATATCTCTCTGCTGAGTATAACCTTGAAACCTCCAGACACGAGGGCCTAGACATCATCGAGAATGCAGTTGACAATTTAGAGCCAAGGAGTGATAAACAGAGATTCATGGAGATGTACCCTGCTGCATTCTGTCCACCAATGAAGTTTGAGTTTCAGTCTCACATGGGTGATGAGGTCAGTAATTGAAAATTTTAAAATTAATGAATTGTCTGTTCATTTATACTTCTCCTCATCTGTTATAACCCAACAGTTGTAAAAATTCCCATTCATTTTCTCCCTTTTGCCTTTGCACAAGATCTCAGAATAATAATATATTAAGACCAACCATTACCACCTTTTAAAACAAAGGTTGAACACTCAAATGCCAAACAGATAAATGTGCACATTTGTCTGGGTGTAAGTCCCAAATCATTCCAGAATAGTTGGGGAAGTCTTCCTCCACCTCAGAACATTCAAATTAAAATTAAAAACCAAACATCTTACAGACTCAATAGAATCTTTCTAAAGACTCCTTATAATACTGATTTAAAGATCTCTATAAAGAAAAATAATTGCAAATAGCAGGCAAAAGGAAGAGGGAGGAAAAAGTACAAAACATTTTTTAAGACTCAAGTTGATTCCATTTTAGCTTATTGTAGTGATGGTCTGTTTTTAAAAATAGATGCAGTTATAATATTCATGGAAGTTTCTTTCATGTCTTTATTTGAAACACCTAGTATTTAGATATATAAGATATATGTGTGTTTGCCAGCTATATTTCTAATCTGATTTTACTTTTGTTAAATAAATTACTTGTCAATAAATAGTAAGTATAGGTCAAGCATCCTTAATACAAATATCTGAAATGCTTCAAAATCTGAATCTTTTTGAGTGCCAGTGCTCAAAAAGCTTCAGATTTTGGAACATTTTAGATTTAGAATTTTCACATTAGGAATGCTCAACTAACTGGTAAGGAATAATGCAAACATCCCCAAATCCAAAGATCTAAAATCCAAAATAATTCTAGTCCCAAACATTCAGATAAAGAATACTGAACCTGTAGTTCTTCTCAGTAACACATGAATTTTAACAAATAAGATGAATGATTTATCCCACCCGATGTTATCTTCCCAAACCAAATGGTTGTTGTTTTCATTTTTTCAGTTGTGTATATGTTAAACGCAGAATGATAAAATGTCACAGATAACTGACTTCGATTGTATGTCAATGGGTTTATTATTATTTTAATAAAGTGGATCTGTTGCCCTTTTTTATGGCCAGTTCTTCCAGGGACCAGTAATCTCTATGATGTTTTGGAGACACCATTAAATGCTGACAAGGAAGATAAAAAGACATTATTTCTGGTGTCATTGAATAATACTCTAATTCTGATTTTTTTTCATAACTGAAATGATGGCTAAAACATGTTCTACCAAAGCCTAAGATGATAATCGCTTCTCGGCCTTTTGGCTAAGATCAAGTGTAGTATCCAAAGCCTAGGATGAGGTGCCTCTTCAGTATAATGGTAAATAATAAAATTGACTGATATCAGCTAGTGAAGCTATGGTTGAAAGATGCTAAAAATAGGCATTCACATTTTCTGAGTTTTTACTATGGGCCAGGCATCCTTCTAAGTGCTTTTGAATATATTGTCTCATTTCATGCCAGCTTTGTAGTGTAGAAACTTTCCATTTGACAGATGAGGAAAATGAGGTTTTATAACTTGCCACAGGCACTCAGCTAGTTGATGGCAGAGCTGGGATTCAAGCACAACTGGCTGTCTCCAGATCCCACACTGTCCAGAAAGGCCTGATGCCTTCATTATTTCACCTGTAAAATCCCCTGGATCATCCTTTTGCACTCTGCCCTCTGCCCAGTGGTCATTAGGATTCCACAAGCGAGGCTCCAGCATCAGAGCTCCATCTCAGGAGCGCCTGTTCTCAGAGCAGTGCTTCCGACAGCTGCTGTCTTCCCAGTCATAGCCAAGCCAGGCAGCTGCTCTCCACGCTTGCCACTTATATCCAAGTCTCTATTTAAAACTAAAGTTTTTGAGGTGGCTGATAAAAGTAAAGATGTGCCAGGTGTGGTGGCACACCCGTGTAATCCTGACAACTTGGGAGGGTGAGGCAGGAGGATCACAAGTTCAAGGACACTCAACAACTGATCAAGACCCTGACTCAAAATAAAAAGGACTAGGGATGTGGATCAGTGGTTAAGTGCCCCTGGGTTCAATCCCTTGAACCAAAAAAAAAAAAAAAAAGAAGGAGGAGGAGGAGGAGGAGGAAGAGGAGGAGGAGGAGGAAGAGGAGGAGGAGGAGAGATGTAACTGGAATCTTGAGAGAATCCATGTGACACTTGTGCTTCTGGTTGGTGGTGCCCCTTGTAACTGCAGTTTCTTATTCTCCATCAGGTGTGTCAGGTCAGTGCCCAGCAACCGGTCCAGGCAGAGCTCATGCTCAGGTACCAACAACTGCAGTCCCGCCTGGCCACGCTCAAAATCGAGAACGAGGAGGTGAGCATTTGTTCTGCCCCAGCAGTACTGGAACTCCAGGGCAAAGCAGAAGGCACGCTCACATGACCTAGGCATACCTGCTGTTCCAAGTGCGGTCTGCATCCTGTACTTTGAGCTACCAAGGTTCCTACAAAACTCTTTATAACAAGGATAAAAGCAGGGCTGGGGAGGGGATGTGGCTCAAGCGGTAGCACGCCGGCCTGGCATGTGTGCGGCCCAGGTTCGATCCTCAGCACCACATACAAACAAAGATGTTGTGTATGCCAAAAAATAAAATATTAAAATTCTCTCTCTCACTCTCTCTTAAAAAAAAAGGATAAAAGCAGAGATTAATATTTTAAAGAGATTCACTGACTATATATGTAAACATACCTTGTTTTCCTAAATTATAATTCATACTGGAAATAATTCCATGAAATATCTAATTCACATACATGTCCAAAAATATGTAGTCATGTGTAGAAGACAACTTTTGACTGATAAATTAATTTGATCCTAACTTTTGAAATCAGTAGTTATTGTGTTATTTTTCTTTATGATTTTTCCATGTTCTCCAAACTTTTGGTACTAACCATGGCATTACTTATAAAATTAGTACAAAGATCATATTTTGAAATAGGGAGAGAAAAGTTTTTATTTGCTGACATTCATATATTTTAAAGGATAGAATATGCAAATGTGAATTATGAATATACATAAGAGAGAGAGAGAGAGAAGATGCAGTTAACAATTCAGCTATTTAGATGCCTATTTCTGAAATTATCTTAATTGGATCCACATTCTCCTAAAATAAAAACATGAACCATGAATGTTTCTTATATTAGCCAAGGCTTTCAGTTATAATTTATAGGACCAAGTCAAAGATACTCAAGTCAAAAAGTCAAATAGTTAACTTGTTGATCAAGGTTTGCAGTAGCCTCAGACATGATTAGATTTTATTATCAGGAATCTCCCCCCACACACTCTCCGAAGTGATTTGTTCATATGCATTGGTGGTATTTGGGGCATACATCCAAAACTACATGGTCACTTACAGCTTGCCATCTCACCCAGCCCACATCCTTATCTCTGGAAAAAAACTTCCTCTTCATTGGCTGGGCTTAAGTCATGCATACTTGATTCTCTTGTTTTGCCAGCCTAAATATTGTGCCACTCATAGACCCCTTTGATTGACAACCCCAACAGAAATAATGTATTTCTAGAGACAGAAAATTCCCAAAAAGAAGGAATGTGGAACAGAAAGAAAAACAAACCCACATAGATAAAATTAATTTTCAAAATTCACTTTAGTACCCTGTTTTATTTTAATTCAGCTGGGGTGTTTTAAGCTATGTGCATTTCTATTAAGAAAGAGTGACCAGTTTCTCTAGACCTTTATAATTTGATCAACACTCATCATAGCTTTCAGACTTCTGTTCTTACTGGAGGAACCAAACCAACCCTTACTCAAGATGCAGCCAACATGAACTCTATGTAATAAAGTCCCACAAATGAGCCTTTCCAACAGGGAAGTATTGCTGTCCTTGAGGTAGTGTTTTAGAGCTTAGGGTTTGGGCTAGGCAGCACAAAATACTTGCCGAATGCAGTTTCTTGGATCCTGGAAGATCTATTTTGTATATCTAGTGACTTCCAATGTTTTTCAAACATATCCTCCTGCTGTTTTATTTGAAAAATATTCCTAAACTCTAGGAAAATAAAGTGTTATACCCAAGGTCGAAACTGGCAACCTACAGACCTGTTTTGTTTGGCTTCCAAAGTTTTGGCTTATAAAAGAAAAATCTGGCAATTCTGGCCCTGTGTTCCCTCGTGAACTAAAGAGCTAGGGTGTCTGAATTCACTTGTCTGTAAGTCATTCATTTTCCAGTCTTCTTACATTTATTCTATTTGTGTTATCTGCCTGGCTTTTGTAAGCCTTTGAGTTTGTAATCCTTGATATTTCCCATAATAAACTTAACATGGAGAAGCACAGTGTCCCTATAAACTGGTAGAGTCAGGCAGTACTTTTTGAGGGTTGACTTTAAAAAATTAGCTGTAGAGGCAAATGAATTGGATTGTCTTGACGTTCCCTGCAAGCATGACTAGTGGTTTATGATTTGTTAGATACAGAACAAAGTTTGCTGCAATAAAATGGTATTTTATTGGAAAGGAAGATTTAAATTAGGTTTTTGGTAATCAGTAGGTTTCTACAGGTACAGAAGGAGGAAAAGATGTTTCAGTATATCTCAAGGTATTCTGGGAAGATAGAGCAGTTTGGTTGACAGCCTGGATCTCCATGGGGATAAGCGGATGGTGAAGGCAAAGTCACATGACAGGAGGATTTCAGAGTCAAGTCAAGGAGTTTTGTTACTGTGGTGCAGTTAATTTCAGTACAAGAATGTTTTTCAAGCATCTTTGGCATTTCAGGTATTTTGCCAGGTATGGGGAACACAGAGATGGATAAGTCATAATGAGCTTCTGAGTAGATTAAGAGAGCCATTGACTGCAACAAGTAATTTGCTTAGGAACAACAGCCATCCTTGCTGATTTGGAGTCCCTTGGTAGCTCTTTCCTCTACCATAAATAAGGGATTTGCCGCTATCCTCCTCTGATACAAGCAAGGGCAGAAAATTGACATATTGGTATCAAACCAAAATTGCAAGTAAAGAAACACAGTATAATTCTCTGCCTCTGTCCAAAGTTTACTGGAAAGACTTCAATTAACTAAAAACAATTACAACTGCCCAGCGAAAGCATCAACATTGAGGAATAATTTCATCCATGTATGCAAAAGCAGGGACACTGACGTTAAGCAGATCATGAAGCTTTTCACCAAATCTTAAGACTACTTACTATAAATAGTGGGCAGCACTGGACTGTAGGGGGTCCCCTCCAAGGGACTTTCTATGCTGAAAGCCCCCAGAGCATTTTGACCTGTGGACAAATTTTCTTTGTTCTACTGTGCTTCTTTTTTTAAAGTTAATGCTGTCACTTAAAAATGGGGAGTTTTGCATAAAACTATTAATATCTTGTTCATGAAAAAAGAAAATCAAATTACACTAGGCCTCTTCCTCTGCAGGAGAATAACAGGCTGGAGCTGAGCAAGGAATGCTCCCCTCTGACAGGATGCACTTCCCCTTTGCCATGCTCTCCACTTGCCTCAGTTATTTCTTGGTTGACCCTTAAAGATTTTAAATTTGCAACATCTGCTTAAAAACAAAGATATAAACATTTGTGAAATGGCTTCCATATACTCGTAAGTAGTAAAATCTGAAATGACACAAAAGTTTGCAGAGGAGTTAATTAAATTTAGGATGGAAATTCAGAATGGATTGACATTTATTGTCATTTCACAATTCTCCCTTTACCTGTTAATTTTTTTTTTTAATGAGCTTTCAGTTTCATTATGTTACATTTGCATCCATGGTAACTCAGTCTGGTGATTGCAACTCCCAGTGAGTCCAAGAGTATTGGTAGATAAAAGTCTGCTGCCCCACAGCTTCTGCTCAATTTTTGGTTTTCTTTTTATTTACTTAAGATGATAACCTTTTTATTAAAACTGAAGCACTAATAAACATTACTCTTAAAGTCAACACTTTAAAAGCAAACTCAATCTAAGTAATCATTGATACTATTCTCATTATAAACATTTTCAAAACTCTTTCTGACCTAATGTCACACAGTCTTGTGTCTTCTTTCTCAAAGTTTGCTTTTAAGTTTTGTCATAGGGATTTCTGCTGAGGGGTGTCTGTTGCTGCTTTCTTTTAAAGCTAACCTCTGGAGCAATTCCCCAGATTTTACAGCACCCTTTTCTTAGAATTCCTCCTTCCTTCCATCATGTATACACAGCCAAAGAAAAAGGAAAATGAATGACACGAAGTAAAGCAATTCTGTCCTTTGGATTTCTTAGGACAATGTCAGTTTTAAGCAGTTTGTTACAGTTTTGGACCATTTGGTCCAGAAAATACAGTTTTCATCAGCATATCACTTCTTTGCTCTGTGTAGAACCTTCTCACAGGTGGAACAACTGAATTCTTAAATTATGCTAGTAGATTTACCACCCTGAAAAAAAAGAACCTTGAAATTCCAACAACCAATTTGCAGTAGTGTTTAATGAACTAATATCCCCACATAAATTTTCCTAGCCCACTTAAAATCTTTCACCAGCAGCTTGCTAAGAAGTGTTTCACAAACTGTTCCAAAGATATATTCCTGACATGAGATGTTTTCAACAATAATGTGCAAGATTTTAGGCAAATACTGAGACAGTTTTCATGACACGGGTAATTGAGGGGGAAGTAAGAGATATTTCAGTTTTATTCTCAATACCTAGGATAGAAAAATCACATTTCCCCTCCAAATTGCCTGTACTACCAATGACTGCAGCACAATCCCAGGTCACATAAATCACAAACCCTCATGGGAAATTTTCAAAATCTTCTAAAACAGTATGAGATATGGAGCTTGAAAACTACTTAGTTATAATGGCTGTTTTGTATCTTCTCTGTGGCCTTGAACTCTAATTATACTTATTTAAACATCTCCAACTTTCCTGTAACCTTCTACTAATGAGGGAACATGAGAACCTAACTGAAAGATAACTACCATTCAATCCCTTGAGTGATATTATTATCTTGGCCAAAATTGAAAACAGGATTGACTTCCACTACAAACATATTAATATTTTTGGTTTAAAATAAGCTTTAACTCACCGAAGGGAGGGCCCTAACCCAGAAGAACCCCAAGGTGAATGAGGACAGTTTCTAGAAAGGGTACAAAAGGCATATGGTACTCCAAAGAAAATGGCGGAGCTCAGAATGACTCTCAACAAAGAAACCACCCATTGCTGGTATGTTGGCATTCTTTGGCATCCATGTGTTTGAAAATAGGATAGTTTTAACTTTTGCCATTCTTTAAACAAACATTTTCTGATAATCTGATATAGTCTAATCATTGTGATAGTCACTGGAGCTAGATTAATAAGCTATCCCTGACTTCAAGTTAAACCCAGCGTAGGCAGAAAATTGACCTCTAAACTTGTGAGAAGTGGATTTAGGATCATGCTCCTTAAATCACAATCAGTATTGGGTATATCCCATGGGCCATTACATCAGAGGCAGGGTAGACTGCAGGAAAACAGATTTTCAGAGGTACAGCTGAAGGCAGAGATTTTGTTCAGAGAGCCCCTGGGCAATGAAGCTGTTTTGTTCCTTAAGTTATATTGTTGTTGAGAAAATGACTTTTGTTCCAAAAATTAGGAGATATCTGTATTTGTAAAGGTCCACTTAAATGCAGAAACATAGATTAATAGTGTGAATTCCTCTGGAATGGTGATGTGACCCCCTGCCCTCAAATTTGTAGGGCAGCAATGATTGAACTAGCTTTCCAGATCTGGTAACACCTTACCCAACATAGATGTCTGTACCTGTGTCACAGGCCGAGGAACAAGGGAAGGCCACGACAAGATGCTGTCTCTCTGCTCCTCCATTTTGCCAACTGTAGCCTGCATTAGCACTAAGTTTGTGTACCATAAGCTAATTAACTATGGTATTAATGTACATGTGTGTGTATGGTCCCTTTCTGCTAATTTTTAATACATCATAAATGACACAGTGCTATAATTGAAATTCATACAAGGTCGGTAATGGTGAAGGAGGGAGTAATTAAGTGGGGAGGGGAAGGAAGGATGAGGGTCACCTTTGCAGAGACAGTGATGGATCTTAGAGGATGAATAGGCCTGCATCTGATGCAAGGTGCAAGGCACAGTGCCATCAGATAGTGTTGCATGTGTCACAGCTTGAATTGTGTTACCCCCAAATTCACACAGGAAAGTCTTAGCCCCTAGTGACTCAGAATTAAGAAAAGGTCTTAACAGAGGTCACCAAATTAGAGTGAGGTCATTAGGGTAAGTCCTTAGCCCAATATGAGTGGTGTCCATATAAAAAGACGAAAATTTAGACACAAACACAAATAAAGAGAAGATGATATGAAGAGACACAGGAATAGGAAGGAGACAGCCATCTACAAGCCAAGAAGAGAGGCCTGAAGCATATCCTTCCCTCTCAGAATCAGAAGGAACCAATGCACAGGCACACACCTTTATTTTGAATATTTAGCCTCCAGAACTGTGAGACAGTAGATTTCTGTCAATTAAGTCCATGATTTGTCCTACAAAACTAATTTGTGTTTGGGGAATGATATCCCCCAAAGACTTTCTTGTTCTCCCAAAAAGTTGTAATGTCCTGGGGGAAGGGGTAGAGAGCCAGTCTACAAAAGGCCAGCAGAAGGGACCACTCCATCATTCATTTCCATGCCCAGATAGAGTGCAGGCCGCCTGGACGGCTCCTTGGTGCAGTAGATGTACACCTTGGATTTTCACGAATTCCTTGTCAAGTCTTTGACCTCTCCCCCTACCAAAGCCAACTGAATTTTCTTTCTGCTGATGTGAAGTTACCACAAGCCTTGTGTTTGCTTCGTTGTATTCCTACCCCACCCATTCCCATGGCATCATGTGTCAGAGCTGGTGTTATTCTTCAAGAGCATCCCATGGAATGATATGTAGTCTCACCCATAGTATCTGGTGACTTCTGTCACATCCTTTATTCTTCTTGACAATCCCAAATGTGCTTGTAACACCATTGCTTCTAAGAAATAAGTTGAAAAAACGAAGGAAAACATTAATTTGATTCTTCTGTGCATATTCTGTACGTGTGCATTGGATACTGGTGCTGTGACTGGTTTTACTACCCACCAGAACACGATTCTAATGAATCCTTGTTCTGAAGCCATCTGTCTCATAAACTATGTCAACATACTTTATTTTGGGGATACTAGAGATTGAACCCAGGCTTGCTCTATCACTGAGCTATATCCCCAGCTTTTTTGTGTTGTTGAAGTTTTAAATTTTGTTACAGGGTCTGACTAGGTTGCTCAGTCTGGCCTTGAACTTTCGATCCTCCTGCCTCAGCCTCCCAGTAGCTGACATTACAGGCATCTGCCACCACACCTGCCCAGTGAATATACTTTAACTACCAAATTCCAAAAAATTGTAGATTATTTTAATGCAAACAATAAATGCAGATTTTTATTTTAGGCCATGATGACTTTTTGTTTTGTTTGGGTGATTTTTCTTTTTTCCCTATTTTTGGTTTTGGGAGCTTTTTCTTTTGTCTTAATTTTAATTGGCACTGTGTTTTAATTAGAAGCCTAATTAACCTTATCACACCTCACATAATTTTATTTTTACACTCCACCAAAATCTTAAGAATATTATGTACCTTTCAACTTTCTATATCCTTTGAAGTTTTGCTGTGCTTTATGTAGTTACTTCTGGTTTGTTTTTCATTTAAACCATTTCCAAAAAAAAAAAAAAGATAAGCCCTCCACTTCTGATGCTTCAGTGCTTTTCAAAGGTGTCCCAGCATCTTCATTCCCATCCGTATTTACGATCATTTCTTAACCAAGGTCTCCTGGCTCACTTTTCCACCTTCTGTGTCTTTCCCTTTTATTGTTCATGAGGTCAGGAATTTCTTTTAAAATGTAACTCTGAGCCAGGCTTGGTGGTGCATGCCTGTAATTCCAGTGGCTGGGGAGGCTGAGACCAGAGGATCTTGAGTTCAAAGTCAGCCTCAGCAATAGTGAGATGCTAAGCATCTTAGTGAGACCCTGTCTCTAAATAAAATACAAAATAGGGCTGGAGATGGGGCTCAGTGGTTGAGTGCCCCTGTACTTAAAAAAATATCCCCTGTTCAATCCCCTGTACTTTAAAATAAAATGAACTCTGAACTGTCACTCCCATTCCTTATAGATATCAGTGGCTCCCTAGTGATCCTCAATTGAGAGTGAGGTGTTAGGGCCTTATTATAGCAGTTTATCTCCTCTAAACATTCTCCTTTTACCCACATAAAACTAGTTGTTGTAGCCCAAAGGGGCTGCTGGGGCTTCTCGCTTCTTCTACCTGGAGCACCCTTTTTTCCAGTGAATTTCTATTTATTCTTCAACACCTGGCTCAGAACTTACCTCTTCAGTTCTGTCTTCTGCGACCTCCTCAGATGGCACAGTCTAATCTCTCCCCAGTGCTTTCTTACACATTTGTAAGTATCAGGAGTGTAGTTGAATAAAGTAGTAATCATGCTTATTTAATGACATTTCACTTGTTATATGTACGCGTAAGTAAAAGGCTTTCATTTTTTTAATGTGACTATAAAACCTAAAGAGCTATAAAATAGTCAAATACCTTCAATATTTAATTATTAATTATTCTTTAGTATTTAAAATCATATATAAAATTATGTTTCAATTTAGAAATATGGTTTATTTTTCATTCTCACAATTTTACAGAGACTTTTCATATTTTCTGATACTGTATTTGTCATTACCAGAGCCACATTTTGAGTCATAAGGAATACTCTCACCAGAGTACACCTTCTTCACATCTATTAGTTTGAGATATTATACTTTAAAAAAACTCATGCATGATGCTATCATTAGAAATTTTCCCACAAGCCACAAGAACCCATTTGACTATAGATATGTAATCATGACCTCCTTAAAGTAATTATTTACAGCATTATTTTTTAAAATGATCTCAAGTATGCTTTTTTCCAACAACGTCTGTCTTTTGCTTTGTGCTTACTCCCAGAAATAATTAAGCCTCTTACATTCCTTTTTCCCTTTTTAGTAATCCTATCATAATGACCTTTTTAAACATCCAAACTAGTACTGATTGCTATTGTTTATTCACTAAATACTATGAGGCTATTTTTTTTTAATAATCAAAACGATATCCACTTCCTACAATGGTGGACTGGGTCACTCAGCTAGTTCTTCCTTTCACATTTTATTATCCAGGACAAGGTGATTAGCCAAACCTGAAGCTCGTGACACAGGAAACTACATCTTCCCAAAAGGAAGGCTCATCCAATATTTCAAACAGTAATAAAATCTAGCTATTCTAAACCACTACTGTCCTCAATGGTTTGGGAAAATAAATATTCTCTTTGGAGACTGATAACTTCACTTTAGGCCTCAAATAACTCTACAAAAATGTCCAATAAAAGTAATAAAGCACAAGAGGAAACAATAATATGAGTTATATCCAGAAGAATAACAGAGAATAAAGATCTACAGAAGCTTCAAATTTTGAGATTATTGGACACAAACTAAAAAGGGCTGCTTACAGTATTCAAGAAGATTAAAAAAACAAGCTTAGATTTCAACAGGGAACAATAGCAATAAAATAAAAGATTTGAAAATGAACCACATAGGAATTTGAGAACTAAGAATTACAATAAGCAATGAAATCAGTGAATGTTTTAACTTCAGATTAGACACATCTGAAGAGTGAATTGTCAAAGTAGAAGAAAAAGCAAGAGAAAATAATCAAAATGAAGTATGTAAAAATCAAAGGATATAATAATGGGAAACAAAGATAAGAGATTTAGAGAACATAAAGAATTCTAGTATAATAATTGAATTGCTCACCACCCAAAAAAGTATTCTATAATTGAAAAGAGAAAGTCTGAAAACTTGGCACAGTTTATGAAAAAAATCACAAAGATTCAAGAAATCCAAAAAATTCCAGGCCAAATATATAGTTTTGAATTTATTTATTTATTTTTATTTTAAGTTTTGGGTTTTTTTTAAAGAGAGAGAGAGAGAATTTTTTTTTTTTTTAATTTTTTATTGTGGGTTGTTCAAAACATTACAAATTTCTTGACATATCATATTCCACACTTTGATTCTAGTGGGTTATGAACTCCCACCTTCACCCCATACACAGATTGCAGATTCACATCAGTTACACATCCATTGATTTACAAATTGCCATACTAGTGTCTGTTGTGCTCCGCTGCCTTTCCCATCATCCACCCTCCCCCCTCCCCACCTCTCCCCTCCCCTCCCCTCCTCTCTCTCTACCCCCTCCACTGTATAACCCTGAGGGTCTCCTTCCATTACCGTGCAATTTACCTTCTCTCTCCCTTTCCCTCCCACCTCTCATCCCTGTTAAATGTTAATCTTCTTCTCCTGTTCTTCGTCCCTACTCTGTTCTTAGTTACTTTCCTTATATCAAAGAAGACATTTGGCATTTGTTTTTTAGGGATTGGCTAGCTTCACTTAGCATAATCTGCTCTAATGCCATCCATTTCCCTGTAAATTCTATGATTTTGTCATTTTTTAATGCAGAGTAATACTCCATTGTGTATAAATGCCACATTTTTTTTATCCATTCGTCTATTGAAGGGCATCTAGGTTGGTTCCACAGTCTTGCTATTGTGAACTGTGCTGCTATGAACATCGATGTAGCAGTGTCCCTGTAGCATGCTCTTTTTAGGTCTTTAGGGAATAGACCAAGAAGGGGAATAGCTGGGTCAAATGGTGGCTCCATTCCCAGCTTTCCAAGAAATCTCCATACTGCTTTCCAAATTGGCTGCACCAATCTGCAGTCCCACCAGCAATGTACAAGTGTACCCTTTTCCCCACATCCTCGCCAGCACTTGTTGTTGTTTGACTTCCTAATGGCTGCCAATCTTACTGGAGTGAGATGGTATCTTAGGGTGGTTTTGATTTGCATTTCTCTGACAGCTAGAGATGTTGAGCATTTTTTCATGTACTTGTTGATTGACTGTATGTCCTCCTCTGTGAAGTGTCTGTTCAGGTCCTTGGCCCATTTGTTGATTGGGTTGTTTGTTCTCTTATTGTCTAATTTTTTGAGTTCTTTGTATACTCTGGATATTAGGGCTCTATCTGAAGTGTGAGGAGTAAAGATTTGTTCCCAGGATGTAGGCTCCCTATTTACCTCTCTTATTGTTTCTTTTGCTGAGAAAAAACTTCTTAGTTTGAGTAAGTCCCATTTGTTGATTCTAGTTATTAACTTTTGTGCTATGGGTGTCCTATTGAGGAATTTGGAGCCCGACCCCACCGACTGTAGATCGTAGCCAACTTTTTCTTCTATCAGACGGCGCGTCTCTGATTTGATATCAAGTTCCTTGATCCATTTTGAATTCACTTTTGTGCATGGCGAGAGAAAGGGATTCAGTTTCATTTTGTTGCATATGGATTTCCAGTTTTCCCAGCACCATTTGTTGAAGATGCTATCCTTCCTCCATTGCATGCTTTTAGCCCCTTTATCAAATATAAGATAGTTGTAGTTTTGTGGATTGGTTTCTGTGTCCTCTATTCTGTACCATTGGTCCACACGCCTGTTTTGGTACCAGTACCATGCTGTTTTTGTTACTATTGCTCTGTAGTATAGTTTGAAGTCTGGTATCGCTATACCACCTGATTCACACTTCTTGCTTAGCATTGTTTTTGCTATTCTGGGTCTTTTATTTTTCCATATGAATTTCATGATTGCTTTCTCTATTTCTACAAGAAATGCCAAAAAAAAAAAAAAAAAAAAAAAAAAAAAAAAAAAAAAAAAGTGCTATGGGGATTTTGATTGGCATTGCATTAAACCTATAGAGAACTTTTGGTAATATCGCCATTTTGATGATGTTAGTTCTGCCTATCCATGAACAGGGTATATTTTTCCATCTTCTAAGATCTTCTTCTATTTCTCTCTTTAGGGTTCTGTAGTTTTCATTGTATAAGTCTTTCACCTCTTTTGTTAGGTTGATTCCCAAGTATCTTATTTTTTTTGAAGATATTTTGAATGGAGTGGTTGTCCTCATTTCCATTTCAGAGGATTTGTCGCTGATATACAGGAATGCCTTTGATTTATGCGTGTTGATTTTAAATCCTGCCACTTTGCTGAATTCATTTATTAGCTCTAATAGTTTCTTTGTAGACCCTTTTGGGTCTGCTAGATATAGAATCATATCATCTGCAAATAGTGATAATTTAATTTCTTCTTTTCCTATTTTTATGCCTTTAATTTCTTTCGTCTGTCTAATTGCTCTGGCCAGTGTTTCGAGAACTATGTTGAAGAGAAGTGGAGAGAGAGGGCATCCCTGTCTTGTTCCAGATTTTAGAGGGAATGCCTTCAGTTTTTCTCCATTCAGAATGATGCTAGCCTGAGGCTTAGCATAGATTGCTTTTACAATATTGAGGTATGTTCCTGTTATCCCTAGTTTTTCTAGAGTTTTGAACATAAAGGGATGCTGTACTTTGTCAAATGCTTTTTCCGCATCTATCGAGATGATCATATGGTTCTTATTTTTAAGTCTATTGATGTGGTGAATAACATTTATTGATTTCCGTATATTGAACCAGCCTTGCATCCCAGGGATGAATCCTACTTGATCATGGTGTACAATTTTTTTTATATGTTTTTGTATCCGATTCGCCAGAATTTTATTGAGGATTTTTGCATCTAGGTTCATTAGAGATATTGGTCTGTAGTTTTCTTTCTTTGAAGTGTCTTTGTCTGGTTTAGGTATCAGGGTGATGTTGGCCTCATAGAATGAATTTGGAAGTTCTCCCTCCTTTTCTATTTCCTGAAGTAGCTTGAAAAGTATTGGTATTAGTTCTTCTTTAAAGGTTTTGTAAAATTCTGCTGTATACCCATCGGGACCTGGGCTTTTCTTAGTTGGTAGTCTTTTGATGGTTTCTTCTATCTCCTCAATTGATATTGGTCTGTTTAGGTTTTCTATATCCTCCTGACTCAATCTGGGCAGATCATATGACTTAAGAAATTTATCTATGCCTTCACTATCTTCTAATTTATTGGAGTATAAGGATTCAAAATAGTTTTTGATTATCTTCTGTATTTCTGAAGTGTCTGTTGTGATATTGCCTTTTTCATCCTGTATGCTAGTAATTTGAGTTCTCTCTCTTCTTCTCTTCACTAGCATCGCTAAGGGTCTGTCGATTTTGTTTATTTTTTCAAAGAACCAACTTTTAGTTTTGTCAATTTTTTCAATTGTTTCTTTTGTTTCGATTTCATTAATTTCAGCTCTGATTTTAATTATTTCTTGCCTTCTACTTCTTTTGCTGTTGTTTTGCTCTTCTTTTTCAAGGATTTTGAGATGAAGTATGAGATCATTTATTTGTTGGTTTTTTCTTTTTTTAAGGAATGAACTCCAAGCAATGAATTTTCCTCTTAGAACTGCTTTCAATGTGTCCCATAGATTCCGATATGTTGTGTCTGTGTTTTCATTTATCTCTAAGAATTTTTTAATTTCCTCCTTGATGTCTTCTATAACCCATTGATCATTCAGTAACCTATTGTTCATTCTCCAATTGATGTATGCTTTTTCCTTCCTTCTTTTATCGTTGATTTTCAGTTTCATTCCATTATGATCAGATAAGATGCATGGTAATATCTCTACTCCTTTATATTGTCTAAGAGTTGCCCTGTGACATAATATATGATCTATTTTTGAGAAGGATCCATGTGCTGCTGAGAAAAAAGTGTAACTGCTTGATGTTGGGTGGTATACTCTATATATGTCAATTAGGTCTAGGTTATTAATAGTGTTATTGAGTTCTATAGTTTCCTTATTCAACTTTTGTTTGGAAGATCTGTCCAGTGGCGAGAGAGGTGTGTTGAAGTCTCCCATGATTATGGTGTGGTGGTCTATTAGACTCTTGAACTTGAGAAGAGTTTGTTTGACGAACATAGCTGCACCATTGTTTGGGGCATAAATATTTATGATTGTTATGTCTTGTTGGTGTATGGTTCCCTTAAGCAGTATGTAGTGTCCCTCTTTATCTCTTTTGATTAACTTTGGCTTGAAATCTATTTTATTTGATATGAGTATGGACACGCCTGCTTGTTTCCGAAGTCCATATGAGTGATATGATTTTTCCCAACCTTTCACCTTCAGCCTATGTATGTCTTTTCCTATCAAATGCGTCTCCTGTAGGCAGCATATTGTTGGGTCTTGTTTTGTGATCCATTCTACTAGCCTGTGTCTCTTAATTGGTGAGTTTAAGCCATTAACATTTAGGGTTATTATTGAGATATGGGTTGTTCTTCCAGCCATATTTGTTTATTTATGTTACTAAACATGGTTTGTTTTCCTCTTTGATTGTTCCCCCCCCCTTTACTGTCCTACCTCCCACTGTTGGTTTTCATTGTTATTTTCCATTTCCTCTTCCTGTAATACTTCGGCTAGGATGTTTTGAAGAGATGGTTTTCTAGCTGCGAATTCTTTAAACTTTTGTTTATCGTGGAAGGTTTTAATTTCATTCTCCATCCTGAAGCTTAATTTCGCTGGATACACAATTCTTGGTTGGAACCCATTATCTTTCAGTGTTTGAAATATGTTATTCCAGGATCTTCTAGCTTTCAGAGTCTGTGTTGAAAGATCAGCTGTTATCCTGATTGGCTTGCCCCTAAATGTAATCTGCTTCCTTTCTCTTGTAGCTTTTAAAATTCTCTCCTTATTCTGTATGTTGGGCATCTTCATTATAATGTGTCTAGGTGTGGATCTCTTATGATTTTGCACATTCGGCGTCCTGTAGGCTTCTAGGATTTGGGATTCTGTCTCATTCTTCAAGTCTGGGAAGTTTTCTTGTATTATTTCATGGAATAGACTGCTCATTCCTTTGGTTTGGAGCTCTGTACCTTCCTGTATCCCAATGACTCTTAAGTTTGGTCTCTTAATGTTATCCCATATTTCTTGGATGTTCTGCTCATGGTTTCTTAACAGTCTTGCTGAGCTGTCTATGTTCTTTTCCAGTTGAAATACTTTGTCTTCATTGTCTGATGTTCTATCTTCGAAGTGTTCTACTCTGTTGGTAGTATTCTCCATTGAGTTTTTAAGTTGGTTTATTGCTTCCTGCATTTCTAGGATTTCTGATTGCTTGTTTTTTATAACCTCTATCTCCCTGTATAGTTGATCCTTTGCTTCCTGGATTTGTTTGCGTAATTCGTTGTCGAAGTGATCTTTCATTGTCTGATTTTGCTGTTTAATGTCTTCCTTGATACTCCAGATCATCTGAAGCATGTATATCCTGAATTCTTTATCTGACATTCCATCTGCTGCAGCTGTTACCTCTTCTAAAGTTGCGTTGACCTGCATTGCTTGTGGTCCTTTCTTTCCTTGTCTTTTCATACTGCTTGCGTATCTTTCCTGCAGGTGCGGGCGGCGGCTCTGCTCTCTCCTTATTCCAATTGGGGTGTCGTGGCTACCACGCCGGCAGGTCACTGGGCCTGTTCTGGGAGCTGGTGGCGGCTCTGTTCTGCCCCTACTCCAATTGGGGTGACGTGTCTGTCGTACCAGCAGGCCACTGGGCCTGTCCCGCTGGTCGGTCGCAGATCTGCCCACCTTTCGGGCACGGGTGGAGGCTCTGCTTTGCCCCTACTCCAATTGGGGTGTCGTGACTACCCCGCCTGCAGGATGCTGGGTCTGTTCCTGGCAAGGGAGGCGACTCTGCTCTGTCACTACTCCAATTAGGGTGGTGTTTGTACCCCGCCGGCAGGCTCCTGGGCCTGATCCGCCGGTCTGTTGTAGGTCTGCCTACCTTGAAGGCGCGGGCGGCGGATCTGCCCTGCCCCTCCTACCACGCCTGCGGACCCCTGGGCCTGATCTGCAGGTTGATCACTGGTCTGCTCACCCTGCGGGCACGGGTGGTGGTTCCGCTCCACCCCCACTCCAATTGGGGTCACGTGACCACCACACCGGCAGGGCCTGATCCGGGCGTGGGATAAGGATCTGCTCTGCCCCTACTCGAGTTGGGGTGACGTGTGTACCACACTGGCAGGCCACTGGGCCTGACCCGCCAGGCTGTCACAGGTCTGTTTACCTTGCAAGCGCGAAGGGCGGCTCTGCCCTGCCCCTCCTACCACGCCCATGTACTACTGGGTCGTGGGTCTGCCCACCTGGCGGGTGTGGGTGGCGGCTCCGCTCCGCCCCCTCTCCAATTGGGGTCACGCGGTCACCACGCTGGCGAGCCGCTGGGCCTGCTCCGGGGGCTGGCGGCGGCCCGGCTCCTTCCCTCTGGCTCGAGGACAAATTGAGGAGACTCGGGTGACTGAGCCTCACCCCCCTTACCAGGAGACCAACTGCTTATGTCACCGCTGGTATTGATGAAGATCTCTCCTCCACCGCTTTCTGCTGACATCAGATCTCTGCCATGTTGGTATCCTATGCGAATGGCAGCATTTCGTTCCCCTTGCCAGGCAACCCAAGCAATGGGTGAGTCCTGACCTGCCCTCAGCAGGACCCGGACCGAGACACAGTTTCCGCGGGCTCCTAGCCCCGGTCCAGGGAAGTTCCGGGAACCGGAACTCGGCCGCTCCGTGCTCGGTGTAAGCTCCTATAAGTGTAAGCTCCAAGAAGCAGTCCCCGCGGGCTCAGTTCCGGGAGCTGGAATTCGGCTTCTTGGTGTTTCGTGTTTGCTCTGATATTAGCAGGGTCCAAGAAGCAGCCTCCGCAGGCTCCGCAGCCCGGAGCCAGGGCGGTTCCGGGACGGTTCCGGGAGCCGGGACTTGGCCGCCCCGCGCTCCGTGTTCACTCCGATAAGATCAGATTTTAAGAAGCCCCCAGGCGCTGAACCCTAGCAATCTGTCTGCAAGCCGCAGGCGAATTGCAGCCTGAAATTACCTGTTCTATGGCTGAATGAGCTGCGGTCAGTCAAAAACAGGTGTGGTGACGTCAGTTTACCAACATGGTGGCTGCTGGCCTCCTCTGTGGTCTGACCGGTGTGGAGAACCGAGATGGACCGCTTCCTTCCCCGTCTCGAACCCAGAATTCAGCCCTGAGTGCGGTGCTTGCGCGTCTGGCAGAAACTGCAGCGCTGTAACCCTGCGTCTCTATCCCAGCGCGCCTTGCAGACTCTAGCCGCGGGGCGATTTGCTTAATAAGCAGTGTTACCCTCCATGCGACAAACCTCTCGCGTTTGAGTCCCCGTAGCCGATCCTCATGCGATGGAAATCCTTCCTCCAGGTTCCGGCGCACCCCACTATTGCTGGAAATTCCTAACAAGATATCCTTTAGCCGTCCTGACTTGTCATACTCCCACACAGTGAAGCAGCACACGGGGGTAATGCACTCCCCTCGCCGCCATCTTCGAGAGAATTTTTTAATATTTATTTTTTAGTTCTCGGTGGACACAACATCTTTGTTTGTATGTGGTGCTGAGGATCGAACACGGGCCGCACGCATGCCAGGCTAGCGCGCTACCGCTTGAGCCACATCCCCAGCCCCTATTTTATTTTAAGTTTTATGACCCAGGGTACTAAGCAAAATATATTTTTAAAATCCTTACCTAGATGCATTATGTTGA
Organism: Marmota monax; assembly: GCF_021218885.2. Lineage (NCBI taxonomy): Eukaryota > Metazoa > Chordata > Mammalia > Rodentia > Sciuridae > Marmota > Marmota monax. The sequence goes on from NW_026695212.1 coordinate 1,442,010, forward strand.
AACTGTAGAATTCCAAAGATGAATTGAAAACTTAAAACTCCTGGAGAAAAAAGGTTTCATCCAAAGTAATGACAGACTGACAGTAAACATCTCACTCGATAAGAACATGGAAGCCACAGGAAATTGCAGTGGTACCTTCCATATACAGAAAGAAAATAACTGCCAAGTAGAAAAATATCTTTCATAAGTGAAGGTGAAATAAAGGATGTTTTCAAATGAAAAACAGACTCATACTAAAAGAATTTTTAAAGGGTACTCAAAATACAAGGAAAAGAGATCAAAGAATGTAATAAATATATGAATAAAGCTAAGTGAATATTGATTGTATAAAACAATAACTAGTAATGTCTTATTTAAATATATGAAAATATTTACCTGCATGTCCTATTCAATCCATTACAAAAATAGCATATAAATCTGGAGGAGGAAGATAAAGCTATCAATTTACATTAAACTTTGATAAACAAAGGCAGGCCTATGACCTTTGGTAAGTAAGATAGATTTTTAAAACTCCTGGAAGATAAATAAATAAAAAGGCTCCTAGAAGATAACATAGAACAGTATCTTCCTGACCATGTGATAGGAAAATATTTCTTAAATGGGACACAAAAAGCACCAATCACAAAGGAAAGAATCAATAAATTGATTACATTAAAATTGGAGACTGTTCATCTAAATAACAGTGAAAGTCATGGCACAGAGTGGGAAAAGGCATTTATAACATGCATAATTAACAAAAGACTCATATCCATATCTGTAAATCAGTGAGAAAAAGACTCATCACAGGAGAAAACTGAGCAAGAGATTAGAACAAAGCACTCCTAAGGAAGGAGATCCAAACTGCCTTAAAACTTTGTTCAATGACATACATCAAGGAAAAGCATGTGGAAACCCCAGGGAGATACCACTGCTCAGTGATTTAAACTGAAAAGACCAAAAATATTAACTATTGATGAGGATAGGAATTCTCCTACCTGCTGGTGAAAATATAAACTTCCACAGTCACTGTGGAAAACATTCTGGCAATACTCCTCAGCAGGAATTCTATCCATTTATATGAGGCCCAACAAAATTGCATTCATAGTAGCATTATTCATAATAGCCAAAAACTAAAAATAAATTCTCTATAAATAGCTAAGGGATAGAGCACTTGCGTAGCATGCCTGAGGCCCTGAATTCAATCCCCAGCACCACAATAAATAAATAAATAAACTAACAAATAAATAAATGTGATATAATGTGGTCTTATAGTAAATGTTCATCTATAAAGTACCATACCCGTAAGAAATGAATGAATCTCACTAACATTGAGCAATCGAAGCAAGACAAAGAATACATGCTGTAGAATTCCATTTATGCAAAGTACAAAATGGACAAAACTAATATGTTGTTAGAAATCAGGGGACCTTGGAGGAAGAGGGAAGAGTGTGTGGAAGTGGGTAACAGAGGTTTCTTGTCTGTTGTTTATGGTCACAACAGTTGTCCACTCTGATCATTCATCAGGCTGTACACACATGGCCTCTATTTTTCAGCATGTAGTTTCACTTCAGTTAAAAAGGTTATTTAAAGCAAAGGAGTAATTGTGAAAACCCGTGATCTCTGAGATTTAAATATAAAGTATTGTATATTTCAGTAAATTTCAAAGGAATCCTCCTCTTACTTTGGTGATGTGAGGTATTGATGACCTGTCTCTCTCCCCTAATAGGCTCTGAACTCCTTGGGAGCGGGCCCCCATGTCCTCATCTCTGCTTGACACAGTGGACTCTCACTGAGCAGATGTGGGATCTGTGAAACAATGTACTAAACCTGAAAAATATATTTCTGTTCCAAGGTCAAAAAAACTACTGAAGCCACCTTGCAGACAATACAAGATATGGTCACCATTGAGGACTATGATGTATCTGAATGTTTCCAGCACAGCCGCTCCACAGAGTCTGTGAAGTCCACTGTCTCTGAAACCTACCTGAGCAAACCCAGCATCGCCAAGAGGAGAGCCAACCAGCAGGAAACCGAGCAATTCTACTTCATGGTACTCCCATTGCTCCCCCAGCCACTCTTGACAGGGCCCAGATCCACAGTTCCCTAGTGCTCCTTCCATAACTGCATCAGAATCATCTGGGGTCTTGATTAAGATATGGACTCCTGGGGCTGGGGTTGTGGCTCAGCGGTAGAGGCCTAGCATGCACGAGGCACTGGGTTCCATCCTCAGCACCAAATAAATGTAAAATAAAGATATTGTGTCTACCTAAAATTAAAAATAAATAAATATTTTTTTTAAAAAAGATATGTACTCCTATCCACACTCAGAGTTCCTGATTCATTCAGTCTTGATAGAATTAGGAGTTCATGAAGAAGTTAAGACTGCTCTAAAAATAGGAACTTTAGGGGCTGGGGTTGTGGCTCAGTGGTAGAGACCTTGCCTGGCACACATGTGAGGCACTGGGTTCGATCCTCAGCACCATATAAAAATAAATAAAGAATTGTCTCCATCTACAATTAAAAAAACAAATTTTTTTTAAAAAAGACCTTTAACTGCTTATTAAAATGCAGATTTGATTTCGGTGGGTCTGAGGAGGAAGGGGCCTGAGAGTCTGCACCTGGAATAGGCTCCCAAGTGATGGCTGATACTGTCAGACTGCAGACCGCACGTTGAGTAGCACAATTCTAGAATCGAGAAGATAAAAGTGACTGGGCTTGATATCTCTTATGAAAAGTTCCTTGACATTGAATAGTTTGAAAACTTAAAAAAATATATTTTTACCTTTCAATTGCCTTTTGCAGAAACTTAGAGAATATTTGGAAGGCAGTAATCTCATCACAAAACTTCAAGCCAAACATGACTTGCTGCAGAGGACTCTTGGAGAAGGTCAGTTATGTGGACTTTGTGGGAAGATAATGTGGATTATGTATTGTATCATGAGTGTATTCCATAAAGAGTGAATCATATACCTGCAATTTAAGAAACAACACTATGTGTTTAGAATTGCTTTATCTGTGCCTGTGATGATCAAGTTCTCCCCTCAATCCTTTTTTTTTAAGCTTGGTGGTGAACTTGAGGAATAGTCAATCGAGGGAGGGCTGACAACTAACACAGAGCTCCTGTGGGATCTTAGAGCATGGTGCTCTGATGGGGGACATTGGGAGGGCCTTACTTGCTGCCACCTGCTGACCCCAGTCACTTACTCCTTCCCTTCTTAGGCTTCTCCAGCCCCACCCCTGTTTGTTTTAATGGGCTGGTCTCTGTTGTTCCATCTATTGACTTTTTGGACTCTGGAAACCAGCTAAACGAGTTTGGGTGATTTTTTTTCCCTCTTTTATTAGGCATTCTTGGTAGTTGAGAAATAATAGTATAAGTAGATTGCTCTGTCTAATAATAAAAACAAATGCAAGAGTTAATGCTTATATAAGACTTTCTCTGGGCGGGGCATTGTTTTGAACTATATTCTTAATTGAGCGCTCTTAGTTTCTTCATTTTTACAAATGAGCAAAATGGACTAAAAACATAGGGGACTTGTGTAAATGCTATTCTTTCTCCTTTTGTCTTTATGAAATTTAAAAGGAAAAAATAAATACAAAGGCCTCAGAGTATGCAACTTTAATTATCTTTTATTTACACTAGATCCTGCTAGACATTCTAAAAAGTAAAAGAAAATTTAGAAGAGGGTGAGAAATGAGTGAAATGAGTGGAGTGATCGAGTCAAAAAGAGATTGCCACACATAGACCTGTACCCGGGCCTCCTATCATTCCGGAATCTTCCTTGCCCAGCAGTATTCCCATCACCTGTCTCATCTTTTCCTCTAAAGAACCCGTCAACACCGGGGAATGACCACATGGAGAAAGGTTATCATGACCTAAGCCTCCACATATTACACAGTTAAGATGTCCTATTCCAAAACAAAAGGCCAATTTTACCTAAGAGAGAAAATATTTAAACTACTGAAAAGTGACTAAAAAATAAAACAACCAAATGCAATGTGTGGCCCTTCATTAAATCCTGAATCAAAAAACAAAAGTTATGAAGGACATCTTAAGCACAATGGGAAAATAAATATAAACTTTATATTATTGAATTAATGTTAATTTTCTTAGTTATAATAATGGTACTGTGATTATAAAGAATGGTCTTATTCTTAAAAACACCCACTTTAGTATCATTACTTTTAAATGGTTCAGAAAAAGACAGATGATAAAACCTGTGTGGTAAGTGTGAACAACTTGGAAATCTAAACAAAGGGTATAGGATATTCCTGGTACTATTCTTTCAACTCTTCTGTAGGTTTGAATTAAAAAAAAAAAAAAAAAAAAAAAAAAGCCTTTTTATCTCAATAGTTTTCTCACTGAGCAATTGTGTCACTTTTTTTCCCTTCTCCCTCATAGTGTCATGTAAATTCTTCCCCTACCCCTCATTTATCATAAATGCCTGATATTTTAAGCAATAACTTCAAGGTCAGTTGCCAGCCCCGAAGCATAAATTATCAAGTATAGAAGAATGCTTTCAGACACAAAGCTTTTCCCTACAAGTCTGAAGTCCTCCTGTCTTTAGAAATTGTTGAGTTTGAGAGAATTCAGTACTGTGGGTAAATTAAATTCATTCTTGGCGTTTTATGCAGACACGTGTTAATGTGGCTTAAAGCCACGTTCTGAAACTTTGATGGGACTTATTCAACATAATTTCTCCTAGGTCTCCTAGAGAGAAAGCCCCAATAGTTTTTACGTGTCATTTTACATGTCATTCTTGGATAGAGCTACATTTTGGCCAATTTGCTGAGTCTGTATGCCAGATTCTGTCTCTAGCTGCTGTGCTGTGTAAAGCCACATTATATCTTGTGAACCCTAAGCCAGAAATTCTTCGTCTTAGAATTTTCTTTCAGTGGGTTCCAGTGTCCCACAGTGCCACACTATGTTCAGGTGTCCGAGATCTTCACTGCTTTCAGTTTCTTCTGCAGAAGGAACTGGATGGCTTTCATGTGGTGGCCGCAGACACACTGGGCTCTGCCCACAGGTTGCAGACCTCTGTATTCCCCAGTCCTGCCCCTCAAGCAAGCTTGGCAACACACCAGTTTCTGGTCAGTGGCTGGGTTTGTCACCCAGAGAAAATCTGAGCATGGTAGACATGCTCCACCTTTCAGTTGTGACCATTGTGAGTCTGCTGGCTTTCCATGCAAGCCCTATTCACATTAATTCGCTTATACTAAAGGAGACCAGGGGATTTAATGGCACCTGTCCCACGGTGAAGTAATCCAATGGTGAGCCCTTAGGAAGGGATCCAAGTCCTGATTTGGTTAAATAAGGTTAGTAGGACAGGATGAAGGGGCATGTTTGGGGACAGTCTTGACTTTTGAGATAGAAATCACCTCTCTGAATTATACTAGACTCACTGCTGCAAAAACTGCCTTCATGGTAAAACAAATAGAGCCTAACCCCAGGATTTAGCAGTTGATCGTGCACAGCTGAGACTCTAACTACAGACATGTGTTTGGCCTGCCGTACTGCTCGCTTTTGGCAGGCTACCAGTGGCCCAGTAAGTTCTGTGCTTTACAACATTGTGAAACAACTACATGGGGCTCTTAAAGTGACACTGTCAAAATTCAGAATTCTAAATCTTCAAAAAGTATTAATATAGAAAGAAACACATAATGAGCTCTTAAAGCCACACTCACCATCACCACCTTCATCCTTCAGCAATACCACTATATCATTTTGTGATGTCATTTGTTTTTAAATCCATTTGATTGATGATAGTAAATGAAATATACATCTATAAAACTGAGGTTCTTTTTCAGTAGTGAGCCTTAATATTCACATTGGCTTCTTTGTGTACATAAGGAGCTAAGAGCGTGTAAATATCTATAAAAACCTTTTGCTAAACCCAGAAAATCTGACAGTGAAAGCCGAGTTCTACGTTACATTGTTTTCTGCCCTGGGCCTAAGGAATTCAATGGGGTATCTTCACGTAATCCATTGTCTGTCTTTGAGTAGGAGTACAAATATACTTTCAAAAGACAAGCTGATTGTGAATAATTATGTCTTCTTAGAAAAGCACTGAAGTAGTTGGTATTCTTAAGGAAGAAAAGGACTGGGAAGTGACGCCAGGAATCCTCATCAGTCATTCATTAGGACAAATCCGTGGTGTCTCCATCCAGTTTGAGCTGTGCATATTTTAAATTTTTTCTCTAGCTTTTTTTTTTTTTAAATCTCGAGTTGTCGCCAAATTGTGTGTCGTTTTTTCCCTTTTGCTACATAGAGACACGATGCATTTAGGTGTGAAAAATAATTCACTTCATAATTCTCAAGTGAAATTTAAGAGTAATCAAAGGGAGTGTATGTACCAAGAAAGTTAATCCTGGGTCATTTTATTTCCTCCAAATGTCTTATATGGGAGAGGAAGGCAGTGTGTGGCTCTGTAGTTTTCAATAATTAAATAGGCTTCCAAAGAAAATGCTTGAAATCTAATCCTCAGACCACTGGAAGCTTTCACATCTCTCTGGGAAGGAGAGCCTTCAAAGCCTGTGCATTATTGATCTATTAATGATGATACTGATTAAAAAATAAAACCTCATTCATCAGCTGAGACACACTGAGGTCTATTAGCTGAGAAAACGATGGATGTGGTGGTGCATGCTGTGAGTGATAGTTCTTGCAAAGCTTGTTCTTGGTTCATTACTCAAAACTTATCTTTTATAGGTTTTTAATTTTTTATTTCATGCTATTAACTATAGATGGATGGAGCAAAATAATTTTAAGCCACTTTATATAATCATCCTTTTCTAAATCTAGGGAATAACTTGATGGGATATTTTAACAACAAAAAAGAAAAATATTCAGGTTCTAAAACATTTCACTTCTAAGTATTATCATCAGCATCACTACCATTGACTCACTTGAAAATGATTAGCCTGTATTATTTAAGGTTTCAGATATTTGCTAATTTAATAATTTTCATATTTATGTAATGTTTTTAGATTTACTAAAACCTTTATGATTTTTTTATTCTTCTAGGACAGACAGAATCATAAGCTATGATTCATACTTTTCCTATAGGATTACTCAAAGTGTTTTCCAGGAAAAAAGACTCACTTTTTTTTTTCTGTTTGTTTGTTTGTCTATTTGTGGTGCTGGGATAGAACTCAGAGCCTTTGTGCATGCTAAGATGTGCTATACCACTGAGAGCTACATCCCCAGCCCAAGACTTACATTTTTAAATTAGTACAGTTAGTGCTTGGGAGCTCAGAGTTAGAATTAAAACAAACCTGGATCTAGAGCCAAGTCCACCCCTTACTAATAGCATGACCCTGGATAAGTCCTTTCTCTATGTGCTCAGTCTCTTTTGTAAAAGAAGAATAAGGTTATTGTGTAGAGTATTTAATATAAAGTGCTTAGTACACTTTACAATATTTGTTGCTTAATTAATACTTAGAACTGTTATTATCACAGTGTGTAATAAATATTAAACATCTTGATATTTTTATTTTTACTAATATATATATCATATCATACTTTTATTTCATAATAAAGCATGCAACATGACAATACAGAACAGCACAAGCCACATAGTTGCTTGAACCTCAACCATTTGCTCATTCTACTAGTTCACCCTTGGTGATCTCAGTCAGCTCCTATGGTCCCAGGACAACCTAACTGGTAGTGACTCAGATCTTTACCTCCATCCTTGTCCTCTCTGTGCCTTAACCTTATCTGGCCAGATTTCTGCTGGACACTTCCATTTGACAGTCTACAAATCCCCAAATGTCAGCCCACTGTCAGTCCCTCTCCTTCCCAGTAGTTCTCTTCCATTCATGAATATCTATATTTTTTCTGCAGTTCCGTGTAAATGTTCCCTTTGTTCTTCTCTCAAGTAGCAGAAGATCAGCAGAAGAAAAGAACCTATACTTAAAAAATAAAACCTAAAAGGACCTATAGTTAAAAGACAGAATCAGGTAGAGGAAGAGGAATCAGGTTCTTTCCCTTCCCCCTTATTTCCACCCAACTCTGGCCAAGAACTAATTCTGTCAACACTTATAGCAACCTAAATCTATCTATGTTGAAAAAGGTGTTCTCTGATATTATCTGTTGCCCCCTGCTTAATCACTAGATAAAAATCAAACACTTCATGTCACTTTTTATTCAAGAGCAGATAGAGCAGCAGGCTCTGTTACAGCCTGGAGTCTTCATCCACCATTCCCAAGAAGTCAGCTTTCTCTACAATGTGAATCTGCACTACAAAAGTATTATATATCATATACTTATAAGGCCTTGCCTATAAGTCTGAATCACTGCATTATGTTATAATGACCCAAGCTCACCCATTTTTGCTGCAATATGACCTTCCTCTGCCAGCTATATGTTCAAGCTGTTTCAGAATCAATCATCATTTTGCAAACAAACCAGCTGAATGGTTCAGCTCTCCCAAACCTCTTCTCCACCCAGAATGTAAGAAAGAGCAGACAGCAGCCATTGACACATATAAGCTTGAAATTAGAGCAGATCATGTGAGTGCTATGAAAATTCAGCCCTGTTATTTAAAACAAGTCAAGAAGCCCAAATGTCTAAGAAGCAATTCCTACTTTAAGTGACAGAACTCTATGAAAGGCTTTTAGCTTTCAAGTTGCTGGAATGCAGTATAATTTAATGTTCTTGTACATTATTATCTGCAAATGTCATTTCTGCTTAGAGAATGCAACTTCTCTTACAGTGCCCTGATTTCATGTCACAGAAAGAATACCAATTTTGTCTAAAGGAAATGGAGTTGTCTCAACTGTTTGACCTCATACTTCTCCCCAAATATCATTCAAGACAGAATAACTAACATGCAAATCTTGGATATATTGTATTTTTATTTTGTGTTTAAAATTACAGTCAAGTAGCTAATTCTTGTTAAAAAAAAAACTACCTCAAATTATCAGATGAAATGTTTACCTCATCTATAGAATTAATTAAAATTGTGTAAATTTCATGCAATATTGACTTTGAATTATTTGTCTACCTTTATATGGTATACTCATGCTTGCTACCATAAAATGTGTAAGTTAAAAACTCAGTATCTAAAAATAAGGGACAGATGATATAAAAGACTATCAAATCGACTCTACTGATTCCATTGAATTTACTAATTTTATTTTCTGTTTCTGCAGGTCATAGAGCTGAATATATGACTACAAGGTAGGAAGATATTTTATTATAATTGATAATGTATCTCACTTCCTTTTCTATTTAACAAGAATCAAATACTTGGGGTTCTCACCAGATTAGATACACTCTAGAATATCTGAGGGTTTCCCAGTGGAACTTTAAATCTTCTTTAATAAGCAGAACCAGTATCAAAGACCTCAGCTGAACAGGTTTGGTTTATCTAATCCAAACACATTAAGTTTTTAAAAATATTATGACAAGACTTTTGATTTGATAATTTAGTTAACATATAATATGATATGTATATCTACCGCAGTAGTAAGTAGAAAGTATTAGTTACAGCCAGGCTGGGTGGTACATGCTTATAATCCCAGCTACTTGGAAGGCAGAGGCAGGAGGAAAGTTTGAGGCCAGCCTGGGCAACTTAGTGAGACCCTGTCTCAAAATAAAAATTTAAAAGGACTGTGGATGTAGCTCAGTGGTAGAGCACTTTCCTAGCATGTGCAAAGCTCTGAGTTCAATACTTACTCCTATAAAAAAGAAAAAAACAAAGGAAAAAGGAAGGGAGGAAGGGAATAAAAAGAAAAAATTAGTTCCTTTATGCTTCTACTTTGTCTTATGTCAGATAAAAAGTAGAACAATATTGAACACAGGATTTTTAGCTTTCTGCTAAACCCTTTATGGTTCACTTTAAAAAGTGAAATTTTGGCTGGGCATGGTGGTGCCTGTAATCCAGTGGCTGGGGGTGGCTGAGGTAGGAGGATCACAAGTTCAAAGCCAGCCTCAGCAATTTAGTGAGACCCTAAGCATCTTAGCAAGACCCCATCTCAAAATATAAAACATTTTTTAAAAAGGGCTGGGGATGATGCTCGGTGGTTAAGTGTCCCTGGGTTCAATCCCTGTTTTTTTGTTGTTGTTGTTGTTTGTTTGTTTTTTTTAAGTTGAACTTCTAACACCTACAACCCATTGCTTTTTTTTCCCCTTACCTTTCATAGAAGGATTTTGAAGTTACTGTTAGGAAAGAAAAGCCATTTTGGAAGCTGATCCTGATTTGGATTGGAGAACACTTGTCCCTGCTTTTATGTTTCTATGGTACCATTTGTACAATAGCCAGAAATTATTCTAATTGATAGCAAGACTTTGGACTTTTGAAGGCTGTTTCGGTTTTGTTCTGTTTGAAGTAAGAGGTTTTTAGAACATTGGTGTATCTGGCAATTTGGTTTTCAAGGTTCTATACTGTTAGACAATTGATTCAGAAGGAAGTTCCTCTTACTTCCTGGTGAATTAACTGGAAAGATAAAGCTACTCACTTTTCTAAACTTATCAAAAAAAACTGCTGAGGTTTTTCTTTGGTTGGTCAGTGACAAAGAGGAATATTGCTTCTGCTAGTAGTATGCAGCTTATGGAGATAATTTTTACATATACTATCTCTTTAGACCATCATTTTTTTCCCTGCTGTTTCTAGGTTATGACTCATGTAAGCAACTAAAAATATTTAAAGTCTTCCAATGTAGTATTTTGCAATAAAAACTGTAATTGCCAAATAAGCTAGATATTCACATCAACCTGACAATACTTCCTCTCATGTGGACAAACCCATTCAGGAAATCAAACTGCCAGGAAGTCGAAGTTGTGTGATAGGCACAGAGCCAAAATGAGTCAGGCAGCTGGGAGCTGAATAGCCTTGACTCTGTTCACCTGATATGGGCAGAGTGGAACCAGAACTGTGGGCACCCTATTCTGCACCTCTGCCAAGAAATTGACTTTGATAGGTATTCATGCAGTTAATTTTATTCCAAGTCCCTCTCACAACTTTAGTTTCTTCACGTTTATCTCATACTTTAGAACCTTTGGGACAGACAATCTGCAGGTCTTTAGTAGAAATATCAAGACATCCCTGTTAGCTCCAGCTACGATTGCCTTGTGTCTTCCAATCATTCAGGAACAAATATCCAATGCCACTGGAGGCTTTGTCTCCAGCTACAGAATTTGGTAATCTCACGAATCAGTGACCAAATTCTGATCCTCTTAGCTTCGACAGGTACTCCAGATATCACCAAACATACAGCTCTGTTGAATCTTGTAATAATTATGTTTTCCAGTTTCTGTATGTCATGCTTTGATATCATGGGTCCTTGCCAAGTCTGGAGGGACTGCCTCTCCCAGTTAGTCAGGTCTTTACCAGCCAATACAGAGTCCACATTAGAGTCCACCTCCTTCATCAGATTCTCACCCAGGACTACTGTTTCCCCTTGCTTCGGGGCCAGGAATAGACTAGGGATAGTCACAGTGTCACAGAGCCCATGGAAATTATTCAAATCCACCTCTCTGAAACCTGTTGATCCTGTTTCTCCCCTTCCTTCCCCGGGCAAACCACAACAATGGTTCTTACCCACATTTCCCCCTTGCTCCCTCTGCCTCCCAACCCATGCTGCTGCATCCATGATGATGTCATCTCTTGATCTGTTGACTTCACCATACCTACATTTTAAAACATTTACAAAATAGTGAAAATGTGGGTGAAATCAAATATATATGGTTAAACTCCTTGGTGGTTAGTTGTTTTGCTTTTTCATACCTACCAGATTTCTTACCCCAAGAGTGGCACTTAATTTAGAGTATAAGAGATTTCAAAAATTTTCAGCTGTGGTAGATCATGACTTGCTGCTTGATCAAATTTTCCATATTCATTTTTACATATTTGAGAAGGCTCCTCTTGGGCTGTGAGACACTGTGACACCTCTGGTACTGCTGCATTAGTCCTCTAAGCCCACCTGCTGGGAGAGTCTTAGAATTTAGCTATGAAAGGCTTTCTCAGCAGGTTCATTCCTCTGCATCTCTTGATTGCTGTGGTAGTACTTTTTGAAGCCATTTGAGCTTCGACATAAATTTTTGGGATTTGGTTTCTAAACTAGACTTTCTGAATTTGAACAAAATGAATTAAAAAGATGATTCTTCCTAGACAGTCTATTGTTTAATGGAGAATTTTGCATTATTTCCCACTGTGTTGTGCATTGTCCTCGAAACCTTACGTTTAAGAGGTTTAAATTGGAATATCTGGAAAGAGGTGACGGGGCTCTTGTTCCATGTATTCCTTTCTGTGCAGATTTAGAAGTTGAGTCAGGTAATCCTGTCCCTCTTTCCTCTAAAGGGAGAAGGCAGAAAAAGAGTGCCTCCCTCCAATTACAGTGCAGGGTTTCTAAATACAGTACCTGTGCCCTGCATGTGCATATGTCAGATAGACTGGCTTACCCACCAAAGCAGGCAGACAGACAGATGGAAAGAGTACGGAACAGCATAAATGAGTGCATCCTCATGATCTACAAATATTTAGGTGATAAGACAATTTGTTCTACAGGAATAATTATTCATCTGAGCCTGTGTCCCCAGTCAGAACCAGCAAACTCTTATTTTTTTTTTCCTCATTTGTGACCCATTAATAGTTAACATAAAATCCCATTAATACTTAAGGGGTACTGAACAGATGTGATATTACTTACACTGAAAAATTATATTGTAGCTAAAAATTTTATATTTAATTTCTCATTTGGGGATGTATGAGAACCCTAATTTTTACCACTGATTGTGTCTTACTATGTGACTTGTAAACCAAATAATAAGAACCCTACATTATAACATTGGCCCAAATAGTTCATATTCCATTTGGTAATGCTTATCATTTTTAAATAAACTAGCAAACAAATGCCAGCTACGACTATAAGAAAACATAATCTAAAGGAATAGCTTATATGTTTTTTGATACATAAGTAAAAGTAAATAAATGGGAAGGGGTGGGACTGTTTTTTCCTGTGGGTGGGGGTGGGGAAGGAACCCAAGATCCCATGTTTTGTAATTCTGATGTGACCTTCGGGTGTTTCATTTATTGTTTGATTTCTGCCATGCTCAGTAATTATATTCCCTTCCCTTAGGCCTCCAAATGTTCCCCCTAAGCCCCAGAAACACAGGAAGTCCAGACCCCGCTCACAGTATAATGCTAAGTTGTTTAATGGGGATTTGGAAACATTCGTCAAGGTACCGCACCAGCCATCTGGGTGGCTGATCTCCACGCTTCTCACTATAATGGTCTCAGCCTCTCATAAAAGGGGGGCAGGTCATTATGTCCGAGTCTATCCTGGGGCTCTCTGCTTTCCCAGAAAATCAATATAATATTTCCTGAAGTCAGAGAGGAAAGAATATTTGGGTTGGATACCTTCAAAAGAGGAAATAAATGTGGGTGTTGTCGTGTGAGCAAAAGAGAAAGCTCTCTTCTTTATTTAAAAAAAAAAAAAAGCCATAAATTGTAAAAAAGGGAAACAAGAAACCTGATAAGATGTTTTATTTTTCCTCATGTAAATGAGATGGCACAAAATATATTTTTAAAATCCATTTGTTAGACTCGCTCTGAAGCACAGCGAGAGTTTTGACTTCTGATGACTTGAGGAATAAATTATATTGGATCAATTGTAAGACCCTGTGGTCTGTGTCTTGTATCTCTGCTGCGATTACTCTCTGTCTTCTTTTTCATCTGTGTTTCTGATAATGCTTCTAGCCGAGGACGAAGGAACTCGCACGCGAGGCACCAGGTATAGTGCTAGAGGGAAGTGAGGGCTCGGCCTTTCTCGCTGCTGGTCTCATTTCCAAGTCCTACTCCTGCTTGGCTTTAATTCGAGTTTTTAAGGGCTTTCAGAGAAAAATGTTTGCAGTTGGAAATTCTACAGGTTTATAAATAAGATTTACTTAAGAAGGAACACCAGTATAAGAGGAATAGTCTCCTCCAGTAAAAGGAGATAAATGCTTGGTTTTCACATTTATGTGTTTGGAAGATGTATCAAATTGAGGTCAAGGGCTTTTATTAGGGAAAGTGAATGTTAAATACCAAAATGCATTTAATAAAGATTATGGATCCTAATGTAAATCATACACACACAAAAGGAGCTTTCTCCTTCATAGCTCACATTTTATATCATGGGCCACTGCTATGCTTTTGAAGACTAAATCTGTGTCATGTTATAGACATTTACTTTCTTTAAAAATATATCTCATCTACTGAATATATGCGCTAATGAATAAAAAGTATGTGCATGCACCGTGTCTATGGACAGACAGATACATCATACATGGAAAGGGAGAGGGATTGGAAACCACTAGCAGCTTTGAAAATGAGCCCTAACCCTGAAATTAAGTAAAAAGCCACTGAGCAACCTAAATAGCAATCACAAATCCATTGCCTTGAGCTTTAAACCTAGAAGAGCCTTATTGGCTCTAATTTAATGTAAAATTATTGTCAAATTTGATTATCTAGTTTCCCAGCCCATGGCATATAAGCAGCGGCAAATTAGATGGAGAGAGGGAAACAATAAAATGAAAGCAGCGAGATATGCAGCTGATGGCCTGGCAGGGAAAGAGAATACGGGAAAGCTCAAGAAAGCAGCTATAGGATTCTGCCATATTTGCTGATGCTCTATGAGAATGGATGCTTAAGATGATAGGAAAGCACGTCATATTTTAAAAGATTTTCCACTAAGAATTGCTAAAAGAAGCCAAACTAAGGTACTAAAGAAGGAGCAAAGCAGTTGTGGGAATTTACCTCTGTGAGCTCTCCACCATCTGGGATGATGGATTGAGGAAACTTCTTCGGCAGTGACTATAACATGGAGAAGGGTGCAGAGGTCTCTGAGCATCTGAAAAGTGCTTGTCCAGTTGAGATCTCCTCAGTACTGCTGTGAGGCTGCAAGAGCAAAGCCATTTTTTTTCCTGTAGGGAAACTGAGACCCAAAGAGATTTGTTTGGATGGCAGCTGGAATGCAGCCCACTGATGGTTTCACTTCTTAGAAAATATTTCATGTCACCCATGAAATTAAATTCAAACATGCTCATTACTTTTTGACTACAAAATTCCTTTAATCTGAATGAAATTCCAATCACCCGAGTGACTGTAAAGGTAAGAATATGTTTAGATAATACATAAACATTTCATTTAGAAATTTCTTACTGCAAACATTTTTCTTTTAATAATCTTTTATTCCTTGTTTTTCTTTTTGTTTTGATACTAAGTTCTACAGAGGTGTAAACTAATATTCTCCTTCCATCACTTATGTTTAAATATTTATTGCTCTTTTATTTTATATAGTTACATGAAATGTTCATATGACAATTATTCCCACTAAAACATGTTTGTGTTTTAAAGAAAAATCCCTGTGGGTATTGAGTAAAGTTTAATGTAATTACATTGCTGTTCTTAAGCCAACTAGTTCACATGAAGATGTGCTTTTATTCTTAAGGCTCTTCTTTAAGGAATTAATAAAATGTATGCTCCTAAAACAAATTAACTAATCAGAGAAACTTAATGCAGGCTCCAGAAGTAATTGAACCATTAACTGGTTTATACACTGATTAGATTGTCTTAAAACTTAAAATGAAACTATTCCTTAAGAAGTGCATTACCCGTTCCAGAAATAGTAAAGAGCTTAAATTGCTGATCTGTATTATTCCCAATCTTTGCCCCCACTGCTAAATTGGAAAGGTTCGTGGATTCTGAATTGTTCTAATATATCAAGAACAAGTTCTTCTTGTGTTTCAGAATAAAATTCCTCATGAATTAGGCCTTATGTCAGCTAATCATTTTTTAATCCCATGTTTCCTTTAAAGTTCTAATTCCTGAAAGATCAGAGTCTTAAAAGTACATGAAGAATAATTCCATACTCAGTAACTCGATTTAACTCTGCGGAGTGCATGGCATTGATACATTTTTAACTGTGGCCGCAACAGCTCCTTCATCTCATTTGTCACCCTCTGTGTGTTTTAAAGTATATTCAGAATTCACATATGTTCAGTTGAAGGCAGTGAGTGACTATTTTACAAGACTTGAAGAAATAGGAAAAAAAAATCTTCCTTCCTAAGAAAATGAGATCTAATGGGATGGACATTTGTGTCATCTTTTTCCTTAATCCTTAAAACATGAAAAATAGGAAGGGTCTTCTAAAAGGATGAGTAGGTTCTGATGCAAACTAAGTAAATACATGAGACATTTTTATTACTTGTGAAACAGTTCCTATAGCAGGCATTTGTAACCGTGGAAGCTATTTTTGTAACTCATCATGCAGGTGGCAAATTCTCTGGAATGTGGCAGAGAGATGGCTGGAAGGTGACTCTTTAAGTTGCACTATTTGGTGACTAGTGCAACTTAATCAGTTCTAAGGTGCTATGATTATGATGCATAGTGTTCCTTTAAAGTCCATCAAAGAGTGACCACTTGTGTCGGGAACTCTTTCAAACAATGAGTTCTTCATTTTGGTTTGTAAGCCTAAGTAAAAGAGATGAGCTAGCTTTTGACATCTCTAGACATAGAAGGCTAAGTTGAAGCCAGTGTTGCTTTCTTGTGTTAAATGTATTTAATGTAGTTTGCTTCAGAACAGAAATATACCTTTGCTTAAATATAAATCCTTTCACTATTCATTGATTCATTCATTCATTCACTCATTTTGGTGTTGTATATTTTAGAGGGGGTGGATTTGGAAATCTAAAAGGATAGAAAAACTCTAATTACTGTTGAACCATGAGCTTTATTCTTATGTGTGATTTAGATCTCTCCTTTGAAGTTCACTGATTTCCATCTCTTTACCAGGACTCAGGACAGGTCATCCCCCTCATTGTGGAAAGCTGTATTCGGTTCATCAATCTCTATGGTAAGCCTTAAACTACAGAATTCTTATTTTAAAAAAAAAATTATCACCAGCAGTGTTTTAGTGAAAATTTCTTTGTGCTTTACATTGAACTCTTGGGAAAAGGAGACCTACAGGATGTGATGGAGTGTCTCATTCTCTTTTGCCTTCTGTTGCCTTTAGGTCTTCAGCATCAAGGGATTTTCAGAGTGTCTGGCTCCCAGGTGGAAGTCAATGATATTAAAAATTCATTTGAGAGAGGTAATTGTATGTC
Organism: Marmota monax; assembly: GCF_021218885.2. NCBI lineage: Eukaryota > Metazoa > Chordata > Mammalia > Rodentia > Sciuridae > Marmota > Marmota monax. The sequence continues at coordinate 1,459,075 of NW_026695212.1, forward strand.
CATACCTATAAGCAAAACATAAAACAGCTTAAGAAGCTGTCATCTCCTGTCCTGCAGTGGTAAACTCACTCTGTATAACCTCAAAACCTTTACTTCAGGGTGGATGCTAGGGTCAGAATTTATTCAGAATAGCTGAGGAACAGGCCCAAGTCATGTGTTTGTTATTAAATGTAGAAAAGCATATGAGCTGTGCATTGTGGTTTAGGACTAACAGTGATCCCCCATGATGTGTGTCAAAGGTGGCACCTGAAAGGGTTCCAGAAGAAGCAGGGTGGTCCTGGCCTACACAGAAGGTGTGTGAGATGGCTCCTCCCAGCTGCCCCCTCTCTCCTTCCTTCCTCAAGAGCTCTCCCCTTCCTCTCACTACCATCCCTGACTCCTTCCTGTGACCCTTCTTGTTTCCTTACTTGTAATCATAATTGAATGTCACATAAATTCTACTGAACTATTAATGAGAGCATTATGATCAGCAAAATCCTACACGTTCATGTCAGGAAGACCTAGAATCAAATCGGAGTCCCATGGGATTTGGGTCAAGTGACTCAGTTTTTACTTTGGCCTCAGTTTCCTCACATGCAAAATTATAGGATTGTTGTGAGGATTAGACTTGATCTGTGAAAATGCCTAACTCGTTTCAAGATAGCAATTATTCATTAATGTTCTCCAATTAAAATGCATTTACTTCTGGGTACATCTTTACTTTCTTTCATCTGCTTAGAAGTTAAGGTGAAATGCAGAGCAGTTACCACAGTTCCCAACTTCCCTCCCTCTGTCTCATTTCCCCTTGCCTAGACCTGGTATAGAACCATTTAAAATTTGAAGTTGAAGAGTAGACTTGGGGCCATCCTGTTTTTTTCTAGTTCAAAATTCTCTGGCCAACATGATGCATAGGAGCAGAAGAACCTCCCCTCCCATACTGACCATATTCAGAATGATAGGTTCAAACATAGTGAAGCATCGGGTTCCTGTGCCAGCCACAGCAGGCAGATGCTCTATTATTTTTCCTTGCAAATTCCCCTGGTATTAATTATTAGTTTGTAATTTGTTGGGCTGAAGTTTTCTCACAGTGGGCCAAAAACAATAATAATAATGATAATAATTCTGGTGAATTTGTGTTCAATGATTTTTCAGCCCTACAAGCAGAGGGAAAAAAAGGAACAACAAGTTCCTGAAAATAAACTGCCCCAAAAGGCAAACAATATGTCAGAATCCAAAATCCACTTTGTGTGAACCTTAGAAAGAGTAGATTTGTGAAATCTAGACCTGTGATTTAAGGCTGCATGTTATGTTGAGCTTATTAAGGATTTTATCTGTTTAATTCTCAGAGAGGTGGGCTAGCCAGCCCAATTTCCTAATATTTTAAAATTGCTTACCATGATGAAAAATAAAATTTTGTATTTGTGATATGTTTTTAAAATATGAACTTTTCATAAAGTTCTTTGGGAGGTGTCATTAAGGGGACATTTTCAGATTCCTTCTCTTGGCTTCAGAATCTTCCAGTGTTCAAGGTGCCTTTCAAATGTACTATGAACACCATCATGCCACTTGGGGAGGCACCTGTTTATTTACTTGTAGGTGTTCGGAAGTTATATTTGATATTTGTGATAAATTTTGTTGACCTATATAGCTTAGCCAGACAAAACTCTACTGGGTCTTTTTCCCAGTAGGATAAGTAACACAGAATGTATTTTTTGAATTCATGTCAAACTAAGATTACTGATTTTCACTTTAAAAGATGTTGGGTAAAATTATAAATCCCACAGTATTTTATTTTAAGATTTGGGTAACTTGTAAGGGAGTATTTGGTAGCTGAAGACTTTTTTTTTTTTTTGAAGCTTTATTTTAGTCCGCTATTTTTAGGTTAATCATGGGGTGGGATATCTAAACCAATTATTTTAATTTTAGTACCATATAATCTTTCATAAAGCGTAATTAAAAAATTCATATATATATATATATATATATATATATATATATATATATAGCAATGTGTGTACATAAAAACATATTCTCTTTTTTTGTTTGTTTGTTTGCTTTTTAGGTGAAAATCCTCTGGCTGATGACCAGAGTAACCATGATATTAACTCAGTGGCTGGTGTTCTGAAGCTCTATTTCCGTGGGCTGGAAAACCCCCTCTTTCCTAAGGAAAGATTTAATGATCTGATTTCTTGTATCAGTAAGTGGACTCTTTTTTCCTTAATATTTTCCCACCAGAATTATTACACGAACCAACTTCCTGGAAAAGTCAGTGGCCCTTCTCCAAGTCCTCCTCCATACCCCATAACCACCACACTTCTGAGGCCATTTGTTTTCTTTCTGGGTCCAGCGTGAGTCATCCTCCCAGCTGTGGCCTCACCCTTAGCTGAGCCGGCTTTGTGCCCAACATCTCAGGCTCTGTAGGACCAGGAGCTGACTGACCCCTTAGTCACGGTAATAAAGCAGAAAAGCAGGTGCCAGCTGCCTAAGGGAGGTTGTGGGCATTTTTTTTTTTTTTTTTTGCTTTTGGTTCTTGATTTCCTCAACCAATCTTAAAAACGGGGTAATTTACCCATCTTTGAACATTAAGAAATATGTTAAATGGGATAGAAGATTATTATTATGGTACAGGAACACCAAGTGGTAGTAATCTGTCAGTGGAGAGGTGGAGATGTGGCTTAGTGGTAGAGTGCTTGCCTAACATGCATGAGGCTCTGGGACAATCCCCAGACAATAAAAAATATAATAATAATAATAATAAAATAACAATAATTATAAATACTAGTAATCATCTGTCTTTGGCCTTCCCGAGTCATGGGCCAAGTGTTCTAGGGCTGTGTATGATATATTACAAAACCAATAATCATCAACAAAGTAAAGCATTGCTGTTTTCTTCAGTAGGGGCTTTGGACACTACACAAAGGAAGGTGAAAAAGGATGATACCAAGAATTAGTTATTAACCACAGTCGGGTTCTGTGCATCTAAAATTGCAGAGCCCCTATAAGTCTGTGTTCCCAAGCAAGAGTCTAGAGCTGACTTTAACCACTTAGACTTTCTTAAGAATCAAACTTTACCCTTGATAAAGGAACCTCCCCAAGCCCCACCCCCCCCCCACCTTGGAATTAACTATTGACTTGACCTCGAAAATGTAAAAATATTTCTCTTCTCATCCCTCCTTTCCTACCTCCATCTCCTTGGTTTCTCACTGGCACTATTATAGTCTCTTAAATGGACTCACTACTTCTAGATTTTTCCTTCCTTACCTATTCTCCATACTGTCAACAGATTCAAAAGATAAAATCAGGTTATTTGCTCTCTCCCCTTTCCAAAACCTGTTTCATTATTTCTTACATAAAACCACCTTGGTGTGTCCAAGTCAAATAAATGATTTCTTCTTCTTTCTGACCTTTCCCTCTATCTGAGCTTGCCCTACTGCTATGCAGTCATCTCCTGACTCCCCTACCCTATTCTTTTGCTATTGTTGAAATATGCAGAGAACATAACAAACTACACACATGCCCATTCCCACCACCATGCCTTTGCCTGGGTTAATTCCAGTGCTGTCCCCAGTAGCTGTGGACATCTGCTGTGAAGGCTTTGCTGAATTGGCACCCCTCCCGGAATGCTATTCCCCCCACCAAGTGGAATTCATCACTTTCTCCTCTACTAATATTCCACTGGGTACATACATCTGTAATTTTTCTTATTGCCCCACATTATAATTGTTTTAATCCTTCTGTCTCCTTCCACAAAATAGGGAGTTTAGAGAAGAGGTCAAGAATGCAGGCTCTGGACTCAAACAACCTAAGTTCAAAGCCTAGCTCTGCCACTTAATCACCAGCTGTATGACTTTTGGGCAAGGTTCTTAAGCACCCAGCCTCCCAGATTTTTCAACTATTAAAGAGGCAGAACATTAGTCTGTACATCATAAGTTTGTGAGAATTGAACAAGTTAATATATGTCAAGCGTCAAGAAGAGTGTCTTGCACAGAGCATGCTCCATGACATGCCAGCACTTGGCTCCACAGGCCTGAGGTCTTAATAGGTTATTCAGTTTCATAGCCCTAACACCTGGCATAATTTCAGGTGCATGAAATTTAATACATACTTGTTGAATGACTCTAAATGAAGAGTTATATTCTACCAGAAGTTCTTTTACTGGCATCTGTGCCGAAAGTCCTGGCTGTAGCTAGGTATAAATTCCCCGGTCATAGTTCTCTCCCCACAGTCAGATCTGTCTGAAATGTAGAAGTATGCCTGTGAGTCCATTCCAAGTTCTTGCATAGCCTGAGTCATCACAGCAGACCTCTGACCCAGCTGGAAAGAACTGAAAAGGAGGTGTCTCACTTCTGGAATTCTCCTTTGGCCATGTCCAAAGATTCCTCTCACATCTTAGCCAGAAAAGTTAAGTCTGGAAAAATAATAAGTATTCTACAATGCTTAGTGGTTTTCGAGGTCTATGTCAATTTTAACATTAACATCTGCCCGTTGGATAAAAAGGATTGTCGGTTACCACTACAGAATCATTTCCCCTTTCATGGATGAGAAATATTATTTTGTGGTGGTTATTGATAACTAAGGCCATAGGGTCACACAGATCTGGGTTCCAATCATAGCTTTACCAGGTTTGTAAACTTGGGCAAAGAGGAATACTTTATCTTACTAATTAGCTGTTTCTTCATCTACTAAATAGAGTCTGTATGAAGAATAAATGAAATAATGCATGTAAAGTATTTAACATCATATGCCAGTCATGTAGTAAGCCTCAATAAATATTGCTAGCGAACATCATTACCACTTTTACAGCTACTTCTACATAAACTCAGTTCACATACGCCAATACCTGGGTAAGCCATTTACCACTCTAACTGTTCCACTATACGTGTGGTGTTTTTTGACATAATTACCTCAGATGCATTTAGAAAATGATGTTGATGTAACTCAGAAGTTGTATCGGTTCCAGCATGATTTTACCCATCACTAATATTAAATGTTTTCTAACAAAGTCAAACTTTCTCACAATTAAAGTTGGACTTAGCAAAGTGTGTAGACTGTTAGGAGAAGACAGAAGACACACACAGGCATCAATCTTTCATGCCAGCAGTGCCTGGTATGCTGCAAATGCAAATGAAGAGGCTTCAAATTCATTTCCTCTTGTGTTAAAACAGTAGATTACTGCAAATCAATGAATTCATGATATTTGGTTAATTTTGATGAAATGAATAACCTCCAGGACCTATATCTTGAAGGAAGAAGCAGCATCCCTGAGGTTTAAGGATGCAAAGGGTGCTAGGTGCACATTGCAGTTGAGATTTAACTGTTAGAATTTTAATTAAATTGCTAACGTTCTAGTGCTCTAGCATCGGGGGTTTTTTTTATTTTTTAATTTGTTCTAATTAGTTGTGCATTACGATAGAATGCATTTTGACACATATACACAAATGGAGCCCAGATTCTTCCTCTGGATGTACATGGTGCAGAGCCACACCAGTAACAATACATGTATATAGGGTAATAATATCCATCTCTTTCCACCGTCCTTCCCATCCCCACACCTCCTCCCTACCCTCACTCCCCTCTGCACAATCCAAAGTTCCTTCATTCTTCTCTAGCACCCTCCCTCCCCCCCATTATGGATCAGCATCTGCTTATCAGAGAAAACATTTGGCCTTTGTTTTTTAGGGTTTGGCTTATTTTAGTTAGCATGATATTCTTCAGATCCATCCACTTATCTGCAAATTCCATAATTTCATTCTTATTTAAGGCTGAGTAATATTTCATTGTGTATATGTACCACATTTTCTTTATCCATTCATCTCTTGAAGGACATCTAGGTTAATTCCATAGTTTAGCTATTGTGGATTGAGCTTCTATGAACATTGATGTGGTGGTGTCACTGTAGTATGCTGATTTTAAGTCCTTTGGGTATACACCGAGGAGGGGGATATCTGGGTCAAATGATGGTTCCATTCCAAGTTTTCTGAGAAATCTCCATACTGCTTTCCAGAGTGGTTTCACCAATTTGCAGTCCCACCAGCAATGTATGAGTGTACCTTTTTCCCCACATTCTCACCAATACTTATTGCTTGTATTCAAGATAATTAACACAAGGTTTAATAGGTGTCAAGCAGACTGCCTCAACCCTATTATTCCCCATCAATCATGTTGGTTTTAGTGCACAATTTATCATAATGGGAGACATTAAAAAATATTTATTAGCAGTCTCTTTATATAATTCCCCCTTTATGTAAACCCCTTTTCCTCCAACATCTTGCCTCTTAAAATGAGGGGATTCCTGACTTTTATCTCCACACAAGCATTTGCTCTTACCAATGTGACAAGGTATCTTACCACCATGATGATGTATCTGCATCATTTTCAATAAACTATTTTAAACTGACATATCACTCATCAATATCAGTAATATTATAAACTTTTGATTATTTGAATGGAGTTGATTAATCTCCTACAATAAGCAAAAACTTTCTGGAGATTCAAAGACTTGATTCTTGCATATAAGAAGCTTAACATCTATCAGGAAAGAAAAGTTGTTTATCAATAAATGCAGTCGAGGTTGAATGTGATAGAAACACATCACATTCTAACATCAGATTTAAAATTTTAGGGGAGTGAGATCTCAGAGTAATAGATTGTTTTTTACCCATGTAATCTTGTAGCATTGCCATAATTGGGTTTGATTTTCCCTATTAAGGTAATTTCATGTGACAGCTATTTTGTATAGAAAAATCTTCCCTGTACGTCTTTTCTAAGAGGTTACATAAGTCCTTGGAACACCCACTACTTTTGGCTTACCTATTTTTGGATTATTTGGGGAAAGAATTGAGGAGTGGCTGAGTTATTATCCTGCCATATTTGTGCCCCTAAATGACTCCATTCTTTGGAAGCTTACAAATATATGTATCAAGAGGGAATTTATCTTAACATTCTCTCTTTCTGTTTTAAATGTACACTATTCATTTCCCAAAAGATGCAAATTTCTTTTAAGAATTACTTATCTGGATAAAGATATGATAGAATCAAATGCAATATAAATTGGAAATGACAAACTTGGTAGTTTTTTGGTTTCTCACCCAAGAGTTGTTTTGTTTTGTTTCTGGGTCTTTTTTAAACCATCCACTTTATGAATGGTTTTGAGAATGCTCCAGGTCATGCCCACAGAGTCTGGGCAGCTTCCAGCATGTCCATGTATCATGGCTCTGAGACTCCCTAAGGCATAAGTCCAAGTAATTACTCAAGTAAGTCATGGTTTTTCCTGGCTTCTTTAGAGCTGTGAGCCCAAATGATACATTTGCACTTCATTTTGTATAATATGCTATTATTTCAGTGACTACTTGGACCTGAGGAAACCTTTTTATAGAAGGAGATTTTTTTTTTACCTATCATAGAACCAACATTTAGTCATTGTAGAGTACTTGAAATATACACAGAAGCACACAGGGCAAAGTACCATCCCCCATAAAGTCACTACCCAAGGAGAACCAGTGGCATTGCATTTCCTTCTAGGTTTGTTTTATATTCATGTGCACACCACATTTTTGGAAACCAAAGTGGAACTGTTCTATCCATACTATTTGTAACCCATCTTCTATTTAATTGTTATTATAGAAAATTTCAGATGTCTATAGGAAGAGACAGAATAATATAATGAACTCCCACCTAATTAACAACCTATCTTTAACAGTTTTCATTTCTCAGTCAAATATTCTACCTTTATCTCTTCTGACATCACATCTGTGTGTGTATCTCTGGAAAATGAGAGGTTCTTTTTTTTCCTATTACATTTCTTATCAAAGAACAATATGTAGTCATTACAGAACACTTGAAAAATACACAGTGCACATAAAACAAAATATTGTACCTCATGATGCCACCATCCAAAGAAAAACAATGGTGTGATATATTTTATCTACAATAAACAATATATTATATTGTATCTTAATATACAACATAACCACCATACCATTATTATACCCTAAAAAATTAATGGTTGCTTAAAGTCATCAAATAGGCAGTTGGTACTTTTTAAAAATAATTATTATGTGACTGATATGTGATCATCGTAGAAAAATTATAATTCCTCTGCATGAAAATAATTTAACTATTTTAATTTCTTTCCAGAAGATTTTTCTTCTTTTCTTGGGGTGCTGGTTTTCAAACACAGGGCCTTACACACATACATGCTAGGCAAGCTCTCTATCTGAGTACATCCTCAGACCATTTTCTGGTGTGTATCTGTACATGTGTGTATACTTTTAAAAGGAGCATTATTCAGATATAATTCTCATACCGTACAATTCATCCATTAAAGTGTATAATTTAACTTGGCATGGTGGCACATGTCTGTAGTCCCAGTGACTCAGGAGGCTGAAACATGAGAATCACAAGTTCAAAGCCAGCCTTGGCAACCTCATGCAACAGCATCTCAAAATAAAAAAGGACTGGGGATGTGGCTCCGTGGCAAAGTGCCCTTGGGTTTAAAAAAAAAAAAAAGTACAATTCAAAGGTTTTAGTCTATTCACAGAATTATGCAACCATTACCATAATCAATTTTAGGACATTTTCATTATTCCAAAAGAAATCCCGATTATCAAACATTAGCAGTCATTTTCCATTTACCTATAACCACCACCACCCCCAGCCTTAGGCAATCACTAATCTACTTTATGTCTCTGTAGATTTGCCTATTCTTGCCATTTCATGTAAATGGAATCATACAGTCTGTAGTGTTTTATATCTAGCTTTCACTTAGCATAAAGTTTAGCATATATCAGTACTTCATGTTATAGCATGTGTCAGTAATTTATTGTTATTGCCAAATAATATTTTGCACACATACACCACTCCTACCTGCTTTTAATAAAAATTATATCATACTTGTTTACTACAAATGAATATGAAGCTTCTTTTTGAGTTGATGAAAACATTTCAAAATTGTTGGAGGTAATGTACAATTCTGAGTACGATAAAGATCATTGAATTGTACTATTTAAACAGGTCAGTTATTTGGTATATGGTTTATATCTCAATAAAGCTGTTGTAAATAAAGTTATGTCATAGTGGCTCTTTATAAAGCGCTTTTTAAACTTAATATTAACATTTTCTCATATCAATACATATTTGTCTAAATATAGTTTTGTGGCCATATAATGATATATTTTTTTAATGTGACATCTCCTAGTTTTATACCTTCAGATTGTTCCCAATGATTTGGCAATTGTACAGAATACTATGGTGCACGTCTCAGTGCATGTATCTATTTTCCTACTTCTGACTGGTTCATGAAAAAAGACTTTGAGCTCTTCCTGGTGCTGTAATGTATATTATTGCTATAAAAGCTTCATTGACATACATGATGATTTTCTCTCTGAATTCTAAGTTTCTGTTTGATATCTTATAATAATGTTCTTAGGATTTCTTTTGTCCTTAGACATTTTTACTAGGCTGAGTATCTGAATAGGTAAAGCTTCCTAGGCTAAGACTAACGTTCTTCAATAACCTCAATAGATATCCAGCAGAATAGGAAACGTTATTTATATATTTATTTCTCTAATGCTGTTATTTAACTAATAGTGAAAGCAGTGGTTTAATTCACAGAAGTCAATTTGATATCAGTTAATGGTAGAGGTATCCAAGTAATTGTTTCCCTTTTTCCCCCCCTATGGATAGAATGCCTTTATTTTATTTGGTTATTTTTATATGGTGCTAAGGATTGAACCCAGTGCCTCACATTTGCTAGACATGTTCTCTGCCACTAAGCTACAGCCCCAGCCCAGTTATTTTTTTTATTTTTATTTGCTCTTTTTGGATGTACATGACAGTAGAGTATATTTTGACATATTATACATAATGAAATATAACTTATTCTAATTAGGATCCCATTCTTGAAGTGGTACGTGATGGGAATTACATTGGTCATATATTTTGTATATGAACATAGGAAAGTGATATCCAATTCATTCTACTGTCTTTCCCATTCCCATTCCCCCTCTCATCCCCCTATTCCCCCCCTGTCCAATCAGGGGAACCTCCACTCCCCCCACCACCACCAATTGTGAGTCAGCATTGGCATCAGAGAGAACATTCAGCCTTGCGTTTCTGGAGATTGGCTTATTTCACTTAGCATGATAGTCTCCAGTTCCATCCATTTACCAAAATGCCATAATTTCACTCTTATTTATGGATGAGTAATATTCCATTGTGTATATGTACCACATTTTCTTTACCCATTAATCTGTTGTAAGGCATCTAGGTTGGTTTCATAGCTTAGCACGCACGCACACACACACACACACAGTACTATATGCAATTGAATAACACATCGATGTTGTTACAGTGAATTTAAAAATCCCCCAGGACTGGTAAATTTACCTTTAATGCTGAGGTTGGTCTATGGAGCTTGAAAATACTGTATGCCCATTGTTAAATTATCTCTACATGTGGCCACCAGGGATTATCTTTTCCTTTGTCTACATTCTTAAGGATAAATATGCATCTTATCATTTATGATTTGTTTTCTGGCAAACGAACACTTTCACAAATAGTACCACAGAAGAACTTATATTTTGAGGGTAATGACCATTTGAATTTTTTGTAATTTTCTGTGGTGAATTTCACACGCACTTTCCTGGAGCTGCCACACCCCCACGTCGTGAACTTGAGACTGATGTGAGAGCCTTGCACTGCTAAGAAAAGACCATAAATTAACCTTGAGAGCTTTGAGCATGGGACCAAGATTGGATGAATGCCACTTTTACCGAATTACAAGAGACCTTGAATTGTGGAAACAAAGTCCAGTTTAAAATAAATCAAGTAAAATACGGATTTTCCTCACTGACACCTTTTTGGAAGGGAAGAAAAGATCCATCTTTATATCCAGCATGAAACTATGGGAGCCCATGAATTGCCCACAAGGAATGCACATTAATCAGAGTGTCAGTAGCAATCATAAATTTTGACCTGGTAACTGGACTCAGGAGAGTAAATGAGTCATTTGTACCAGAGCAGAGCTCCTGTACGATGCTGGCCTCAAGCCAGCTGAGCAGAAGCCATGAGAAGCCTCGTCCTCTCACTGGACTGAGGCCTTTGGGGCAGATGGATTGGCTGCTCCTTTAGGCATTCCACCAACTCTATTTTGCTTGGATATGTGTTTGCTCTAGTTATAGAGAATATATGCTTGTCTCACGTGACTTTATGTCGTCTTTTTTTGGTGTCATTCTTTTCTACCCCTGTAACTTTTCACTCCTGTCTTTCATTTTTATCCCAGAGCCTCCCCAATTCTCTTTTGTTGCATTGTGGCAAAGTATACTTGACTAAAAAAATTGACCACTTTCAAGTGTACAGTTCAGAGACATTAAGTAAATTCACATTATTGTGCAACCATTATCACTATTTCAGAATTTATCCTACTTCTCAAACAGAAACTGTACCCATTAAATACTAACTCCCTGTAGCCACCCCCGCTTCCTCCAGACCCTTAGACTTTCTGTCTTCCTTTCTGTCTCTGTGACTTTGCCCATAGTAGGTGCCTCATGTGAGTGGAATGACATCATCATATTTGTGCCTTTGTGGCTGGCTCATGGCACTTAGCAAGATGTCCTCAGGGTTCATCCATGTTGTAGCATGTGCAGAATGACCTTTTTAAGGTTGAAAAAAAATATTCGTGTGTGTACCACGTGTGGTTTATCCATTTATTCATGCGCATTTGGGTTGTTTCTACCTTTTGACTTTTATGAATAATGCTGCTGTGAAGTTGGTATAAAATTTGAAATTGCCTTTGAAGGGAATATGAACCAAGGCTAGAACTGAGAGTGAAAACAAGAGCATCCTGAAGTGAGCGTAAAGCTCCCGGAGGTCATGCCTGGGGTCCCTTCTGTCCTCCTGAGCCACTTCCCTTTATGGGACTTGACAGATATCAGAGGTCAATAATACAGAAGGAAGGATTCCATCTACATTCTTTCCTATCCTTTTCTACTGTAGGACCCCAAAACTAACAGTTCATCTGACAAAATACAACATCCATTCATGTTCAAAATACTAGAAAAACTAGGGATAGTAGGAACATACCTCAACATTGAAAAAGCTATCGATGCTAAACCCATGGCCAAAATTATCTAAATGAAGAAAAATTGAAAGCATTCCCTCTAAAAACTGGAACAAGACAGGGATGCCTGCTGTTACTACTTCTTTTGAACATAGTCCTAAAAACTCTAGCCAGAGCAATTAGAAGAAAGAAATTGTTGGGATACAAATAGGAAAAGAAGAATTCAAAGTATCCCTATTTGCTGATGATATGATTCTATATTTAGAAGACCCAGAAAACTTCTTGACCTTATAAATGAATTCAGCAAAGTAGCAGGATATAAAATTAACACCTGTAAATCAATTGCATTCCTATACATCAGTGATGAATATCTGAAAGAGAAATTAGGAAAACTATCCCATTCACAGTAGCCTCAAGGAAAATGAAATATTTGGGAACTTACCTAACAAAAGAGGTGAAATACATCTACAAAGATAATGACAGAACTCTGAAGAATAAAATTGAAGAAGACCTTAGAAGATGGAAAGATCTCCCATGTTCTTGGATAGGCAGAATTAAAGTTGTCAAAATGGTCATACTACCAAAAGCACTATACAAATTTAATGCAATTCCTATTAAGGTTCCAGTGACATTCTTCATAGTAATAGAAAAAGCAAATCATGAAATTCATTTGGAAAAATAAGAGGTCCAAAATAGCCAAAGCAATCCTCAGCAAGAAAAGAGAAACAGGAGGCATCATAATACTGGACTTTAAATTATACTGCAGAGCTAGAGTAACAAAAACAGCGTGGTATTGGAACCAAAACAGACATGAAGACTGATGGTACAAAACAGAAGACACAGAGACAAACCCATAGTAGACAAAGGCACCGTAAACATACACTGGAGAAAAGATAGTCTCTTCAACAAATGGTACTTAGAAAAGTGGAAATCCATATGTAATAAAATGAAATTAGACATGTATCTCTCACCCTGCATAAAACTCAATTCTAAGTGGGTCAATAACCTAAGCATTAGACCAGAGACCCTGTGCATACTAGAAGAAAAAATAGGCCCCAAATCTTCATCATGTCGAGTTAGGAACCAAATTCCTCAACAAGACTCCTAAAGCTCAAGAAGTAAAATCAAATGGGATAGAATCAAACTAAAAAGCTTCTTCAAAGTAAACAATCAAGAACATGAACAAAGAACCTACAGAATGGGAGAAAATCTTTGCCATCTGAACTTCAGATAAAGCATTAATCTCCAGGATATATAAAGATCTCAAAAAATTCAACACCAATAATAATAATAATAACCCAATCAATAAATTGGCAAAAGAACTGAACAGACACTTCGCCGAAAAATATGAATAGTCAACAAATATATGAAAAAATGTTCCACATCACTAGCAATTAGAGAAATGCAAATTAAAACTACACTGAGACTTCAAATCTCACTCTAGTCAGAATGGCAATCATCAAGAATACAGGTAACAATAAATGTTGGAGAGGATGTGAGGGAAAAGGTACATTCATATGTTGCTGGTGGGACTGCAAATTGGTGCAACCACTCTGGAAAGCAGTATGGAGATTCCTTAGAAAACTTGGAATGGAACCACCATTTGACCAGTTATCCCACTCCTTGGCATATATCCAAAAGACTTCAAATCAGCACAGTATAGTGACACCACCACATCAATGTTCATAGCAGCTCAATTCACAATAGCTAAGCTATGGTCAACGTGGGTGCCCTTCAATAGATGAATGGATATAAAGAAATTGTGGTACATATACACAATGAAATATTACTCAGCCTTAAATAAGAATGAAATTATGGCATTTGCAGATAAGTGGATGTATCTGGAGATGTCATGCTAAGTAAAATAAGCCAAACTCCACCAAAAAAAACAAAGGCCAAATGTTTTCTCTGATAAGCAGATGCTGATTCAAAATAGGTGGGGTGTTGAGAGGAGTGGAGACTCACTGGATTGGACAGTGGGGAATGGGGGTAAGGGAGAGAGGATGGGAATGGGAACAACAGTAGAATGAATTGGACATAACTTTCCTATGTTCACATATGAATACACGACCTGTGTAACTCCAGTGAAACTTCACATGATGTACAACCACAAGATGGGAGGTTATACTCCATGTATGTATAATATGTCAAAATACATTCTACTGTCATGTATAACTTAAAAGAACAAATAATAAAATAAAGTAAAACCTGGCTGCTGAAATCCTGTCCCTGGTGACCTAAACTTTAAAGTGAGGATTAGTTTGGAGAATCAGGAGATTTAACTATCAAAACACCCAAGAAGTGTTTTGGGAAGAGCGTTTGGTATTGTTTTGTTTTTCATCCTCACATGTGCCTTTATACGTGGCCAGTAAAGAGGAGAGAATTTTGCCAACAAAGGACCATTGGTGAGACCATTCATCTTTACAATTTATATTTATATGATTGTATTAAACTTTGTAACTGGTTTCAAGCATGAACATAAAATCACTAATGCAAACACAATTAACTAATGAACAAGGGGCACAAGCTACTAAATGTCAATATTAATTGATACCAGTGTGCTAAATTATCTTTTCACTCTTTAAAATAAAGCAGCAACAGGGGCTGAAGCTGGGTTAGAAGGCTTACCTCACACGTGTGACGCACTGGGTTCCATCCTTAGCCCCACATCAATATGAATAAATAAAATAAATGTATTATGTCCATCTACAACTAAAAAAATGTAAAAAAAAATAAAGCAGCAACAACCATCAGATACAGTTATTAAAAGTCAGCTATTTCAGATAATAAGCTTTTAACCAGTTAATTCTGATATAAAATAATAGGTGAAAAATCATCCCCATTAAATTCTCAATGACTTTCATGTTACTTCATCCATAGATATTTCCTCGATACAGTGTAAGTTCCCCAGTTTCCATGAGGTTGTTACAGAAGGCAAATAGCTTACTCTACAACATAGTTTGATCCTACTGGCATTCTGGGTCTAAATTGGGAGGAAATGTTAATAATTTAATTTTTGAGTTCTAGTGGCCTGAATGATATGTCCTGGTTTAATAACTTTTTTTAAGCATCTTACTCCCTCTTTTTTAGTAAATAAAAACAAAGACCACTGCCTGAAAAGTGTATTATACATATTACTTTATCTTCAATAGATGTGACCCTAGCCTACCTTGTACATAGTGGGGGTTTTTCTTGTTTTGAAATACTTTACAAATAAAAAGTCCAAATATAACATTTCCAATTCATAGTTACTACACTCATGCTATTACTAATTAGAGGTCTATATTTAAAAAATAAAAAATGTCACAGGAATGTTCAATGTGTTATTATATTTTACTTAACATTCTGGTTAAAGAGTTTCTGAAATAACATTTTTTTTATGAGATGACGGAGCTACAATTCCAACTCCTGCATATTTAAAGGCAGGCAGGAATGGAAGTGTTCTTTCCCCAGGAATCCTGATAAATTATTTGCTATTTTGCAAACTTAACTTGTGGTTGAGTGAAGAATATTCTTAATACATTTTTTGTACCTTTTTCAACTGTGCAAAGGGACAAATAAAATGGCCCCATTTGATAATAAGTAGAAAGCAGCTGGAGTCAGCATTCAAAATTCCAGGAAAATGAGTTTGGCATGAGTAATTAAGGCAATAGTTTTCAACCTTGGCTGCATAAAAGAATCCCGGCATCAGCACTTTTAAAAATCTCCCCAAGTGAACCCAAGTCAAGGCTGAGTGCCACTAGTTTAAGAGGAATGGGAAAGGGAAACTGAGTTAGGAGAATATTATGATGGTCTGAGTGAAAAAATAATAAAAAAACTTCAGCTGAGGAAATTAGCAGTCAGATAGCCATAAGAAGAAACAGCCAGACATCTCTCGCACACAAGGGACAAAAAAAGATACCGTGCTAAAAGAGATGGCTGTAACCTTGAGACTGAATGAAGTTGCCATTGAAGAGATCATATAGAAATCTTTTGAGGGATATCCACATTTGGGGGGTGGGAGAAAGTTAAAAAAAAAACGAGGTGGAGAATTGATGTTGTTCAAGTAGGATATGAATATCTCAAGAGCAGTTAGGAATTAAGAATTAGATGGAACAATATGAAGTAACTTGTGGGAGGAAGACCAGGGATTGAACTCAGGGGTACTTAACCACTGAGCCAAATCCCCAGCCCTTTTTATTTTTTATTTTGAGACAGGATCTCACTAAGTTGTTTAGGAGCTCGCTAAATTGCTGAAGTTGACCTCAAACTTGCAATCCCTCTGCCCCAGCCTCCAGAGCCACTGGGATTACAGACATGCCTCACCTCATCCAACTGAATACTTTAAAGTATTTTCTCAAATGTTCACCTTTTGGGTGACTTAAAAGTTGTCCTTCATAAAGGCACTTTGAGATCCAAGAAAAATTAGCAGATTTATGAAACAGAAGACAGAGGTTCTAATCCCAGCTTCACCCCTTCTAGCCTATTCACCTTGAGAAAGCCACTTGCCCAGGTCTCACTTTCTTACCCTATTAAATGGGGATGACAGCATATGCCCTGACTCCTGATGTTATTGCCATTAACTTAGATACTATAGTATGTTAAAAATGTATTGTAAAGTATAAATAGTGAAGCAAAGAAGGGATTAGTATAGTGACTTTTTTTGCTGCTGTTTCACAAGATCATTAGTATTGAGCTATTTTGGACAATTTGGGCCTAGAAAAGAGGGAGAATAATGCTAGGACATCCCTCCTAGGACTCTTCTTTTTAAGGAGCTCACCATCCCATGGGGAAATAAATAATATAAATATGTACTTTCTGTGAGGGCTGGAATTATATCACTGATCTGTTCCTAAGGCTTAATTCAGCACTTGGAACATAGTAGGCTCTCCTAAATATTTGCTTTAGAAAATTGGTGCAATAATATAAAACAAGGCAAAAAATCATAAATAAAATGCTATGGTAGTTTTGAGAAAGGAGAGATTCAAAATCTGGCATATTGCCAGGATCAGAGTGGCTCACAAATATGTGATGAATTAATGAATAATGGCTGGAGGAGATTGGTGCAATGCCCCTAAAGCCACATCAGGCCCTGTGCAGCAATAAGGAGTTGAAACCATATTAGATGCAAAATTTTAAATTAGCAACAAAGGGGAAAATGACTTTTAGATCTAGGAAGAATTAAACTCCTCAAGGCTAAGGCCACAGTCATCAAAACAGTGGTGGGTCAGAGGAAACACCCTCAGAAACAGTGGTACACCCAAGCTGGTCATTTATTCACTGTATTGATTATGATTGCATCTTCCCAAGGGCAAAGGACTGTTTATGTTCAGATGTATACTGCAATGATCTGCTTTAAATGTGGAAGTTAAAGGACCCTGACCATGTCATCTTCTCTCTGTAGGAATAGATAATCTCTATGAGAGGGCGCTTCACATCCGCAAACTCCTCCTGACCTTGCCCAGGTCGGTCCTTATAGTGATGAGGTACCTCTTTGCCTTCCTCAATCAGTAAGTACCCTAATGCTCTGTCAAAATGCCCATCTGAATTCTGTGTTCCTGAATCTTATAAAAATGTACATTGTGTTCTATTTATCAGCAGAGTAGAAGAGAAAATGATTGAATGTAGACTGAAGGTACATTTTTTTCTCAGCAGATCAAAGTCTTTGTATGATTGATAGATAAAAACTCAACCTCTGATCCAGAAGTTAATGCAAAAATATCCAAATACTACTAAAAAAAAAAACCTGCTAGTGAAATATGTTTTTCCAACCTCCACCCAAAGCTAACGTTTTTTTGTCAAAATGATATAAACTGTCTGCTCATTACAGAAAGTTTCTGTGATTTTTTAATGTCATAGTCAAAGATGCAAGAAAATCATAGATGAGACTTATTCACAGAACCAAAGAAGAATTTCTGCAAATGCACCATAATGAGACCCTGTGAAGAAGAATATATTTCTAAAATATTTTCTAAAGTAATGTAACAAATCTTAAAAGCCACTACACAGTTTTCAGAGAAACTTTACTCTTATTTTAGGCAACTTGATGTTCAGTTATTTCCTGATGTATGGGCTCCATTATAAGAATATCTTCCAGGAGTCCTATTGAAGAGCTTCCTTGCTGTGCAGCATTTCAGTTAAGCACTTGGAAATAAAGAAATCCAGGGGGAGTCAACATGTTGAGTAAGCTGGCATGTACCCTCCCTTCCTCAAATTAGGATATTTTCTCATCTCTATTTCACTGAAGGTTTTGCATCCTCAAAAGCCATGGAGATGTTCTACAACCCTGCTGACTAGTCCTGAAATCATACCCACTCGGGTTGGCCCCAAGAACCAAACACCATACAATGTTGGTGGGGAACCAAACAGAAGAGGTCTCTACTGCTGACCCTATGGTGCCCAGAACATTCCCAAATGACAGTAGGAATCCATTTGTATAGAAGTCACCACTGAAATAAAAAAGAAAAAAAGAAAAAAAAAAAGAAGTCACTACTAGAAACTAGTGGTATCCAGAAAGATTCAAATAATTATATTTAGTTTAGATAGAGGCTCTATGTTTAACCTTTAAATAATCCTAGTCACCCAGGCAGTTGTAAAAACCCAGGGCCTTTCCTTCTTTACTTTTAATTGCACATGTCTTAAGGCCCCGACACCCAAATTTCCAGGGCCTGCCCTATATTGCTGCTGGCCCTCTCCATGCTCTTCCTACGAAATTTTCCTGACACAGCTGAGCGAATCCACTATGAACCAATGAGCCGCAATGGAGTCTGTTCATTAAGAAAGTTTTTAAAACCTGAATTTAATGCATCACGAATCTCAACAGAAAGACAGATGCACCAGGGGTCAATCAGTTGGCATTGCTTCCAGTGATTCTGCCTGAAGTTGCTCCCTGTCTGCTTGAAGAGACAGGGGTCCAGGGTCTAGTCCAGGTTGCTTGGGACAGGAAGTTGGAAAAGAGAGATTGGGAGGCAGGGGTCTAACTCAGTGGTAGGATGCTTGCCTTAGCATGTGGAAGTCCCTGCACTGCAAAGAATTTAAAAAGAAAAAAAGCAACAAAAAGCAAGATTAGCTATTCTTTTTCATCATAAAATCAAAACTTAAAAGTAGCATTTATATATTGGGCTTTTTTTCTCTTCAAGACAGCACTAAAAAAAAGATTATGCGTCTCCCTGCTGAGCTCAAGTGTGTCTTTTGAAAATTAGACCATTCTTGTTCTGATTCTCACCTCTCCATCCTGCCCCCATTTTTAAGATGGTGTGAAACATGATCATTTGCTCTTATTGTGAACTCTTTGTAAGAGTGAATGTTTGAGAAACGGCAGAAGGGAAAGACATATGTTAGCTATGGAAATTATGCTTTTGTATTTTCTACTTTCTAGACTATCTTATTTCCGAGAAAGGGTAAAGTATCGTGTCAGGTGGTGTCTCCGTTTCTTTGTGTCTCTCATCATCTCACAAAGGTAGTTGAGTCTCCTTTTTCTCCTCCCATCTGTCATCTGTTCACCTGGATTTTAACATTTCCTTTCAAGGCTGACATTCTATATACTGAGAGAGAGCGTCTCAAAACTCTCCCTAGCACAGCATCCTAACCCATGGGTTAGAGACCTGGCATGAAAGAGATGGCTTATTTTGACCTGCCTGTGAAAATGTTTCATAAATGTCCATTGGATTTGGTTTAGACATTGGTACTAAACACCAGAAATTTCCCCAAAGTTTTCCACCTTTAGTGGAATGAGAGAATCAAGGATTCTGTTCCCCTTTTCTGGCACGTCAGTGTTTTTGTGACTCTGGTTGTTGGTTAGTGTTGGTAGACTTAGCCAACAGCAGATTTTAAAGCCTAGAGTTGTTGGTTGCTTCCTTTCAATAGTTAAGAAGAAAAGGAACTTTGTTTTCTTCTAAGATTTCCTCATGGTATATAGAAGAAAACTGAAATCTTAGGTATTTTTAAGTTGTGTGAAGACAAATTTAAAGGCATACATGAAGTTTTATGGATATCATACTGTCTCTCCAAAATTTACTTGAACAGCGTTGAGAGCCTGACCATATTTACAAATAAAACTTATCTACTTGATTTTGGTTGCCATTGCAGAGGATACTAGATTAAACTCTCTTCTAACTTTTAAAAACACCACTTAAAATTAAACAAATTTTCCCTTCTCAGTTTTTACCTAGTAGAAAATTATACCTCATTTTACTTTCCTTGGAGTTCAGTAAGTTCAACTTTTAAGTCAGCTGAAATATCATTTTATTCTAATAATAAAAACCAAGTAAAATAGTTTACATCCCTGTTTTCAGAAGGTGAAGTATCTTATTAAACATGGTTTCATTTTCCCCCTTGTTACTTTACGACTTCTTTCTTGCTTTCTTTCACAGTCTTTCACAGTACAGCGATGAGAACATGATGGACCCTTACAACCTGGCCATTTGCTTTGGCCCAACATTGATGCCCGTCCCAGAAATACAGGATCAAGTGTCTTGTCAAGCTCATGTGAATGAAATCATCAAGACCATCATCATCCATCATGAGACTATTTTCCCAGACACTAAAGAACTGGATGGACCCGTTTATGAGAAATGTATGGCTGGAGATGACTACTGGTAAGTCCAAGAATTTTAGTCTTTCCCCACCAAAAAAAAAAAAAAAAATGATGGAAGTATAGATATTGACTGAATTAGGAAAATGAATTGCCTATAAACGACCAATGATTCCATTTTTAAAAAGGAAAAAGAAAGGGAAGAAGCAGTAACATTTGCAATGTTAGTCTACTAAGATCCATGGCAACACTGGCTTTTTACTAGGGAAATTCATAGTCATCCCTCTGTTTTCCCCAAACTTACATTTTGTTAAATAAACCCACTTATTATTATGGCTTTTGTAGAGAATAAAGGTTTTGATGGTATAGAGAGCTATATTCATTTTTATTATTACATTAAATCTGAAAAAGATGGCTGATTAAATTAGCAGATTACATTTGGTGTGTTTTTTTTTCTTCTTCTTTTTTTTTTTGGTACGAGGGATTGAATGCAGGGGCACTTAACCACTGAGCCACATCCCCAGCCTCATTTTGTATTTTATTTAGACACAGGATTTCACTGAGTCACTTAGGGCCTCAATAAGGCTAGCTTTGAACTCATGATCCTCCTGTCTCGGCCTCCCAAACTACTAGGATTATAGGCATGCATCACCATGACTGGAATGTTTTTCATTCTTAATCAGATATTTTAGATTCCACATAACATATTTTAAGACTCATTTTAAAGGGGGTTTGTCAGTGAAGTAGATTTTTATTTTTATTTTCACTGTAACCCTTACTAATAAATAGTATTCTAACAAATTATAGTAATAAAGATTATTATGAGCAAATTTATTATATTCATGTATTTTAGGAATAAAAATTTTTAATATGGCAGTATGGGTACCCCCTAGTAAAGTATAGAAATGGAGACAGTATAGTCAATTGAATAACCTCAAAAGTAAAAACCCTGAAATGTTTGTGCTATTTGATACTTGAAATGTGAGTTTTAACAAGTTTCTTAGAAATCATATTCAATAAAACAAGCTTTGATTCCTTGAGCCCCTATTATATGCTGGTTACTTCATCTACATGATCTCTTGTATTTATCATGAATATTCTACCTTGTTAATTTAGAGAGGCCAGGGAGCCTGCTTAGTGATTAGTAGCAACCTAGTCCGTTCTGTTGCTATGTCCGAATGCCATAAATTGGGTAACTTATAAAGAAAAGAAATTTACTTCTCACAGTTCTGGAGACTGAAAATCTAATATCAAGATCCTGGCATCTGTTATGGGCCTTCTTGCTGATTATAACATGGTGGAAAGCATCAATGACAGAAGCAAGGGAGTAGGTGTGATCACACTCTTCCTCTTCTTATAATGCCACTAATTCTATCATGTCCCCTATCACCTCATGAAACCCTAACTACTTTCCATAGGCCCCATGAACATGAGAATTTGGGGATTGTTTCCAACATGTGAACTTTGGGAAACACACTCAAACCATAGCACCAGGTACAACTGATTCGAAAGCCCACAGGAGTCTTTCCACATGCAGCCTCCTTCAAGAACTGTCTGAGCAGCTGAGACTCAGCAGTAGCTACAAATAAACATGTCTAAATCCTCATTGTGGACCATGCCTAGGACACTGTGTTTCCCCTTTCCTTGCAGAGGATTAAGTAAAAGTGGAACACATCACTGAAAGATCAAAAATAACTGAAAGCATTTTTACTTTAGGATAGTATGACGGTTAAGAAAACTGGGTGTTATTTCCAGAAGTATTGCTTCCTAAATTAGCGACAGCCCATGCTAAATTCCAGTTCTGTAGTGTATCCAGCAATTTTACACATGAAATTAAATTTAGTAATATTCACTTGAGTACTTATTATGTGCAGGGTACTTGCCTGAAGCTGGGCTCTGGGAAAGTAAATGAATAAAACTCAGCCCTGCTGAGATACCTAATTCTATTGTCATAGTCATCTTTGTTTTAAAGCTAGTGTCAAAGGCATGTTTAGCATTCCTAGATATTTGGGCTTTATCAGTAAGCTCTGCTGTCTTATTCATTTTTTCAAAGACCAAGTATGTAAAGATAGGGTCAGTAGTATTTGATGTGTTGTAATCTAGGACATTTTGTGGTCACTGCTTTTCCAAATTGGGTAAAGCCTATGTTATAACCTTGCAACCAAGGTTAATGTAGGCTTGAGTATGTCCTTTTGCTTATACATAGTGTTTTCTAGGGCACTGCTCATTTTACACAGAAAATCAATAATACAGTAGTTATCCTTGTCCCCCAACATCAGCAATATAAATGGGATTTTACAGTAACATCAGTTTTATGTTTGTGACCAATGCATTTTTACCTATTAGCATACTTTTGAGGAGAGGTAGTGGTAGTGTTAAAGGATAAGTTTTAAAAGAGGATAAAAATCATAATTCTCATATAGATGTAAAATGAACACATGCCAAGGAATAATGGGAAAGATGCTATGGTCAGTTCAAAGACGAAGTCAAAGATCCATCAATTTATATGTAGCAAAACAATGGGTTGAGTTTGCAAAAACACGTCTGTCTATGGGGCAATAATTAAACATCTTCTGTCTGAATTCAGCTAATTTGCTTTCTTTGGATAAGAGTTATTTGTAATGCCATTTGTTCTCTATAATTTCTGTCTTAATAGAATTGTGAAATAATCTAGTTAAAGATGAATGTGGATGGATAGAGAGCTAGATATCACCATAGAACCAGATAATCAATGGAGGTTCTAATATTCCATTGACAGACTATCCAGTAAAAATTTTGCCATTAAAAACCATATTTTTCCTTGAGGCAGCAATTACTCATTTTTAACAATTCTCCCCACTTTTGTTTCATATGAATTCCCATTTCTGCTCCACAGTGACAGCCCATACAGTGAGCACGGTACATTGGAGGAAGTGGACCAGGATGCTGGTACCGAGCCCCACACCAGCGAAGATGGTAAGCCCTGTGCTCATGCTACTATAAAACCAGTTTTTCTAGACTTTTTTTTTTTTTTTAACAATTGGGTTCCCCAGGCTTCTTTTGTTTGGTTTAGTTTGGTTTTGGTTTTGGGGGTTTTATGTTTGTTTTTGTCTTTTCCTCATTTAATGTGTAAGAGTTCTCTACGGGTCTGGATCCTCTGTGTAAAGAGTTATTGTGGCCCTTTATGGGGGGCTTTGCAAAAATATTCTGTTCTGAAGCTTTTTTTTTTTTTCACATGCTTCTTATGCCCTTTACTAAACAGAGGTTCTTAACTTTAAAGCTGGTGAATTTTTCAGTCTTTTCCCTCATGGTTATTTCACTTTGTGTCAACTTTAAGAAATCCTTCTGTACTCTAAGATAATGAAGATAATTCTCCTATAGTTTTTTTTTATTTTATTGTGATAAAACACATAACATGAGCCCTGCCCTGTTAACAAAAATGTAGGTGTACCGTACATTATTGTTGACTATAGGTTCAGTTTTGTTCAGCAGATCACTAGAGCTTATTCACTTGCCTGACTGATACTTTATTTCTGTTGATTAGTAACTCCTGATTTTCTCTCTCCCAGTTCCTAGCAACCACCAGTCTTCTTTTCTACTGTTCTACCTGTCTTTCCCTATACCACAGTCTCAATTTTGATACCTTTTAATAAATCTGAATAGTTAGCAAGGCAAGGTCTCTGACTTTGTCCTTCTTTACCATTCTTGCCCCTTTGTAACTCCACTTAAATTTTAGACTCATGCTGGGTGTGGTGGCACACGCCTGTAATCCCAGCAGCTTGGGAGGCAGAGGCAGGAGGATCACGAGTTGAAAGCGAGCCTCAGCAATTTAGCAAGGCACTAAACAACTCCATGAGACCCTGTCTCTCATAAAATACAAAGTGGCTCAGTGGTCAAGTGCCCCTGAGTTCAATCCCCAGCACCAAAAAAAAAAAAAAATTAGACTCAGCTTTTCAAATTCTTAAAAAGTAATTTTTAAAATCCCTGAAAATCTGTTGGGTTTTTTATTGCAGTTATACTGATTCTATATATATTTACATGGGAGAATTGATATCTTTACAGTATTTAGTCTTCCACTCTGTGAACATGTTTCCAGTTATTAAATGTCTCCCAATTAACTTTAGACACTCTGTAGAGATTATTTTTTGAACTTTTTTACCTTTTTAAGTTTAATACTTCATATTAATTTTCAACACTTTATTTTTTAATATTGACATATAAATCATCACTCTTAGTACCTCTTCAGCTATACACACAAATTTTTTTCTTCCTTTTATATCTGTGATTAGTCTTCTTCAAAACTATCGAGTGTATTTTTACTTTTTTTTTTTTTAATTTCTACATGTTCTGTTTGGTGTACTTTCATATATAATGTTTGGCCATTTTTTATAATCTCTTGCTTTTGCTTATAATATTTATCCTTTCCATTGCTTCTGTTTATGTGTCTCGTAATTCTCATATATATTCCTAGATTTTTATCGGCTCTCTCATTGGGTTTTATTTTGCAGTGTATTTGTAAATTTTTTATGTATTAGGCTCATTTGAAGATAGGTTCCTCCAGAGAGGGTTTTCATTTTCTTCTGCCTCAGGCACAACTAGCCTAGGATGCCATCATTTTTGGTTTGAGGTTTTCCAGATCACCCAGGTATTGTGAATCTAAAATGCAGACCTGTTTGAGGGCTTGAATGTGGTTGGGACTCTCAGAGATGATGTATTCTAAGATTTAAGATAGATTATTTGCTCAGGAAGTGAGGTGGATGGGAGAGTTCCAGAACTTAGAAGTTCGAGAAGAGAACTAAACATATTATAGAAACTTCTAGAACATTACAGTGAGGTTCTCACTTAAAGAGACACCAAGAATTTGATTCTTTTGGTAGGAGAGGAAGATATTTAGATGCCCCATGCTGAGCTTCCCCAACTTAGTCTCCTATGAAAAAACAAAAGTTTAACTAGACCAGGAAAATACCCTCAGTACAAAAATCTGACTCATATGTTCTAATATTCTATTTACCTCTCTGGGTTCCCATTTTTTCATTGAATTTTTGGTCTTTAGTATTCCTTACTGTAGCTTATTAATGCAATTACCAATGTTTGGTTTTTTTTAAATATAGGATTTTCAGTTGATTTTAGCAGGAGGGCAATTAAGATTTATAGTATCTATTCTCTGCTAAAAAAAAAAAAAGGAAAAAAAAGCTAACTCCTTGTGTCTTTAAAAGCAAAACAAATTGATGTTTTCTGAATTAAAGTTAGAAGACCTTCTTTAAAGTGATTGCTTCTATTTCTTTTTTCTTTTGGGGGGAGGGGCAGAGGTCGGTACCAGGGATTGTTCAATTCAGGGGTATTTGACCACTGAGCCACATCCTCAGCCCTATTTTGTATTTACTTAACAGACAGGGTCTCACTGAGTTGCTTAGTGCTTTGCTTTTGCTGAGGCTGGCTTTGAACTCACCATTCCCATGCCTCAGGCACGCCCAGTGAGAGCTTCTGTTTCTATGAAGTTGCTTTTGAAAGTCTCTGAACCCTTCCTCTGCACCCTCCTTTCTTTTGTCTTAGGTTTCTTTGTTCTCTATATGGTTCAATCTTTTTTATCTGCTGATTTCTGTGTCCTTGCTTTCTTCAGTGAGAGGAAAAGCCAAGACAAAGCCCCAGCCATCTCTCTTCCCAAATATCAGTCTTATCATCATGCCATCTGTCAATCATTCTTACCTCATGACCTAAGAAAGAAAGTGCTGAGTGCTCTATGTATTAGATACCGTTTTGATCACATTCACCTGATTTTGCCAAAAGACAAAGCATTGCTTACAAAGGACAGATATTCTGTCCCACAGCCAAACCTCCAAAATCCTATAACTATATTAACTAGAATATTGATTACATTTTTCAATTGCCAGGTATCTCTGAAATCGTATCACCAGAGAGAACAGCTTTGGTTTTCAGTCGACTGGCTGTCACAGAACTAAACCATCCTCTGCAAGGGCAGTAGGTAGCAGATCAAGGAAGAAAAGTATCAGGGATAGTAAGGTCCCCAAGAGAAAGAATGATGTAATAATATTTTATGTAAAATTATAAGACATGGAAACATAAGATTTGGTAACACCAAGCAGTCAAGGTGTCTATCAGCACTGCTGAATTTTCTTTCCCTTTGCACAAATCACAACAGCCATGCAGAAAAACCAAGTGATCATGTTATACCCTTACTATTATTGTTATTGATATCAGTGGTAACAGCATCCTATGAAGTCTCTCTCTGCAGGATATTAACAGACTGTGAAGCTGTCCTTATGAAAGGGGCATGTGCAGCATGCCCTGAGATTGATTTGCCATGCAATGCCTAGACTAAGATGTTTGTAAATAGCTTATTGATTGACACTTGACTGTGAAATGGTTCTCAGGGGAGTAGAAAAAGTCAAAATAATGAAGTTGCTCAGAATTACTGGTTGATGTACCAGGATTACCAATAAAACATATTTTTTTCTTCATTCGGTCATTCTTTCATAACCTAGCCACATTTCAGTAAAATGAGTCTAATGATTCTGTTCCTAGTTGTTTCAAAAAATATTAAAAAGAAGAGATGATGATTGTAGAGATGATGATTGTGAAATTATGATAAAATGTATGTATATATAATTTATATGTGTGTATTTAATATATATACATATATATTAAATTGTCTTAAATAGCTCTTGGCCAGCATTAATAGTATATGATAGAATGACATGAAATATAATGTTAACTACGACACATTAATGATTCTCTTTTTTTTCCCTCTTGGACACAATATATTAAGATTATATACCATGTCATGTGCTAATATTTTCTAATTTTTTTAGTAAAATCAAATATAAGTATATGGATATGTTCATACAGGAATTTCCAAACTTGTATGTCATGAAGTCATTTTTAATAAGTTAGCATGTCTTCATTCCTCCATGACCATTTTTACTTCCCTGGAGAACTGAAGAACAGGTTTTGCTCTGTCATCTCAAGTCAACCAGAATTGATTCTTTATCTGCAAGTTTAGAACAAACTATGAAGTCATTTATTTTAAGCATAAATCTATCTCTCCTCTAAGAAGCAGACTTAGAGAATTTAATAAAACTGTCATTCATATAGTTTTAATAAAATATGATTTTAGGAGGCTAGGGATATAGCTCAGTTGGTAGAGGGTTTGCGTCTTGCCTCGCATGCACAAGGCCCTGGGTTCAATCCCCAGCACTACAAAAAAAAAAAAAAAATATATATATATATATATATATATATATATATATATATATATATATATATATATATATATAATCTGTTTGTGTGTGTATACACACACATATACATATATGTAATATGTATGTGATTTTAGGAGGGAACGCCAGAATATTACCATATGAGTTGAAAGTTATATTCAATTGCTAAAAGTCTTAAATTGTTGTTTTAAAAATTATCCATTTACATGTAAATCAGAGTGTTGTGGTACTGTGATATGAAATACTATTGACCTCAAATATTATCCACTAGCAAAATGATGGTACATTTTTCATTTTAAAAATGTTTTGTTGAAATTTAACCAGACCCTTTATATAAGATGAAACCTAAACTTTTCAGTGTTTATTGGATTTTATGCTTTTACTTTATATATCTCAGAGAACTTTGAGTTTATCAGGTGAGAAAGAAGCCTAGCTGTATATTAAAAAATCTCTGATATGTGGATGCCAACACATAACAAGGGAGGGTGGTGAGGGGAAAAATAGAAATCCATTGGATTAGATCAAGGAGAATGAAGAGAAGGAATGGGGGATAGGAATAGAAAAGTCAGTAGAATGAATTGAACATAACTTTCCTATGTTAATATATGAATACATGACCAGTGTAATTCCACATCGTGTACAACCACAAGAATGGGAATTTATACTTCATGTATGCATAATATCTCAAAATATCTCTTCTATCATATATATCTAAAAAGAACAAATTTTTAAAATTTTAAACAGATTTTTTGATAATACAGAGAGATCCGCTCTGTCTTCTCCCAGTTTCCCTCAGTGGTAATACCTACATAAGTATTGTACAATAATCACCACCAGGATGTTGATGCTGATATAATCTATTCACCATATTCACATTTCACCAGTTTTACATGCACTTATTTGTGTGTTTACTTAGTTCTGTACAGTTTTACTACATGTACAGATTTGTATGACCACAATTATAGTCAAGATGAACAGTTCCATTTCTAGGATTCCACCTACTACCCTTTATAGCCACAATCACTTCCCCAGCACTTCCCCCACTACCTCAACAACCACACACCTATTTTCCATCTCTATAATTACGTCATTCAAAGAATGCTGTATAAATGGAATTATACAGCCTGTAAAGTTTTGAGTTTTGACTTTTTTTTTCCTTGAATATCTTTTAATCTCTAGAAGACATAATTTTTAAATCTGATCTTTTAATTTGGGTCAAGGGCAGCCTGCTTGATTCATAATTAAGATCCAAACTTTGTTACTGATGTAAGAGAAAAAGTTGTCATTACTTTTGATGGTAGTTGAAAATTTTATGGTACCAAAAAAGTCCATGAGGAAATTAAAGGTATTCAAATAATATTTATTGTGCTGATTTTTCTTGATTTTTTTAAAAATAAGCTAAAAGAGCTGGGATTGTGGCTCAGTGGTAGAGCGCTTGCCTAGCATACCTCACGTGAGGCACTGGGTTCGATCCCCAGCACCACATAAAACAATAATAATAATAAGCTAATAACGCACAAACTCCCTAGTGTTTTCTGGGATGGTGATTTTTCCATGTTATAAATGGTATTAATATATTGCAAGGAAACTCCATCAGTGTCAAAAGTAAGTATCGGAGCACTGTGGAGGATATTCCAACCAAAGGAGAGATTTCATATATTATATTGCAAAGTTATAATATTTTTATTAGACTGTCATTATATCTCAAGTAAAAAGCTATGGAGATTAAGATCTAGAGTTTGGTTTTTCTGGGTGTGCAAATGGATGACAGCTACGGAATGTTTTCCTTTATCTGTTTTAACTGCCCATATTTCCTCCTGCCGGCGATTTGTTTATTACCTCGTTCAGTCTGGATATTAAAATAGCCTATTTATTTCTAAAGTCTCATAGACCTTTTGGATCGTGTATCACATCTTCCTAACAATCCTGTCCCTCTCCATGTTCTGGTGTGTTCTTTGTAGAATGTGAGCCAATAGAAGCAATAGCCAAGTTTGACTATGTTGGGCGGTCTGCCCGAGAACTGTCCTTCAAGAAGGGTGCCTCTCTGCTGCTGTATCACCGTGCGTCTGAGGACTGGTGGGAAGGCAGGCACAACGGGATTGACGGGCTTGTGCCTCACCAGTACATAGTGGTGCAGGATATGTGAGTAGTCCCAACTTTGGCTGCCGGAGTGCTCCCAATAGAGGACTCCAGAGCTGTGGCTCTTGAACTGACTTTGGTTTTAATGGTAAAAGAGCAAAAGAGGCTACAGAGATAAAATTTCTGAGCTGGACACAGTTCTTCACCTTTCAAGTGGCTCTTTGCTAATGGTTCTTCAAGGACCAGCAGATACTCATTTTCCAAACTCTACCAAGAGGGAGTGGAGCAAGAATTAGTAGGAAACACCTCTTGAAGTTTTCAGCTTCTTAGAAAAATAATCTCTGAAAAGAAAATGGCTTTAGGAGCTAGAGTGACACTGGTAATTCCAAAAACAGCAGTGTTCTTCCTTGACATCTGTCTACGGTTTTAATTCCAGTTTCCCTTGGGCGAGGATACTGACTTACAGCCTAAGGGAGTCACCTCTAGGTGTTTATTGTTTCAATCTTGCTGATGAGAAAGCTCTGATTTCAAAAATATTTAAGGACACAGGAAGATGGTCGTGACACATTAATACAGCAGGTTATAAAGTAACGTGTACAGTATAATCCCTATTTTCTTAGTACATTTTGGAATGCATTACCAATTTAAGAGTAGCTTTTCAAGGGAAAGAGAAGTACACTATATAAATTGTATACAATGATTTAGTGACTTAGCATAATTTTAGAAATACTAAATATGTAGGTCAGAATCCAGGAAATATTATGTGCATATGTAGACATGCAGTCATATATTTCTAAACTCCCTAAACATAGATATTCATAGTATAAATATTGTACATAATGCACACACTCATAGATAATGTATTCCAGGTATAGGAAAAAAGTATAGAAGGATCTTTCCTAAAATCGTAACAGTTGTCTCTTGATGTTTCGTTATAGGTCATTGTTATTTTGCATGTATATCTATATGTATAGGCATAGATATATGAAATTCCCAATTTACTGTCAACTAGACCATATTATTTTATAACAAAAGCTATATTAATAAAATGAAGGCTTATTTACATAAATGTTATCCCTTCTTTATTTATTTTTTGGTCCCATTCATCTAACAAAAGACCCTCACTGTTGATTCTTATCATTTCAGGGATGATACATTTTCAGACACCCTGAGCCAAAAAGCTGACAGTGAAGCCAGCAGTGGCCCTGTCACTGAAGATAAGTCTTCATCCAAGGACATGAACTCCCCAACAGACCGTCATTCTGATGGCTACTTAGCCAGGTAAGTGGAGTTTGGTGACCACGCTCCTAAACCTCCACTTCTCCAGGGGCTGAGGAGTCATCACAACTTCAGCCTCACAGTTTTCCTGGTGTTCTAAGTTCTCCTATTTTCTCTCTTTTTCTGTGGATATCCAGACAAAGAAAAAGAGGAGAGCCACCCCCTCCGGCAAGGCGTCCTGGCAGGACCAGTGACGGCCATTGTCCCCTCCACCCCCCACATGCTCTATCCAACTCTTCAGTTGATCTGGGGTCCCCAAGCCTGGCCAGCCACCCCCGGGGCCTACTGCAGAACCGTGGCCTCAACAATGACAGTCCTGAGAGGAGGCGTCGACCCGGCCACGGCAGCCTGACCAACATCAGCCGGCACGACTCCCTCAAAAAGATTGATAGCCCTCCTATCAGAAGGTCCACCTCATCAGGGCAATACACGGGCTTCAATGACCACAAGCCACTGGACCCAGAGACAATTGCTCAGGTACAGTGCTTTTAATGGAACACTGCATTTAAGTACCTTGGCATGATGCATGATGAAGGTGATAGGAAGATTTATATTCTGTGACTATGTTTTCGTGTAAGCCAACTAAAGAAAATAGGAGATTTATTGTTTCTTTAAGGCCTGGCTATGAGTCTTTTTTGAAGAACTATTTGTTATTGGAAGAGCCCAAGTGTATTAGGTTCATATTGATTTAACAAAGCCAAGGCAGAAATGTAGGAGCCAGGAAATTCAAAACCAACGTTGGAAAATAGCCAGGAAACTCATGAAAAAGAAGAAGGAGAAAGGACTAGCCCTAGCAATCCTAAGTATATTCTGAAGCTAGCAAAACAGACAAATGGATGAGACTCAACAGAGAGCCCAGAAACAGAAAAATTTTAGCACATAGTTATTTAGCACATAGCTTTCAACCCAGTAAATGATGGATTTGTCAATATATAATAGGATCAAATCAACAATGGTTAGTCATTTGAAGGACAGCAAAACTGGATCCCATGTACCTCTCTCACACACACACCTTTTATGCCCAACACTGACTGCAGAGAGGGATTCTGTGGTTTCTTTCTAATGATGAGCATCAACAAAGTAAAAGTAAAATGATATTAATGAATTTGCCCGTTGTTCTACCATATTGCCTTCTGGTTCTTTTTATAACTTAAGACATCAAAAAATATGTTTATCTTAGTAACAAAGGAGGTTAAATAGTTTTCAGGGTTTGACATTTGAATAATCTAAAGCATCTTCCAGATATCACTGAAGCTTAAAAAAATACCTCAATAGATCAAAGAGTGAATAAGAAATGAATGAAACAAACATAGAGAAGTGGAAGGGATGGATTATTCTTAACAAAAAGCATCCAAGGAAATCTTCCCTGATATGACACATTTCTGAGCTATTTTGAGTGTCCTAGTGAAAAAGAATTCTGGATAGCAAATTAGATTGTGTGAGGAGTTTAATGTGTTTTTTTTTTAATTAAATGAATATAAAGTGCACAACAATTTCCCAGCAAAAATCAAAAAAGCTTTTGACCTTTTTGGTTTTTTCTATTCAAGCATTATGCAAGACCCTTTGAGACATATTTAGAACCAATGGTATTTAATTATAGCTGGATTTAGTGATTTAAGAAACCCATAACATCATTGCTTATAATAAGCAGGTAGAACATGATCTAGGTTAGGAAGACAAAAATTAAAGAGTTTGGGGGGTAGATAGGCATAGTGAAGTCTATTTAACCCTTTTGTTTCCAGAACCAGGAAACCCTCAAATTATTAACCATAAAAACAAAAACTCATTCGATATACCAGGCTCTACACATTCTCTCTGGGGCAAATGTAAAAAAAAAAAAATCCATATGCTTAGAGTAAATGGAAATCACATCCAAAAGTAATCACTTAAAAAGTGATGTCACCCTCACAGATCTGTCCTTTGTTTATCTTTCCATGTCTAGTCTTCAGATTTCCCCTGAGGACAAATGATCATATAAAAACATAAAAATTCTTTTATTAAACAAACCAGTGGAATCTATGATGGAGATTTTTTTAAAGGATACAGTATCTATATGGAATAATCATGTCTTGGTCTATTCATTGTTGTGGAGACTATTGTAATATCATGTCTTGGCTTATCTATTTAGCAGACCCTTATTGAGCACTTGGTGTATACCAGGCCCCATGATAGGCTTTATAGATGAAAGTGTTTAACAATAGCTGCTTCTTCATGGTGCTTCCAATGTGGGGGGAATAAGGATAGGAAAATAGATTGCACTGTACCATGGTACAAGGATAATTGTCTAAATGAGCAGAAGAAGTAGTAGGAATATAGAATAGAGACATCTCAACCGGACTAGGGCAGGTTTTCTGCACCATCTCATATAACATTCTGTTTTGTTTTTTGTTGTTGTTGTCATTAAAAATTATAAAACTATATACTTAAAAACTTCACCATTTTTTAAAAAGAGAGAGAGAGAATTTTTAATATTTATTTTTTTAGTTTTCAGCGGACACAACATCTTTGTTTGTATGTGGTGCTGAGGATTGAACCCGGGCCGCACGCATGCCAGGCGAGCGTGCTACCACTTGCGCCACATCCCCAGCCCCAAACTTCACCGTTTTAAGTATATAGTTCAGTGAAGTCTATTCACATTCTTGTGAAAAATTCTCCAGAACTTCTTTGTCTTTCAAAACTGAACCCCTCAGTTCGGCCGCAGTGACACACACCTGTAATCCCAATGACTTGGGAGACTGAGGCAGGAGGATCGAAAGTTCAAGGCCAGCCCGAGGCAACTTACTGGGACCCAGGCTCAAAATAAAAAGAGCTAGTGATGTAGATCAGTGGTTTAGCACCGCTGGGTTTAATTCCTGGATATATTAAAAAAAAAAAAAACCCTGAAATTCTCTACACATTAAACAATAATTCCCCATTTCTCCTTCCCTTGTCCCCTGGCAACCACATCCCTTTCTGTTTCTATGAATTTGACTACTTCAGATACTGCCTATAAGTTGAATTATACAATATTTATATTTTTGTGACTGGCTTTCATTTAGCATAATGTCTTCAGGGTACACACATGTTGTGGAATGTTATAAGATTTCCTTCCTGTATAGCACATTTTATTTATCTAGTCATTCACCACTAGTGCACACTTCACCCTTTTGAAGCAAATATTTTGTAATTCTCACTTTATTATTTGAAATCAATTGAATGGTGATATACCTAATTTGAAAAATAATATAAATTTCTAAGTATACCATAAAGGAAAGATAAAAGGAAATAAATATATAAACAACATATTCAGATGAATTTATTTGTTATCTTTAGATATACATGACAGTCAAGTATATTTTGACAATATTATACATACATGGAGTATAACTTCCCATTCTTGTGGTTGTATTTGATGTGGAGTTTCATTCTTATATGAACATAGGAAAGTTATATTGATTCCTAATCCTATCGCCAACCCTTCCCTTCATTCCCCTTTATCTAATATAATGAACTTCTATTCCCCCACCCCTTATTGTGAATTAGAATCTACATATCAAAGAGAACATTCAGTCTTTGGTTTTTTGGGATTGGCTTAATTTACTCAGCATGATCTTTCCAGTTCCATCCATTTACTGGCAAATGCCATAATTTCATTTTTCTTTATAGCTGAGTAATATTCCATTGTGTATATACACCACATTTTCTTTATTCATTCATCTGTTGAAGGAACTTAGGTTGGTTACCTAGCTTGGCTATTGCTTGGCTATAAACATTGATGTGCCTGTATCACTACAGTTTGCTGATTTTCAGTCCTTAGGGTATAAGTCAGGAGTGGGATAACTGGGTCAAATCGTGGTCCCGTTACAGGTTTTCTAAGGAATTTCCATACTGCTTTCCAGAGTGGTTGCACCAATTTGTAGTCACACCAGCAATGTATGAGTGAAACTTTTCTCCCATATCCTTGCCAATATTTATTATTACTTGTATTCTTGATAATTGTCATTCTGGCTGGAGTGAGATGAAATCTCAGTGTAGTTTTAATTTGCATTTCTCTAATTGCTGGTGATTTTGAACATTTTTTCATATATTTTTTGACTATTCATGTTTCTTCTGTGAAGTATCTGTTCAATTCTTTTGCCCATTTATTGATTAGGTTATTTGGTTTTCTGGTGTTGATTTTTTTGAGTTCTTTGTATATCCTGGAGATACATGCTCTATCAGAGATGCAGGTGGTAAAGATTTTCTCCCATTCTGTAGGCTCTCTTCATGTTCTTGTTTCATTTGCTGTGAAGAAGCTTGAGCTCAACTCTCTATCATATCAACTCAGTTGACTTTTTAAGTCAACATGGGGTATAATACAATAATTAAATATATATATATATATATATATACACACACACACACACAATATGTAATGATCAAATGAAGGGAATTAACATTTCCATCTCCTAGGATATTTATCATTTCTTTAAGTCTGGATCCTTCAAAATCTCTCTTCTAGTTCTTTATAAAATATAAAATGAATTGTGAACTGTAGCTGCCCTACTATGCTCTAGAACACTAGAACTTATTCCTCCTATGTGTGTTAATTATCGACTACACTAGAAGACAAATAAAGTGGCAAAATGCTTTTACCTACACGTAGAATTTCCATAAATGCAGCAATTAAAAATGTACATGAATATGGGACTATCAAGTTAATTCAGTTAACTTACATTCTGTAAAAGGCATTCCCATTAGTGATATGATTTTTCCAAAAGGGTAGACTCCTCTTGACTATGCAGTTCCAATCAAAGCAAACAATAATTTATACAGTAGTTACACTTCTGGAAAATTTAGCACCATGAAAAAATATCTTGTCTTTCTATATTATCAACCTAAACAACAGAGAGACATTCTCCAAAGAGTAATGATATTTATTCAGGGATAGCAGAACATTGTAAATGGAACATGTGTGCTGCAGTAAATTATGAGAATATTCAAAGAGGCTAAGGGACACAGACATTTTTAAAGGGGAAATTAGGAACATTACATTATCATGAAATAGTAATCACTGGCTACAAGGACTAATAGCAGGGGTGGTGCCGGTTCAAGTTTGAATACACAATTGCTGTGCAGATGTCCTTGCAGAAGTATTTTTTGTGTAAGGTTACAGTGGCCTTTGTTCAAGGTTGTAGTTCTGGCAAAGTCTTTTATGAACAGTTTTGTTATCAGGCATACATGCCTGAGATCCCCTCCTGTGTAACCTTCCGGTTTCATTTACTTTTTTGGATAGGACTTGACAAAAAGAGGTTTCATTTTTATTTTGACAACTTTCACAATATAAAAAAGAATGAGACATTGGTGTGAGCAAGATGATAACTTGTCTCCATCACAAAATGGGGCCACAATAAAGAATAAACAGTCAGGTGCAGTGGTGCTCACCTATAATCCCAGTAACTCAAGAGGCTGAGGTAGGAGGATCACAGGTTTGAGGTCAGCCTCAACAACTTAGTGGGACCCTGTCTTAAAATGAAAAGTAAAAAGGACTGGGGATGAACTCTGGTAAAATGCCCTCTGGGTTCAATCCCCAGTACCAAATAAATAAGTTTTTAATTCAATTTAAATTTTAATTTTATTTAAAGAATAAATAACCATAATCCAACTGGAGTGACTGAAAAGATACACCAGAGAGTAGCAGGGAAGTGGTATGGTCCCTCTGGGCATGAAAAGCCAAGATAGCACCATAGAGAGGAGAGAGGGGGGCTCTGCCTCTACCAACCATCTCCCTTGCTTGGAGACCCATATAGCCCTCAGAGGGTCCAAATACAATTTGGAGAGTTGCCCAGAGTACAAGTGTTGTATTGCCAGAGTAGGACCACACATTGTGTGCCCTCCAAACACCATGACCTAAGCATCATCTTAAAACTAGGCCCACGGCTAGAGTATGTTCTGCTCTTGGGGATGAATAACCACAGAATGCCTCCATTTTTGAGTCTCTGCTGTCATTTCATAATTCTCACATGAGTGCTACAGCACCCCAACCTTGGCTGCCCGGAGTCTAGGCACAGCAAGAAAGGTTAACATCTCAGCTGCCAAACCCATACTGTGCTTCAATCCCCAGGGAGCAAGTGGTCTTGCCCAGAGAGGAGGCCACTCAGCTGGAGGAGTATGTACACCTCTGCTTGGCCTAATAGCTTTCAGGCAGGGCTCTGACCTCTTTCCCACGAGCCCGCTGTACAGTGACAGCTGACAGTACTCACAGAGGCCTGGTACCCAATCCAACAGAAAGTCAGATGGCAGCCCCACCCACTAAAAATCCTGCCGTACAGCCACCAGCCCATGTCCTAGCCAAACAGTGAGTGGTAACTCCACTCCCCAGCAAAACTGTGTCATATTTCTGGAGTCACAGACATCTTCAGTCTAGAACAATAAAGCAACCACAGAAACTGCACAGAAATCAAACTGCTGAGTCCACCCAGGTTCAAAGCTGACATACTATACCCAACCAAAACTGTAGGACCTATCCATAAGAAAAAATCTGTTTCTCTGGAAAAAGATCTATAAATCTGGAAAAGGTGACTGTTGCAGTGGGTATGCAGATAACAACATAGAAACAAAATAAATAGAACACAATGATTCTCCAGTAGCAGGCCCCAAAGAAAAGGAAATTTACAAAATGCTTGAAAATCATAATCCTAAGGAAGCTCAGTGACATATAAGAGAAAACAATTTCATTAAATTGAGAAAACCACTCATAATAAAAAAAAAAAACCGCGGAGGGGGGGGGGGCAAAAGAGAGAAAAGAATAAAAGGTGAAAACACCAATGGGACACCAGTAAGTAACAAATATTCACAATATGTGGGTTCCAAAGGGAGAAGATAGCAGAGAAAGCATATTCATGAAACAATAGCTAAAACTACCCAACTCTTGAGAGTGGACATCTAGTTATTCTTTTTGATCTGTTATTCTTTGAAGTTCAAAGAATAACAGATCAAAAAGATCTTCTTTGAGGCACACTATTAATTAAATGGTCAAAAGTAAAAAAAAATAATAATAAGTCAAACTCAAAGAATTCTAACTGTAGCAAAATAAGTCACATATAAGAGAATCCCAGTTAGACTAACAGCAGATTTCTCAACAGAAACCTTAAAAGCCAGGAGAGAACAGAGTGATATATTAAAAGTGCTGAAAGAAAAAAAAAAACTTATAGAAAAGATTATACCCATCAAAGCCATCCTTCAGAAATGAAGGAGAAAAAATCTTTCCTAGACAAACAAAAACTGAGGGAATTTTTCACAACTAGGCCAGCCCTACAAAAAATGCTAAGGGAGTCCCAAATTTAGGAGTGAAATGGAGATAACTATCATCATAGCAACATGTGAAAATCTAAAACTGATAACTTAGATACACAGCAAAAAAAAAAAAAAAGAAAGAAAGTAATGAATCAAACGTTACCACTATAGAATCCCACCAAACCACAAAAATTAATAAGAGAGGAAGAAAATATACAAAACAATCAGAAAACAATTAAAATGACAGGAGCAAGTCCTTACCGAACAATAATAACTTCTAGTGTAACAAATTAAATTCCCCAATTAAAAAGTAAAGACTGAGCCAGGTGCAGTGGCACATGCCTGTAATCCCAGGGGCTTGGGAGGCTGAGGCAGGAGGGCAGGAGGATTGTGAGTTCAAAGCCAGCCTCAGCAAAAGTGAGGTGCTAAACAACTGAGTGAGACCCTTTCTCTAAATAAAATACAAAATAGGGCTGGGGATGTGGCTCAGTGGTTGAGTGCCCAAGTTCAATCCCGATACCGAAAAAAAAGAAAAAGAAAGTAAAGATTAGCAGAATTAATTTAAAAAAAAGAAAGAAACCCAAGACCCAGTTGTATGCTGCCTAAAAGAAACTGTTCTCACCAGTAAAGGTACAGATTGAAAGTGAAGGAGGAGAAAAAGATATTCTATTCAAACAATTTAATAGGAAGCAAGAGTAGCTATACGCAGATAAAAACAGACTTTACATCAAAAACTGTAAAAAGAAACAAAGCCATTATGTAATAATAAAAGAATCAACTCAGAAAATTTAAATATAATTGCACCCAACACCAGCCCACCCAAATATATAAAGCAAGTATTATTAGATCTAAAGTAAGCAATAGACTCCAATACAATAATAGATGGGGATTTTAACACCCCAATCCTATCAGTGGACTGATCATTCAGACAGAAAATCAACAAAGAAATAGCAGAGCTAAACTCTACTATAGACTAAACGACCTAACATACACCTACAAAACATTTCATCCAGTGGCTACAGAATACACATTCTTCTCATCAGTACATGGAACATTCTACAGAATAGACCATATGTGAGGCCAAAACACAAGTTCTCGACAAATTCAAAAAGTTTGAACTCGTATCTTCTCTTACCAGGTGACATAAAATTAAAAAGTGGGAATTATACACATACAATATATTGAAATTTAAAAGCATGCTCCTGAATGGAATAGATCAATGAAGAAACAATTAGGAGAATTTTTAAATGTCTTAAAATAAGTGAAAATGGGAACACAACCTACCAAACCTAAGAGATATAACAAGAACAGTACTGAGAGAGAAATTTAAAGCAATAAGGGTCTGCATTCAAAAAAAGTAGATTTTACATAAACAACCTTACAATGTATTATGTTTGGATCTAAAATGTCCCCCAGAGTCTCTTGTGTTGTAGGCTTGGTCCGTGGTGCAGGAATGTTCTGAGGAAGGGCTTTTGAGAAGTGATTGAATCAAGAGGGCTCTGACCTTATTAGTGGATTAGTCCATTGATAGCTGAATGGACTACTGAAAGGTAGTGGAAACTTGTAAGCAATGGGGGGCATGGTTTGAGAACGTAAGTCACTGGTAGTGTGCCCTGGGAGGGTATTTGTTGCTGGCCCCTCCTCTCTCCCTCTCATTCTGCCTCCTGACTGCCATAAGCTGAGCTGCTTTTTTCTGCCACACCTATCTGCCATGATGTTCTTCTTCACCTCAGGCCCAAAGTAATGGAGCCACAGACTGAAACTTCTTAAACCATGAGTCACAATAAATCTTTCCTCCTCCTGTTATTTTTGTCAGGTATTGTGGTCACAGCGATGAAAATCTAACATGATGCAACTAAAAACTGTAAAAACAATAACAAGCCAAATCTAATATTAGTAGAAGAAAGGAAATAACAAATATGAGAGCAGAAATAAATGAAAGTGAGACTAAAAGAGAAAGAGATCAATAAAAGTTTATTTTTTGAAAAGATAAACAAAGTTAACAAACCTTTAGCTAGCCTACTGGAAAAAAAGAGAGTAAGATCATATAAATAAAATTTAAAATAAAAAAAAATTATAACTGATATCACAGAAATACCAAGGATTATTAGATACAGTCAATGACAACTATATACCAACAAATTGAAAAATCTGGAAGAAAAGGATAAATTCCTAGATGCATAAAATTTACCAAGACTGAACCATGAAGAAATAGAATGTCTAAACAGGCCAGTAACAAGTTATAAGATTGAAGCAGTAAAGTCTCCCATCAAAGAAAAGCCCAGGGATCTCACTGCTGAATTCTACCAAATGCTTAAAGAAGAACTAATACCAATTATTCTCAAATTATTCCAAAAAACTGATAAGAAAAGAATTCTTCCAAAACTTGTTTTGTAAATTCAACATTACCCTAACACCAAAACCAGAAGACACAACGATTTTAAAAAAATTGCAGCCCAATATTCCTGATCAACATAGGTACAGAAGTTCTCATCAAAATACTAGAAAACCAAATATGAAAGCACATCACAAAGATTATGCACCTTGGTCAGTTGGGATTTATCCCAGATATGTAAGGATGGTTCACCATATGGAAATCAACAAATGTGATATATCACATTCATAAAATGAAGGACAGAACCCTATGATCACCCCAATGACACAGATAAGACATATATCCTTTGATTATAAAAACCCTCAACAAATTTGAGAATGAACTATGTAGAAGGAACATAGCTCAATACAATTAAGGCCATATAAAGAGGGAGGGGTAGAGAAAAGTTGGTTAATGGGTAGTAAGTGAAGGTTCTATAGGAGGAAGAAGTGATGGTGTGCTCTTGCACTGTAGGTTGACTATGGATAACAATGTACTGTACATTGAAAAAGCTAAAATAAAGAATTTTGAAACTGTTACCATAAAGCAATGATAAATGTTTGAAACACACAAACACACATACACATAGATATAAATAAATAAATATATATATATATATATATATATATATATATATATATATATATACACATACACACACACACATATAGGTATAAATATACAAATATATGTCCAGACATGGTACCTTGCTAACATGTACAATTTTTGTGTTTTATATATTAGTTAAAAAATAAATATTTTTTGAAAAAACAAGGCCATATTCAGGTGTGATGGTGCACATCCTTAATCCTAGCTACTCAGGAAGCTGAGGCCAGAGAATCATAAGTTTGAGGACAGCCTGGGCAGCTTAAGAAAGAGCCTGTCTTTTTTTTTTTTTTTTTAATTTTTTATTGTTGGTTGTTCAAAACATTACATAGTTCTTGATATATCATATTTCACACTTTGATTCAAGTGGGTTATGAGCTCCCATTTTTACCCCATATACAGATTGCAGAATCACATCAGTTACACATCCATTGATTTACATATTGCCATACTAGTGTCTGTTGTGTTCTGCTGCCTTTCCTATCCTCTACTATCCCCCCTCCCCTCCCCTCCCCTCCCCTCTTCTCTCTCTGCCCCCTCTACTGACATTCATTTGTCCCCCTTGTATTATTTTTCCCTTTCCCCTCACTTCCTCTTGTATGTACTTTTGTATAACTCTGAGGGTCTCCTTCCATTTCCATGCAATTTCCCTTCTCTCTCCCTTTCCCTCCCACCTCTCATCCCTGTTTAATGTTAATCTTCTTCTCATGCTCTTCGACCCTACTCTGTTCTTAGTTACTCTCCTTATATCAAAGAAGACATTTGGCATTTGTTTTTTAGGGATTGGCTAGCTTCACTTAGCATAATCTGCTCTAATGCCATCCATTTCCCTGTAAATTCTATGATTTTGTCATTTTTTAATGCAGAGTAATACTCCATTGTGTATAAATGCCACTTTTTTTTATCCATTTATCTATTTAAGGGCATCTAGGTTGGTTCCACAGTCTTGCTATTGTGAATTGTGCTGCTATGAACATCGATGTAGCAGTGTCCCTGTAGCATGCTCTTTTTAGGTCTTTAGGGAATAGACCGAGAAGGGGAATAGCTGGGTCAAATGGTGGCTCCATTCCCAGCTTTCCAAGAAATCTCCATACTGCTTTCCAAATTGGCTGCACCAATTTGCAGTCCCACCAGCAATGTACAAGTGTACCCTTTTCCCCACATCCTCGCCAGCACTTGCTGTTGTTTGACTTCATAATGGCTGCCAATCTAACTGGAGTGAGATGGTATCTTAGGGTGGTTTTGATTTGCATTTCTCTGACTGCTAGAGATGGTGAGCATTTTTTCATGTACTTGTTGATTGATTGTATGTCCTCCTCTGAGAAGTGTCTATTCAGGTCCTTGGCCCATTTGTTGATTGGGTTGTTTGTTCTCTTATTGTCTAATTTTTTGAGTTCTTTGTATACTCTGGATATTAGGGCTCTATCTGAAGTGTGAGGAGTAAAGATTTGTTCCCAGGATGTAGGCTCTCTATTTACCTCTCTTATTGTTTCTTTTGCTGAGAAAAAACTTTTTCGTTTGAGTAAGTCCCATTTGTTGATTCTAGTTATTAACTTTTGTGCTATGGGTGTCCTATTGAGGAATTTGGAGCCCGACCCCACAGTATGTAGATCGTAGCCAACTTTTTCTTCTATCAGACGGCGTGTCTCTGATTTGATATCAAGCTCCTTGATCCATTTTGAATTCACTTTTGTGCATGGCGAGAGAAAGGGATTCAGTTTCATTTTGTTGCATATGGATTTCCAGTTTTCCCAGCACCATTTGTTGAAGATGCTATCCTTCCTCCATTGCATGCTTTTAGCCCCTTTATCAAATATAAGATAGTTGTAGTTTTGTGGATTGGTTTCTGTGTCCTCTATTCTGTACCATTGGTCCACCCGCCTGTTTTGGTACCAGTACCATGCTGTTTTTGTTACTATTGCTCTGTAGTATAGTTTGAAGTCTGGTATTGCTATACCGCCTGATTCACACTTCCTGCTTAGCATTGTTTTTGCTATTCTGGGTCGTTTATTTTTCCATATGAATTTCATGATTGCTTTCTCTATTTCTACAAGAAATGCCGTTGGGATTTTGATTGGCATTGCATTAAACCTATAGAGAACTTTTGGTAATATCGCCATTTTGATGATGTTAGTTCTGCCTATCCATGAACAGGGTATATTTTTCCATCTTCTAAGATCTTCTTCTATTTCTCTCTTTAGGGTTCTGTAGTTTTCATTGTATAAGTCTTTCACCTCTTTTGTTAGGTTGATTCCCAAGTATTTTATTTTTTTTGAAGATATTGTGAATGGAGTGGTTGTCCTCATTTCCATTTCAGAGGATTTGTTGCTGATATACAGGAATGCCTTTGATTTATGCGTGTTGATTTTATATCCTGCCACTTTGCTGAATTCATTTATTAGCTCTAATAGTTTCTTTGTAGACCCTTTTGGGTCTGCTAGGTATAGAATCATGTCATCTGCAAATAGTGATAATTTAAGTAAGAAAAAGCCTGTCTTAAAATGAAAAATAAAAGGGACTGGGGATATAGCTCAGTGGTAGAGCACTTACCTAGCATGTGCAAAGCCTTAGGTTCAATCCCTAGTACCACAATAAGTAAATAAATAAAAAACCAAAGCTATGTATGGCAAACCCATAGGTAAAATATAGTTAGAATAACATAGTTTATGTAAAATAAACTGGTGAAATAAATTGAAGAGGGCACCAAAAAATGGAACGATATCCCATGTTCATGGATTGGAAGAGTTAATGTTATTAAAGTGTTCATGCCACTGTAATTCAACGT
This sequence comes from Marmota monax, assembly GCF_021218885.2. Lineage (NCBI taxonomy): Eukaryota > Metazoa > Chordata > Mammalia > Rodentia > Sciuridae > Marmota > Marmota monax. The sequence continues at coordinate 1,503,217 of NW_026695212.1, forward strand.
AATTCCTATCAAAATGCCAATGACATTCTTCACAGAAATAGGGGAAAACAACACTCCTAAAATCTGTATGGAGCCACAAAATCCCAACTAACTAAAGCAACCCTGAGCAACAAGAATAAAGCAAGGCATCACAGTATCTTACTTCAGAACACACTACAATGCTACAGTAACCAAAACATCCTGGGCATATATCCAAAGGAAAGAAAATCTGTATGTCAAAGAGATATCTGCACTCCTATATTTGTCGCAGCACTGTTCACAATAACCTAGGGTGTGGAATTAGCCATTAATAGATGAATAGATAAAGAAAATGTGATATATAGAAAGAATGGAATATTATTCAGCCATAAAAATGAATGAAATCTGTCATTTGTGGCAGCATGGATGGAAATGAAGAAAATTATGTGACATAAATAAGTCAGGCACATGAAATCAAATATCAGCTATTTTTATGTAAATGTGGAAACTAAAAAATTGATTCCATACAAGTATAAAGTAGAGAAGTGACTGCAAGAGTCTTCAAAGGGGATTAGTTTGGAGAGAGGACCATTGCTGGTTCAGGTGTGCATTTGGATTAAGAAATATTTTCTAGTGTTCTGTAGCACCATAGGGTAACTGTGATTGACAGTATTTAATTAAATATTTTAAAATAGCTAATAGAGAATATTTTAAATGCCCCCAACACAAAGAAATAAGATGACAAATATACTTCAAAATCTAATCTAATTGCACATTATATGTGTGTGTGTTAAAATATCACACTGTATCCCATAAATATGTATATAATTATGTGTCAATTAAAATATTTGAAAATTTAAGAGGTGGGTTCTAAGTGCTGATTATTATAAATAGAGTTTTCACCTATACAAATGTCTATAGAAGACATTCAAAAATTGAACAATATGCAGGACAATTCATTATATGAACTATCCAGGGTACTTATAAGATATCTGGTATGTCTGACTCCTGACAACAGAATGCCTAGGATGTCACCTCATTATTATGACATTTAGGATACATGTATGCGTGCGCGCACACGCACACACACACACACACACACCATATTACAAAGATGCCCACAATGGGATAGTACCACATCCATTGAAATCCACTGGATAATGGCATCAGGGAAGGACCTAAACTGAATTCTGAAGAACTTCCAGGAGTTATCCAAGGATTATATATATATATATATATATATATATATATATATATATATATATATTTAGAGAGAGATAATTTTTTTAATATTTATTTCTTAGTTTTTTCGGTGGACACAACATCTTTGTTTGTATGTGGTACTGAGGATCAAACCCGGGCCACACGCATGCCAGGCGAGCGTGCTACCGCTTGAGCCACATCCCCAGCCCCTTATTTATATTTCTTGAAAGATCCTATTTATTTATATTTCTTGAGAGATTGTCGCAGTTTAAATTTAAGCAATCCTTTATCATAAATTGAAATAGAATTTCATATCAATAAGTCAGAATGCCTGACAAAGCAGATTTTAAGCAAAAAATTAATCAAGAGACAGAAAAATTAATCAGAAGATCACTATATCCTGGTAAGGGAACAAGAGATATAATGATAATAATATATATGCCCCAAATATTAGTGCACCTAATTACATTAAAAAAAAAGATAATTCTTAACATTAAACCCCAGATAGATCCCAATACAATAATATTGTATTGTTAAATGATATTGTATTATCAAAACACCATTATCACCAATAGGTCATCCAAATATAAAATCAATAAAGATATTACTGACTCAAATAATACTATAAGTCAAATGGACCTAATAAATATTTACAGACTATTTCACCCCAAAACAACTGAATTAACTTTCTTTTAATGCTACCTTTTCCAAAATCAACCATATTCTAGGTCACAATGTAAATTTTAGAAAATACAAAAAAATGATATAACCTCATGCATTCCAGCAGATCATAATGGAATGAAACTAGAAATCAACAAGAAAAAGAATATAAACCACATAAACACAGAGAGACTAAATAAAGAATGGATCAAAGAAGAAAACAAGAAATTCTTAGAAAAAAATGAGAACATATATGATAAAACATATCAAAGCTCTGGGATAGTGTGAAGCAGTTCTAAAGAGGAAAATTTATTATAAAAAATACCAAGAATCCCACTCCTTGGTATTTATCCAAAAGAACTAAAATCAGCATACTATAGTGATATAACCCCTAAATATTTATATTATAGAGGGATTGGAGGGGAAGGGAGTGGGCATAGGGTTATTAATGATGGTGGAATGTGATGATTATTATTATCCAAAGTACAGGTATGAAGACACGAATTGGTGTGAATATACTGTGTATACAACCAGAGATATGAAAAATTGTGCTCTATATGTGTAATAAGAATTGTAATGTATCCCACTGTCATATATAAATAAGAAAAAAATACCTCTGATGACTGTAGATGCAAAAATCCTTAATAAAATATTAGCAAACTGCATTCAAAAACACATTAAAAAGATAATACCCCATGATCCAGTGGGTTTTAATGCAGGGAGATAAGCTTGGTTCAACAAAAAGATCCCAAATAAATAAGCTTATGTTCCACCTCAAGTCCTTAAAAAAGAAGAACAAACTGATTCCAAATCAATAGAAGACAGGAAATGGAATTAGAAAAAAAATTGTCCCTTAAATTTATTAAGAAGACTAAGAGGCCAAGAATAGCCAAAGCAATACTAAGAAAGAAATTTGATGCAGGAGACATCACAATACCGACCTTAAATTATACTACAGAGCTATAGTAACAAAACCAGCATGGTACTGGCATCAAAATAGACATGAAGACTAATGGAATAGAATAGAGGACACAGATGCAAACCCATATACTAATTTCTGTCTGATAAATTGGACAAAGGTGCCAAAAATATATGCTGGAGAAAAGATAGCCTTTTTAACAAACGGTGTTGGGAAAACTGGATATCCATATGTAGAAGAATGAAATTAGATTTCTCTCACCCTCACAAAGTCAAATCAAAATGGATCAAAGACTTAGGAATTAGACCAGAAACCTTACAACTGCTAGAAGAAAACAAAGTCAGCACTTGCACTTACTTCCTTAACAAGACCCCTGAAGCTCAAGAAGAAAACCAAGAATCAATAAGTGGGATGTCATCAGATTAAAAAGGAAATGATTAAGAGTGTGAGCAGAGTAAATCTTTGTCCTCTGTACCTCTGACAGGAGATTAATATCCAGAATATAGAAAGAACTCAAAAATCTTAACATGCAAAAAAAAATAATAATATTTACCCCCAAAATGGGCAAGAGAACTAAATAGACACTTCTCAAAAGAAGAAAAACAAATGGCCAAGAAATATATGAAAAAAAATGTTCAACATCTCTAACAATCAGGGAAATGCAAATCAAAACTACACAAAGATTCATCTCACTCCAGTAAGAATGGCAATTATCAAGTACACAATAATAAATGCTGGAGAGGTTGTGGGGGAGGGTAAACTCATACTTTGTTGGTGGGACTGCAAATTAATACAAACATTCTGGAAAGCAGTATGGAGATTCCTCAAAATACTAGAAATAAAACCACCTCTGACCTAGGTCTCCCACTCCTTGGTATTTATCCAAAAGAACTAAAACCAGCATGCTATAGTAATATAGCCACTTCATTATATATATTACAACAGAACAATTCACAATAGCCAAATTATGGAATCAGCCCAGATACCCATCAGTAGATGAATGAATCAAGAAAATGTGGTATATATACACAATATGGTTTTATTCAACCATAAAGAAGAATGAAATTATGGCATTTGCTAGTAAATAGATGGAAAAGGAGAACATCATACTAAGTGAAATAATCCAGACTCAGGAAATCACGGGTTGAATGTTTTCTGTAATATATGGAAGCTAGAGAAAAATAAGGGAAAGAAGATTGGGGTGGGTGTTCCAATATCATAAAGAAAAAGGGAAGATCAGTGGAGTAGAAGAAGATGAGGGAGGGAGGAGGGATGGGAAAGTGGAATATAGAATCAAGTTAACAAAATTACATTCTATGCATATATAAATATGCCATAGGAAATTTCTACATATACTTTATGTATATGTAGAAAGTACCAATAAAAAATTTTAAAAAGGTGTAAAAGGAAGATAAGTGGAATAGAGGAAGGAAAATAAGGAGAGGGAGCTAGGAGGTAAATGGGGAGAAAGAGGATTTAAATCAAATTACATGCATGTATGATTTTGTGAAAATGAACCCAGTCACTATGTGTAACTATAATGCTCCAATAAGAAAATACACTTAAGGGCTGGGGTTGCAGATCAGTGATAGAGCACTTGCCTAGCATGTGTGAGGTACTGGGTTCAATTCTCAGCACCACATATAAATAAATAAAATAAAGGTCCAACAACAACTGAAAATATTTTTTAAATACATTAAAAAAAAATAAGTCAGCATGCAAGGTAGAAAATACCAAGAGGCTTCCTAGTGCCTTAGAATGGCAAATGTTTGTGATATTGCCCCATCTTGGTCTCCTGAACATTTAGAGTCAAACTAATTGCATGGGATGGCGCTATATTTGTACATTCTGTAGACTATGCTCTGCTGAATTGTTTTCTTTGAAATGAAATGTATGGGTTTCTATACTTTAGTATTCATTTTCAGTCTGTTTTTCCATCTATTTTTCAATAGGATATTGAAGAGACAATGAACACTGCTTTGAATGAACTCCGGGAACTGGAGAGACAGAGCACAGCAAAGCATGCCCCTGATGTGGTGCTGGATACCTTGGAACAAGTGAAAAACTCTCCCACCCCTGCTACTTCCACAGAATCTCTCAGCCCTTTGCACAACATTGCCCTCAGGAGCTCAGAGCCTCAGATTCGACGTAGCACTAGCTCCTCCAGTGACACAATGAGTACTTTCAAGCCTATGGTGGCACCCAGAATGGGCGTGCAGCTGAAGCCCCCAGCCCTTAGGCCAAAACCTGCTGTTCTTCCAAAAACAAATCCTACCATAGGACCTGCCCCACCTTCCCAGGGTCCAACAGACAAGTCTTGCACGATGTAAAAACCAGCTGAGCAAAGGCATAAGGGGAGGTGATTTAAAAGAAACGGATTAGTGACAAAAGTCAGTGATCCATAACTTTCCTTAGTTTTGTGCTTATAACTGGAGATCTTTTGGCTTTTCTATGTTGTCGAATGTTATGTCTGCAACTAGCTAACTTAACACGGGCATTTGTATTTTGTAATTTTTTAAATAACTGGACATATGTCATTTTAAAGACAATAGAAACACTTAGACTTACTTGAAAATCCAATGCTGCACCACTTGTAATGAAGGCAACACCACTCCCCGCATTGTCCAGTGCTTCAGGCTTAGTGGAGCCCAGGTGAATCTCCTGAAAGCAGGAGAATCTGAGTGCCAGGTTTTATTGGAGTAGAACCAGTGTTGGTCTGTGGCATTTAGGGTAATAGCTGAAAGATTATGGCACTATTTGGCAGCTGAGAGTGAGCACCTCTGATTCCATTCAGAGTAGGGGTCAAGCTCCTGCTAAAAACTTAAAAAAGGGTTGTCACAGTGGGACCTTCAGCCCGTGGCTTGAATGAGTTGAATGATTGCCTTTTCTGTAACAGTCATTTCCTTGGGTTCAGTTGAAAGACCAGTGAAGGGAGTAGAACCTCACAGTTATTGCTTGAACTGAACCCGGGAAATGAGAGAGAGATGCCATCTCAAAGCTATAGATGTGAATCCTTCCATAAGCATGATCAGGCCCCAGAGATGTCCAAGTCCATCAGGGCCTAGAAAGGACTAGAACAGTCTAATGTTAAAGATTTTCTAGTGATACCACAAACCCCTAAAAAAAAATCTGTTGTTCAATATCTGCCTACAAAATATGTGTCCCCTAAATTCTTATGTTATCCTCTTTGGAAATGGAGAGAGCAGACAGGACATGAATCCTTGATTCACTATGTGTTCTCCTCTGACAAAATTACCTTGCTTCCTTTAAATACATCACAAAGGCCTGATAAGCCTGCATTTGAAATCCCAGCTCTCCTCTCCATTTTTCTCTTTGAGCCAACCCAGAACTGACTATGGTACTTGAGTTCAAAAGCCATGCTAGGCCATAGTGGGAAGATTATCTTATGATTCCAGGGTGATTTCCTCATAATTTTGTACCTTGGAACCATGATTTTTTTTTCATGTAATCTCTATATAACTCACAGTCAAGTGAGCTCAACTAGAGACTCTCTTTCTCTGTCATCCTAGCACAGAGACAATTTTTCATTAGCCCATATTTTTACTATATTTCTCTAACTTAAAAATTGGGTTTTTTTTGTTTTGTTTTTGTTTCTTTTAGTTTTGGAGCTGGGGATTGAATTTAAGGCCTCATGCATGCTAAACACACGCTTTACCACTGAGCTAATCCCCAGGCCCTCCCCAAATTGTCTTGAATGCAATTATTCCTATGAAGGTACAAATCACCATTGTCCCACTACTGGAGCTGATATCATCTATCAACCTATGAGCATTTTATCTACATTGTCATTGAACTTCCCGAGTTAAACAAACAAACAAAAATGGATGCCTCAGAACAAACTCTGCTGGACACCTCTTGATTGCCTTCTAGGTTTAGTTTCAAACTGGCATCCAATTGCATGTCCACCTAAGAGCTGCACAGCAGGAACTTTAATTAATGGGCCCACAGGTGAATGCATTATGCAGAAACAAATCAAGATCTGTACTAAAATCATTTCTTTGATCTCTACCTCAATTTGCCATATTAATTGTTCTATTTGAGAAAGAGATTAAATTAATGAAGTATTATTATCTTTCAAATGACATTGCCAATTGCTTGCCTGAGGCCTGATTTCACAAATGGATTGAATAGTGGGATTCCCCCCAGCAGCCCCCCGAGTATTTCCAGGTATGGTTATAAATTATAAGCCTTAGAATTTCCATAATGATTCTTTATTGGCCATATTGAAAAAGAGGCCCAGCTCAGCCTAAATTCATTTCCCCTAAATTCAGTGGTTGTTCAGACCTTTGACACAACAGAGACCCACTTAGGACTGAGTTTTGAATAGCACCAACCCTTTTAAACAGTTCTCCCTTAAATTCTCTGACAAGTTTCAACTTTCTTTTATAATCCTCAGTTTTTTAAAAATAATCAGGATTCTTAAAACCATTTTCCTACTCTAATGGAAGAGTAAGAGGTTAACAAAATGCATGAGAAGGACACAGGTGTTCTGAATTTATTTTTAAATGCCTTCTATGAACTTTTGACTATAGCTTTTAGATCTTACTCCCTCAAGTTCATTCCTTCATCTCCCTGGTATTCCTCCCCAGGGTCTTCTCTCTTAGTGTTTCCACTATAATGAAATAACAGTTGCCTTTCTGCCCCCCAAATCAGGCCTCTGCTGCCTTGGATGACAGAGGACGTGCTGCTGTAGAGTCTGGGAGACTGTGCCTTCTCTCAGGAAACAGCTCCTATTGTACCCCATCACTCCCTTTCTCTGGCTTCTCCCCACTTTTTCTCCCAATACTCCTAAAGTCACCTCCAGACTTTTTCCTCAATAACAAGCAAAGCATGTGACCTCCAAGTGAGCAAGGACTCAGTAAGTTCTGGCCTCTTCTTACTTTGTTTAGTAAGTCTTCAGAGTCCAAGGATAAGACAAGGTAACCACTTTCTTTGCAAAGGACCCAAAATAACACCCAGTAAAGCTCATTAAAAGCTGCAGCAGCTGAGAAGCTTCACCTGCCTCACGGCTTTCTTTAGGGCCACAGGTGCAGCGCACAGAGGGAAGACACAGGGAAGAGGGAGAGAAAAAAGGAAATGAGTCTTGGAGATGCTATGTCCCCCTCTCCATTTCAAGGGTCTTAGCAGTCTTACAGTTTGGGGAGGTGATCATTTTGATGGTGAGTAAATTATAATGCTATAAATATTAACCTTATTCCACCTGCACAAGTATATATATTCACAGCTGATACAACTGTGTTCATGTCCCATTTATAGAACTCAGTGCAGTAGCTGTACCAAGTCAGCTTTTTGGTTTGGCTAGGGATCTGGGGAGTGGATTGTTAGGATAGAGAGGAAGGTACTTAGTACACATTTTCTGATGAGTGTTAGTAAAGTGTTTCAGCCTGTTGAGTGGCACTTTGTGGAGCTCCATGTTCATGTTCAGTGTCGATGCCATTGTTCAATAGTTTCACATGTCTTCACACAACATAATCTGACCATGGGGCCCCTTGAGCCATCCATAGAATAATTTACAGCAGGGTCCCATGTAATCTACCACCTTAGTCATGAACGGTAATGAAATGATGTAGAGCTCCAAGGGTCAAATGTATTCTGTAAGAATTTCCTATGTACTTTTGCCATTCCCAAAATGGGTTTATAATTTAGTGAAAAGAAAACAGGGGATGGGTTGGTTGTGGTGTCCATAGCTTTTAGGAATGATATAGCCTCTGAAGTCCACTAACTGAAAAAACTATCATCTGATGATTACAGCCTCTGAAATCCAATGTTAAAAAGCCTAGGGGTCCATTAGGGATAAGAAGACTTCAGATGTGGCTTGATACTTACTCCTGACCATAGCAGTGAGAGGTTATGAATGCAGAAAAATGCATTTGGGACTTAGTCTTGCTTGCAGTTGTCCACCACAGAGGCCCTGAGACACACAGCAGCTTAGAATTGAAGGCTCCTTCCATGTGCAGAGCCCCGCTATTCTGGATCACCTACAGGGCTGAGAACCCAACCTCCAGCTGGGCTGGAGCATGGGACTTGGTACAGGGTGACTTTGGCACAGATGGGTAAAACAAGCTGGAATCTGAGCTTTCACTTACCCGATTATGCTTTCTTTAAAAAGAAAGAAAATAGTCTATGTGGTATAATAGAGAAGGGTACCTGTATCTTTAAATTTCGTAGGGAATTTTGTATGTTTAAATAATTGTACTGGGTTCCATAATGCTTATCTTAGAAATTGTTTAGTAAAAGAAAAAATATATAAGCCGTGCATTTGTGAATGCCCCTGTTAGAGCATTCATCCAAGTTCAATGTGTAGTGTGATGGTTATTATAGATAATTAAAGTATAGTAAGTGGCTGTGTAACAAGAGAGACTGCTATTTACCTGCATACTTAAGGGTAACTCCTGCCCACGTAATTAAATCAGTATTGTCCTTTCCTGTCAGTTTGACCAATTGCAGTACTGGTAGCTTCCTGCTTGTGACTGTTACCTACTTGTGTCAATGTACATCTGTAGTATGTACATGTGAAAGTGCCTTTCTATTTTAGAGGAGTTTAGCCTTGCTCTTGTACTGTCGCCCCGCCCCGCCCACCTCCTCCTCCCTGCAATTCCTGCTGCCCACTTGAGTGTTTGGGAACGTCCTTCATCCCTCCCTGCCCCGTTTCTACCCGCCTTTCTGTGCCTCAGTGGTCAGTGGTGTCTGTCATGCATCTTTGCGGGTCATCAGACTGTCTCGTGTTCCTCCTAGACGTGGCCGTGCCTTTCTCACCCAGCAGTGACTCCGTCTCCTCCCATCCCACCTGTCCGTGCCCTGCTCACGCTGCTACCTGCCATTGTGTTCGCCCATGCTCTGTACTGCCTCTTACCATCACATTCCCTCCTCTCTGAGACGAACATAAAGGGGGATGCTTTTACAGTTCTGGAAGAAGAAAAAAAAAATGTTTGTTAATCTGTTGTGACGATGCACTTTTCTGTATAGTACTGTACATTTTGGCATGTACCATTACAGGCTTCAGTATACAGTCGGGTTTGTTCTTCACGGTGTATCTTTATAATAAATAAGATAGTTCTGGCCGCCTTTGTCTGCTTGGTGTAATTATCCATGGTGTCTTTGTTCCTTTCTTTTTTCTCATCATTATTTCCCCCCAGAGAGCTGGGTCCCATTAAATGATGTGAACTTTTAACCTTTAAAAAACAATTTTTTTAATCTGTCATTTTTGTTTGTACATTTAAAAAGAATTACCATGCACAGGACCTTTTCCAAGAGGCGTAGTTTTTCAGAGTCATGGTTTGGGGACTCCCATATAGCAAAGGAAAAGGCACTGGGGGACTCTGAACTTAGAGACTTGAGAGAACACCTAAACACACAGTAGATTGATCTTTCCATTGAAAATGACTAGTTGGCATAATAAAACTTGTCAGGCTGATCTTTTATTTCATTTGAATATATTGAAATATAGCCCTTACGTACTGACTCTGTTTAGAATTCCCCAGGTATTGATATTTTTTTCCTTCAGTCATTAAGGCCAACTCTTTAGGTCAGGCAATGCATAATAAGTAGTTAAACTCAATCAATCATGTGTCAGATTAAATGCGGTTAAGAGATGTAGAGTTTCAAAAAATGACATAAATCTAAATTTAACTTTTGATTGAAGTATAAAGTATATACAGAAAAGGGCACAAGTCATTAGTGAATAATTTTCCAAAATAGCAGAACTGGGAGTGTAGCTCAGTGACAGGACACATACTTAGCATATGCAAGACCCTGGGGTCAATTCCCAGTAACAAAAACAAGGGGGAAAAAATGAAAGAAAGAAAGAGATAAACTCACTCACACATTCACCATCCAGATGAAGAAATAGCTTGCCATCAGATCCCGAAACTACTGTGCTCATCCCTCTATAAAGTATCCTGAAGAATCATCCTGGTTTGGTTTTTCTTTCTTCTATAAAAGGGCTCGTTCAGTTGCAGTATTTGTGCCTGGTTCCTTCTGTTCAAATTTATGTCTGGGGCTATGGATGTAGCTTGGTGGTAGAGCACTTGCCTAGCAAGTGCAAGTTTCTGAGTTCAGTCCCAGCACTGCAAAAAGAAAAGAAATACTAGAAGTCATCATTTTTGAACTGGCAGTTTTTCCATTTTTATTGCTGTATAGAATTCTACCACAGGAATAAGCTCAATATTTTATCTATTTTAGTACTTCCTAATTAAACTTTGGGTATTGTATGCAAACCTCACCAGTTAAAGGCTAAAGTAATTGTTTTTCCAAAACCTGATGGAAGGATATTCAAGGAAGCCATTTACTAGAAGGCCTACCTGAAGGCAAGTTTGGTTATTTTTATTTCACACATACACACACACACACACACACACACACTGTCCAACCCGGAGGCAAGAAATATTTCCGTATGATGTTGAAATTAGTACTAGATTTACTTAATGTTATGATCCTCTTATCCAATGCTGAATGCTTTTCCTCTATGCCCACTTTGGGGACCAGAGAGCTGGATTTAGAGGCTTCCCACCATGAACAAATACCTAAATCAGACTGTAAAATTGCTTTAGCAAGGCCCCACTGTTCTACATCTCCCTTAATGCTACCCTTCAAACCAGAGCCTTGGCTTGCCCCTGCCCTCTGTGTGCAGATCCCTCACTCTGGGATCAGAATCCCTTGGGTTGGGTCTTGTCATCAGAACTAGGGTTCATATGCCTGCACCTGATAAGGATTTAGGGAAGCAGGGAAAGAAGTTTTCTGGCTTCTACCTTAGAAGGTGTACCTTAGAAGTTGGGACACCTAAGGAGAAAAATTCCCCAAGTTTGATCTAGAGTGTCAAAAAGGTCCTGGAAAAAACAGAAACTATGGTAAATTCTGTTCCATAGGCTGGATTTTGGAAGATATGGTTAATACACCTTTGGGAAACAATCACCGTGAGGTTCATCAATTCTTCAGTAACCTTTAATCTGTTTTTACATGTGGATAGAAAACTTCTATAATGAAAACCAGTTATTCTCTCAAACCAGTTCTATCTCTCTTGCTGGGACTGGGCTGGATACTGTGTGTGTGAGAGAGACAGAGACAGAGAGTATGGGGAAGGGAGAGATTGCTGCTCCTGCAGTTTGAAACAACATGCTTTATTCAACAGGAATATATTGAAGAAAGTTATGGCATGACCCAAGACCTCTACAGCTCTCAGATATTTGCCCTCCAAGAAAGCACCTGAGGGAGAATGGCTTCCTCTTTGCTGCCTGGATGAACAGCTAAAAGGAAGGACCCTCTCAACAATGCTGCATTATACTCATCTTTTGTCTAGACATCCCTTGGGTAAAAATTGTGCCCATTTAAAAGAAAGTTAAAAAATTATGGATGATAATGTCTGTAAACTAAAGGACAGGGAAAAATCGTCAATAGTCTCATGTAATATTCAGAGTTGTACAATGATGTGACATTAGCTTGAAAATGAGGTTTGAGGTGCTCGACCTTTAATGGATTGCATCCATTTTTTAAAAAGGCAACATAGTCGAGATTTGGAATACAAATTAAAATTTGAATTTTGGTCTGTGAGTCGAGATTGTTATGGCATTAGTAACTGAATATCAGCAGATGCATTAGGAAAAGGGGAAATTTTTAATAAACCAAAATCTATTATCTGGTCTAAATTCAAACTCAGTTACTAACCTTCAACAAATTACCAAGCCATATCTCAATTTCCCAAACAGAAAAAACCCACAGGGACAATTTTACTAAAATTGTCTCCTAATCTTAACACTATATTTATTTTTAGCAGAGTTGAACTTATATTTGGTAAGGAATTGTATATCCGTATTGGGTTTTTCTCCCTCACAGCAGTTCACTTTTGAAATCTCAGGAAATGAGATTTTTTTTTTTTTTCTGCTAGGGATCAAACCCAGAGTCTTGCAGATGCTAAGCAAGCACTCTACTAGTGAGCTACATCCCCAGCCCAGGAAATATAATTTTTTAATCAGCCGGATGATAGTCAGCATATGAACAAACCCATAATTTATTTTATCATTTTCCTATTACCAAGTAAACCCGTTTGCAGATCTTGCTTTTTTGATAAAATGTTAGCAATGTGGTGAGCAGCTCTATACATAATATAAATTTAAATCATTAATTTAATATTGACTCCCGAAGGTGAAAACACAGGGTGAGAGGGTATAAACATCTCAAAGGCTCATGATAAATATTGCCAACCTGTTTTCCAGGGAGAGTGCACACACCTGCACTTCTGCCAGCAGTGTATTACAACATATAACAAGAATAAAATATTATCATTTGTCTCGTTGCCAATGGAATAGGGGAATGGTAGGTTCAACCTAAACTCCTAGTAGTTCAAAGTTAATTTGCACATCCACATTCCTAGCATGCAAATTCCTGTTTAACTTACCTTGGTATCCTAAACCTCAGGCATCTCCCTATTGCCTCAACTGAACATCAGCAAATATGGATTTTCTTTCCTCGGGCATCTTAAACTCAACAGACCCAAAAACTAAATCCATTTTCTTTTATTCCAAAACATAATCTGCACCCTCCACACCCAATCTATTCTACTATCTTTTATCTTCACTTTAACCTAGCTCTGTGCTTCCTTTCCTTTGCCTCAACTATTACAGTAACCTACAAGAGTTCCTGAGCCTATCATCTCCCTCTTGCAATGATTATCTACACTTTTGATAATCATCTTTCTTAAAAACAGAACAAAGTACAGTGGCACACTCCTGTAATTCCAGCTACTCTGGAGGCTGAGGCAGGAGGAGCACAAGTTCAAGGCCAGACTCAGTAACTTAATAAGATCCTGTCTCAAAAAAAAAATAAATATATAAAAAGAGCTGGGGGTGTAACTCAGTGGTAGAGCGCCCCTGTGTTCAACTCTCAGTACCAACCAACCAACCAACCTAGAACCAAAAATCCAACCATCACTGGAAACACAACCAAGTAGCAGATGTTGTTTTAACATATTACATAATAGCTAACATGTATTGAGAGCCAGACTCATGCTACGAATGTTGATACACTCAATCCTCACAAGAAAATCTCGAGAAAAATACAATTATTATCATCATACTTGAACAGGAGAAAATTAAGCCACAGAATAGTTAAGAACTGGCTGGTATCAAAGGTCTAGTTAATAGCAGAGCCAGGATTTGATTCCAAGACTCCTGGTCCTGGAAGCTGTGCTTGTAACAACTGCTGTATTCTGACCCCTGTAAATCCTGTGCTCAAAAGTCACAACTGCAGGGCCAGCACTGTGTCTTCTTCATCTTCATGTCCTCAAGCCTAACACATTGCTAACTAAATAGAGAATCACTGAAACACAAACAATTTCAAGGACTACCTCCTCAGACCCCTGCCTGTCACAGGAGCCTTCCTGCCCATCACTTCCTTCTGAGAACCATTAGTTTCAGCCATACCAAGTTACCTTTCCCTGAACATGCTGGGCTGCATGCTTCCTCAACACATCCGCTCCTCAGCTCCAAATGTCCCCTAACTCATCCTGATACCTACCTAGATGTAATGCTCAGCCTTCAAAACCCAACTAAAATGTTCCATCCTCCATGAAGCCTTCCCCAAACCTCCCATCTGGCATCCATTGCTCCCTCTCCACACTTCCTTGGAGCTGCACTTTCATTCAGTCAGGCTCTCTTCTGGAGAACAAGCTGTGAACAAGACACAGAAGGTTCCTGGTCTCAGGAAGTCTACTGCCTGGTTAGATTAAAAAATAAAAAGCACCAAAGAAGCCAACAACTAAATTGGCAAGATCATTTATTAGGTAATGATAGCTGTTAATAAAGCAAAAGTGAAACAGAACAGGGTGATACAAGCCAGACTGTCTGAGAGGAGACTTTAGATGGAACAGCTTGGGCGTCACCTTTCGGGGAGTAGCCTCTGAACTTACAGCAGAATGGTGAGAATAAACCAGCCATGTGAAAAGGAAGAGAAAGACTCAACTTGGCAGAAACAACACCATGTCCAGAGTGGTTAAGGAATCAGAAGAATGTTACTGTAACTGGTGTACTATAGACAAGAAGAACTGAGATTAAAATGAACACTTGAGAGGGAACAGAGACCAGACAGACTCAGAGGCCAATGTAAGGTACGTGAATGGTATTCTTATTTATTTATTTATTTATTTATCTAATTTGTTATATACGACAGCAGAATGCATTACAATTCATATAGAACATACATATAGAACACAGTTTTTCATATCTCTGGTTGTACACAAATTAGAGTCACACCATTCATGTCTTTATACATGTACTTAGGGTAATTATGTCCATCTCATTCCACCATCTTTTCTACCCCCATGCCCTCTCCCTTCCCCTCCCACCCCTTTGCCCTATCTAGAGTTCATCTAAACCTCCCATGCTCCACACCTCCAACCCCATTATGAATCAGCATCAGAGAAAACATTTGGCTTTTGAGTTTGGGGGATTGGGTAACTTCATTTATCATCATATTCTCTAACTCCATCCATTTACCTGTAAATGCCATGATTTTATTCTCTTTTATTTCTGAGTAATATTCGATTGTGTATATATGCCACAATTTCTTTATCCATTCATCTCCTGAAGGGCATCTAGGTTGGTTCCACAGTTTAGCTATTGTGAATTGTGCTGCTATAAACATTGATGTGGCTATGTCCCTGTAGTATGCTGTTTTTAAATCATTTGGGTATAGATGGAGGAGTGGGATAGCTGGATCAAATGGTGGATCCATTCCCAGTTTTCCAAGGAATCTTCATACTTCTTTCCATATTGGCTGCACCAATTTGCAGTCCCACCAGCAGTGTATGAGTGTACCTTTTTCCCCACATCCTCACCAACACTTATTGTTGTTTGTATTCTTAATAGCTATATGTATAATATGTAGAAAAACATTCTACTGTCATGTACATCCAGAAAGAACAAATAAAAAATGTAATCCTAAAAAAAGCACACAAAATTTAGTGTTATTTTAAACTAAGCAAGGTATATTGTTACCTTGTTAACATGTAATTTTTCTACTTGTCTCTTTATATATCATGAACACAGGAAACAAAAGAATTATATTTGTTCAAGCATTCCCATGAACTAGAAATTCCCTGCCTTCTTCCTGAGTTAAGGAATCTGGAACCTAGGGAATTAATGAAAAAATAAAAAATTAATACTGCCCGGCATGCTGGTACACACCTGTAATCTGAGTAAACTCAGGAGGATCCTAAGTTTGAGACTAACCTTGACAACTGAGGAAGACCCTGTCTCAAAATAAAATAAAATGTACTGGGATGCAGTTCAGTGGTAGCACACCCTTGGATTCAATCCCAAGTACCACCATCCCCACCAAAAAAAAAAAAAAAAAATCAATGTTACATATCTGCATGCAGCTAGAAGCAAGATTGTATTCTTAATGGTTCAGGACTTTGCCATTTATATGAGCATCCTTTTCCTCTTTTTTAAATGTACATAGTCTGGATCTATATTGTGATTTGGCTCTTAGCACCTCATAAGAGTTCGCTTGTCTTAGTCCCCTGGGCATCTGCAGCTTTCTCAGATCTTTGCTGGGAACAGGCTTTTAGGGAAGATGTTTATGCTGCACTTAAGAGAGGATTCTGTCTGCTCTAATGAGCAAGAAGGACAGTTAAAGACCAAAATAAATAAATAAATAAAGCCAATAATCTTCTAAAAAGAAGAAAAGCACATCACCTCACTTGCCCACTTAAACTCCCTATGACATTGTTTGCACCCTTAAATTCAGATAAGCCTAAAACCAGATATAGCTTTGGACTTAGGAGTTATTTTTCCCCACACATTTCCTTTTTTAACTTAAGGTAGTTTAATTAAATTTATTACAGTGGCAAAATTTCAGATTAATACAGACACTGAATTATTAATATTAATTACCTTCAAATGGAGAGATTACTGGTGATTTCTTATTTTCCTTTCTGTTTATATATGTGTGGGGTTTTTTAGCATTGACAACCAATTTACTAACTTTGCAAAAACGGAAAACTAAAGTATTATTTTAGTATATGAAGGAGAGGAAGAGAAAGTCTTTGGGGTTGGAAACCTGATATATTCTCCATCAAAGAAAGGGCTTTCGACCCTTGGTGGCAATCTCTACCCCTACTCCACTTCCAGCCTTCCTCTGGGACCCCCTCATTCATGTAACTTGCATAATACACTTTACAAAAATCCAGAATTAGAACAATGGCTCTAATGATTTCCAAAAGTCTCCGCCAAGTCAATGATTTTCAGAATGACCTCCATTCTTGTTTAGGTCATAATTTGACTCTAATTAAAACTAATATTATTCCTGTGTTTTTCTTTGAAAGAGAAAAACATGGAACATAAGAAATTCTTTTTTCTTGTCAGTAAACACGTTCATGCTTAGTTAAAGAAAGAGAAGACAAAACCATTAAAATGATTCTCATAGCTGGAAACTCCTTAAAGTTAGTTCAAATATGATGAGTATGTCCCCCTTGTAAAAAGCAAAGGGACATGGCCCTAATTTGCTGTTGGAGGGAGTTGTTTATCTTAAAGAAAAACTCTAGCTCCTTAGTCAAGAAAGTGATGCTATTACCAAAGGCAGTCATAGGATGAATTCTGGGAGTGACTCCTCAGGGGCTTCATAAGATAAGCTCTGGGTCTCTCCAGAAATTTGGATATTAATTTGCCTAGAGCTATGACACCTGTTCCCAACACCAAGATTCTTCATGCAGAGTGTAAAGGGTATCAGTTAGTGTTCATGACTACCCACTCTGGACAATTTAAACAAAATGTAAATTTGCTTATAGCCTGAGAGTCAGCTTTGGAGAACCCTCAGGAAAGCCAGAGAATGACCCTTGAAGGTCACCTAGCTAGGAACTCCCTCAGAGGCCTACCAGAAATGACCAGAAAAGACCATGGCTTCTTCCACTGTTCCTGAGCCCAGACCCTATAGCCCACACCTACCACCCTCTGGCACTGTCACTTGAAAGGCAGGCAGGGAGGGAAGAGAGAGCCTAACTGGAATGTCGAGCCCATTGGTGGTGACACCCTTCTGTTCTTTCTTCTCTGCTATGCACATCGCTGTGACACCTTTGAGACCTGTGGTTTATAGGTCGATGGGGAACCCTGAACACACCAAGTCTACTCCCACCCGGGTGAGAAGTTTTCACCTCAGTACTGCTCCACTTCCTGCCAGGCCCTTGCAGCACAGAGTCATGCAGTGGTCACTGTCTTCACCTCCTTTGGCTAAAGCCCATCTGCCAGAGTGTCTCTGAAGATAAAGCAAACAATTTTAATAAAGTCTAAGGAGATTGGTAAGAAACTGATTCTGCACAGGGATATGAGCTCTGTTATCAGATCTTCTAAGAAAACCTAGAAATCTAGACTTTTATCTGAATTCGAAAATTATTTGAGCCTGCACATTGGCATTTAATTTGTAGCCCCTAAAGGGAACTGGAAGCTTAGTCCAAGAAAAAGCCTTAAAAACATACGTTCTCTCCCATCTGCTCTCACAGTTTTCATTTAGTAACCCTCTTCTCACAAATCCTTCCCAGTGTCCATTCACTAGGGCAAGAAAACCCAACTATGCTTTCAAGTACATTAAGAGATTGCTTCCGGGGCCAGGGTTGTGGTTCAATGGCAGAGGGCTTGCCTAGCATGCGTGAGACACTGGGTTCGATCCCCAACATAAAAACAAATAAAAAATGTTAAAAAAAAAGTTACATCCGAAAAAATAGGCTTTTAAAAAAGAGAGATTGCTTCCCTCCCCCTTGATGACTCCTATACCCTTACACTATACAGAGAATGATAAAGTCTTTCATTCTATCTGACTTCAGGAAGCTTAACACCAATTTCTTTTAGTTTCTATCCAGAGAGTTGCTGAAAACAATCAATGATGAAAACAACATAGTGGTGGAGCATGATTGTACACACCTGTAATCCCAGTAACTCAGGAGGCTAAGGCAAGAGGACTACAAGTTGGAGGCCAGCCTCAGCAATTTAGCAAGGCCCTAAGCAATTTAGCGAGACTCTGTCTCAAAATAAGAAGTAAGAGAGGATGGGGCTATAGCTCAGTAGTAAAGTAGCCCTGGGATCAACCCCAAGTACACTCCCCCCCAAAAGTATATACATATATATTATATGTATAGTATATATATATATATATATATATATATATATATATATATATATATATATATATATATATTGTTCTAGGATGTTAAGGGCTGAAATGTGTCCCCCCAAAATTCATGTTAACAGTCTAACCCACTCCCAGCATCTCAGAATGTGACTGTATTTAGATATAGGACCTTTAAAGAGGTGACTAAGTAAAAATGAGACCATCAGAGTGAGCCCTAATCCAACCTGACTGGTGTCCTTATAAGAAGAGGAAATCTGGACCCACATCAGAGACACCAGGGATGTATATGCATAAAGGAAAGGCCATGTTAGGACACAGAGAGAAAGTAGCCATCTGCAGGCCAGGAAAAGAGACCTCAGGAGAAATCAAATATGCTGACATCTTGATGTTGGATTTCTAAGCTCAGAACTGGGGAAAATAAATTTATGTGGTACTTGGTTGCAGCAGCCCTAGCAGACTAATCCATAGGCACTGAAAGGAAGCATTAAGCAACAGAGAGGGGAAGAACCTCAAATGAAAGCCCAGCCTCTGCTGTATGCAGGATTGTAAACCCTATGGTCATGGTGCCTGGGTTTGGATACAGCAGGGTTTTTGTTTTGTTTTGTTCCATTTTGTTCTGTTTTGTTTTGTACTGGGGATTGAACCCAAGGGGATTTAACTACTGAGCCACATTTCCAGCCCTTTCATTTTTTTAATTTTGATACAGGGTCTTACTAAGCTGCTTAGGGCCTCACTAAATTGCTGAGGCTGTCTTTGAACTTGCAATCCTTCTGCTTTGTTCTCCCAAGTTGCTGGGATTACAGGCGTGCACAGATATAGGAGGGTTTTAATCCAACCAGACCTCCAGAGCCTCACCGCAGGATCTCATGTAAAGTAGTGTATCTGCACTGATGGCCAGTTACAAATTATAGGGAACACTGTTTGAGATATTTTCTAAATCCCTGGGGAGATTTTTCAGTACAATGGAGTTTAAGAATCATTATCACAAATATGCACAAATATTTTAAAAATTTATTTTAAAAGCAGCAAACTTTTAAAATAAAAATGTGCCAAAAAGACTTCCATAGAGTTCATGTCAATATACTAAAAGTAATCTCAGAAATATCGAGAGGTCCATTAATTCAGATGTGTTTCAATATATGGTCTCTAAATTCTCTAATGAGCTCTCAAATTTAACCAAAATGTTAATATGACCCCTCTTTCTTTTTCAGCACCCCAAAATGACCAACCAAATTAATCCCTTGTCTATGTAACATGTGAACGACATACATTTCCCATTGACAGGCCTGCACAGTGGCCTCTCAGCAAAGGGGAGTGAAGCCTCCCTCAGCACTGAGAGGAAAAAGAGCCCAGCTTCTGCTGCTCCTCAAAAGGATCAGCCCCACAGAATAAGTCTAGCAAACACATGGGTGAGCAATAGGTGATTGCAGTTCATTAGTAAAAGTTTCCTTTATCATTTACAATCCATTATATTTTCTGACCTATAGTTTCACACCAGAATAACTTTGGAGAGATGCAAATAGAGTTCCGCAGACACTCTTGTGGGGGACAAAAAGAAACCTAGCTGCTGCACTGTCTTCTTTAATATGAGCCATAAAAGACTCTTGGGGGGCAGGGGTTGTCTACTCATATCACAGACTTGAAAGGATTTAAGCCAGGAGATCCAAAAATAAGAAAAGATTATATAAATCCTAAGATGTATGCAGAGAAGACGAAAATAGATCCCCTTCAAAAGTAGGGTCAAGTTTTAAGGAGAGAAAGACAGGGCTTAATGAATCTACCTCCTCTTAAGAAACTGGTCCCCAAAATTTCCATTTCATCACCATGACAACTAGTACTCCATCATTGCCATAGTAACCAGCTGAATAGTATTAGTCTAAAGACATGCTTTCTGATTGGGTGACCAACGGAAGCGATTAGGAACCACACAACAATGCTGAAAAGGCTGTCTGCAATCACATTGACCTATTTCTAGTTTCTAGTATGCTTCAGTTCTCCAATGTGCTTCCCTAAAACCAAACGTTTTAGGGGATGAATAGATTTCAAAAAGTGTATAATACTTGTATTCCAACAAGCCACTGCTAATTTCAAAACCATTTGTTGTCTAATACCCTAGTAGTGTGATACTATATGAGAACCACACCCACCCACTGCTTTGCAGTTTAATCCTGATCTCCTGTTATAGCAACAGGGCATGCTAGCCACTTCTAAAACTAGATGTTGGTTTTGAGTGACAAGCTGCTGTCTTTGTTTGATAAGGCCGCTGACAAGCTGAATGGCAAGGAAACTTTGAGGGCGGGGAATCTTAGTACGGTAAAATAGCAAAGGGCAAGTACTCCTGCATGTGGCTCTTATTTGTGCATATGCATAAACTAGAATTTACAATGTGAAAATGTTTTTTTTTTTTAAATGCTGTACTCTCAGAAAGCTATTGAGTTTTTTAAAGAAAAACTTTTTTTTCTAACTTAATAATTTGCTTGGTACTTGCTCAATGCAAATTATTTGTATACTCATAAACATTCCTGGAATGCTGTTGAAAGCAAGCATACCTTGGGGGATCTATTCCAACCCCAGCCCACCTCCTCCTCCTAATTGGCCATTCTTTCACTAGGTGTGTACTCTCAGGAAACTTCCCTGAAATGTCCAGCTCTCATAAAATAGACACTGAGAACCTATCAGCAGGCAGCGCCAGCGTTGCTAAAGCAATTTACTTGAAAGGGCAATCTAGGTAGAAGGTGGAGAGTTGGGGGGAAAGGGAAGGAACTTTCCTCGGAACTGGTTTTGCAGAGCATGAACAACCAACTATTACAGATCAGTGAAAATTAAGCTTTTTCAAGATGCCTTTATGAATCCAGCAAATATTTCTGAGCACCTGCTATATAGTAGATACTCTTTAAATGCTCAAGATATGTAAGTGAACAGATGACAAACCTGCTCTTGTGGAGTTTACATTCATGTTTTACATAAGATTGAGCAAATGGCAATTATCCATATCCAAGAATAGAACTTTTTTGTGTGGGTTGACAGCAACTATGGGTGAGCCCCAATCCCTGGCATTCCTTGGCTTTGCCATGTGCATGTTGTCCTAGTCCTGATGCTAAAGGCTGGAAATAAAAAGGTTAGCAAGAACAGGCTTGGGCTCTGACAGATCAGAGAGGAAGAGAGTTGCTCAGAATGAATGGCCATCCACTTACAACCACAATTAGGCCTTCAAAGGAGAGGAACCTAAGAGCCTTCAGTCAAAGGAGACTGGCAAGGCTAGACGGGGAGGGGTTGGGGCTTCCTGAGGAAGTGATGCTTACAAGGGATGAAGGATGCAGATTAAAGGGGGCAGGGGATGACATATGATGGAGGGTGAGAAAAAACTTTCAAGTCATGGGGCACAGCGTGGGTCATCCCAGAGACCCAGAAAGAGCCAGGGAAGAATGTTTAAGAGAGGCTCAGAAAGAGGGCAGGGTTGCACACCCCTGACAACACCCACACAGCAGTGTTCATTACAAGATACACGGTTAGATTATTAAACTATAAGCTAAGTCAGACTATACTCCTTAGTTAATTTAATGATTTTAATTTAATCTATAAATGGAAAATAACTTTTATTTATTGATTTACTTTGGTACCAGGGATTGAACCCAGGGGCAATTACTACTGAGTCACATCCCCAGGCCTTTGTATTTGTTGACACAGGATCTCACTAAATTGCTGAGGGCCTTGATAAATTGTTGTGGCTGGCCTTAAATTTGTGATCCTCCTGCCTCAGCCTCGAGTTGCTGGTATTACAGGTGTGTACCACCATGCCTGGCTAAATTTTATTTATTTTAAAAATATTTTTTGTAGTTGTAAATGGACACAATACCTTTATTTTATTTATTTATTTTTATGTGATGCTGAGGGTCAAACCCAGAGCCTCACGCGTGCTAGCCAAGTGCTCTATCACTGAGCTACAGCCCCAGCATCAAACTTTTATTATTGGTTGGGGATTATAATAAAAGGAATTTTGTTTGGATTGAGATGAGAATAAAGGAGATTTCAACTCAACAAACAACTCTTGAACCCATTTATATACCAGGCATAAGACAAAAAGAGATAGAAGACATAATACCTGATCCTTGTGGTCTAGTACACATATAAAACTGTATACAGATTCATCTAGAATACTCAGAAGGTGATTAGAAAGAGGTACATGCATGGAGCAACATTTATCTGAACATTTGCTGCTAGACAAATAGAGGAGAAATGTTAGGGACTGTGGGGAAGCAGGTGGTCAAAGTGTCTCCTGAGTCACCTGGCACAGTGCTGCTGTGAAGTTCAAGGTTATATTTGCAGTTCTGTTCTGAGTCTCCAAAGAAAATTCAATTTCTTCCTCCTAGAAAAAAACTTCAGTAATTGTAGTTGCCTATCTAGCCACAGTAGCAGGATCAATTCATTTTAAATGAATATATGAGAATGGAAATTCAAGCACTGCTAACACCAAGAGAACAGATATAACCCATAAGAAGTGAGGAAAAAGTTTAGGACTATGCCTTCTTTAAAGGGGAGAGAAGTACAATAGCTACCAAAATACATCTTTGTCCAAGAGAAACTCTCTGACCCATGATGAGGAATCCCTCAGGAAGAATGACTAATATTAACAGATGTATTTGGTCTCCTCCAAGCCATTTATAAATGAAAAGCACTGCAAGCAAATATTTATCATCATCACTGTTAATAATTACTATTTTGCTTTTACATTCATTATGTAACAAGAGTTACAGATTCCATAATTCATACAAGCACAGTAAGGTAAAGAGAGAAGACCTGAACTGGAGCCTTAGAGCATGCTGCTACTTCACAAAGCTACAGTCTCTGCCAAATAAATATAATTCAAGGTGCAGAAACCAACAATACCACAGACAAAATTTCTATATGACAAGGAAAAACATGTACCATGGATCTGTTTTACAGGGTTGTAGAGTTTTCAATTGGAAAGGAAATTTACAAGCTTCTGTAGATCAACCTCCAACCTACACAATCTCTTAGTCATCGGATTAAAAAAAAAAAAAATGAGGGCTGGGGTTGTAGCTCAGTGGTAGCACACTTGCCTAACATGTATGAGGTATTGAGTTCAATCCTCAACACCACATACAAATAAATAAAGATATTGTGTGTCCATCTCCAACTAAAAAATAAAAAACGAAGGGAAAAAGGGTAGAGGGAAAAAGAAAAGGAGACAGGAAGAACAGAAGAAAAAGAGAGAGGAGAGACAGAGGAAGAATTTGAACGAATTAAATGGTATAGGGGTGCGATCAGATTCCTGAAATTAAACACAACTCACTCTGTTTTACCTCCCGCACTGTTTAGAAGGTCTGGTGAGGTATAAATAAACCGTACTGTTTTCAAAAGGCCACTCTGAGTTCATCCTATCTTTAACAATAACCCCGTGGTACTACATCAAAGGCTTTGTAGAAGATCCATCTGTACCCCAGGGCCCTGACCTATACAACATTCTTACCAGTGACCTGGATTACATACACTATGTAATTACCATGAGCCAATGGTTATCTTTCTGAAATTTTTCTGGAGGGCCAGTATGTAACCTACTTTTTAAATGTAAGTTTTAAAATCAGGATGAAGAATATTTCTGTTTATAGCACTCAGGAAGGGTATTAAGTGAATAAACTAGGTGTTCTCTTCCATGATTAATTTCTATGCTGCTAATGAGGAGTTTTCCCTAATGAGGAGTTTTCCACTGAAGTTTCTCTCCGTCCTCTGCTTTGACCCTTCTTTCTTTTACAAATTATAAGAATGTCTCATACCTTAGAAGAGCTCCCAATGTAATAAACATTTTCTCTTTTGTGGAGGTTTGAAATTTCATAGCATTTTTTTTATCATGCCTGGTTTAGATGGCTGGAGCCCAAGGTGGGGGCCAGCCACACTGTACCCCAGTGACTGTAGTACAAAGCAGAAAGGTAAATGCCATGAGAATGGTATGAACAAATTGAGACAGCAGTCTTTGAAGGGGAAGAAATTTCTCCCAGTAGGTTAATAAGGGAAAATGATACAGAAGGTAGCCTTTTTCCAGGTCTTTAGGGAGGCAAATGATTTGGGGAGGTACAGATGGCACAGGATGATGATCTATTCTAGATCAAAGGTTTTCAAAGTACAATCCTTGGGTTTGCAGTATCAACAATACCAGAGAATGTACTAGAAATGCAGATTCTAGGATCTGCCCCTGACCTACTACATCAGAAATGAGTCTTAGTGTTATTTGGCATCCAGGTGACTCTGATTCATAATCTAGTTTGAAGATCAATTATTTAGATGTAAGGTTCTCAACCTGAACTTGAATAAGGAACAAATCACATCTTTATTTTCCCTAATCTTTAACACAGTTTTAGCACTTTCCTTCCATTGTAGATGTTGCCAATAAACTACTGTGCTAATTATTAGGACCAAGGCTAGATTTTGTTATTCAATGCATTAATAAGAACACAAGAAACAATCAATTTCAAAAATATTTTTTACTTTATTTTAATATAATTGGTTTCCTTTGTAATTCTGTATATGTCATTTTATGCATTGAATATATTCTAAGAAAGTGTCCAGAGGCTTTACAGAATGCCAGAGATCCTACTATACAAAAAGTGTAATGAACCCCTAGTCTAGAAAGACCCCAGACAAAGAAAACTCAGCAAATACAGGACAGGGCAAGCATTCCATTTTGAGTGAAGCATGAGTTAAAGCAAGGAAATAGTGGAAAATAAAAAAGTGCAAAGTTTGAACCTGTCAGATGTAAATTTTTTTCCAGGGAATTCCTTCATCAAGACATCTTTTAAATTAGGGGCAAAAAGCAAAGCAGAAGGGATACAACCAAATCCACATTTATAAAGACTTACCTAATAAAGGTAAAAAGGATGGTTGGAATACAAAGAAACAGAAACTGAGAAAGCAGAGACAAGATTAGCACAGGTCCAAAATGGCTGTAGTTAGGCTCCCTTTCCAAAGCTTCCATCTGGCAGGCTATGTTTTTAGTGTGTAGTCAAGATCATAAACACTCTGATTCAGCATATGAACTCAAAGTCATAAACATTTGCTTGTGAGCAGGCGCCCACTGATGTAACCTGTTGGCAGTGTGCCTTCTTTGACCTGCAAATAAAGAAGTTCTATGGACAGGACTCAGAGGGCTAAACGGAACTGGCTGAGGGCTGAAGCTGGAGCTGGGGGCTGGCTAAGGGTTATTGCCACCTCCAAATAAAGAATGTCTACTCTCCCAACTGCATCTTGCATCTTCTTCCACCTGCTGGGATCCTGAAGCTGTCTCCTGGATGTGAGCCCCTACCCGACACAAGATTTCTAACCGACTTGATTCAAAAAAAATCCAAAGTCAGGAAAGAGGGCAACAAAGTATGAGGGTGCTCCAAGGATTTAACATTAAGAATCAACGATGACTCCAAAGTTTCCAGTGAGAATCAACGGAACAAGAGCTACACCAAGGAGAAACTAAAGAAAATGTAGAGCGAATTTGAGGAGGTAAAGTGTTCAGTGGGCTACAAGATATCCAGGTGAAAACCTTTAGCATTTATTTACAAGACTCTAACCTTCCAAACTCACTGCATCTCCTGAACAGTTTATTTAAACTTTGAGAGTACCTCCTCAACAGATTTTTATACTGGGGGCCCATGGGCCCAGAGGGGATTAAATGAACTGCAATTACAATAGCAAATTACATTTGTGTGGACATTTGGGAAGAGGTGTGTACTTTCAATATAAACTCAAAGGGTATGTGAATCCTTTGTCTTCCACAAAAATGTGAAGTACTTAATTCATCCTCTGAACACTCCAAATAAGTTATGCTAGTCAGCTTTCTGTCACTAAGACAAAACACTGGAGATAGACAACTTAATAGAAGGGACTGCTTATTTTGGCTTATAGTTTCAGTCCCTAGTCAGTTAGTTGACTCCATTGTTTCAGGGTCTGTGGTGGGGCTGAATGTCATAGTAGGGAGGGCATGGGAGAGTAAAGCTGCTCACCTCATGGTGGCTAGGAAGCAAAGAGAGAGGGGAAGGGGCAGGTCCCAATATCCCTGTCAAGGGCATGCTCCCTGTGACATAATTTCCTTCCTCTAGACCCTACCTCCTAAAGGTTCCACCACAAACTGGCAACCAGGCATTTAACATATGGACCTCTGGGGGACATTTAAAATCCAAACCACAGCATAAGGTAAGACTTCTGTCTGAAGCTTCAAGGAGGGAACACAAGTCTCAGGACAAACCAACAAAGTCTCAGGAATGAAATGACAGCAAGATTACAGTCATTTTTGAATGGTTCTGAGTCAGTAGCAGTTCACTGCACAGTCACCAGATGAGGAAGGAGTTTGGAATGTCTTGGTTAAAGTTCAATGGAAATGACAGTAGAGTTTCTGACTCATCTCTTGAGCCAATTGTCTGAATACCTGTCTCTACAAGAGCAGTCATGAAAACCCCAACTGTAAACACTAAAGATGGTCATTTTTATAACAACTCCTGCACTGCTTAGTTTTCCAGTGTCGGAATAAGGCAAGCAGCGCTGATTATGCCAGGATGGAAAGGAAGCCACAGTTTAGGAGCTGTTTTGCTTTCAGATTGCCCCCTACTGGCTAATTTCAAAAACTGTATTCTCATTCCCAATCCTGCCAAAGATTTTGCAATTATGCTGCTTTTTCTTTCCTTTTAATGCTGCTATTTTGATATAGAGCATCTCTAGAGAGTTCAGGTCTCCCAAAAAAGGTCCAAAAAAATTTAACAGAAGCCTACCAGCTCCAAAGCCAAAATAAAACAATATCAAAATGTCAACATTAGGAAACTACAGTATCAACTAATGATGGATGCTCACTAAAAAAAAGAATACCTTTAGTGTGATATATATATGAAGTGACAATGAATAAAACACAGGAGGCCAAGATATTAGAAAATTAAAAATTATGTCCACAGAATGGAATAGGTACATAATAGCTTTTAAAATATTTGGTTGCTTTTTATTAAAAGTAATTACTTTCGTTAGGTGTTATGGAAAGTGGCGTTCACAGTAAACTTAATAAGCATAATATCAGAGACTGTGACTGAGTAACCAAAGAGCTAGAATTGAGTTCTTACATACTTGGCGAAGACAAAGAAAGGAAACAAGGACTGTCTCTTACCTCTTTCTAACTGGAAAGCACTAGAATGAAAGGGCCTTAGGCCTTGTTTCCTGAGGCCATGGTTCTGACCAGGACAGCAGAATGCCTTTGTCTCCTAATGTCATAGTCACTCTTCACTACTCTAGTGTTCACTTCCTCCTCCTCTCTATTTTTCTTTCCTCTTTAAGTTGCATCTATCCCCACATCTACATTGTACTTCCTTATATTGGCACAAAGAAAGGTATAAGGAGAAGTCAGTTGTACTTTATTCTTTCCCTTTATTAGGTCCCCCCATCTTTTTTTTTTTAAATCCAGGAAATGCCTTACCTTGGCTCACTTTGGCATTAAAACATAGAAGACTGATCATGTTTGGGTTTTCTTTCCATCGTCCCCTTCCTATGTAACTAACACACACGGTGATAAACATAGGACATCATCACCATCTGATGAGCATACTTCTCTGAAAGTTCAGGAGCCTGACACAGGAGGCTTCCCAAAATCAAGAATACCTCAAAGCTGCAATGGATGTGGCAACTCCCAGAGACCAGCAACCCAGATTCACCTATAAGTGTCTTTAATAGTAAACTTCAAATCACAATTCTATTTTGGGGTATGTGAGTACTTTTCAAGAAATATAAGAACAGGGATCATTTTATGGAAATCAATTTCACATCCTCAACTTCCTTATGAACTCTTTGCTAAAATAAGCCTGTGAAGGTGCCATTCATAGGCTACCTGTCTTCTACCTTCTCGTACATGAAAACAAGCTCATCTCTCACCTATAAGTTTATGATGATGTATGTGCAGACAATTTTCCATGGGGTTCTCATGTTTCTGTAGGCCTTGAGAGTGAAGCACTGACTGCCCTTAGTTCAGGACCATCCTTCAGGGATGTCTGTATAGCAAGCATCCTTGGAAGAGTGTCTTTCTTCCCTGTAGAGACAATCCTGCTACTGTGACTATAATAATTGTCTTGTCTTCTGCCAACATCCATGTTTGTGGCAGGATAGCTTGTTAGCCAACAAGTAGGGGGAGACCAAAAAATTAGGAACCCTTGTTCTTAATATGGGGTATTATTGTAAGATGTAAAAATTCCTGTTCACCAAAGAAAGGAACATTGAGACAATTTCTTTAATCAAGTCACCATAAACAACATACCTATTCATTTGAAAGATATATTTCAAATTAAATGTAACTTTTATGCTTAGCATATATTATATTTTCTAATGCATATATATATAATTTGGTCATTAGCTCTTAGAACCTATGGTAACACAACATTTATATATATGTATGTATATGTATACACACACATTTAGAAGGGCAATTAACATTTTATTTTAATGTCAATAATTGCAATATATAATAAAACCCATCTTCGGGGCGAAACAAAATAATTTCAGTTTTTTGACAGTGCTAGAGATTGAACACAGGGTTTCATGCATGCAATCTACCATTGAGACATACCATACCCCATTTCCTAAACAAAATAATAATTTTAGGGTTTTTTTTCCATAGGAAGGTATACAAGTGCCACAAATTTAAAGACTATTCAGTAGGTTATCATTTAAACATCAGAGAGAACATTCAACCTTTGTTTTTCTGGGATTGATTTATTTCACTTAGCATGATAGTCTCCAAATCCATACATTTACCTGCAAATATCACAAAGTCATTCTTCTTTATAATTGAGTAATATGAGGAGAATAGAAGTTCTGTGGTTTAGACACAAGGGAATCAAGGAAAGGGAGGGAAGATAGGAATAGGAAAGGCAGTGGAATGAATCGAATATCACTTTCTTATGTACATATATGAATACACCACAGTGAGTCTCAACATCACATACATCCTAATTAGAATAAGATACATTTTATGTTTGTATAAATATATCAAAATAGATTCTACTGTCATGTATAACTAAAAAGAACAAATAAAAACTTAAAAAAATAATAAAATAAAAGCTATTCAGCACTTCACTGGTTACAGCCCTCGCCACTCGTGGCTACCTGGGTGGTCGGAGCCAGACTGCTTAACTACAAGCACCAACCAAGCAAAGAATCACATTGGTTTTCGTTAACTTTTATCGCCACCCTTCACATAGTCAATTTTTAATAGTTGTTAAATGAATGAATGCTGAACACTAGGAAGGAGTCGTTTCATATCCTGTCGTCTTCTGCTGGGGGCGGTGGGTCAGGAGGGCAGCTCCAACACTGGCCTACCCTGGAGTAACTAAGACCAAGATGACCCTGGGGGAAAGGAGTGTCCTATACTGCCATGTCTGTTCAAAAAAGAAATGAGCCTAGGCCTAAAACCTAGAATGTCAACCAGCTGAGTCACTGTAAGTCTCAGATCACACCACTTATCAGATTTTCTAATTTAACTGCATTCCAGAATTTCTCTGTTGTTTCCAGACTAGCAAAAGCAGAATTCACCTTATGGACAAAGTTAGCAAAAACCTTCAACTATTTTCCTCTCCTAGGTCAACAGCAGATGCCATCCTACATTCTTCTGCTGCTGCCACTGTGTGCTAAGCACCCCTCTCAGAATGTACTCCCATACAGTTGCTCCCGAGAACCCTCCCTGAGTTATACCAGGGCTAAGAGTACCACCTCCAGGCCTGGATGTTAGAGAGCTACAGGAAAGGGAGCCCATTTGTCTCTCCATCTTCTAACCTGATATCTTACACATACCATATGGTTTTAAATGTAAAGTACCCCAAAAACAGACCTTGTCATCAAAAGCAGACTGAAAAAATATGCAAACAATCAAAATACTTGCATTAATTAAGCCTTATGGATTTATGTGATACCAAGAAAAGTCTCTACAGGCAGAAGTGCACGTCAAGCCTATTTCTTCTGACTCATTTCCTCTGGAGAAGCTGCTTAGAATAATTCAGGCAAAAGGCCATGAAATAATTGCATTGGTAACAGGAACCTTGTAGAAAAGCAGAGAGGGAATTGCTAAATTAAACTGTACCTACAGGGCTTTCTTGGGGAGTCACATGGTATGTTCCTTCTTTCTCACTAAGAAAGGAGAAAAATAACTTTTTCCTTAAAGAAAAAAAAAATCAGGGGCTAATTTAATGATTTCACACACTAATTTAAACAAATAGAATAAGAATGATCCTAATAAAACATTACATAGTAAAACTACTCTTGGAAATATTTATTAGGCCAAATTATCTGCTAGACACAAACAGCACTGCTTGGCTTAGTTGGCTAAAGGTCCTGTGTGTTCAAAGTGGCTAGGCTTCATTGTGTTCACCCCATTAGTGTCAAAATTGACACACACACACACACCCAATACATATTCTTACTTACTGAAAAAGATGAACCGGTTGTAAAAACAATCAAAACGAATACTTCCAGATGCTACTTCCCCAAAGTGGGTCAGAGACCACTGGGGCATATTCTGGCTCCCTGAGACATGGGTGGGGGTGGTGAGTGGAGTGGAATTGGTGAGGGCAATATCAGAAACTAAGAGAGGAAGGA
Source organism: Marmota monax (assembly GCF_021218885.2). Taxonomy (NCBI): domain Eukaryota; kingdom Metazoa; phylum Chordata; class Mammalia; order Rodentia; family Sciuridae; genus Marmota; species Marmota monax. The sequence continues at coordinate 1,534,715 of NW_026695212.1, forward strand.
AGGGAAAAGGGAAATGGAGAGAGGGAAGAGGAAAGGTGGAGGAAAATACTCAACAGTAATGAAGACAGAACCAGGAGAAAAAAAGAGAAAGTCATAATATTTATACAGAAGTATCTTGAGGTGAGAGGGAAAAATGGCTGCTTTGCTTCAAATTTGAGGTTAAACATAAGAGGCAAAAATCCTTAAAAATTCATGTTTCTTTTAAAATTCTACAGCTTCTCTGGAAGATGCTAAGGAACTAATTCACTATTTTTAAAGCTGGTTTTTAAAAAGGCAAAAGGAAAAATCAGATTTATCAAGCCATTCCTATATAATTGTACTTCAAGGTAACCAAATATTGGGAGATGAAATTTCTCTTTGTAAATATATTCTGGCTAATAAAAAAGGAAAAATTTAATTAGAACATAACATAGATTGTAGCTGATATAAACTATCTAGAAGACACACATCCATAATCACAGTTCAAAATTTTTTTTTAAATAAATTTTTTAGTTGTAGTTAGACACAATATCTTTATTTTTATGTGGTGCTGAGGATCAAATCCAGTACCTCACACATGCTAGGCAAGTGCTCTACCACTGAGCCACAACCCCAGCCCACAGTTGAAGACTTTAACACACTTCTCTCAACAACTGATTGATCAATCAGACCCCTAAAAAATGAGTTAATAGAGAATAACTGAAACAATGCTATCAACCAACCACAAAAATTTGGGAATAAAGAACCACAAAGATTCTAAAAGAGGAAGAGTGGATGTGTTGGTTAGGCATTTATCTGCCTCCTCTTCTAAACTAGCTCTTTAAATGCTATTCAAATTTCATATGTAAGCATAGGTTGGTCATAGACTTAAAAAGAAAAAAAAAGGAGAGATGTCAAGTTTAAGGGAAGAGGGGCTCATCTTTTATTTATACAGCTTTTGAACACTAGTTTTCAAAGTCTTTTTTATATGAATGATCTCATGACAGTCTTACTCTATCCTTTGAAAAAGGCAACCCATATTTTCATATCCCATTTTACAGAAAGATAAATTGAACTCAGAGGCTAACTTGCGAAAGAAATACAACCCATAAGTCAGCTGCTAGATCAAAAGGGTGGACATGGTTTAAAGATCACCTGACTGAATCCACTGGGAGTACAGTGAAGGACCAATTATTTCTTGAAAGCAAATTTTCCCAATATGTCCAAAAGTACAAAGCAATTATAAAAAATGTATTGGCTCCTCAGTTAAGAAATAGGCTTTGGGCTGGGGATGTGGCTCAAGCGGTAGCATGCTCACCTGGCATGCGCAGGGCGCTGGGTTCAATCCTCAACACCACATAAAAATAAAATAAAGATGTTGTGTCCACCAAAAACTAAAAAATAAATATTAAAAAAAAATTCTCTCCCTCTCTTTAAAATAAAAAAAAAAGAAGAAGTAGGCTTTTTTTTCCCCCCCACACACTACCTAAAATGATGTATTGGATAATACATTGGACCTGAGAGGACAAAGCTGTAAACATTCACCCTATGTCCAAACAGAACCCTCAAAAGAAACACTCCTTGAGGGACTTCTTTGGCAGACTTGGTGCTGACCATGCTCCCAGCTACCCAGAAAATCATAAGGTTGTGGTTTTAGAAATGAATTTCAAAGTAGATAGTCGGCAGGGAATGTGCAGATTTACTCTTCCAATTAGAAAAACACAGGTGTTAGAGATCATCTTCTTACTGTATTTAGAGGATAAACCTGAGAGTAAAAATGACTCTTTCTTCACTTAAACCAAAATGTTTTTTAATATGAAAACTTTTTTGGAGGGTTTAAGAAATCATTAGAATATCAATATTTAATCTTCAGAATCCCTCAGTATAGTCTATGACAGCTGCAGTGATTCATGAATTGTCTTAGATTTTAATATTTACATCTGCCTTCTGTTCCTTGTAAATTCTTTTTTGTTTAAAAAATAAACATACAATTCAAATATGTATGCATTTGACAGCTTAAGTGTCACATATGTTTTATTTACACCCTTCTGTGTTCCACTGAAGCACATATTATTTTAGGTACATGGGAGAGCCCTATCATTAAGGCTAATGGTGGTTTTATCCAGGGGAAAAAAATACACAAACACCGAGGAATATTTTTCAGTTCCTTGGCAAAGTACAAAAAAGAAGAAAAAATGATTTGACTCTTTAGTTCCAACTGTTTTCATTTTTTTAAGTAAGGTCAATGTTGTAAAATCTGTTCATATTTTTATAGAACCTGAGTGAATAAAATGCAGAGATAAATCACTACATTCTATTTAAAGCAAACTGGCTTTTTACAAATCATATGATGAGAGAGAAATAAAGAAAAACACATGTTCTCTCCAGAAAGTAGGCGGGTGTGTTCTTCTACCAGGAAATCCAGACTAGGTGGGCAGTCCTCCCACTGACTTGGAGGCTCCCTGGCTCTGCTGATGTTGCTGGTGTGTCCTCCTTGGACACCCAGTGCAACAGTGGGTCTGCATAATCATGAGAAACAGCACTCAGCTGGCTGTAACATTTTACACAAACTTTGAAAGAACTACCAAGTAGTAACAACTTGGTTATTCTTTCTGGTTCCTTTTTACTCTGAAACAGTAACGGAAATGAAGGATTTTAGAGTCCATTATGCCTTTACTATTCCACTGACTTCTCCATGAACACCTACTGAAGGAAAATGATGAGGCAGACAGTGCTAAGATGTAGCACTGCTACTAAACATAATTTGCAGAAGGCAGACATGAAACCCAAGCTCAGATGTGCTAAGTACTCAGTTAATTACTCAACTATGAAGAGGTCTTCTGAAAGCACAATTGATTTTTAGCAAATGCAAGGCATCAAGACCTTCATTTTGATTTTATAAAAGCAGGGCACATTGTATGAGAAGCTAAAGTGGTTGAAAAACCAACACTGATACTTTCTGAGCCTAAAAATAACCAGGGAGTGGAGCCAAAGATGAACATAGATTTCAGCAAAAAAGTGATAACAGTCAAAGAGATAGTACGAAGAAGAAACCCACGATGGCTTACGCTGACTTTAAAACAGTGAAAACTTCAAACTTTAAAAAGGCAAAAACAAATGCAGTTTGGCATATAGATCACTCCAAAAGAACCAATGGCCATTAGAGTTGCCATGAGGATCATCTGAACTGTTAAAAGCTGACATTATGCTACCAATCTGATTCACCTTTAATTGCAATGACAGAAAATGTTCAGTCCACATAAAATAGAGGAAAAATACAGGAGAAAATACTGGAACGACTTTGCTGAACCGTGGAGATACACAGCAGTCCATGATCACTTCCCAGATTACTCTTTGGATACTTAATTCAACTGGTCTTAATTGCTTACAAAGTGTACAACACAATTAGAGAGGATTTGTCTTTAATACTGCTCTGAAAGAAGCATGAATGGACGTAAATTCTAGCCACATACCACTGCAGATCATCAGAGCAATTAAGAACACAAATTCCAGTCTTAAAAATCTCTTACACAAATCACTGGCTAACCTTTGGATCCAGGTTTCAGACTTGCAAAAACTTTGGGGTTCTTAAGGGCAAGTGAGAGCTCATTGAGGAAGGAAATAAAGTGGGAGTCTCGTTCAGATTTTTTTGACTCAAAAATGACAACAATGGTAAAGTGAGGTTCTGGGCGGGTAAGGAAGTAGGTACTCTGAACTTTGTCATCATAGAAATGAACCACTTTCTCCAAGCTGTTCAGGTCTGTTGTCCGGTCTGTCATGATCATGATGACATTGGGCCAGTGCATGACTGGCCTGTCACTGGGCAGAGACACCACAGCTGGATACTGGTCCACACCCTTAGGGGCCTCCCTGTAGGAATGGGGGTGGTGGTAGCCATGACCCTGAAAGCTCTCTGAACCTCGGTTGTCAAAAATTAAGGACACGTTGGCAGCATCATATTTCCTGATGAAGCTGCAAATCTTTCCAAACAGGTCTGGGTTAGCTTTTGCAGTCAATGCTTTCATTTCTGAAGCTGTCGTTTGCCGGCTCAGTGCCTCATGAAAGTAAAAACTAAACTTGGCCAGGAGCATGTTTTTGAGTTTCATCAGCCAAAGGAAAAGGTGTGGGGGCTGAACAGCCTTCTGAGACTGCCCTCCAAACAGATGTTTCTTCGTCTCCCGCTGCTTTTCAAAGATCTGGCCCCAAGTCTGAAGCTTAGTGTGAGCACTGTGCAAGTTAACCAGAGATGGGAGGAACTTCCACTCTGAGACCTGGGCCTGGGCCTTCAGGAGATGACTCAGGACATCGACTTCCAGCTGGAAACTGCTCTCCAAAGGGCTGAGGATTGGGTGGTGAAACCTACAGGAGAGATTAGAAATCAGGGGAACATTACTCCACATTGATGTTTCCTACCTTGAAAAAAAAAACCCACATGGCCAAAAAATATTATTATTTTGAGGACAGGGAAAGAAAGATGAAAGAATTCCACATTGTTTTATTTTAAGAATTATGTTACCATCATATATTATGGAAATAGCCTGGAGTTTTGTTTTGAAATGAGAGTGACTACCTTTTTTAGAAATAAAGAAATAAAATTTGCTATTAGTCTTTCTTAACTTATTTATTCTGAGAATTGTATGACTAACTATCATCAAAACAAGGCATCCTCTTTTCAGGGTGGTTCTGAAGAGGTACAGATTTAAAAAAAAAAATGTTACTAAAGGGGATAGGACTGGGGCTCAGTAGCAGAATGCTTTTCTAGCACATGTGGGGCACTGGGTTAGATCCTTAGCACTGCATATAAAAATAAGCACATAAAATAAAAGGCATGCTGTTCATCTACAACTATAAAAGTTTTTTTTAAAGTCACTAAAACATCTGTTGAGTACATACATAAAACAGATAAAGTCATTTATTATATTCCACGAGGCATTATTAAACCTATTGTACAAATAAGAGTACACGCTATAAACCTATATGTGCAACTTAGTAGACAATCAATAAATGTTTATTAAAGAAAAACAGACAGCATTTACTAGACAGCCCTTATTCAATCCTAGTTCCAAATTCCCTTCATATTTAATCCTGGTTAAAAGATAAATGGTGGGGGCTGGGGTTATGGCTCCCTGGTAGAGTGCTTGCCCAGTATGTATGAGGCACATGGGTTCAATTCTCAGTACTACATATAAATAAACAAAATAAATATACATTGTCAACTAAAAATATTTTTTAAAAAGCTAAATGGTGGCCAAATAAGAAATATCTAACAATCACAAATTAAGTAACTGGAAGAAAATCATCACAAGTATATCTAAAGTTTTTAAAAAATCTATTTATATACTCATTAAAGGGATTATGATTAGGAGAGTCACGTATCAGGTTGGACATTATAAGATAGAAACTGATTTTCATGTCAAAAAAGAATAGTTATTCACATAAAAATAACATTATTGTCATTTATTATCCACATTTTATCCTCAACATCCTCAAAATGTGGAAGTTAAAATACTAATGGAGGGTCAAGTCTAATAATATACTAAAATAATCAAAAGATAAGCCAGATTTCAAAATCTTTTCACTCACATGCTTTATTAATTTGTGTTCTTCAAACATTACACACTTGGGAATAAATATTCAGGAAGTCAAACAAACACACACACATACACGTGGTAGCATAAGTCTCAAAAGTATTGAATTCTATGAAAGGCTCCTACCACCTCGGTCTTCAGGCCCCTTGGTGCTTATGAGCATTAAATACCACAATATTCTATAATCATGGCTACAAGGAAAATCTGCCAAGGAACCATGAACATGGAACAATTAATCAGAGGAAAATGGTATGCAGTTGGAGAAAACCCTACTACAGATGTTCCCTGAATGACAATGTCAATATCCCAGTAAATCAATACTCAATTGAAAATATCTTAAGTCAAAAATGCATTCAATACACCTAACCTACAGAACATCATCTCTATGTAACAGTATACTGGGGTATAGGTTGTTTACCTTGTGACCATGACTGGCTGTGAGTGTGGCAAGCTACCAGTGTCCAGCACAAGAAAGTAATATACTACATATCAGAAGCCTGGGAAAAGATCAAAATCCACAATTTGAAATATGGTTTCCAGTGAATGTGCATCACTTTTGCATTATTGTAAAGATGAAAAAATACAAGTCAAATCAAATCAATTGTAATTCAGAAACCATCTATAAAATAATATTTCTGATACTTTTCTACTATTTTCAGTTGGAAATCATCATTTATATCCAGTGCTGTCCTTGAAAGGACATGAATTCTCTGTATAACCTTCAGAAAGAATTCTGAACAAGCTCTTTCATAACACATACTAAAAGTGTTTAAATGCTCGACATTTATTAAAGATGAATGTGAATGTCGAAGCTATTTTTCATTTTCAAGAAGAGCTAAAAATTCATGTTGATGTTAGTCTGCCAAGACACAGAGATTAGTATTATGATGCATCATTTCCCTGTTTCCACTCTGTGTGCTTCATAGTTATTCACAACTCATATTATAGGGGGATCTGTTAAATGGTTGTAATCCAAAAATAGATACTTAAGCTACAGCAGCAAGCCTGAAAAGAGTCTAGATACAGCAGAAACTGACAATTGTTTGCAGAAAACATTTGCTCTAAAGAAGGTAGGAAAGGGATGAGGGAAGGTGAGTCGGCATGCTCCACAAAATAGAGGAAAATATAAAAGAAGTTTGTATAATATTCTAATGAGGAACAAAATTCCACTTGAGAAACAGTACCTTTCTCAAATCTACATCATGAGTTCCTTTCAAAAGATCTATGCTGGTCCCATGCATGTGAGAAGCCAGAAGTCCAATTAAAAATAAATCTAAAGCACAACTGTAAATATACTAAAAGCCACAGAACTGCATACTTAAAAATGGTTAAAATGGTAAATTTTGTTCTGTCCATTTTACTACAATAAAAAGAAATCAATAACCTCTTTTCATTTAAAATGATTAGTTTATTGATTTTCAGAAGCCAAAACATTGAGGATATAGTAGTTTCCCCAGCTGTGCGGCATATGTTCCAGGACCCCCGGTGGATGCCTGAAATCTCATAGTACTGAACTCTATGTATACTTTTTTTTTTTCCTATACATGCCTATGATAAAAGTATCAACTAGGCACAGCAAGATAGTAACAACAACTAATACTAAAATAGAACAAATAGAACAATATATCATAATATAAATTATGTGCATGTTTTCTCTCTCTCTCTCAATTGCCAAGGCCAGTGGGTAGCTTATACAGTACGGATATATGGGAAAAAGGGATGATTCTCATTCCAACCAGACAGTAAGAAATTTCATCATGCTACTTAAAACAGCATGCAATTCAAAACTTACAAACTGTTTATTTCTGGAATTTTCCATTTAATATTTTTAATCATGACTGTCACGTGGACAACTAAAACCAAATAAAGCAAAATCATGGAAAAGGAGGGACTACTGTAACAAAGAAGAATTAACCAGAGATTTGCCCTACAGGACCTTCCACAGTAGAAGGAGGTATTTATAATAAAAAGTAGAGAGTAATACATTTATAATGAAGAATAAAAGTAAAATAATAGTTTAGAGGAAAGACTAATTCTTTTCCGTTGAATTATTGTAGAAGCCATAGAGGAAATGGCATTTGAATTCAGCCATGATGTTTAAATAGGTAGAAGCATCTAAGAGGTAGAAGCCCAATGACAGGTGAACGGATAAAGAAAATGCAGTATATACACATTATGGATTATTATTCAGCCTTAAAAAATAAAATCCATAGCCATGCAAGGTGGTGCACGCCTGTAATCACAGTGGCTTGGGAGGCTAAGGCAGGAGGATACAAAGTTCAAAGCCAGCCTCAGCAAAAGCGAGGTACTAAGCAACTCAGTGAGACCCTGTCTCTAAATAAAATACAAAATAGGGCTGGGGATGTGGCTCAGCAGTCAAGTGCCCCTGAGTTCAATCCCCAGTACCCCTTCCCCCGAAAAAAGAAAAGAAAATCCTCTTACATAGTACAACATAGAAGAAACTTGAAAACATTATGCTACGTGAAATAACCCAGTCACAAAAAGATCAAACTCATAGAAATAGAAAATAGAATGGTGGTTGCCAGTAGCAGGGTCAGGGAGCAATGTTATTCAACGGATGTAGTAGGATTTCAGTTTTACAATATGAAAAATGGGTTTAGGATTTCAGTTTTGTAAGATGGAAAAAATTCTAGAGGTGGCTAAGATACCATCTCACTCCAGTTAGATTGGCAGCCATTATGAAGTCAAACAACAACAAGTGCTGGCGAGGATGTGGGGAAAAGGGTACACTTGTACATTGCTGGTGGGACTGCAAATTGGTGCAGCCAATTTGGAAAGCAGTATGGAGATTTCTTGGAAAGCTGGGAATGGAGCCACCATTTGACCCAGCTATTCCCCTTCTCGGTCTATTCCCTAAAGACCTAAAAAGAGCATGCTACAGGGACACTGCTACATCGATGTTCATAGCAGCACAATTCACAATAGCAAGACTGTGGAACCAACCTAGATGCCCTTCAATAGATGAATGGATTAAAAAAATGTGGCATTTATACACAATGGAGTATTACTCTGCATTAAAAAATGACAAAATCATAGAATTTACAGGGAAATGGATGGCATTAGAGCAGATTATGCTAAGTGAAGCTAGCCAATCCCTAAAAAACAAATGCCAAATGTCTTCTTTGATATAAGGAGAGTAACTAAGAACAGAGTAGGGTCGAAGAGCATGAGAAGAAGATTAACATTAAACAGGGATGAGAGGTGGGAGGGAAAGGGAGAGAGAAGGGAAATTGCATGGAAATGGAAGGAGACCCTCAGAGTTATACAAAAGTACATACAAGAGGAAGTGAGGGGAAAGGGAAAAATAATACAAGGGGGACAAATGAATGTCAGTAGAGGGGGCAGAGAGAGAAGAGGGGAGGGGAGGGGAGGGGGGATAGTAGAGGATAGGAAAGGCAGCAGAACACAACAGACACTAGTATGGCAATATGTAAATCAATGGATGTGTAACTGATGTGATTCTGCAATCTGTATATGGGGTAAAAATGGGAGCTCATAACCCACTTGAATCAAAGTGTGAAATATGATATATCAAGAACTATGTAATGTTTTGAACAGCCAACAATAAAAAATTAAAAGGCAAAAAAAAAAAAAAAAATTCTAGAGGTGGGAGGCATAGCTCAGTGGTAGGGTGCTTGCCTAACATGCTTGAGGTCCTGGATTCAATCCCTAGCACTGGAGGGGGAAAATTCCAAAGAGCTATTGTATAAGAATGTGAATATTCTTAACATTACTGAGCTGTAAACTTAATAAAGATTAAGATGGTAAATTTTATTTTTTTAAAACCATAATAAAAAATGGGGGGAAAAAGAGTAGGTGGAATTTAGCCATGTGAAGATGGAGTCTTGATTTTCTGGCCTCCAATTCTTACCACCCTTGATTCCACACCCTTTGCTGCATAACTCTGCCGCTATTTCCAAAAGCACCAGAGAGTACTATTTTACCCCTGGACTAACTACTAGGTCATGTGACTTGATTATGGCTAAAGAGATATTAACAAATCTGATGCAAGCAAAGGCTTGGTTGAGTTTATTCTTTTGCACTTTGAACAGTGCTCCTGGTTAGAAGCTTCCCCTCCAACCCTGGCCTCAGATTGAACACGTGGAGGAGACTTAAGCCCAAAGCTCACAGCAAAGAAATAAGCCAGTAAGACCAACAGTGTTATGCAGAGCTACCCAAATGAACCCAGCTCAGACAATCCCTCTAGGGGGCAGAATAATGGGTCAATTTGGGAGTGGTTTGTTACATGAAATTACTGTGGCAATAGCTAACTGATAGATTACAGAATAATGAATGTACATTATAAACACAATAACAAAAAAAGGACCCAAAACAGAGACAGGAAATGACAAATAATTATGAGAAACATTAAATTATGAATTGTTTTTTGACTTTTGCTTAAAATCTTCAGTGACTTCTGTTTGGAGCCTCTTCCTCTAAGAATTTTGCTGCAATTTAAGGCATCTGATGGGCAGTGGTAAATGAACTTGAAAAGGTAAGCTCAGACAAAATCACAGAAGACTTCACTTAATTCTTCATGTTAAGATCTAGGCACGTCAAACGCCTAGAGAGATGCTACCACAGAAGTAATACTAATATTGGTTTTGCCTATGGAATTTTTAGTGGGCAATAATTGATGATGTTGAATTATACATGTGAAACTAACAAACTATTTCATTAACAGTCTCATTATCACAACTCATTTCTTGAAGAAAATAGGACATAAAGGCTAAATAAAAGCCTAAATAAATCATAGTGCTGCCCTAAGTTAAAATCAGCAAACTATAGTGACACAGCCACATCAATGTTTATAGCAGCTCAATTCACAATAGCTAGACTAGGGAACCAACCTAAGTGTCCCTCAATAGATGAATGGATAAAGAAAATGTGGTACTCAATGGAATATTACTCAGCTTTAAAGAAGAGTAAAATTATGGAATCTGTCAGTAAATGGTTGGAGTTGGAGAATATCAAGCAAAATAAGCCCATCCCATAAAATCCCACAAAACCAAAGGCCTAATATTTTCTCTAATATGCAGATGCTAATTCACAATAAGGTGGGGGGGGGGGCGGCGGAGAGGCACTAGGGAAGAATAGCGTTACCTTAGATTAGGTAGAGGGAAGTGATAGGAGGGAAGGGGAGGGGATGTGGGGATAGGAAAGACAGTAAAATGAAACAGACATTATTACTGTATGCATACATATGACTGCATGACCAATATGATTCTGCAACATGTACACTCAGAAAAGTGAAAAATTATTTCCCATCTATGTATGATATCGAAGTGCATAAATGCATTCTATTTTAATGTATAATTAATTAAAACAAATAAAAAATTTTTTAAAAGTCTGCCCATAAATAAAACTCATACCTTAAAATGAAAAAAAAAAATCTGCCAGCTGAAGCATTCAAATAAAGAAACTGTTTCCTAAAATGAAAATTTATATAGATCAATTTTTGAAAAACATGTTTTTAAAATTCTAGCTATAAATTTATGATTCCAGAATATAAATCATGGAATGATATATTATTCCCATGCCAGAAGTTGTTGTTGTTTGTTTGTTTGTTTTTCAGTACCAGGGATTGAACTCAGGGCTTCATGCATGCTAGGCAAGCTCTACCACTAAGCTATATCCCTAGCCCCAGAACTTTTTAAGATGCTATCTAGAAGCCAGTCACGGTGGTAACATGTCCATAATTCCAGCTACTCAGAAGGCTGAGGCAGGAGGCTAGCCTGGGCAACTTAGTAAATCCCCATCTCAAGAAAAACAAAACAAAACAAACAAACAAAAAACCAGGCTGGGGATATAGCTCACTTGCCTAGCATGTGGGTGATTCTGGATTCAAACCCTAGCACTGGGGGGGGGGGGGGGGGGGGGACTATTTAGAATGCATAAGTAATAGCTTCCTTCCTTCTTTACAGCATTATTTCTTAAAATCACATTTTTGATTTAGGACAGAACATGTTAATTTCCATTTATAATTCACCTTCCACTTTTTAACCATGAAACAGAAAGGTTAGCTAGCCAAATTTTTTTTTTTATGCCCAGTGTACAAAACAGGTAGGTAAATTCAAAACAAATTCTACAGAATCAGGAAATAGAACCAAGTTCTACCTCTTCTCCAAAGTAATCAAGGAAGAGTAAACACTCTAATCTTGTACAAGCTGAATTCATATTTCTTATTCTAAATAGAACACAATGAAACTCTTGTATAATTAATAATTATTAACATAACACAATTTGTTAATAATTCCATTTGAAATTCACCATCACAAAGGACTGTGATTCTTAAACAAGAATTTACTTTTGCTTAAAAACAAAATAAGTTTATCAAAAGAGGAAACTTTTAATATCATTGTACTCTGAACACAACTGGTTCTCAAAAGAAAAAAATCGGCTTTCCATTCATCTTTTTTTAATATATATTTTTTAGTTGTAGTTGGACAATTATTTATGTATTTTTATGTGGTGCTGAGGATCAAACCCAGTGCCTTGCAGACGAGCACTCTATCACTGAGCCACAACCCCAGCCCCTCCATTCATCTTTGAAGGGAGATTAGACACTGCAATAACTCATGGGCCTCAAATCAAGGCCAGAGAATCAGATTCCATGTTATTCATCACACTTGTTAATTTTTAAATACAAAGACATTTTATTGTTTGAAAGATAACACTATTCACAAAATTTTATATGAAAGTTCTGACATGTATCAATTTTATTGGGGCAAATAAACTTTCCTTGTCAAAGAAATGGGTCCTTTAGGTAGAGGATTAGCTCTTTCAATACAAGAGATCACCAAGATATGAATTCTTTCTCTAGAGCCCTGGAACCACAAAAGAAATGTGTTTGATGTGGAACAGATACTAAATCAAAAAAGCTTATAGAAAAAAAGGATGTTAACGCTTGTTAACAATGGAAACCATATTAATTTATACCTAATTAATCCTACTTCCCAAAGAAAGTCAATATAGAATCTTAACTTCTTAGAATTTCTTTACTAAGGAATTTATGTTGTTCAAATTAACCCAAACTCCCTAAATTACACTATTTTCAGGCTAGAATGTGTCTGTGATCATAAATTCCTTTTTAATTAGAGAAAGGTAACATGGGTAAAAGAGACTAGAGGAGAAAACATCTATTGGCCATACACTATACTGCAATTCAGTTCCATCAGATTCCTTTGACATCCACTCAAAAGATGAGAGGTACAACTAAGCAACCACCCTAAGAGTTTCAAGAATGAAATCTGGGCTTTCATCAGAAAAGGGTGAAATTTATAAGTCTCTGGAAAATGGAGTTTTTCCAAGAAGGTTCAAAGATGACAGATTAAGAATCTAATGAAATGAAAATGGCTAAATAACAATAATCACTCATAGGAGATACACACATGCATTCACAATACTAAGGCTCAATACCCAGTAGATGAGTTGACATCTTTCTCTTATTTATTGTGTAACTATGTATCAGTATCACTGAGAAGTCTGAAAACACAGGCTTCTGGACAGAAACATTAAATTTTACTCTCTTAGGGAAAAGGAAAAGGGCCAGGAGTGGGTATTTTTCTTAAGCTTCCCAAATATTTCTGCAAACCACTTCACCTTAGCATTTGGACATCTCTGCATGACATTTCTTCCTCTTAGTATCATATTCCCAATTACACTTAAGTCTTAAATTTTTGGTTTGCAAAAAAAATCATTTTACTAAAAGAAAATCTGTATTAATCAGATTCATGGAAGAAGTAAATAAATGAATATTCTAAAAATATATAAAATTTGTAAAAATATAAAAAATATAAAATTTGTAAAAATATAAAATTTGTAAATGTTTAAAAAAAGAAAGTGAATATATTTGTAGGCATATTCTCAGGAATAACAGAACTCACTAACTTCAGCTGCCCCTTTAGAGGGCTAAGATTCAGGGGCAGGAGAAACACTGTACTATACGTTCTTTGGTACTTTCTTCATTGTGAGTCATATTACCTACTGAACAATAATAAAAAGAAAATTTAGAACTGTCATACAGATCAAAGAGATATGAATATTAAAAATAAAAACCAGCTATAAAAGACATCTGTGGGACACCTGGGGAATTGTGAATATGGACTATATGATTACAGCATTACATCTTTATAAAAGATAAAATCTACTTAAATCTATAGAAATCTATTTCATGTTCTAAGAAGCATATGTAAACATAACAGAGTTTTTATACTCAGGAAATTCAACATTGATTTTCTTCTTTTTTTTTTTTTTTTTAAACTTTGAGACAAGGTTCTTGCCTGGGTTGCCCAGGCTAGTCTTGAATTTGCAATCCCCTTGCCTCAGCCTCCTGAGTAGCTGGGATTATAGATATACACCATCAACACTGGTTTTCTTTTATCTTTAAAAAAATTTTTTTCAGTTGTATAATACCTTCATTTTATTTATTTATTTTTATGTGGTGCTGAGGATCAAACCCAGTGCTTCAAACATGATAGGCAAGCGCTCTACCACTGAGCCACAACCCCAGCCCAATGCTGGTTTTCTATCATCATATAATATATATTTATCAGATAAAATTTGATTTGTTTTGCAGTACTGAAGTTTGAAACCTAAGCCTTGCACATGCTAGGCAAGTGATCTGCCACTGGCCCTCATCCCTCGCCCCTGATTACTTCTATCTCTTGTACATAATTTAATTGTTGTTTGGAAGTAAGATACAAGATGATTGCCTCTTACTTCTAAACAATAATAAAATTATATACAGAGAGAAAACAAACATGGAAAATTTTAACAATATATAAATTTAAAAGAGATATTTATATGTGCATTGCACAAATGTCTGTATTTTTAGTAACAGCTTTACTAGTATTTCATTCATGTACCATAAATATACCATAAAATTCACCCATTAAGAGTATATAATTAAATGGTTTAGCATTTTCATAGAATCATGCAACCATCATCACAATCAATTCTTCTTGGGTTTATACCTCAAAGAGAATTGCTGCTCATATGGTAATTGTGTTCACCATACTATGCCTGCAATTTTTCTATTGAATTAAAAACTCAAAATAAAAAATTAGGGGAAAACTTTAATAAGCACAAGAAAAGAAAAGAAATAATAAGCTTACAGCTATAATCCCAGTGGCTCAGAAGGCTAAGGCAGGAGGATCACAAGTTCAAAGCCAGCCTTGGCAAAAGCAAGGAGCTAAGCAACTCAGTGAGACCCTGTCTCTAAAATAATATACAAAATAAGGTGGAGTTCAATCCTGGGTGCTACCCCTCAAAAAAAGGAAATACTAAAACTTAAAAATATATTAACCAAATCATCTTGTGCTCTGACAAAATATGTACATTACATGATTCTATGTAATACACAACTCTTATTCTTAGCAGAAGAAGGTAGTAAGTGCTTACCATGACTCCTGAAGAACCAATTTTATTTAGTGACTTGCAAAATGATCAATGGAGGGAAATTACTTATTTGGAAAATAAGAAACATCTCAATATTTTATACAAGCAACGATGCATCATAAAAGAATATAAGCTCTATTTAGGATGTGGTTCAGTGGTATAGTGCATACTTAGCATGCAGAAGGACTTGAGATTAATCACTAGCTCCAAAAAGAAAAATAGAAAAACAAAAAGAATGATTCTAAAGGCAGAAGAGGGGGAAGAGTGCTTAACTTCTATGAGATTTCATACAAGGAGCATTCTCTACATCTAAGATTTAAATCAGATAATATATATAATATATACCATAGTGTCTGTCACACAGTAGTTGCTCAATATGTGCCAGATTCCTTAATAAATAAATATTCCCACCCTCCATTTATATAAGCTGTAGAATCAATTGCCGCTTTATTAAAGAAACATTTACATTTTAGTTTTGAAACAGAAAGAAATGCATGAGGCTACTTTCAGATTGTTTTCTCCAATTCTAGCTTTTCATCTGAGCCCTAGACCCTAATTTTCAACTGCCTGCTGAATCTCTACTTGAAAATCTGTAGCAACTCTAACTCAACTTGCCCTGAATTTTTGCTTTTCTTTCTAAACTTCTCCCCTTCTTGACTTCTCAGTCCTGTAAATGTTATTATTATTGGTGGGGCAAAGCTCCAAATCATCTTTGACAGCCAAGACTTGTAGACTTCTGGTCATCAGCTTGTTTCCTATTGTCTTGCAACAATGTGGAACTACTACCACTTATTGGACTATCTACCCTTTCCTTCTGCAATCACTATCTTCACTATCCCATTACACACTCCAGTGCCACAGTAATTAGTCTTAAGGTAAAGATAAGGGTATTATACTTCCCTGTTCAAAAAACTTTTCATAGTTACCCATTACTTTAAAGTATAAACTCTCAACCAGGAAAACAGCTATGTACTGATTCATTCAGCAAACATCTACTAAGCACCTACTGCCTCATTATCAAGGTTACTGAGAGAATGATGTGGTAATGAGCACATTATTTTAGGCAGATACCAGGTACACAATGCGTATTTGGTAATAGATATATTAAATTTTAGTGGGGTATAAACAGACTGTCCCTATCACCAAAACATCCTTTGATCACTGCTTTGTGAGCCTGGTCTTTCTTCTCAGGTCCACCTTTACCTTACAGTATTCTTTGCCTTTTCTTATGTATGATATCTCCTCATGTTTTGGGCTTTTTATTTTTCAAGTCTTTACTTGGTAGGTAGAAGGATTCATTACATTAGTGTTTTAGGCAGGACAGTGTGGATGAACATTAATATCTGCTTCTAATGGGATGTTTTTCTGCAATTTTCTCATGTGTACAATAGCCCCCAGACCCAGGAACAAGCTCTTGGGCATTTTCTTCTAGAGTTCAGAATTAAGAAAAGAAAAAACTGGTGCTCTAATTATTTTCACTTCAAGGTAATCAAGATTTTCTCCCTGAACTTATAAGATATTTATTTTGCTTGAAATTAAAAGTAATTCACAATTAAAAAAAAAAAAAATCCACCTTTCTTTTTTAAGCAAACATATCTGAATTCATATATCCAAAGGGTGGCATTCTTCAAAGAAATCACTCTCCAATCATTCCAATATACAATTATCTAGTTGCTATTATGTACAAGGCACTATGCCAGGCTTCAAGGAAGCAAAATAAAATTTGGTTATTTGCTTCAGTGATATTCACAGTGCTTGTAAAATTCTTTTGGTATTACACTTTGGGCCATTTTGCAGTGAGCAATCCAACATAACTGGTCTCATTTCTGTAGAAAAGCAATATCCTTCAAACAAAAGCAATTTTACAATTGGTCAACATCTTTAAAAAAAACCTTAATATTCTCCTCCAAACAACTTTTTAGTTATCAAAAAAAAAATTAAGTATGCCTCCTCAAAAATAGATGCTTGCCTACACTAAGGAAGTTTGAAAACAAAAAACAAAACAAAACTATATATGACTCTGAAAGAAATTACAAAGGAGATCCCAACACATATTAAGTAATTGCTACATCAGAGTAACAAGTAGATAACTCACTTAGCTGATTAATTTGAAAAGGACAATACATGGTATGTTAAAAAGTCACATTACTTTATATATAGTTCCCTTACTCTTAGAACTATTTCATAAGCAGCAAAATCAATTTATCATACAACTTTAAAGAATTACTTCATTCTCAATTTTTGTTATTGCTTAGAGAAGTATCCGTCCAACATGGTGTTAGCTAAGCTCAAAGGTGCCTAATCTATTCCTGTTGATTAATTAATATAAATAAAATGGAATATAGTTATTTCTCCATAGATCTTAGTGTGAAAAAAATTCAGAACCTATGTGGTAATGGGAGGGCTGCCACATTTTCTCCCTCCCTCCTGCCCTACACTGACCTGGAGCTGTATTTCTTGAGGATGGTGTCCAAAAGGCCAACAAGCTCTTCAGCGTTGATGAATTTCTGTGTGCTAAGTGTGTACATCTTCTCATAGAAGTCTGCAATCTCCATCCGAGCCTGAACAAAGAAGCAGAGCTGCTCTGACAGATGGGACAGGAGTTCTTCCACATGAGGTGCAGTCCCACCTAGGGCCCCACGGCCAGTCACCACCTTCTTCAGCTCATTATGTAGGGAAGTATAGATGGTGCGGATGGAATCCTTCCGACTGAAGAAAGACTGGCCCCCTGGCGGGCAAAGGACATAAGCACATGACAGGTAAAGAAGATAAACATAAGTGCCAATCACCTCCCAGCATTCAAAAGGAAAGAATCAGAACCCACAGAACTCAATGAGTTTACATCTACCATATTTTCAGATTTTTGGTTGAAATACAAATACTTCATGATTCATAATTTCACTGAGGAATAAGTTAAATGAATGTATTATGCAATTCATCGGTGTAGCAGTGGACCTATACAGGATTTTTTTCATCCACATTCCAATTCTCCCCATTCTACCACTCCATTTCAATAAGCATTCAGATTTATTTAAGCGCACAATTAACTTACAAAATAACATTGATATGGACCTAAAAAGCCCTCCTCTCACATAAATATATATAAAAAATAATACCTGAATTATTAAACACTTTTGTTATTTCTGGAGATTAGAATTTTCTGTTTCTGCTTTAGAGTTGCATTTCCTTTGACTCTTAGTTTTTAGGCTGTGCTAGAAAATGGAATACACACATCCCTTTTATGCATGAATACCTACTGGGATGTCAGGGGAAAAAAGAAAATCTCAGCACTCTTGACAATATAGGTTATGATATGATAAGCATCACACTCTGAATTATTAAGATCATGAACCAATTATAAGTAGCTGCTGCTGTAATTCAGAGATTCCAAATGAAATAAGCAGAAACTAAGACTAACTACAGCCTACACAACAGTCAAAAAGGATCAAACAGCATAGATACCATTTACTTCTGTATTTATACATTATCAATTATATTTCTAATTATAAAGCTAGCTTTGTGGATAATTTTCAAGCAACTCAGCACCCCACCAAGGAGCTAGAAGCAAGTCATGTTTAAAACAGTGATTTATAGGAATTTTTTTTTTAATTCAGAGACCAGTGAGTTCAAATTTTCTGTTGATAAACCTAGAGTGTTATAATGAATGAAGCATTATTCTATACATATTAAATAAGGGTGAAAATCATTTATCAAGGCATTTGTAAAATACTCACTTAACAATAAACTATTTCACAATATTGTTTTTAGTTCACTACATGTTAATGCTTTAAGAAATAAAACTTTGCCAGGCATGGTAGTGCCTGCCTGTAATTCCAATAGCTCCAGAGGCTGAGGCAGGAGAATTGTGAGTTTAAAGCCAGCCTCAGAAACTTAGCAGGGCCCTAAGCAACTTAGTGAGACCATCTCTCAAAAAAAAAAAAAAAAAAAAATATATATATATATAGATAGATAGATAGATAGAGTGTGTGTGTGTGTGTGTGTGTGTGTATATATATATATATATATACATATATATAAAAAAACACGTTATATGTGTATGTGTATATACTTGTACACATATAACATGTGTTTGTGTGTATATATACACGTATGTATGGCTGGGGATGTAGTTCAGTGGTTTAGCATTCCTGGTTTAGCATTCAATCTCCAGTACCAAAAAAAAAAAAAAAGAATCTTTTTGTTTTGGGTGGTTTTTTTTTTAACATTAACTTACATTTATTTATAGCTACATTCACATGTACCATCTGAAATAATACTTTTCCAGAAAAAAACAAATTCGTCCAGTTCTTGTCAAAATAATTGCTGATTTCACAAGTTTATGAGACTTTATGTTGTAATTGTTGGGTGTCTTTTTGTTTTATTTTTTTACAGTAGGCTAAGGCATATAACCCAGGTATATTTCACGACTAAATTAAATCTCCAGTCTCCCACCCTTTTCTTTGAGACAGAGTCTGAGGTGCCCAGTCTGTACTCAACCTTGTGATCCTCCTGCCTTAGCTTCCCCAGTTATTGGGGTTATAGGTATGCAGCACCATGCCTGGCTAAGAAATGAATCTTAATATCCCTTACTACCAAGTTGGGTGAATAACTTGTCACAGCTTACCCAGGACCTTTCCGATTTAGGAACTAAAAGTTTGGATTCCTGGGAGACTCTTAGTCCAGGTTTATTTTGAGACTGGGTCCAGCTATGTTGCCCAGGTTGGTTTCAAACTCATGGACCCAGGCAATCTTTCCACCTTAGCCTCTTGAGTAGCTGGGCAGGTGTAGGCTACCACACTCAGCTTAAGTCTAGGTTTTAAAACCAAGTCCTACCTTCTGTGAATCCTTGATTCTGGACAAACTTAATGGTGGTAACCCTTCTTAATATTAACTCTACTACTGATACTGTCTAAACACAATGAATAACACACACCTTTTCTCCTACTAATAGGTGCAAATACCATAACACAAGTAGATCAATCATCACACTAGCATTTCATACAGTAATGTACCCTGGAGGGTCTGTATTCCTCCCATGCCCATTTTCAGTCTAGTTCTGATTTTCTAGAGTGATGAGAAGAATAAATAGGCCTCTGGGCCCATGTGTAGGACAAAATCTCTTAGGTTAAGAAGGAAATCAAAGTGTCATATAAACCCCCAAATCTTTGGAAGTGTGAAAGACCTGGTTTCAAATCCCAGCTCCCAAGCTTAAAAAGCTGTGTGATGTTCAAACTACCTATCATTCAGAGCCTTTATTATTGTTTTTCAACATTAACATAAAATTAGTAGCAGGATGCATGGTACATTCCTGTAATCCCAGCAGCTTGGGAGGCTGAGGCAGGAGGATCACGAGTTCAAAGCCAGCCTCAGCAAAAGCAAGGCACTAAGCAACTCAGTGAGATCCTGTCTCTAAATAAAATACAAAATAGGGCTGGGGATGTGGCTCAGTGGTTGAGTGCCCTGAGTTTAATCCCTGGTACTCAAAAAACAAAACAAAAAAACTTGTAATAAAGCTGTTAAAAAGACAAAATGAAATAGTACTTGTAATATGCCTGGAAAATACATGCTCAATAATGCTAGACTCTTTAACTTATAACTGATATGAGAAAATTCCCAATAATATATTATTGAGTTTTGAAAACTCTATAACAAACTGCTACTTGACAAATAGCCAGTTGACCTTAACTGTGTACTCACTTCCACTATCAAACAGGTGGCCTTGGTGAAAATTTTAACTCCGCGTTGAAAAACATACCTACCTTCATCATATTTCCCTTCTCTGGAGGAATGGAAAGACTACGTAAAACAAATATCTTTAAAAGCTTATCAATATACATCCACCACCAGTATGTGAAACCAAGCAAATTAAAATCACTATAAGAAAGAGAGAAACAACCATTGCATTTCTTTTAAAAACTCTCATCTATCTCAAAACTCTCATCTATCCTAGTTTGGAATATCCAGTCAGATCTAGTATTCCTCTACACTGGGAAACAAGAAACACCTGATTTCTCTTTCCATTATTTTAAATTTACAAAATATAATTGTTTTGAATATTCCTAGGAGGCTCTAGTTATGAATGCTTAATATTTTTCAAGATTCCAACAGTTCATCTTGAAATTTTTTAAGCATATTAAAGGAGTATGTAGGGCTGGAGTTGTAGCTCAGAGTTTAAGCACTTGCCTACCACCTGAAGCACTAGGTTTGATTATCAGCATTGCATATAAATAAATAAAATAAAGGTCCATGAACAACTAAAAAGGAATATGTAAAACATCTTTTGTATTTTACTCTACAACTTCTTGCTAATGATAATTTTTAAACATCAGTTCTCAAGTCATTTTCTACTATGCCAAATTTAGCAATCAGATTTGAGGTAATTCTCCAGTAACAAAACAAAGGGAACTTTTTTTTGGCCTTCTAAAATCCTCCACAGGCACTGAATCAGCACATTTTAATCACTGATCCTTCCCAAACAGGTATTATTCTTCCTTCAAAGGAAAGAGAGGTGCTAAGACCAGGAATCCACCCAAAGTTTTTCAGTAACAGAGCCACAACAGGAACAAAAGACTTCTGTCAAATCTGTCATTTGTTCAGAGGCTTCCACTTGCTTCAATAACCAGAGTTCACTGTTATAGCCTCAGACAAACATCAGTCACAAGATAGGTCACTTTTTTTTTTTTAAATCTGGAACTTGCTCAGACAATAGATCTTAATTGTTCTCACCACAAAAAAGAAAAGAGAGAAAGCATGTGAGGTGATATATATATTAATTAGCTTAACTGTGATCATTTCACAATGTTTATGTATATCAAAACATCAAGTTGAACATGTTAAATATATACAATTTTTATTTGTCAATTATTCCTCAATAAAGTTGAAAAAAAGACTTAAGCATGCATAAACTTTTTGTTTTACTTTATAAAGAAAACCATATAAATAATCTAATTAAATATAAAACCGTATAAATATTCTAATTGGCACAATAGTTGCAGAACATGAGAATGTTTTAAATTGCAACACATAATTTTTTAGAAAATTGACAGTCAACCTAATAATCATGAGGTCCTATTATAATTACACTGACATCACATATGTTCAAAAATATGGACAAAAAACTAAGATATTTGCAAAGTTAAAATTTAAATTCTATAACTTACATTTGCTGCACTATTACTTGTACATGTAAGTTATGAAGTACTAAAGTTAAACACGCCATTTTCAGAATATTTACTCAGAAGTGAGGCCATCACCTGGGAGTTTAACAGTGCCTGGGCATGTCTCATAGTGTGAACTGCTGGGTAGGTCAATTTCAAGGACAGCCCTCAGGTTCATCCATTCCAACTGGAGTTCAAGCAGAACTCTTCACTTTACACCATGGCCACTTCAGAGAGCCCAAGTCAGAGACAGTAGAAGACTCATACATATGTTCTTACACATAGGGCAGCCACTTCTGTATACATAAAAACCTGGTTCATACAATGTACAACTAGAATACCAGATTTTTTAAAAACTGAAGTCCATAAATAGGTTTTAGGAAATCCAACCACACCCTATCAGATTATATGTAAAATTTTGTGTACATATATATCTTTGTTATTAAGGACACAGTTTTCATCAAATCCCCAAGGATGAGCTAAAAAAAGTTTTAAGAATCATGACACTTGGATCAATCACTATTCTTTATAGGTGGGAGAGTCAAAAAACCACCAAAACTGTCAGAATATTACCTATCTTCAATATTATAGCTAGAATCCTCCCCCATTTTCATAAGCATATATATACACATACAAACATGTCTATATAACATAGTATGTATAAATGATGACATACATACATATTTTTAACAGATTGTAAGGATAGCTCAATCTGACAGTGCAAAGGCAGTTCAGGTTTGAATTCTTCTACTCACAATGACAAACAATTTGTTAATCTGTAAAAAGGGAAATAACATGTAACAGCAATTGCATATTTACCAGATGCCAGTGTGGAAAAAAAAAGGAGAAAAAAAATCATACAAGGTCAAACTATTTGACCCATGTTTGCCAACAAATTAACATGCTAAATATTTGAATATCAACACCGTAAGAATCTCAAAGCTCGATCCCTTAAGTGTGTACCAAAAGCTCAATAGGTGGACACCTTCAGACAATACATGGTTTAAAAATGGAAGTTACGCCCAATTTTACCTTTCTATTCTTATATTGTATATGTGTGTCCTTCATTCACCAGACCCTCTGTGTATCTGATAATTAAAGAGGCTAAAATAAGCCAAATACTAACACATCCCAAAGCTCCAGAATTCAAACCTTTATTACCTTAAGAAATATTTTATACGCACAGTCTTTGGCTCTTACATCTATTATTTCCATATCTACTCAGATTTTATATATATATATATATATATATATATATTTTTACTACTAAAAAGAGTTGAATCTGCTTTTGCATCTATTTTTGGACATAAGAGCTACATGGAGTGCTAATGCTAAGAGCATTTACCACTTCCCTCCTAAGTCCACTTTCTAGTGTTCGGCGTATTTCTTGCCTTCCCTGCCTAATATCCATCTGTTCTTCATTCATTAAATATGTACTGACTACGAAGACGGTATAGGGCTCCATCCATAACACTCAGGGCCTTACCCTTAATAGGCCAAATAGTGTTCATTAACACAATCTGGTTATATTGCCAAGTTTTGCTTCTCTGTAGTGTCACTAGTTGGAAGAACGAGGACATAGGAGTTTGGTTAACTTCTCATTTATGGCACCTATCCATGCACGAGGCATAATGGTAAACCCATCGGTTTGAGGCACAGCCCTGCTAAGAACATCCTCCCAGTCGGTCTATCTGCGACGCAGGCCGATGGGCGGGGTTTGTGGAAGCCAGGGAAGGAAAGGAACAGTGGGAGGAGACCTGGGAATGCAGAGTTGAGCCTGCCGCTGGGAGCAAGAGAGACAGGAAACCCAAGCCACTGCCGAATGGGGAACATACCCCCTTTCCTTCCTCCTCAAGGGGCACGGGGAGCGGGGCGGAGGTACCTAGTTTCTGCCCCAGGTAGGTGAGGCTGTGATAGACCTTCTCGGCCGCGGCCAGGTGCGCCAAGGCCGCCAACAGCGACAGCCAGCTGCCCCCCGCGCTCTTGTTGGCCTCCCGTTCCTTCTCCACATTGTCCTTGGCCTTGTCGTAAGAGAAGATACCCAGGTGAGAGAAGAACGTCTCCAGCACCGCCTGTTCCACGGGGACCGGGGCGGCCAGCGGGATAGACTCCCCCATGCGAGCTGCGCTGCAGCTCGACCCACGTGGCTGCCCTCTCCCTCGCACTTCCGGGTTCTGAGGGAACAAGCATGCGCACAAGCGTGCGTGAGCGTGGCCGCCCCCAGCGGCGGGTTGCAGGGCGCCGAGGTCGCTCCCGGACCTCAGAGAGGATGCATGTGAAAGCCAAGGAAAGGAGGGAGGTAAACCGCCCCTGAGCGCCTTAGGCGCTTCGGCGGAGTTCTGACCGGTCGGGCCTTCTATTATGGAGGGCAGCTAATTCGCTGCTGCGTGGAGCCGACAGCGTTCTGAAGTGAGCTAGAAGCCCCGCCCTGTGAGCCTGCGTCGTGCTGATGACGCCACGCTTACGTGACGTCAGTTCTTGCGTTAACATCTGGCCCGAACTCAGGGGCGGAGCCGGAAGACTAGAATTGTGCCTGGAACTGTGCTCACGTTTCTAACAGGGCCCTTAGTCAGCGTGTATTGCCTTTAAACCAACACAAGTGAGTGGCTTGCAGATGAGAAGCCTGACAGGTAAAGGTTTCTATCTTGTCCCCGTCGTCTAATTTCCATCCCGTCACACACCGTCGGTTAACTCCGCTTTGTTCTAGTCGTGTAAGTTTTGTGTCGACCAGCGCCCACACAATGCTCCCAGACGTGTCTGTTCGGCTTGCCCATCCTACCTAAACGCCAGGCTTCCTGGAGGAGTTTACAGAATGAAGGACAAATTAATGTAAATTGGTGCACCTTGTCGTTAAGATTAATTACAAGTTCTCTTGAAGTTTGTGGGTGACCATGAACCCGCCTTGTATTTATGCCCACTTCTTTGAAACACTGCCCACTACTCACTTGATTTTTCCTCATTCTTTGCTTGTCCATGCTTAGTTAGTTAGTCATACTGCATTTAATTGCATGTATTTATTTGTCTTTTCTGTAATTACTGAGCTACCTAGAGCAGAGACTAAGTTCACTTAACCGTGCAATCCTTACATAACGGACAGCCAGGTGATATTTGTTGAAATAAATGAAAGAACTGTCTCTTTTTGTTTTCCCCCCTTAAACTAGAACTGTTCTGTCATGACTAACTTTTAACCCAAATTCCACTAATTTAAATTTTAATGCACATTTGTTGTGAATTGTGCAACTCTTACCTGCCCTCAAGAATGTCATCGGAGGGGACTGGGGTTATAGCTCAGTGGTAGAGCGCTTGCCTTGCATGTGTGAGGCCCTGGGTTCCATCCTCAGCGCCACATAAAAATAAATAAATTAAAATAAAGGTATTGTGTCCATCTACTAAAAAATATTGAAAAAAAGAATGTAATTGGAAAAGATCAATACTATTAACTGTGTTTATAGGGCAAAATGTACCTGATAAAGGCGATTTTCTATTTGGAGAGCAGTGTTATCTTTTTGGAAGAATCTGGGAAGCTTCCTGAAGGAGAATGTGGTGGTTGATGAATGAATAGAAGTTAATAATCAAAGAAAGTGTGGTACTAGCTGCCAAACTAACAGGCAATGGAAGACATTACAGAGCTCATAAGCCTAACCATGTATTTTAAGAATTCTTTAGAAAATAAAGGTGGCATCATAAATCAGTGTTTAAAAGAAACCTCATTCAATTAATAGTGAAGGAGACATGATTAACTATATGAAAAAAAGACTATCGACTTGTTTCCTACAACAAAGAAAATTAAAATGTAACATTTTAAAATACATTTAATACATTAAATACATAAAATACATTAAAAATACATTTTAAAATGTATTTTTAAAGCACCATAAACTAGAAAAAATGCAAGTGAATATTTCATGGTGTAGAGATAAAGAAAAGCCTTATAAATGAAAAAATTGGTACAATTTACAAAGGAATTGAATGACTTGACTATATAAGAATTTATAATTTTTACATGTCAAAGAAAACACGATGCCAATATGGGAAAAATTATTTGTAAATATATGTCAAACAGTTTTAATGTGTTAACACATCAAGTAAAGTACTTGTCTAGCATGTTCAATCCCCGGCATTACAAAATCAAACAAAAAGGAAATAAAAATATTAAAATAGTATTGTCATATGACCCAGCAATCCCACTTCTAGATATATATCCAAAGGAAATATCCACACCCTCCTGATTGTTGCAGCCTTATTCACAGTAGTTAAGATATGGAAATGATTTAAATGTACAGACATGGATGAACAGATAAAGAAAATGTCACACGCACGCACACACACACAATTGGATATTATTCAGCCAGACAAGAGAAAATTTAACTTTTGTGACAAGGATGCACCTAAAGGATACTATGCTACATGAAATAAGCCAGACAAAGAAAGAAAAGTATGTGTGATCTCATTTATATGTGGAATTTTTAAAAGAAATAAAATTGATTTTATTTCCTTTGAATATATACCCAGAAGTGGGATTTCTTACTTTCTAATCAGTAAGAATAAAAGGACATGGATATACAAGTCCCTAAAGGTAATTTAAAATCTTAAAATTATTTTTTTAAATGCTCAACATCACTAGTAATCAAAGAAATGCAGATTAAAATACTATATTCTATTTTTGTCTATCAGATTATCAAAAGAAACATTTTACAGTGATAAGCATGCAGTGATTCTGTTCTTATTTTATACTACAGATGTGAGTATAATTTGGCACAAACTTTCTGGAAAACATTTGGCAGTGCATATCAATAAATGAGAATGTATGTGAGTATCTGAAAGTAAAGCAAAGTAGATGCTTAACAAATATCAGTAATACCTATCATTTTTGTTATTTTTTATTATCAACATCTGACCTTTCATTCAACAGAGCAGTCTACCTTTCTTTATGGGTATGTATATGTACATATATGCATATGTAACATATAATATATGTAGTGAATTAACACATCCTTTCAACTCACATAGTTTTGTATGTGTGTGTATGTGTGGTGAGAACACTTAAAATCTATATTCTTAGCAAATTTCAAGTGATTATACGATATAGTATTAGCTGACAATACAGTACTAACTATAGATGACATGATTCACATCAATGAATTTATTCATCTTATAAGTGAAAGTTAGTGCCCTTTGATCAAGATCTTCCCATTTTCCCCTACCCTCCAACTCTGGCAACCATTCTACTCCCTACTTCTGAGTTCAGGTTTTTTAGATCCCACATAAATGAGATCACACATACTTTTCTTTCTGTATCTGGCTTATTTCATGTAGCATAATATCCTTTAGGTGCATCCTTGTCACAAATGTAAGATTTCCTCTTTTGTCTGGCTGAATAGTATCCAATTTTGTGTGTCTGTATGTGTGTGTATCACATTTTCTTTCTCTTGTTCATCCATGTATATACACTTACATCATTTCCATATGTTAACTGTTGTGAATAAGGCTGCAACAATGTGGGTGTGGATATCTTTTCAAGATACTGATTGTATTTCCTTTGGGATTGCTGGGTCATATGACAATTCTATTTTGGTATTTTATTTCCCTTTTGTTTATTTTTGTAGTACCGGGGATTAAACTCAGGGCCTTGCACATGCGAGGCAGGTACTTTTCCACAGAACTAGGTGGTTCTTGTTTGTTTGTTTGATTGGTTGTTTGGTTGGTTTTTTGAGACAGGTTCTCACTACTGAGTTGCCCAGGCTTTTTAAACTTTTGATTTTACTGCCTTAGCCTCCCGAGTAGCTGGGATTATAGGTGTATACCACCACCTTGTCTTTTCACTTCAAACATTTTTGAGGAACCGCCATTCAGTTCATTCCTGTTCATTCCCACCAACAGTACACAGAGTTCCTTTTTCTCCATACCCTCAACACTTGTTATGTCTTATGTTTTTGATAGTACTCATTCCGACAGATGTGGAATAATAGCTCAGATTTTTACTTTTCTGATGATCAGTAATGTTTAGTATGTTTTCATATATATGTTGTCCCTTTGTATGTTTTCTTTGGAGAAATATCTGCTTAGGTCCTTTGCTCATTTTTTAATCAGGTTATTTATATTTTTGCTATTAAGTTGTATAAATTCCTTATATGTTTTGGATACTAACCCATTATCAGATAATGTGGCTTGCAAATATTTTCTCCCATGCTATGGGTTGCATTTTCATTTTGTTGATTGGTTCCTTTGCTATGCCATTCTTCCTTTCTAACTTGATTATTATTTATTTTTCTTGCTTTCCTGAGTTTCATATATCCTCACTTATTTATTCTTGCCTTTGTTGCCTGTGCTTTTGGTTTCATATTCAGAAAAATTGTTGGCAAGACCAAAGTAAAGGAGCGGAGTTTTTTCTCTGTGTTATTTTCTATGAGTTTAATGATTTCAGGTCTTAATAATATTTTTAATGCATTTCCAGTTAATTTTTTTGTGTTATATAAGGGTATATTTTCACTCCTTTGATGTAGATATTCAGTTTTTAAAATATTATTCATTTATTGAAGAGATTTCCTCTTCCCCATTGTATATTTTTGTGCCCTTGGCAAAGAATAACCTGTATTTGGGGGTTTATTTCAGGACTCTTTATTCTGTTTCATTGGTCCATATATGTGCTTTTTGACAGTACCATACTATTTTTTAAAATTTTTTATCAGTGTGTTATAATTACACATAACAGTGGGATATGTTGTTAGATATTTGTACATTCACACAACATAATTTAGTGAATTTCATTCCTCAATATCTCCCACTATACTATTTTGATTAATATAGCTTTGTAGTATAATTTGAAATCAAGAAGTACATTGACTCTACCTTTGTTCTTCTTTCTCAAGATTGCTTTGGTTTGGTTTGATTTCAGGTATTTTGTGGTTCCATACAAAATTTAGGATTGTTTTTCCATTTCTGTGGAAAAGTGCTATTACAATTTTGATGGTGCTTACAATCAATCTGGAGATTGCTTTATGTAGTATATATGTTTTAACTATTCATTCTTGCAATCCACAAACATGGAAAATCTTTCCATTTATTTGTGTTTTATTTGGTTTTTTTTATCTGTGTCATAGTTTTTAATTTATAGATCTTTCACCCTCTTGGGGAAATTTTTTCCTAAGTATTTTATTTTTATTTTTGATGGTATTATAAATGAGACTGTTTTCTTAATTTCTTATTCAGATACTTTGTTATTAGTGTATAGAATCACAACCAATTTTTGTATGTTGATTTTGAATCTTGCAGTTTTCCTGAATTAATTAGTTCTAACAGTTTCTTGGTAAGCCAGGGTTTTCATTGTATGTGTCATTTTTATAGACAATTTAAATTCTTCTTTTCTGACTTGATTATTGTTTCTTTTTCTTGCCTAATTGCTCTGGTACATTCCTTCCAAACCTAATTTATTTAAAATTTTTTAATCATGAAAGGATATTGAACTTTGTCAAATACTTTTTCCACATCGATTGAATTGGTTATATGATTTTTATCCTTAGTTCTATCAGTGCGATATAGCATAATTTGTGTATATTGAGTTGTCTTTTTATTTCAGGGATCCCACTTGATCATGGTGTATGATCCTTTTAATGTGGTATTGAACTAGCTTTGCTAGTATTTTGTTAAAAACTGTTGCATCTATATTCATTAAGGATATTGGTTTGTAATTTTCTTTTTTTATAGTATCCTTGTCTTACTTTGTTGTACCTCATAATGTAAGTTTGAAAGTATTCCCTCCTCTTTTGTTTTTTAGAAGAGTTTGAGAAGGATTTGTATTATTCTTTAAATGCTGGGTAGAATTCACTTGTAAAACCACTTGGTCCTGGGATCATTCTTTGCTGGGAAGTTTTTGATTACTACTTCCACCTCTTTATTCACTCCTGGTATGTTCACAGTTTCTATTTCTTCATGATTCAGTCTTGGGAGGCCATATGTTTCTAGGAATTAGAATAATATCTTGTATTTAATGGATGTTCATTAAATATTTGGCTGATTCTTTGTTTTGTGGGAATGTTATAATAAAAGAGATAGAGTTAATGATACATCAAGCTGTTAAAACATTAACATTATAATGAAAGAGGTTATTTTGATATTTTGCATAGCAGCAGTAAATATTTGTTATTGATGATGTGTTAGGTATATATTGTCATATTAAAAGTAACCCCCAAAACTTAGTGACTTAAGACAATAAAAATGATTTACTATTTCTCACAATTTCACGGAGTCAGGAATTCATGAGTGCCTCAGGCAGTTCTGTCTCTCTTAAAAGGTTGCAGTTAGATGTTGGTAGTCATTTGAAGGCTCTAGAGAAGTACTTCCAAGGTGACTAACTCTCACATGTTTGGTGAGTTGGCACAGACTGTTGGCCACATGGGCTTCTCCACAGGGCTGCTTGAGTGTCTTCACAGCATGGCAACTGGCTTATCCTGGAGTAAGTGATTAATATAGAAGACCGAAGTAGAAGCTGCACTGCCTTTTATGACTTGGCCTTGGAATTCGCATATCATCTCTCCTATATTTGGGGCCAGGCTTAACTGAATTTAAACAGGAGACAGTTAAAGGTCATGAATGCTAGGAAGCCAGGATCATTGGAGGCTGTCCTAAAGACTGGCTACTGCAGATGATAGAATTTCCAACACAGAAAATTATCTATCATCTTAAAAATAGCTAAGGATAGAAAACTTTCATTTTTCCTTCAATGGCATTTTTAAAATTTATTTATTTTAATTAGGTATATATTGACAGCAGAATACATTTTGATTCATCATACACAATTGCACACAACTTTTCATTTCTCTGATTGTACACGATGTATTCAGTGGGATTTTTTTTAATATTTATCTTTTAGTTATAGTTGGACACAATGCCTTTATTTTATTTATTTTTTATGTGGTGCTGAGGATAGAACCCAGGGCCTTGCACGTGCTAGGCGAGCGTTCTACTGCTGAGCCACAACCCCAGCCCTTCAGTGGCATTTTTAAATGTTCTTTCTTGCTGGGCATGGTGGCTTGTCCCTGTAATCACAAGTGTCTGGGGAGGCTGAAGCAGGAGAATCCCAAATTCAAGTCCAGACTCAGCAACTTAGCAAGATCTTTTCTCAAAAAATAAAAGGGACTGGGAATATAACTCAGTAGTAAAGCACTCTTGGGTTCAAACTCCGCACCAAAAAATAAGATAAAATGGTATAGTGTATGCCGGGTTTCTGTTCGTGTGACTAAAAGGCTCAGGGGTCACTCCAGATAAACTGGGCTAACTGGGCTGCGCAAAATAACCACACAAGAGACACAAATATCTTTTTCTTTGGGTCACTGTGACGGCTTCTCTGACCTTAAGGGTCCACAGGAAGAGAGAGAGAGAGAGAGTTCATGCGCTGACCCCTTTTATTGAGGAGAAGCTATTCAAATGAGGCAAGGGGTCAGGTTTCAGGGGGCTGAGTCTATCTTCATGATTGTCCACTGTCAGCAGGTTGACTGACATCTGGGTAGGCCACACCCAAGGGCACAGTAAGAGAAGGGGACACACACAAGGCACTTCCATGAAAGATTCTACCCGAAACAGGACAAGGGGTTATATTACAAAGGACCAGGTGAGCATAGCTTCACCCATGGGGCCGTAGCAAGACACAAAGTTGAAGAAGGATGGGGAAAGCTCTGCCACATTTCTGTGACTGAGAGCCTCAGCACCCAGCCGGGGAGTGTGACTCAGTCATGTGCAAGGTTGGTCTCCCACAAATGTAGAATAAAATAGAATTTTCATAGTTTTAACTAAAATCTCTTCTGTTAAGTCTAGCTGGTTCTGGTGGTTCTGCTCAATGCCGTTGACTTGATGATTTTTTTTTTTTACAGGTCTTTGAAAATATCCATAGTGACAATACCAGTGACAAAATCATTTTAGTTAACAGCAGTCCATTTTAGGGGCAAAAGGATATTAAGAACAAGGAAAGGTGTTTGTTCTATAATTCATTTGAGAAATAATGGGCCACGTTTTATTTGTGGTCATTATACACAAAGTAATGTATATAAAAATGATTTTACAGTGTAATAATTATGACACTTAATTGCTACTGAAATATTATATTATTTGGGCTCTCTTCTCTTTTCCTAATTTATTTTCTGAACATAATACTTACAGTAATAAAACTGTCACTGCTTTAGCACTTACTATGTGCCGAATGTTTTACGTATCACTAATCTTTCTATGAGTCAACGTAAATGTGGTTATAGATGTTCAATATTGGACAGCACAGATATAAAAATTTCCTTCATCATAAAACATTCTTAAGGACAGGATGGAAAAAACAAAGTTATAAAAAAAGAATTTCACAGGTCAGATAAGACAAACCAAAATGAACAATAAAGTCTGTGTATTATTATTTTCAATTCTATCACACTATCATTATTCTTGACAGTATCTACATGTATGTTTTCTTTATAAATCATGTATGTGTGGATATAAATATATTAAGTACTCAATAAATTTAAAATATATTTATTTTGTATTTGTAAATCTAAATACAAAGCAGGGCTGGGGATATAGCTCAGTAGTGTAATGCTTGTCTAGCATGCATAAAACTCTGGGTTCTGTCCCTGGTACCACCAAATTTTTTGTTGTTGTTGTTACCAGGGATTGAACTCAGGGGCACTCAACCACTGAGCAACTCCCCAGCCCTATTTTGTATTTTATTTAAAGACAGGGCCCCACTGAGTTGCTTAGAGCCTTGCCATTGCTGAGGCTGGCTTTGAACTCGAAATTCTCCTGTCTCAGCCTCCCAAGCCACTGGGATTACAGGTGTGCACCAGCATACCTGGTTCAAAAGAAAATTTTTTTTAATAAAAAATAATAATAGATTAATATATTGAGTACATTATAAACTCTATGAATTGTTCTAAATGCTTCATATGAATCAACTCACTTAATTCTTAAGACAATTCTGTGTTATAACAAATTTGGAAAACAACAACAACAAAACACCCTTTATCATTATTAAAACACCCTTATCATTATTGACATTTCTAGGTAGATGCTATGGTGTGCTCCATAGATCCCAATATACAACTGCCAGGAATGTTAGCTGTTGATGGCTCACAGTTGAATTCTTCTCCAAAATTTCCTTCTGTGAAGGAAACTACTTCACTTAAGGTTATATCCTTTCCCTGGGGAAAGCCCAAATCCAATGTCTAGTCATTTTTGGAGGTACAAAGGTTTAGTTCCTCAAATGAGACTATATAAAACATCCTGGTGCTAGGGCATCTTATGAAACCAATTGAAACCTCTGTGGCAACTGCCCTGCAATTCACCCTTCTCTCTCTGCCCAGACTTTTGCTTTTCTTGCAGGTGCTGTTCTTGAATGCATTCTCCAGTAAATCACCTGTGTGCAAATCTCTGCCTTACAATCTGTTTGCTGATCCCAACCAAAGTCAACACTTTGGGGATATAAGTTCCAATTTTACCTTTTTGCATATATGTATTTTAAATTTTAAAATCTAGATTTCTTTTACTCCAAACCACAAATGGGAAATTTTCTTCTTTATGTATTGTTTTGTGAGTTAATTTTTAGTTGAGAATACTTTATAAATAACTTTGCAGGTAAGTTCTAAGTATCTACAGTGGAATTTTCAACAGCCATTTATATGGCACATCATATTTAGTCAATCTTGTATTATTGGGTGTTTTGAAATATCCTGGTTTACACTGTGGCAGATCCTGAAACTTGGCAGACAAACACCGTTCCCATCCTTCTTCCCACTTGCCTGCCTCTGGAATAGAAAATGAAATATACTCCAGTATTTAGTATTCATATCCTTCCTATTCTTCTTCTAAGAGGTAAGCTGAAGTTCTCTGAGGCTTGAGTAGGAAGTTCCAGGAAGCCATTTGCCTTCTATATAAAAAGAGACAGCCAAAGCTGGTATCATCTCTTATCTATTTTTTTTCCTTGTTAAGAGGTGTAATGTCTGGAGTTGTAATACCCATCTTTTGACCATGAGAGAAAAATCAAGATTAGATAGTTGGCCTTGACAGGATCCTTGAACATTTAAACCAATGCCAGCAACTGCCTACCTCTGGATTTTTTGTTATGATGAGAATAAATAAGTGATTTTTAGCCTACTTTGTTTAGATTTTATGTTATTTGAAACTTAAATTTCACTATTCCTAACGTTAATTTATAGAAGTAATTCAGCAGTGAGCATCAGTGTACATAAATACTTGAATGGCAACACTTAACATAAAAGTCAGAGAGGGAAAGCATTAGGATTGCACATTTCTAGCATTTCTTCTTGATTTTATGCAGCTTTGTCCTTAACCTTTGTATTTTTTTTTTCCTTGCTATGGGGTCAGAAAAATAGGGCACACAGTCTTCCTAAAATTTTCTGTTTCCATAAGCTATGTTGGACAGATTCGATCTGGAGAGGAATAATATTCTGGATAGTGAGGCAATAGATCATTTTTTGGTTTTATTTGTTGTTTGTTTGGTACTGAGGATTGAATATTGAGATGCTTTACCACTGAGTTACATCCCAAGTCCCACTCCCCCCTTTTTTTGAGATAGGGTCTTGCTAAGTTGCTGAGTCTGGCCTTGAACTTGTTATCTTCCTGCCTCAGCCTCCCAAGTCACCGGTGTTACAAGCATGTGCCATCATGCCCAGCTAGCTAATCAATCTTTTTTATGTAAATATTTTTTCTGATTTTTTTTTCTCTTCAGTACTGAAGTCATCCTACTTAGCTTCTCCAATTTTGTACTTCCAAAAAGTCGTAGTGATTGAAAGAGGAAATAAACCTTTTGTAAATCAGAACCTTTCTCTTCAAATAGTATTTTAGCAAATATACAACTTAGCATGTTCATAGCTACTGTGACATAATCAGCAAGGTGTGTGTGTGTGTTTTGAAACAAGCATTGTTCAAACTGGGTTGCATTCTAAACTAAATCATGAGTGAACTCCCTATATATTTGCCTGGGAATCAATAAGGTCTCAGGTTTGGGATGTTTGGGGTAGATAAATATAGAGAATCAAAGAATCTGAACTGAACAACCATTTTAATTAAAAAGGAGCAGTGTCAAATTGAAAAACAGATACTGAATTATGTTTGATTTGAGGTTACTAGCAGGCATTTCACGATGCAAAACCTGAATCTAATGAATCCACCTCCATACCCCCATTTATTCACCCAGCCTTGAAGTTGCTGCTAATTCTGCAGCCCCAAAAGTGTTAAATTGGCTGGTTCTGATCCAAAGGAAAGGCATGGGGTGCTTTCAGATATTATATGAAATCAAAGTGTCTATACTTGAATATCCAAGATAGAGGTGTTGCTGGCTCATTCCTACTGATGTCTTTAGGACAGAAGACAGCTACAACAGACCTGGCCAAACTGTAAGTAAGTTGCTCCAAACTAGACTTTCACTCATGAGCACAGATTAAAACTGGACTAGCACAGTCGGTAGAGTGAAAAAGCATCCTAGCCCTGGAGTATAGCTCAGTGGTATATCCCTTACCTAGAATGCATGAGACCATGGATTTGATCCCAGCACCACAAAAAAGAAAGGAGGGAGGGAAACGCAACCTACAAAATGTGAGAAAATATTTGCAAATCATATTTCTGGTAAATTATTAATACCAAAATATATTAGGAAATCATCAATTCAACAAAAAATAACCTGAATCCCCCCACCAAAAAATTGGACAAAGGACTTGAATGGATATATCTCCAGAGAAGATATACACGTGAACAAGAATATGAAAAGATGTTCAACATCACTAATCACTTGGGAAATGGAGATCAAAACTACAATGAGATACTTCCTCACATCTATTAAAATAACTACTATTAAAAAACCATAAGTGTTGGCAAAGATGTGGAAAAATTGTAACCTTTGTGCGCTATAAATTGGTGCAGCCACTGTGGAAAACAATACAGAGATTCTTCAAGCAGTTAATAATAGAACTACCATATGATCCAGCAATTCCACTTCTGGGTATATAGCCAAAAGAATTGAAAGTGGGACCTTAAAGAGGTACTTGGCACACCTGTGTTCATAAAACTGATATCCATAATACTCAAGTCAGAAGCAACCCACTTGTCCTATCAAGGAATTAATGAGGGGCTGGGGTTGTGGCTCAGCAGTAGAGCAGTCGCCTAGCCCTGGGTGCAATCCTCAGCACAAAAAAAAAAAAAAAATAAGTAAACTAAAGGTATTTTAAAAAGGAATGAATAAAGTGGTATATATGTATAATCATATTCTGTTCAGCCTTTAAAAGGAGGGAAATTCTGTCATATGCTACAGATGTGTGAATCTTGACATAATACTAAATTAAGCCAGTCACAAAAATGCAAATTGTATATTACTTATATGAGGTATCTTCAGTAGTCAAATTATTTGGTACAGAGTTGAATAGTGGTTGCCAGGGGCTGGAGGGGGGAGAAATGGGGATTTGTTTAATGGGCTTAGTGTTTTCAGTTTTGCAAGATTCAAAAAATTCTGCAGATATGTTTTGTAAAAGTGGATATGTCTTTGTAAAAAAGGTTTTCTAGTTTTCTGACCCCTGAAGACTATGCTATTTATAACACTTTTTGCATCTTTTTATTGTTAGTGTATTAGGTGCAAGAAATAGGAAATACTCAAACCACGTTCAGCAAAAGGAGATTTGATACAAGAAATCAGGAGTTTACAAAATTATTGGAAAGTTTAAAGGAATGGTCATTTGACAGGCCTCCAGAAATGATTCCTAAGACTGCTGGATGGTCTACTTGGGGAGCTGCTACCTCTACAGTAATTAGAATGGCAGGGAATCAGGGGTATCTACTAGACTGTTGAGTTCAAGGACATACCCCTGTAGCAGTGATCCAACTTAAATAAGGAAATCACTGCTGCCCTACAATGATCTCTCAGCGCCCACAGAGTTAGTTGTTAGACACTGACATACTACTACAGAAAAGTCCAGTGTGTCCATAATTGAGTTTGCCATCAAAAACAAAACAGATGGCTGCGGCCTGGGATTCACCTTCCAAGTGCATCTAATTGGCAGAAGCAGAACTCTAGCTGAAGGAAATGTGGCTTTCCCCCTTGTTGCCTCTGCAGTGTAAGAAAGAACACTGGCCTATAATCTCAGCAACTAGGGAGGCTGAGGCAAAAGGATTGCAGGTTTGAGGCCAACCTCAGCAACTTAGTGAGGCCCTAAGCAACTTAGCAAGACCCTTTCTCAAGATAAAAAAAATTTAAAGGGGGGTTAGAGATGTGGCTCAGTGCTAAGGCACCCCTGGGTTCAATCTGCAGTACCAAAAAAAAAAAGAAAGAAAGAAAAAACACTGAAGATTGGCATGGATGCTGAGAGCCAGTTAGTTTATAAGAACTACTACAACTGGTTTGTGGCTTTAGGCTCTTTTCAGGTCTCATCTTTGGCCAACTCCATGTCCTTTCATTTGAGAAGCCTTCTCTTACACTCCCTTTTGGATGCCCTTTTGTGAACTTTTATAGCACTAGCTTTATTATGTGTCTATCATTCCATATCATAATTGCCTGGTTTCCTACACTGAACTGGCGCTTTTAAAACAGAAACTCAGATTTATCATTGCTAGGGGCTTAGAGTTTTCAGTTTTATAAGATTAAAAAAAAATTCTGCTTATGTTTTTTTAAACATAGGAATATGCCTTACAACCATACACTTAAACATGATTTGGATGACAAATTTTTGTAGCTTTTTATAATCAGAAATTAAAATTATTTTTAAAATAATTAGATGGGACATCAGAGGTAGGCAGAGGACAACTTTTTGTTTACCTCACTAGGTGATTGGTTGTACTTGTTGAGAATGATAAATAGTTTCTGTATTATAACATCCCAAATAATTTTTCTTCCCTGTGTTCTTTGTTTTATACAATTAGATACTGATATCTGTATCTAGTGAAAGTTTAGTAAATGTTAACTGGCTTCTTTTTTGGCAGGGTAAAGAGAAGTTCTGTCAATATTCTATGTATGTGTATCTTTGACTGTATACCTATTTAGGTTAATAAATGCTATGGAAGAGCTAATGTTTGAAAGTTTCAACATAAAGTGTACTAAATTAAAATTTCATTTAATACACATACTGCATAAATAGATTCTATTTTTATTCCCATTTGAAGGAACAAGGTCTTAGAGAAGGTAAGTAGCTTATCTACAATTACAGAGTAAATGACAAAACTGGACTCACATCAAGTTCTGGCTAATACAAATTTGTATTCTTCACCACTGTGATGATGATGATGATTGTGATCATGATGAATGGTTCCAGACATTGTGCTAGAAATTTTATGTGTATTTTCTGAAGCAATGTATATCCTTGGTTAATGAAATATATAGTGAGGTAGACATAGCTCTTGATATTGGGGATCTATTCCTGGCTCTGCCACTAATTTATTTTGTGATCTCAGATAAACTGCTAACCCTACTGGGCTATACTTTTCTCTTTGACAAAACAGAGAATGATCCTTAAAGTAATTTTAGTTCCAAAAATTTCAGAACTCTGTGAATTAATCCTACTTTGTTTTTCACTGTATAATTACTACTTCTATGTAAGGATACTTTACTCACCCTTGAAATTATTAGCTTCTATAGGATCTTGATTTTGTTTTATAGTTTTCTTACATCTTCCATGATACCTTTTCCACTGCTCTGTATAATATATAACATTCTCATGATAGATGTATATATGTAGTTATATGGATGTAGGCTGAGATCTTCAGGGAAATACCATCCTCATAAGAAACCGTGCTTATTGTCATGTTGACTTCCTTAGGGGACAACATTCAAATATAATTCAAATGAGCACTTTTGGAAACCTTTGAGTTATAGATAGATTTTATCCTTAAAGCAGAGCTGTGGTAACTGCCCAAGAATATAGTTCTGTAACTGAATGCAGAAATGTTTTATTTTTGGAAATGATTTACCTGAGTACAGGTAAAAGGGTCTTTGCCTTTGGACAATGAAGATACTGTAAAGAATTTTCTATAGGGAACCAATTCTCTGCTTCCCATCATAGAACAGTCAGAGATTCACAAAATTTTTGACAGTTTTTCTAAATTAACATGAAGTGTTAGAGCCCTGCAGCAAAATCCCCAAACTGTGTAGGGTTAGCATGGGGTGGGGGTGTCCATATGTTGTTGGTCCAGTTTTCCTGAAAAAGTTGAATATAGAGAATTCATAAAGGAAATTGGAAACCGATATTAAGAACCATTCATTTGGGCTGAGATGTAGCTCAATGGTAGAGTGCTTGCCCGTCATGTGTGAGGTGCCACATTTGATTCCCAGGAGCACAAAATAGACAAACAAGAGAACCATTCATTTGGAAAAACACTACATATTAAAAAAAAAAAAAAAAAAAAAAAAAAAAAAAAAAAACCTTTAACCTGTTCATATGTGCATCTGTGCATTTCTTAGTAACTGTCACCATGGTAGCAAGGCAATTTGATAAGGGACCCTTTTTAGCACAGAGCATACGAAGAAGATTAACAGCTAATTGTGTACTGTCTATACCTTTATTAAATTGTGTTGATCCTTTACCTTTAACTGTTAGACCCTGAGATTTCTCCTCCTTATACCATCAACATGGTACTAAGAATATATTGAGCATTCAAATATATGTATTTACTGACTGAATTAAATGAATAGTATTTCTGTTATGTCTTCCTTTCCAAGCTACCTGCGCAGCAATTTGCTTTTTAAAAATTACCTCTACATTTGCCTGGGGGATCAAATCGAATCATTTTCCTGACTGGCCCAACATGGATTTCATGTTGGGGGGTTAAAAGGACAGCAATTAGGTATTTGGAAATACTGTATGATTAGGTAAGTAGAATAGTAAGTAAATTCACAGTCATCAGGCCATTCAAGGCCCAGAGGTTTTGTGTGAGGACTTCTGGTGACAAGTTTGGCAGCAGTTCCTAAAGTGCTTATTATCAGGCCTGAGTTAAAACCTTGAGAACAAGGAGTTCCACCACTAGGACTTCAGATTGAGAAAGCTTTTTAAGCCCCCACCTCCTCCTTATATTCAGTTAGCACTCAGCCTGGGAAGCCTCCTTATTATACCTCCTTGAGTTAATGATCATCTCTTATACAGCCTTTTCCCTAGTGTGTTCTTACATTTCATTTTTAATTGTCAGGTATATAATTGTTCTGAATTTCAGTTACTTCCATATCTATTTTTAGTATTTTGTTTCACATTTCTTTTTAAAAGAGCTTAAATGTAGATACACCCTTTTTATTTTAATAGTACCTTTATTTGCTATTTTGAGATCTGGGTTCCTGTAGTTTCAGCAGACCCTCAGCATGTGCCACACCAGCTTATAGATTGATATTCTCGTCATGTTCAAGTTTGAAAACAGCTGCAAGAATTTGTCCTTGGAATTCTTTAGCAGTAGTTTCCATTGCTAAAGACCAAATTTGGCCACTCTAGTGGATCAGCCACTGGGCCAATATCATCAGCATATTATCACCCTCACTGAGACAAACTAAACCAGATCAGCCTCTTGCAGAACAAGTTGGAGAAGCTACTTTTCCTAGAAAGGGACAGGTTAAATCCTTGCAAACCTGCTAAGGAATTTGACCTAGTTCCTTGAAACTAGAATGTTATTTGAAAGAAAAACTGGTTGCAAATGTGTTCTTCAAAATTACTTTTGAACCCCTCTGAGACAGGGGGAAAGTAATTCTCTTCACATGGCCTCACCTTCACCACCAGTTAGTTCAATTTAATGTGAAGTTGGGGAAGAAACAAATAGTACAACTTCATTTTATCAAAAGAATATGTAGGTCTCTAGTTGTAAAAGTCTGAATACAGACTGAATAAGAACTTGCAGTTCTGGCACTCAGTGCTTTTTACTTTTTTCCCCAATGTGTAATTTATACTCTGTCAAAATAACTTGAATTTCCTAAAAATGTCTCCTTTTCTGCTTCTGTACCTTTGCAGTTGCAAACCACTTAGACTATGAATGTGTTGCTAATTTTTAAGCCTCATCTCCAGTGTTAACCTCCTCCATGAAAATGTTACTGGTTGTCTGAATAAAGTATACCCTATTTCCCATGAAATTTGGAATCTTCTGGTCATTTGTTATGAAATCCCTGATGACTATAGTTATAGTCTGTGGTTAGCTTACTCATCTTGCTACACTGGAAACAACTTTTTTTTTTTCATTTTAAATAAGAAATTTATTTAAATAACAAGATGCTTGACTTGAAGGGAAAACTATCTAGGAATCTTATTTTTTAAGAATACTTTACCCCTACTTAAAGACAGATTGTACTACATGTAATAGCAACATACAAAAAGTTACAAAATTGTCCTAGGTTTTACAATGATAAATGAAAAACATAAAATTCTTCAAGTGAACAAGGTATGCAAGGATTTTTATGTTGTTCAGGTTTTTTTGTTTTATGTTTAAACAGAGCAAAATAACACTGAAATATAAAGATAAGGCTGAATGAGCACGCCACTAATGGAGAAAGGGGATATTTTCACAGAACCAGTATTTTTTCCTATCCCATCTCTATCCGATGTCAATCAAAACATCATTGGCCATTTAATTTTTTTTAAATGCAATATGGGGAGAGGGGCGGACTGGGGTTGTGGCTCGGGTAGAGCGCTTGCCTCGCACATGCAAGGCCCTGGGTCCACTCCTCAGCACCACATAAAAATAAATAAAATAAAATGCAATGTGCTTGTGCACATATACCAGTTACTTTTTGTACAATAAAGGAATGGGGAAGGGGAAAATGAAAGAGAAAACTATACTGTAGTCAGGATTTGGTGGAACCAAATTGCAGTTTTCTAATTGAAAATGTATTCTTGATCTGTAAGAACAGAGTTCTGGAGTAAAGTAGCAAATTCCCTTTTTAGTAGACACCTCCTGTCTGCTGCTGGAACACATCAATTGTCTCTTCATCCTCCATTTCCAATTGTGCAGGTGTGTCTATTTCATTAATCGGCTGCCCGTCAAATGGGAATCTTACCTGCCTCATTCACAAATCCTGTCATTCACAATATGCTTCCAGTACTTTACTATGCCTCTTAATCTTACACTGCTCCACAGAACCAGCCTGCCCTGCCACCTTCAAGTTAATATAATCATTGTTCTCAGTCCTGACTCCTTCCTTGGGCTTTTCTTTGGCCATGGTGAGCGCCAGAGTCTCCTCAGTTGCCGCTTCACAAGAGGTACCAGATCCTCACTGAAGGAGCACACAAACAGCTCCAGGAGCGGCAGAAGTTGGAAATTTCTTGAAGATAGTCACTGGGTCTTATCATTTTGAAGTGCCTAACACAGAGCTCTGTAATTGGAGTAATTATAATAATTTGTTTTGCTAGTACTATACTATTGAACCCTAGCAAATAACACTTATTTTCATCTTTTTTCTTAAAATATGAATGTTATTCTTATTTACAGCCATTATTTAAACTTCAGAACTGTATTGGAAATAAACCTTTG
Source organism: Marmota monax (assembly GCF_021218885.2). Taxonomy (NCBI): domain Eukaryota; kingdom Metazoa; phylum Chordata; class Mammalia; order Rodentia; family Sciuridae; genus Marmota; species Marmota monax. The sequence goes on from NW_026695212.1 coordinate 1,577,307, forward strand.
TCAACATTTTCTTTCCAATTAATTCTGTAGAAGATTGGAGCATTCATTAGGACTTTCTTTATGCTTTAAATGATTATGGATTTTTTTTTCTAGTAACATCATTAAAATTCACATGTGCTCTTCAGAGATCTTTTGAGTGTATTTTATAAAGCATGGACATATCATTAAATTTCTAATTCCTCTGAACATTCGTTCGCCCTTATCATTCTTGTCTGCTTTACTAAAAGGTGGCATTTCCATTCATTCATCTATTTACATAGGAGGCAAAGGTCTGCATGGGCCCATGGGGCCTTGCTTTCTTCATGATTAAAAAATTCTTTCTAGAAATGTCCTCTTCCTGACACTTAATGATAAAACCAAACATCCTTTTCCTTTTTTTAAATTGGCTATCACCACCTGAGCAGCAAAAAGAGAAGAGATGAAACAAATTATCCTAGAATTGAGCCTGAAAGTGAATTACTGAGAAGCTTCACTCATGAAAGCAAAGAAACTTCTAATGCTTTATTTCCTGAAATGTCTAGTTTCTTGAGGAAGGTTTGTAATATGTCACTGGGAATATTCTAAAGACTCAAGGCAAAAGAGGTGAATCAAAATTGTTCTTAACAAAATTTGGAACTCTACTCTGGCTCATGTATGATTAGTAGCCCTGGGTTTCAACTTTCCAAGTATCCTGAAAACTTTATTTCTAAAGTAAATGCTCTTCCAGTCAAGACATCACTATTATATTAAATATAATTCTTTTCCCCATCTCCTCCTCTTGCAAAATAGCTGTGATTCTCCCAATTTCTTTCCCCTGTCTTTGTCACTCTCTGCTCCACCCTGTCTAATCATATCCCTAATTTTTCATCTTTTTATTCTAATTACTGTATCATAATATTTAGCCATAAAATATTTTCTTACTTTTTAAGGTAATTTCTTAGTCATCTTCTCCTAATTGAGTTTTTTTAGAACATGTTTCTCATTAATAGTAACTATTGGGCATCTACACTTAGCCAGCTTGTGGTCCACTTAAAGAGGTACAGTAGTAAACAAATCACACAAGGCCCTGCTTTATGGAACTCATAGTCAAAAGGAGGTGATATTCATTAAATAATTGCATAAATAGCCATGTAGTAACTTAGTGTATAATAGGGTAGAATCAGAGGTAGCCTTATTGAGAAAGTGACATTTAAGTTTCATCTTGTGGATGCGAATGGAAATAAACCCAGTGAAAGTGGCAGTACTCCTCCAGGAAGAGGGTCACAGCAATGTATAAAGGTGAGCTGTGAAGGGACTTGGCATGTTCAAAGTAAAGAGGAAAGACTGGTGTGGAAGGAACAATGTAGGTAAGCCAAAGGTATAGTGATTTGAGGTGAGGTGCACAGAACAATGTATGCAGTGCAGCCCAGAGCCATTCAGTATTTTGGATTTAATCCTAAGAAAATTAGAAGAGCTACTGAAAGGTTGCAAGTAAAGAAAATATATAATGAGGTTGATTAATAACTAGGGATAAACCAAAAATTCAGAGACCATTAAAGAAAACACTATTGTTGTAATCTTAGTGTAGAATGATATTTTGCTCAGACTATTACTAGAGTTGGAGAGAAATGAGTGTTTTTTAACCATACTGTGGACAGAACTATGCAGATCAATTTGGGATGAGTTTGGATCTATCCTGCCTAGAGGGAGAAGTGCAGTGACCTCTTATGCAGCATAGGAGCCTGATTCAAGGCTAATTCATGATAATATAGTATTTCATTATGGAAAAAAGCAGATAAAAGAAGAGTTAACTATATTAGAGCAAAAATTCCATGAGACCAGGGAATTATGTCTTGTTCACTACTGTATCTCCAGTACCTGGAATAGTGCCTGACACATAGTAGGCATGACATAAGTATTTATGGAATAAATACATAAGCCCCCAAGAGCAGTACAGAGGCTAAGTTGCCTTGCCCAAGACTGATTAAATTTTAGATTAAATTTCATCACCAACTCCTCACGTTAACTCTCCAAGAGGACAATGAGGTGAAATTTCTTGTTTTTAAACTTGGGAAGTTTAGGATTAAATTAACTAGCTGCTATGGAATGAAATGTTTGCCCTCAATCACTACAAATTAATATGTTAAAACCTAAGCCCAGTGTGATGGTGTGGAGGTGGTGCCTTCAAAAAGTTATTTGGTCATGTGGGCAGAGCCTTCATAAATGGAGTAGCATTAATTCATTTTCTGTTGCAAACAAAGAGTGGATAAGTTATAAAGAAAACAGGTTTATTAAGGCTCAGGGTTATCCAACTTCAAGGCCATATTGAGTGACAAGAGACAGGGAGTTAAGACTCTCACAACCTAATCATCTCTCCTCTGAACCTTCTTGCATTTGCATTCTCTCACACATAAGCTTTTGGGGAACACCTCACATCCAAACCATAACCCTGAGTGTGTCTGCATTTGTATGCTGAACTCCTGGCTTTAATTACAAGCCATCAAGTAAGTAGGAATTCGTCAGTGCTTATATCACACATCTATAAGACATACAGATACCCTCACCAATAAGTCCTGAGAACAAAACCTTTCCTGACTATAACCATCTTCCAGCTTTCCTAAACTGAATCTTTCAAGTTTAAATAATTGAATTCACCAATAAGCTCTGAGAGTTCATCTGGTATCTTGCATGAATGGGTCTACAACAGAGACTGGTAAACTATTGTCTATAGGACTAACTGAGCAGCAACTTGTTATTACTTTTAACAGCTTTATTGATATATAATCCACATACTATACAATTCATCCTTTTAAAGTGTAGAGTTCAATAATTTTTAGTATATTCACTCACTTGTGCAACCATCACAATCAATTTTATATTTTCATGACACACGCACCCAGAATCCTCATACCCATTTACAGTCAGTCATTCCCCTGTCCCCACAATCTGCTCAGCCCTAGCTAATCTACTTTGCATTTTGATAGATTTGTCCATTCTGTTCATTTCATATAAATGAAATCATATAGTAAGTGATCTTTTTACTGGCGTCTTTCACTTAGCATATTTGTTTTATTTTTTTGTTTTTTTGGTACCAGGCATTGAACTCATGGACACTATACCACTGAGCAATATGCCCAGTCCTATTTTATATTTTCATTTAAAGCCAGGGTCTCACTGAGTTGCTTAGCACCTCACTGTTGCTGACGCTAGCTTTGAATTTATAATCCTCCTGCCTCAGCCTCCTGAGCCGCTGGGATTACAGGTGGGAGCAACTGCACCTGCAACTGATCATGGTTTTTGATTCATCCATGTTGTAGCACATCAATATTTCATTCCTTTTTTGAAGCCAAATAATATTCCATTGTATAGATATTTCATGTTTAGTTTACCCGCTGCTTAATTGATAGTCCTGTAGGTTATTTCCACTTTGGGGATTATTAGGAATAACATTGCTATGAATTTTCACATACAAGTTTTTTTTTTTTAAGTTGGACATAATCCTTTATTTTATTTATTTATTTTTATGTGGTGCTGAGGATCGAACCTAGGTCCTCGAACATGCTAGGTGAGCCCGCTACTGCTGAGCCACAACTCCAGCCCCTCACATACAAGTTTCTGTTTGAAAATGTTTCCATTTCTCTTGGATATATACCTAGAAGTGAAATTGCTGGAGCTTATGATAACTCTGTTTAACTGCTTGAGGAGCTACCAAACTTTTTCTGAGGCAGCTGTGACATTTTATATTCCCATGAGTAATGTATGAAGGTTCTAATTTCTCCTTATTCTTGCCAACATTTTTTATTACCCACCTTTTTTATTACAGTCTCCCAAGGTGAGAAGTTATATCTCATTGTTACAGTTTGGATCTTAAATGTCCCCCAAGACTCCATGTGTTATAGGCTTGATGGTGCTATTGGAAGGGGGTGAAAGACCTTTTTTTCCCCGTCTAATGAGAGATCTTTAGGTTATTGGGGACATGCCTTTGAAAGGGATTGTGAGACCCTAGCACCCTCTTCACTCTTGCTTCCTGGCAATGAGGTGAGAAGTTTTACTCTGACAAATGCCTCCTCCACGATGTGCTGTCTTGCTACAAACCCAAAGCAATGGGACCAACTGTTCATGGACTGGAACCTCCCAAACTATGAGCCCAAATAAACTATTTTTAATAAGTTAATTATACCAGGTATTTTGTTACAGTGGCAGAAAATTCACTAACACACTCATTCTGGGTTCTTTTTGTTTGTTTGTTTGTTTGTTTGCAGTGCTAGGGATTGAACCCAGGGCCTTGTGCACACAGGAAAGTGCTCTACTGAGCTATACCCTGTGATTTTTGTTTTGCATTTCCCTAACCTACAGCCTGTTTTTTTGTTTGTTTGTTTGTTTTGTTTTGTTTTTGCCACTTGAAAAACTAAGAATTCTTTTTACATTCTTTAATTGTTGAAAAAAGAAAGCATTTCATGACCCATAAAAATCTGGAATTGAAATTTCAGTGACTATATATAAAATTTTATTAGAAAACAGCCATTTGGGGCTGGGGTTGTGGCTCAGTGGTAGAGCACTTGCCTAACATGCATGAGACACTGGGTTTGATCCCCGGCACCACATAAAAATAAAAACACCTAAATAAAGATATTGTGTCCATCTACAACTAAAAAAAAATGTTAAAGAAAAAACAGCCATGTCTGTTCATTTTGTATTTGGCTTCTCTTCTTGCTACAGTGACAGAGTAGTTGCAGCAGAGCCCATATGGTCACTGAAATATTTACTATCTTGCAAAAGTTTACCAATCCCTATTCTACAGTATAGATGGATGAGACTACAAAGGATCTGGGATAGGAAGAAAGAAATGTGACTGCCCGGTGGAAATGATTTTTTTTTTTTTTTTTTTTTAGGAAATCAAGATGTTATGGACCTTAAGTAGACCACCATATTTTTAACTGAACTATTATAAAATCTTTCCAACTCTGAGCTCTCCTTGTAGTTCAAATCCTAATCTATTGTCCTGATCATATTATTCATCAGAAACCTTCAGTGGTCCCCTCCTTCCTCCACTACAAACCTCTCAGCCAGGACCACTTAGCCAAGGTGCTGCATGATTGGACCTTATCTTACCTTTCTAATTGTTTTCCAGCACTCATCTGCAGTAGAACTGACATCCGGCCCTGAATTTCAGGATTCTCTGCTTTTGTTCTTACGTTCTCTTCCATTTGGAATGTAATGTTTTTGTCTTCTCTAAGTCGTAGACACACTTTATTATTGTGAAATATTCCAAGCATATAGAGAAGTGAAGAGGCTAATATAGAAGTATCTATGAATTCACCACCAAGCTCTGTCAAATCTTATATTTTTCCATGTTGCTTTAGTTTTAAAAAATATTACAGACTTAAATATTTCTTAAAACCTCCACAAATACCAAATCTTCCGAGTAGGCCTTGTTGATCTATTCAGTCAGAGTTAAACTATTCATCCTGTGGTTTCATATCTATTTATTTATTTATTTATTCATTCATTCATTCATTAGAGAGAGAGAGAGAGAGAGAGAGAGAGAGAGAGAGAATTTTTTAATATTTATTTTTTAGTTTTTGGCGGACACAACATCTGTGTTTGTATGTAGTGCTGAGGATCGAACCCGGGGCCCACGCATGCCAGGCGAGCGCGCTATCGCTTGAGCCACATCCCCAGCCCTGGTTTCTTTTCTTTTTTTTAAAATATTTTTTAGTTGTAGTTGAACACAATACCTTTATTTTATTTATCTATTTTTATGTGATGCTGAGGATCAAACCCAGGGCCTTACACATGGTAGGTGAGCACTCTACTGCTGAGCCACAACCTGGGATTGAACCCAGGGTCTTGTGCACAGGAAAGTGCTCTACTACTGAGCTATACCCAGCCCCTCCTGTAGTTTCTTGTAACACTTTCTTTGTACCTCTAACATCTGAATTTCTCTGCCCTTGTACGTTTTCTTCAGGTATTCTTTTTTGTTTGTTTGTTTGTTTGTTTGTTTTTAGTTGTAGTTAGACATATTATCTTTTATTTTTATTTATTTACTTAATGTGGTGCTGAGAATCGAACCCAGTGCCTTATACATGCTAGGCAAGCACTCTACCATTGAGCCACAACCCCAGTCCCTCTTCAAGTATTCTTTACTGAAGCCAAGCCCTTGTCCTGAAGTAGCAGAGTGATAGCCCAGATGGACTGGAGCATGGGTGGAAGGCACGGGCTAATGCCTAGCAGAGCCCACTGTTCAGGTGTGGAACTTTGGCAAGCCAAGGCCTGCCAATCTGTCATGCAGCTCAGCTGGTCCAGTGTAGATGCCTGATCCACATAGCACCGTATTCCAGAACCCCCAAAGCATCCCTATCCATGATGACCTCAACTTCCCACCTCCCTACAAGCAGGCAGGAAGGTGGAAGTGGGCCAGACCTGAATGTGATTGCAGAGCTAACCAATAGCATTGGTACTTTTCCCAGCCCTTATTAGCATAAATGTGAACCAATTGTGTTGGAACTCTTCCAAGTCCTGATTAGCATAAATTTGGACCAATAGTGTTGACCCAAGTACTATATAAAACTCTAGACTAGCACACAAGGGGCAACCTCTCTTGGGACCCCTCTCGCCCTGTGGGAATTATATTTCTATTCCCCCTTGAATAAATCTTACTTTTACACTCACTCATCCTCATCTGTGGGTCTCATTTTTCAAATTTGCAAGCCAAGAAGAAATTGGGAGTGGTCTACTATAACACTGGAGGGCATAGCTTGTCATTAAGAGCTGCAACATATTTCTCAGCTATAGAGGCCTACAGCTTATACAGACCCCATCCACCAGCAGAAGTGGAGAATCTAGTTTAACCTCCAACTCAGATTTCATTACCATGATCATTCCCATAGAGTGGTACAAAAATAATTTTAGATAATCCAAGGAAAGACATTTAAATGTTTTTAATTGTTTTTATTTATTCATGTATATTGGAAGTATGTACACACACGTACTTAAAAAATATATTTCTAAAACATCAATTCTGTTATTTCCCAAATACGTTTTAGGAAAATCATAAAGTAGATATAGATATTGGAAAAATATTGAGCAAATAATATTAAAAAATATTGAGTAAAAAGAATTCAGAAGATATGACAAAAATTTTGAAGGTTGTGCTCAAGTAACTGCACATAGAAAAATTTAGCTTACTAAAATGCAAATCCTTGCCAACAGACCCAGTTTTATTTATTTTTGTATCCTGCAAGCATCCAACAAAGTCAGAATAGATGTTTATTAAATTGAATTGATTTCTTTCTAGGGCAGTAAGACCTTTTAAAATCATATGAAACTTCCCAAACCTTCTGACTGACAACTTTTAAATATTTTCCATGAACTGAATGCCAGTGCCAGGGACAGATGGCGCATTTCCCCCTCTTTCTTCCCTTCCCATTATGACAAGTTGCCCCAGTTTGGAGCTTGATAAATACAAAATAATACTAATAATAGTCATCCTCTGAAGGAATGAGGACTCAAGATTGCCAGAATGCTTACGTTACTTTTGCTCCAACAAACCAGTGTCAGCATATTTCAGTTTGTGAACCACTTGGATTCTTGGATTTGGTCCAGTTCACACACCCACACACAGATACACACCCACACATAGTTTTTCTCAAATGCTTTATATATTTTTTAGAGAAATCTTTCTCAGTCTCCTTAAAAATCACTATTTCATGCCATTTTCTCATTATTGTTCACACTGAGACATCTGAAGTCATGTTGGCAACTGAATTTAGTCTTGAGACTTGGCATTGAAGAGTCATTTTGTTATGTAGCAACCCCTAGCCACAATGTCAGCCAAATTATATCATATGGTTACAAAACTGCTGTACTATATTCTAATTTTTCTCAGTAAATGTGACCCTTTCAGAAGTCTTTCTCCTCCTACCCTAAAATGACCTCAGATATTAGAGGAACCTAATTATAATAAAACTTTTACTATATTTTCTTATTTATAGCCTGAATTTTTGAAGGGTGTTTTGGAGACACATGGAGTAGAGGGAACCATTTAAGTCTCTGAGTCACAAAAGGAAATCAGAACAATATTTCTGTTTGTATTGACCTCCGAAGCACCTCTCAGTTTGGAATAGGTATGCTTCCTGAGGGAGGTCTGTGAAACTTCTATAAATGACATTTTATTCTGTTTCTTATTTCCTATTGCTATGACACAGGTTTTTCCTGATTATAACCCTAGGTCAGCTGGGTAATTCCAGCTACTCAGGAAGCTAAGGCAGAAGGGTTCAAGGCCAACCTTAGCAAGTCTCTGTCATAAAAAGAAAAAAAAAAAAGGAAAATTCCTAGGACTGGACTGGCTTATAAACAGAGTATATAACTTTATACTTTATCACCCAAATCAGTACACTTCTGATTGAAAGGAAGTGTTGGGGGAGGCATAAACCAGTGCCCACAAAGGCAATCCATGACGTTTGATAGGTCAACATACGTAAAACACTTGGGCTCTTATCTTCTATGGCTAAAGCCTCTCAAATTAAGGTCTATACATTTCTTTTTTTTTAATTTTTTTTAAGGTCTATACATTTCAATTTAAAAGTCTGTGAGGTTTTTCTGGAAAATTTAAACTTTTGTTTAAATCACAATGAAATGCCTGTGATTTAAGTATCTCTGTTTGCATTGTTTACATTGGTCTGTTGTTTATCCTTACATGGGAAAACTTTGATTGTCCCTGGTCAGAGAACAGAGGTGACAGTAACTCACAGTGAAATGTTAGGGTGTAAAAGAGTCAATATAAAGACTTGTAGTGGTCTGAAAAAGTGCAACATGATAGTAGGATGCTGAATTCAGGAATCCATATTACAGCATTCTGTCATATTCACTTTACAAGAAACGGTTTGGGCAACACATCATTTGTTACACTGATATTAAATTGCATTTAATTGTATAAACTTAGATTATAAATTTGTGTTTTTATAATAGCATAGGAGTTTTCTTACACCTAGATTTGTTAGCACATATTAAAGAGAATGAGAGAAAAATAATTTTAAAGGTTTGTTTGAATTTTAAGAATCAATGTTAATATGACATTAAAAACATTGGCAACAAATGCAACAATAGAAAAGTGAAAGGACATCAAACTAAAAAGCTTCCACACAACAAAACACTAAAATGGAAAGGCAACCATTGAATGGGAGAGATAATACAAGAAAAAAAAAAAGCACAATTCAAAAGTAAAAACAAAAACAAAAACAAATCAAAATGAACAAAAGACCTAAATAGACATTTTCCCAAACAATACAAATGACCAAGAGGTATCTGAAAAGATGCCCAACATCACTAATCATTAGGAACATATAAAAATCATAATAAGATGTCACCTCATACTGCTAACATGGCATTTGTCAAAATGACATAATGTTGTAATTATTATAGAAAATAATATGGAGATTTCTCAAAAAAGTTGAACTACCATATGACCCAACAATACCACTTCTGGGTATGAATCCAAAAGAATTACAAAGGGGTTTTGAGAGGATATTTGTATTCTCATGTTCACTGCAGCATTGTCTACAGTAGTGAAGAGGTAGAAACATCTGAATGTCCATGAATAAATGAGTAAATTTTTTAAATGTGGTATGCAAATACAATGAAATATTATTCAGCTTAAAAGAGAAGAAATTTCTGTTACATGCTCCAACATAGATTTCTAAGACAATAAAGTAAGTCAGTCAAAAAAAAAAAAAAAAAAAGAAAGAAACAAATATTACAGGATTCCACTTATATTTTCTAATATAGTCAAAACTCAGAAGCAAAAAGTAGAATAAGAATGCCAGGGAGTGGGGAAATTAGTTACTATTCAGTGGATAAATGGTTTCAGTCATATGAATAGACTGGTGAATAGTTCTGGTGTATGACAAGGTGCATATAGTTTAAAATAGTATATACATGGGGCTGGGGATGTGGCTCAAGCGGTAAAGTGCTTGCCTGACATGCGAGGGGCGCTGGGTTCGATCCTCAGCACCACATAAAAATAAAATAAAGATGTTGTGTCCACCGAAAACTGAAAAATAAATATTAAAAAAAAATTCTCTCTCTCTCAAAAAAAATAGTATATACATAAAACATTGAGGGTAAATCAGTTGTTGGAGGTTTAAGCTAAATTTTTAAATTTTTATTGCATATATTTAAGATAAACAACATGATGTTATAAGACATATATATGGTATATATAAGATAAACTACGTATATAGTAAATATATATATGTGTATAATATGTATATATAGTAAAATAGTTACTACAAATATATGTGTATATTTTACTATATATAGATAGTAAAATGGTTACTACTGGTTACCTTATCCAGTGTTATTTTTTTTCACACTTAAAAAAATCAATATTCCATGGTTAGATCATAATTTTGCCTTTTTTTCTCTTTCTAATACAACTGTGCCCTCTGGTGGTTATAGTTTCTAATAGATGTATTCCCTTTCCAAATTCATTTGTAGGTCATCAGTGTGGAACAGGATAAATCCCCTGTAGGGGTAAGGACTTTGATTTTAATGCTGGGTAGTATAAAGCAATACAAAGGTTTTAGTTGTTGTTGTTTTGGTTTGGTTTTGCAGTACTAGGGATTGAACCCAGGGGTATACTGAGCCATATACCAGCCCAATACAAAGGTTTTTAGTAGAAATTTTGATTCTCTAATTCAAAATATCACTTCCAGGGCTGGAGTTGTGGCTCAGTGGTAGAGCGCTCACCTAGCATACACAAGGCACTGGGTTCAAGCCTCAGCACCACATAAATGTAAAATAAGGATACTGTGTCCATCTAAAACTTAAGAATAATTTTTTTTAAAATCACTTCCATTTTAAAGAATGGATTGTAGGGGTCGAGGATGTGAGAGCACAGTAACTAAATAATCTATTACAGTAGTTGTTGGATATTTAAGCTAGGGGGTTGTCAAAATTATGGAAAATCAATAGATCAGGAATATATTTTGAAGCTATTGCTAGTAAGCACTTCAGATGGATTGTATTTATAGAATGAATAAAATGGGGAAAACAAATCTCTCAGGTGTCTCTTAAGCAGTGGAGTAAATAGAACAGACTTGTTTGGTACAAATATGCCACAATGAAACTCACTCTTCTGTATAATTAATACATACTAATAAAAGGAATTCTGTTTTGAACATGTTTAAGTATATTATGCCTATGCAATAATTTATAATTAAATGATTTGACTTGATTTGTGGTTTATCCAAATCTATGCAAGAATAAGTAATGTTATAGCAAAGTGCTATGTTACCTGGGAAATTAGAATAAATTGTATACAATAAAATACAAAGGCAGGAAGTAATTGTTTCTGTTAACTTAATAGTTACCATTTATTGAGGGGGTTTCTATTTGAACCATATGGGATTGCAGATTTCAACAATATTGGACCTGCAAAATGGCAATGTCATATATTTCATCCTACTTTAGACTATCCACAATACTAGATGTTTATATTAAAATTAATATTCATAAAACGCTGAATATAGGCTTTTATTATTGCATAATTGATTATACAGAGTCCCTAAAAGAGTTATGAGAAGTAGTGGGTAGGCAATATTCAAAATAAGTTCTTACATAGCATTTGGATTCTTATCCACAAAATTACAGTACTCAGATTTCTAGCCAACAAATCACACTGCCTCCCCCAAATGGGAAAAGCTTCAGATCCAAAACACACAGAAGAGCTGACTGGATGGAGAATTGCATTTTCCTTTCTATAGAGAGGCAAATTCAAGTTGACCTTACAAGTCTGTACTGCATTTAGAAGTAAATACAGTGAACACTGAGAAATCAGACAATTATTTATCACTATTCCGTTTCCTCAAAAATTCCCATCAAATACATTCTTTAAAAAATTTCCAGCTTCTCTTCCATATTTATCATTGAACCTCTCTATTCTGCAAATGTGTTAAATATAAAACAAGTGGTTCTAGACTCAGAAAAAACATAGAACACTAATGATTGGAGCATATCAGCAGTCAACAAGCTTGATCACTCTCATCAGCTGCTTTATAGCACATTTGCTAATGTAATCATAAGTTTTCCTATCACAATTAAAAGCAGCATTAGCAAGGAGTAAGATTCAATATGAAAATATGTAAAATACTTTTTTTTTTGGGGGGTGGGTACTGGGATTGAGCCCAGAGTCACTTTAGCACTGAGCTACATCCCTAGTCCTTTTTATATTTTATTTTGCAACATGGTCCCACTAAACAGAAGAAATTGACAGTTAAATCACACTCCTACTAATACAAAGTTGAATTTTTAACATTCAAATGAATCTGTTCTCCAATGCTATATAGGCCAGGAGTTCTCGGATTGTAGTGGCTGGTCTCTAGAGTAGCCCCACAAAAGGGTCGTACTTATTAGTCTCTAAATTCTCAGCCACCTTTGGTATTATTTTAATAATAATAATAAATACTAAGCCAGGCTCAATGGCACATGCCTGTAATCCTAGCAGCTTGGGAGCCTAAGGATCATAAATTCAAAGCCAGTCTCAGCAACTTATCATAGGCCCTAAGCAACTTAGTAAGATCCTGTCTAAAAATTAAAAAAGGGTGGCTCAATGGTATCGCAACCCTGGGTTCGATTCCCAGTACAAAAATAATAATAAGTACTATTTACTGAGTCCTTACTACATGTGAGGGACCCTAATTAATGCTTCACCCACAACTTTTCATTTATGTCTCCTAACTCTTTGCAATAGGTTGTATACATTCTGCTTTAACTGAAGTTTGGAGATGTCATTAACTTCCCAAGTCCAAATCAAGTGTAGAGATGGGATTTAAACTCATACATTTTAGCTTCAAAATCAATACTCTTAAATTGTACATACAAAGTGTGTATGTGTGTGTACTTTCAAAAATACTTTTTTAAAGAATGGCTTTATGACTTTTGCTGGTAAACAGATATAACTGGAGACTATCATGCTAAGTGAAATAAGCCAATCCCAAAAAACCAAAGGACAAATGTTCTCTCTCATATGCGGTTGCTAACAGACAATGTGGGCTGGGTGGGGGAGACAGAAGTTTGACAAAAGAAAATGATGAAAGGAAGAGGGGGGGATGGGAATAGGAAAGACAATGGAATGAACTTTCCTATGTTCATATTGAATACATGTCCAGTTAAACACTGTTGGGGATGCAAATCAAGTCAAGATGGCGCCTGGCAGCTTGCCAGGAGGATTGGTTTGTGAAGCAACGCCAGCAAGCCATTAAGATGATGAGGATTCTTTATTGGCTGACTGTTGTATCTAGATGATGTTAATTGAGTCAAGCTGTGTGTGATTAGTTGGGTATATATACCTCTGCTGTCCGGCAGAGAGGCAGCTCCTGCTACCTTAGGTGCCCACTACTTTGAGTTCTCGCTCAGTTGCCGCTGAGTTCACTCGCAATAAAGTAGTTCCTGCTTGAACCTTCAAGTTGCTTATCACCTCCCGGTTATTTGCCCAGCCGGACTCTGGCAAAACACCACATCATGTATAACCACAAGAATGGGATCCTAAGTAGAATAAGTTACACTTCTATGTATGTATGTCAAAATACACTCTACTGTCATGTATATCTAAAAAGAGCAAATAAAAAAAATACTTTCTAAAATGGTAGAAATGATTGTCTTTGGGGTAAGTAGGGGTGGTAAATGACTGCACTCACATCATGAAGGTGTTCAAAGGATATAGAATCTTGAAACCAGCTCAAAAACTAGGCTCTTTCTGGTGACATTTGTATTCTTAAAAATATATTTATGTGATTTCAATATTCAAGTTTGTTTTTTGCTTGAGGCCAGTGTTTAGGTAAAGTATTAAATGTGTCTGATCACCAACAGAGATGGTTTATTAGGTGATTTTTCTTGCATTTGGTAATAATGCAAACAAACTCACAAGCATAAAAGAATTATGGAAGAATAACCCTTTTAAAGTGTTAAAATTTCTTGTTTCTTCCTCTTCCTGGGACTGTCAAATGAGTCATACAGAGTAAACTGAAGAAAATCAAGGTGACAAATCCAACCATTAGCTCTTTAAAAAGTCAATGACTTTATCCCTACATGGAAAGATTCAGGTACATTCTGACAGAACTTTGGCTCCCAGAAATTAGACAAAGTATGATTTCAGTGGGAGAGGAGCTGCAGAAGAGGCAGGACAGCACATGAGAAAGTCTAAGCCCTCAGCAGAGACTGCACTATTACCATCAGAGTTTGCACAAAAAAGAAAAAAAAAAAAGCCTGCACTACTACCTTCCCAGGTAGAAGCACCCTACTAGCCAGGGTATTTCCAGAAGACAAAGTGTAACTGAGTTGTTGATGCTCTTGGTGTTGTCCTATGGGTTTCATCAGTATACCATTTGTCTAGTTTCAAGTGATGTATGCTGGTGTCCTCAGAATCTCGTCACACTCCTCTGACTGACCATCTCTTGGGAATAATCCCTCATCTAGCAGCCCAGAATGCTCATTTTGCTCCCAAAGTGGATGACTTGGATTCCTTAATGGGTGATGGTGAGAAGACTGGAGACTTTGTGGGACAATGTTGGTGACACAAAGAAAGCAGGATTATTTGGAACCAGTGTGAAATCATCTACTAAGCCAGGATGGCAGAGGAACACACTATCCCATTTCAGAGTGTCAAAAATTGTTTCATGTGCTGGGGATGTGGCTCAAGCGGTAGCGTGCTCAGGTTCGATCCTCAGCACCACATACAAACAAAGATGTTGTGTCCGCCAAAAACTAAAAATAAATAAATAAATATTTAGAAATTCTCTCTGTCTCTCTCTCTCTCTCTTTAAAAACAAAAAAATTGTTTCTTACAGGCAGAGAAAGGGAACTTAGCATCCAGTCCCACCCTTCCGCCTAACAGAAGGAAGCCCAGAAAGAAGTAGATAAGGCCTGGAAAGAAGTAGAATAAAACCTGAAGCAAAATCAGTATTTGGCTTAGAACCAGGAATAAGATATCCTATTTTTTTCCTCTTACTTTCTGCAACTTTCATTTCTAAGACATTTTTAAAAGTCACATTAAAAACATCTCATAGAAACAAGGCTAACAGATAATTTGTAAACAAAACAATATATAAAAATTTTATCATTGTGTCTAAATATTATTATTAGTGTGCGTGTGTGTGTGTGTGTGTGTGTGTGTGTGTGTGGTGCTGGGGATTGAACCCAGGGCCTTGTGCATGCAAGACAAGCACCAACTGAGCTATATCCTGAGTCCTAAGTATTATTTTTAAAAGTAACATTATACCAGTCTTTTAGTTTTAAGTCAGGATTGCATTTATGTTTGCATTTTTTAAAAATCTCACAATAATTCTGCCTTTATGCATTAAATACTGGCCTAACAACAATACAAGCACATAGGGTTTATAAATGAGGGAAACCTTGCTACTGGCAGATTAAGTCATTTCTGAAGCTGCAGGTACAGTCTACAGGGTGCTCATGATGACAGGCCGTGGTTGGCACTGCTAAGAGCTGGCGCTTCTGAGAGGCAGAACAATGTAGAAATTTCATCCTTGTCATAGACATAGACATTTTAAAAACTAACAGCATATGTGTATGTACAATTTTCACCTAAAGTCTCAGGTTTAGAGCAGGTCTATTTTTACATAGAATGTATGTAAACTATGTAAATATTAAATCTAAGAAAGGCCTTGGAAAATCAATAAGAACCAATACAAATGTTCTGTATACTAAATTTATAATTACAAAATAGTTTATTTAAATATTGCAGAACATGGTGATTAAGAATCTGCTGAAAGTCCTCAACAAACTGTAACTATAATTACATTATTCAACACAGGTGAATATGGCTGGGAATTTTTTTTTTTCAGGGTAGGGTACTGGGAATTGAACCTGAGCCAATCCTCAGCCATATATATATATGGCAATAATGCAAATAACGCATATATATATTTGGTAATAATGCAAATATTATCTATATCTATCTATCTATCTATCTATATATATATTTTTTTTTATTTTTTTTTTTTAATTGAAAGACAGGATCTTGCTGAGTTGCTTAGTGCCTTGCTAAATTTCTGAAGCTGGCTTTGAATTCCCAATCCTCCTGCCTTAGCCTCCCAAACTGCTGGGATTCCAGGCAAGCACCACCATGCCCAGCTGGGAACTCTTTCTTTGGAGGTAGATTTTTCTCTTATCCTTCCTCAAATCATGATAAGTTCACAGAAGGCCCAGTTCCTAAGTTCTTAGAAGTCAAAATTCCATAGCTCACAATGACACCAAAGTTAAGTATTTGTGGGATTAGTTTATAGCCATAATAATAATAAAGATCTCTTTTTTAAATGGTTGTGGGAGAGCCTTCACTGCTCATGAATAATTTCTCTTCCACAGAGACTCTATGGGACTGTTCACATTACCCACAGGTGCCTGAAGTAGAGTGGCAGAATCATTTGTGGGATTTTTTTGTTCGTTTGTTTTGGTGTTTGGATTTTGAGTACCAGGGATGGAACTCAAGGGCACTCAACCACTAAGCCACATTCCCAGCCCTACTGACACTGCCAGTTATTGGTGACGAGTTCTGCTTCCAGCAAGTTGAAGTTTGAACATTAGAGAAGCACAATGAGGCAAGCATATAAAGCAGGATTTTTTTTAAAAAATGGGGTAACACAGACTTCTTCCAGGAGGGAGAAGGGGGCCATAGCTGGTATCCTCAGAAGCGAGGCGTTCTACCCTTTTTAGATGTCCTATGCTTCCTTTGTTCTCCTCCCTTTTCCCCCTTATCTTTCTCCTTCCCGCATAAATGACTAGGCCCAGGAATGCTTGGTAGGATGGCCCAAGGGTGGGAAACAGGTGGGCTGAAGGGGGAAGGGCAGGATGGTGCAAACCCCAGCACACTTAGAGCTCCCTGTAGGGAGGGGCAATTCCTGGGACAGGTTACCTTGGCAACAAGTTGGAGCAGGGGCAGTTTCTTGATAAGGGTGAGGAAGGGCTCTGAAGGAATTAACATTTCAATCCCTCAGGGGGCAGTCTCCAACTTCCCAGACTCACTCAAAACTGGCCTCCTTAATCCGACCTAACTCGATTTACCTATCTATACTGACTGCCTGTCTAATTCTGGCTTCACTACTTTGTATTTTATTTAGAGACAGGGTCTCACTGAGTTGCTTAGCACCTCGTTTTTGCTGAGTCTGGCTTTGAACTCATCCTCCTGCCTCAGCCTCCTGAAACACTGGGATTACAGGCGTGAGACACTGCACCCAACTGCATTTGGGTTTTTTGGGTTTTTTTAATTTTAATTTTTATTTATTTCTTACATATATGACAATAGTGGAATGCATTAAATTCATAATTATCCATTCATGGCAACTCTGTATATAAAGCATTTGGTTTTGTTCACGAAAGTCTATGCTTCGTGCCGGGCACGGTGGTGCACTCCTGTAATCCCAGCAGCTCATAGGCTGAAGTGGGAGGATCACAAGTGCCAGCCTCAGCAAAAGCAAGGCCCTAAGCAACTCAGTGAGACCCTGTCTCTAAAAAAATACAAAATAGGGCTGGGGATGTGGCTCAGTGGCTGGGTGCCCCTGAGTCCCTGAGTTCAAAAAAAAGAAAAGAAAGTCCAGGCTTCTTTATCCTTGACAAATGAGGAGCTGACATTCTGTTCAGCTGTGCCTGTGTTTCTCCTGCTCATTCTTCCAAAAATACTTTTGCCACTAGTTTTTAAAGGTGGAAAAGTAGGGTGTCATCCTATTGCTCAACATTTCTCTATTGATGACTCTGTAGTTTATACTCTGTACAACAATTTTTCATTATATATTTTAATGGCTTCACACCAATTATTCTCCTTGAGCTTCTGTTCCCTTTTTAGTTTTTTGTGTCTGTAGAAACTTTTCTTTCTGGAGAAACGCTAGTTTTTAGCACCATTCTTACAGGGTTTTTTGTTGTTGTTTGTTTGTTTTTAGCAGATAAACTTCAAGGACCTCTTAGGTATTGATGAAACATCATAGGTATTGATGTAACATTTAGATAAAATCTTTGTTTATAGAACTCAAGATGAATTAAATAAATAAATAAATAAATAAATAATTTTTTCATAGATTTCCACTCCCAATTAACATTTTATATTCTTATTAACATTTTACATATTGTTTCTGTTCAACCAATTTGAGAATTTCATGAAAAAGTTGAGTGGTTGGCTGAGTAATAGGGTAACACAATGGGAGCTTCTTTTCCAAGGCTGGCATATGAATAAAGTACCTGAAAATCACAAAGAGAAACAAAAGAGAGATCTTTAAGAACACGAATTTCATACTGGTCACATTCACACTAAGTGGTGCAGGATTGTGGGTGTGTGAGTCTGAGCCACAAGATTCAGTCAACATTTAAAGCCTCCCAACCTCCCCCATTTATGACCTAGAAAATCTCTTGATATGTGGACCTTTCAGCTCACTGAAGCACTTTACTTAAGCAAAGGAAGTGAATTTCATTAATAATGTATCAGTTATCAAGGCATTAATAAGGAAGCCAAAGGATGAGTTGAGGCTCCTGTGGTTTCTCAGGCAATGCACAATGGGGAGTTGAAATGGAAGTGCCAAGCTGTGGAGACTGCTAGGGCAAAGTCAAGAGGAAAGAGAGGGTTTATCCCACAAGCTCAGTATAGGAAAGCTGTGAAAGAGACAAAAGTGAGAAAGCCTCCCCTTGGATGGCTTACAAAATGGTTTTCAACTCCAAGTGTACATTAAAATCACCTGGAGAGCTTTATAAACTCTCAGTGCCCAGACCCCAGCTCAGAAAACTCAGACTTTCGAGGTGGGAGACCAGACCTGGGTAACAGTATTGTCAATGGTTACTAAGGAGATTCTAATGCAAAGCAAGTTGAAAAATCCTAGGTTAAAACAAGGATCACAAACCTAAATTTAGTAATAGCAACGGTTGCAAAACATTGTGGAATATATTAAAAAGACAGTGGACTATACAATTTTAAATGGTGAATTTTATGCTACGTGAATTTTCCTTAATAAAAAGGAAAAAAGATATGAGGAGACAGGAGTAGGGGGTGGGGACTGGGTTGTTGGACAAACCCAGAGTCAAATGAATCCTCTTTATGGGAGCCATAATGAACCCTATGGTGTATGAGGAAAAACAGACCTTACAAATGGGGCCAAATTTTTGTGAAGTCAATCTTAGGCCATAATGGATGTCTCCACAGCCTTATCTAGCTCCATCCAAACTAGTAACAAAGCTATGCCAGCTGCACTCTTTCATCTTAAGGCAGACACAACCTGGGTTTTTTCCTTAATAGGTGCTAATGCAGGCTGTGGCTTTGCCAGCCTATAAATAGAAGTGGAACCCCTGAGGTGCAAGAGAACAAGCTGGCTGATGAAACCAATGCTGGCTACTGCTCTTTCTTACTGTTCCCTTTCTGAGTAAGAGAAGGGAAGGATAAATGAGACAAAAAAGAAAAAAAAAAAAACCTCGTTAACACCGTTCATTAATTGTTCCTCCATTATCTATTGATTTTTTAATGACTCAATTGAATTCACAGTCCATAATTTACCATTCCCTTCCTTAGGGTTTGTTACTCTTAATTACTCACAGCAGGTTACAATCATTACTAATGTGACAGGCCAGCTTCAAGAAAGACAAAGAGTGAGAAACAATCCTCCAAAGAGAGTTTGATGTTTCACTAGTATTTTCTGACCTGGAATATATTTTGAACGGCAAAATTCTTTGAATTCTCCCCCAAATTCTTTCTTTCTTTCTTTCTTTCTTTTTTTTAGAGAGAGAGAGAGAGAATTTTAATATTTATTTTTTAGTTTTTTGCAGACACAACATCTTCGTTTGTATGTGGTGCTGAGGATCGAACCTGGGCCGCACGCATGCCAGGCGAGCGCGCTACCGCTTGAGCCACATCCCCTGCCCCCCAAATACTTTCTTTCCTCTGATCAAAGTGCAATATTATTAAAGACAAAAATATATATTTTTTGTCATCACATAACCTAAACATTGGGCCATGTTGCAGGTTTGTAAGAAAATCAGAAAAGAGTGGTCATATTGCAGATTAGATGCAGATTTTTTTTTCCCCTTACCTAAATTCTTCGCTGTAGTCATTCCTGATATACTCAGCTAGAGTCTTGCTGTATTGCAGGCAGCTCTTGAGGATGTAAAACTGCTGGTACAACAGAACTGCTTGGAAGGGACTTAGCAGTTGCAATGAAGCTGAAAGCCCCTTCACTACTTGTTTCACAATACTGGCCACAAAGGTAACCTAGACAAGGAAAATGCCATTACATATAGGCTACATTCAACCCACAAGAGTTCCTATTTCAGCTGGAGTGTCATTTACAAGTCTAGGTTGAAGTCCTCACCACACTTGCACCAACACCTCTGTACTATTTCTCATTGAAATGGTACTCAGCACCAAGTCATACTGACTGGGGATTAAGTTTTGAAGTTCTTCAGCACTTGTTTTAACCAAATAAGATAATCAGAGCTGATTGATATGGAGGTGGTACGTTGGTCTCTTTGCTTGCAGATTTCTCTCAAATGGACTGTTTCTACCCATGCTGTTTAGAATTGGGTTAATGTTGATGCTTTTTATGGTGTTAGTGATCCCTTTGGCTTTTGCCACCCTTCATTTTGACATGCTTTATGATTATAGCATGGCGTTATACTTAGTTCAATTCCTTTGGAGAACCAACTCTAGAGGTTGACAAAGGAGCTTCCCTATTGTTTGGAATCTTGCAGACCCCATATTTTTACCCCTCAGTTTAGATGACAGGGCCTACAACCACTGCACAAAAAGGGGTCTTGCATCTTGTACATTTGGCCTTCTGTTGTTAACAGTAAAAATTATGGCACTCCTAAGTGGGCCTAAAACTGGTTGGGGTCTGTGCACTGCTGAAGTAGCCAAGACCAGGGGCTCGGTCTTTGTATAAGGCAGTTTGTTGCTCAGCTTACAAGTGTTTGGCCCCAGCCAGCTTTTTGTAAACATATGTCATAGGAATCTGACAAGAGAATCTAGATTCCATGGGGCAGATTCAACATTGCTCTGGAAAAACAGCTCAAAGCAGGGAAACACTGTTGGTCCCCAGAGGCATGTTCATATATGGGAAGATAACAATTACCTTGTGTTAAGTCCTCTATTAGCAATGAAAATTAAGTTAGGAATACTTGCTTTTGAACGAGATTTCCAATTAAATGAATTATGTATGAATGAATAAAGGGAAACTAGGAGAGTGAGAATAGATTAAGGGATAGAGTCTTTATTAGAATCAATGAAGTAGATATTTTATTCAACATTTATTATGTGCCTAACACAACAGATATAGCTCCCACCCTTGTGACACTTGAAATCTATGGAGAGAAAAAAAAAACATTATATCAGTAACGATGAAGTAGGTAATGTTATGGTAACAAACCTCTAAAACTACCAATGCTTTCCATAAAACAGCAAAAGTTTATTACTTTACACTGTATGTCCCTCTTGTATTATTGGGGGCCCTGTTCATCAGGGTCATCAGCTGGTGGAGCAATCAACATGTGGAACATTGCCAGTCACCATGCCAGAAGGAAAAAGAATGCCCTGGCTCTTACAGCTTCTGCCCAGAAGTGACAGGTTACTTGGGCTCACATTTCATTTGCCAAAGTAACAGAGACCCATCTAATTTCAAGTGCAGAGGGATGTAGAATTGTACCATGTGCCTAGGAGAGAGAGCCAGAATGTGCCACTAATGGCTATTACAGGGCAGAACCATATAACAGCACAAATATTATCTGTAGCAGTGACAATTTCAATGAAGAAGACCCTGCTGTGCACTGTGTGTGCCTGTGTAGGGAAAGCCTAACCTAGTCAGAGGGTCAGAAAATCATCCTCTGCTTCCCTACAGGAAAGGGCAGTGAGGCCTGAAAGATGAGAAGTGGTCAACTAGGTGGGAAAGAGGGATAAGCACTTCGGACAGCAAGATTGCTGTGGCTTGAATTTGTGCCCCGTGTTCATGTGTTACAAAACTCAATCCCTAATGCAACAGTGTAGTGAGGTAGATAAATGTTGTTATTGGACAGGGATGCCCACTGGAGTGGGGTTGATATTGCAAGAGTGAGTGTGATACAAAAGTGAGTTCACTCCTCTACTCCACTTCACCTTCACCCATGGGACAATGTAATAAGAAGGCCCTCACAAGATGCAGCCCCTCAATCTTGGCCTTCCCAGTCTGCAGAACCATGAGTGAAATAAATATCTGTTCTTTATAAATTACCCAGTCTGTGTTAGTTTGTTATAGCCACACAAAATAGACTAAGACAGAGATGGAGGGAAATGATAGGTCCTGTGATGAAGTCAGTGGGGGAAGCAGGGTGGGAGTGAATAAGAGCCCCCACATAGCTGGGTGAGTAAGGGACCAGATGAGGCTATAGAGCCAGAGCTCACAAGGCCTTGAAGGCCATTTTAAGGAGTCTAGCCTTTATTTAGAGAAGAACTGCTAAGAGATTTAAAGTAAGGAATGACAATCAGATTTTTATTTCAAATAGCTCCCTCTGGCTATAATCTGGTGGGAAGACAAAGTTAAGCCATTTATTTGGGAATGTAGTGTCAAAAAAGAAGATTGGTGACATTATACATATTATGTCACCAATATGTATATTGGTATAATGTCACCAATAATGTATAATGTCACCAATCTTGGGCCAGAATGGTGACTGCCAGCACAGAGTGCACAGGTGATTCCCATTGTTATATTCATACTCGATGTTAAAGGTGAAGATTAATCATTTTTACTTAATTATACAGCCAATAATTTAATATCTTATATTTTTATCTTAAGAGTTCTTCATAAAGTAAGGATCATATCTAAAACATCATTTCAGTGCCTTAATAAATCAGATCTCAAATGTAGAACCATTTAATTTTAATTAAATAATAAAATTATCAAATTTATATATTACTTCAGTTTTGTAAGCTAGATCATGTCATAGAGAAAACTTGTGTTTAATTAGTAAAAAAAAAAAATAGTTTCTGTTTAGCTAGGCCTGAACAGTGACTACTTCTAGGTACTTACTATAGGAGGACAACTTTGAAGAAAGGACATCATCCAGCTAATAGCAAACTTTGTAGATCCCAATCCAAGGTTTCCCTAAAAACTCAAGGAAATAAGTTATGAAATTCAGGTCGTATATAAAAAGATACTCATCCTCAAATACATTTTTATCCTGATTAATAAAATCTTTAAAATTGGTATTTGTTAAACATAGTAGATGAGCACTTAAGAGCAAAGGTAGTATCATGTAAATCAACCAGTTTGGGAAATTATCTCTAAATAAGCATTTTGGGCATATTATTAATCATAATATGTATAATCACAGAAGATATATAAAATGTGTACCTGCTGAAAGACAAGAAGTATCTCATATAAAAGTGCTGTTGCTGTATCTGTGTATTCCAGGATAAGATTCTGCAACTAGAATTTTCAAAAATAATCAATATATTATTGTAGGCTAAGCCAGAAAATAGAAGTTCCTCTTGGTTTCCTTTAAATACTTCTAAAACAATTTTTATTAACTAAAAGTTTAATTAGTGCAATCCATTTTCCTGTTCCATTTGGTTCTGTCATTCTCAAGAAAGTGGCTCTAATTAAGAGATGATAGGTTTAAAACAGCTCAAAGAGCAGTCAGGGAAAAAAGATACATCTGTCCACAGAACATAACACACACAAAAAAATTGTGCACCAATTTACCAAATCAGTCAGATCAATAACCTTATTTCCTTTCAAGAATGTAGAAATATGCTTCCTAGAATTGAGGTGGCAGATTCTCTGAGGAATTTAGGTTTACGCCCAACTCAAACTATGATCCCTTCTGTAGTATGAGTAAATGCACATAAGACATTTTGTTGCTCTCCAAAACTCCAGGCATTGGGAAGATTGTCTTCTGGCCTGTAGGCCACTTGAGACATAAGAAATGTCTGTGGGCTTGCTACAGGCCAATACATTCTTCCTAAACATATTCTTCTCAGGGGAGAGATCTAGATTGAAATCTCCCTCTCTCTTACACCTTTGGAACAAAACTTTATATCATCTCCTGTTGGACACATTAATACCCCAGGTGCAACAGATCAAAAAGTCTGAAAACTAGACCTATCTATTCTGCCCAATTGGTATTTTCATATAGAAATACCATTGGCTAATCAAGTTAAACCCAAAACCAAGCTTAGTATTTCCCTGTGAGTCTAATTCTCTTGCTGTAATTCCTATCTGACTCTCAAGTCAGAGTCTAAAAGTCATCTTCTAATCTTTACACTTTATTTTCACATCAACCTACCTACACAATTTCTTAAACATTTCTGGAATCTATCCTCTTTACAATTACCATCTTTCTTCTTCTTTTCTTCATTTATTTATTCATCAAATATGCATCAGACACTGTGGTAGGTGTTGGGGATACAATGAAGAACAACAAACATGGTCCCTGCCCTCATGGAATACACAACCTAATTTATAAACCGAAAGCAATCTAACAAATGCATAGTTACAAACTGAGTCCAGGGCTATGAAAGAAAAGTACAGGAAACTAAGAGAGCTCTGAAGAGGAAGGCTAGTCTCCTTTGTGGGTCAGGAAAGACTTCTTTCCAACCTTTGTCATCCCCCCCTCACCTCAACTACTGCACTATCATCTTAAGCACCCTGCCTAGGAGTCTTGCTTCTGACCCACTTTTTATACTCCATCATTCAAAGTGTATTTCAGACACTCCATAGACAGTTTGTAATTATATATTCCTAGGAATATTTGAGCAACATCCGTCCCTCACACCAGTTTGTAAACCAGTGAAAGTAGAGATTGTGTTTTGCTTACTGTTTAGACCCCCTGGCTAGCATGCTATTTGCTCATAATAGATGCTTATAAATACATACTGAGTGAATGGGTAAATGAGTTTTCTAAAACATAATTTCAATTATATGTTTATGAACTATCAAATCATGTCCATACTTTAAAAAACATTTTCTATGTTGATTTGGCTCAAAATAAATTAATAATAAGCTGATTTATTCTCTCAAAATATATGGTTTGCAGTCAATTTGATATTTCCAATGTTTTATTACAACCTTAGGAAAACAAGTAATTCTCTTCCACTTATATAGGTAGAGAAATGGTAAATAAAAGCCCTAGAGTTAACCCTAAAATTTCTAAGACATTGCTTTTTTTGTCCATTAGACCCCTACTATGGAATTCATGTATATTGTATATAGAGACACATAGCATATAACTTTTTAACAATGGCTATTATTTTCCTTAGTATATATACCTTAAAACAAATAAAATGAACACATTAATATTGACAATAGTTATCTAGGTTTTTACATTAATAACAAAATATCTATTCTTTGGTTTAAGTATATGTCTATATTTCTACAGTGTCATGGTCCATGTAAAAAGAAGCCACATTCCCTATATAGTTAGTATGCCCCCAAATTTTCATCTCACCTTAGCATCAAAAGACATTTCAGCTAAAGTTGAATCAGCCATCAATTGGACATCAAATACAGGACAAGATTTTGGAATCTGAGGCTTGCTAATTAAAATCTTCAAGAGATTAAATAGAGTTCCCCTAAAAAAAAAAAATAAACACAAAGAGCGGTTAATGAATAGCTTTTTAATTTTTTTTTATTTTTTAGTTATAGATGAACACAATATCTTTATTTTTTTTTTACCTATTTTTATGTGGTACTGAGGATTGAACCCAGTTGCCTCACATGTCTCGTGAGGCAAGAGCTCTGCCACTGAGCCACAACCTCAGCCCTAATGAATAGTTTTGAAAAGAAAAACAGTGAAGCCAAGTTCGCAGACACATCTTGATTAAACTTTTGGACCCTTGGGCATGCAGATGTATAAAAGTAAGAAATATTTATTTATTTTGAAATAAGAAATTTAGATAAAAATGCAATTTCTTGGGTTTTTTGTTTGTTTATCTCAGAGCAAGTCTACTTCTAGAAGTTCAAATAGCTTGGAGAGGTTAGCAACTCTAGATTTAAGGGAGATGCTGGTGATGTCAAATATAGTAATATTTTCCAAAGGATTTTTTTGGGGGGAGTACCAGGGATCAAGCTCGAGGGCATTTGGCCACCACGCCGCATCCCCAGCACTATTTTGTATTTTATTTAGAGACAGGGTCTCACTGAGTTGCTTAGCTAGCTTTGAACTTACACTCCTCCTGTCTCAGCCTCCCAAGCTGCTGAGATTACAGGCGTGCACCACCACGCCCAGCTCCAAAAGATTTTTTTAGGAATTAATAATTTCAGGCAATATTTTGATCAAAATAGATTCTGTGGTCAAAAGAAACATAGGAAATACTTGGTTACACTAAGTTTATTGAATATCTTTTACTACAGGACTTCTCATTAGCTTTACTATGGTAATATGTACTGCATATCTCTAGGACAAAGCAATAGTATATATCATTTCTTTTTTTAGTTGTTTTTTAAATTAACAAATAAAATTATATATGTTTATGGTGTACAAAATGATGTTTTGAAATATGTATACACTGGAGTGGTTGAATGAAGCTGTATGCTTTACCTCTCATACTTAACATTTTTTGTAATGAGAACACTTAAAATCAACTCCTAGCAATTTTCAAATATATAATAAGTTGTTATTAGCTGTAGTCCCCATGTCATACAATAGATCACTTGAACTTATTCCTCTTGTCTAACTGAAATGTTGTACCCTTTGACCACATCCACCAATTCTACTACCCCGACATCCTGGTAACTGCCATTCTACTCTGTTTCTTTGAGTTCAACATTTTTAGATTTTGCAAATAATGAATATCATATGGAACTTGTCTTTCTGTGCCTGGATTACTTCACTTAGTATAGTTTCCTCCAGCTCTAGCTCCATCTATGTTGTCATAAATGACAGGACTTTTTTCTTAATTTTAAGGTTGAATAGCATTCTATTGTGAATGTATACCACATTTTCTTTTTTCTTGCATCCATTCATGGACACTTAGGTTGATTCCATATCTTGGCTATTGTGAATAATGTGCAGAATTCTTTTTTAAATTTTTTTTATTTTTCAGTTTTCAGTGGACACATCGTTATTTTTTATTTTTATGTGGTGCTGAGGATCGAACCCAGTGCCCGGCGCATGCCAGGCAAGCGCGTTACTGCTTGAGCCACATCCCCAGCCCCAAGCCACATCCCCAGGCCCCAGAATTCTTAAAGTGCTTATTTGATCCCAAGTTTTATGACTCCAGAACACCCCACCTTTTTTTAAATATATAACAACAGTGGAATGCATTACAATCCTTATTACACATATAGAGCACAATTTTTCGTATCTCTCTATATAAAGTATGTTCATGCCAATTTATGCCATTATACATGTACTCTTTTCTTTTGCATTACAATTCTTAATACACGTATATACCACAATTTTTCATATCTCTGTTTGATATAAGGTATGTTGGCACCAAATTCAAATCTTCATACATGTATTTTATATAATGATGACCATCACATTTCACCATCCTTGCTAAACCCCTTCCCCCTCCTTTTCCCTCCCATCCCCTCTTCCCTATCTAGAATTAGTCTAATCCTTCCATGCTCTCCCCCTCCCTACCCCACTATGAGTCAACCCCCTTATATCAGAGAAAACATTCGGCATTTGTTTTTTTGGGATTGGCTAACTTCACTTAGCATTATCTTCTCCAACGCCATCCATTTATCTGCAAATGCCATGATTTTGTTCTTTTTTAGTGCTGAGTAATATTCCATTGTGTATAAATGCCACATTTTTTTTTTACCTATTCATCCACTGAAGGACATCTAAGTTGGCTCCACAGTTTAGCTATTGTGAATTGTGCTGCTATAAACATTGATATGGCTGTGTCCCTGTAGTATGCTGTTTTTAAGTCCTTTGGGTATAGTCCAAGAAGAGGAATATAGTCCAAGAAGAGGAATGGTGGTTCCATTCCCAGATTTCCAAGAAATCTCCATACTGCTTTCCAAATTGGCTGCACCAATTTGCAGTCCCACCAGCAATGTATGAGTGTAGCTTTTTCCACCCACCCTCACTCTATAACCCTTTTTTAAAGTTACTACATGTTTGAATAATATATGGCACCCTCCTATTTGAAAATAAAAAGGCAAAATTCACAACTCAAAGTATGCATCCTAAGGAGCTCGGCCAGTAACACCATCTTCAAATGTTAAGAATAATCCATGTACAGTTGAATAGGAGCAGGAGAAAATCATGCCTAGCTGTGCATGGTGGCGCATACCTATAGTCCTGGGAAGGCTGGGGTGAGAGGATTGCTTAAGCCCAGGAAAGACTTCCAGACCAGCCTGGGCAGCAAAGCGAGACCTCATTTCAAAACAGAAAAGAAAATTCTTGGACTAACTAAAGAAAATAACAGAGTAGATTTGAAACATAGGAGTAGTAACAAAATTTAAGAATAAGGACTATAAAAATTCTCTATAACCATAAGCATTCCTTTTATAACAGAATGAAGGGGACTATAAGCAATCTGTGTTTAGTAATACTTGAGACTTTCTAATCTTTTTACAATAATTTAAATCATACTAGGATAAAAAGCTCACAATCAGCTCAAAAAGCAAGTCTAATTCTTATGTCTGGAAAAGAAGAATCATTATCAGCACATTTCTCAAAAAAAGCAGGACAGATCCTATAGAGTATTCACTACAGTTTTATAAAGGCTACTTAAAATGGCTAGTTTTACTTTTAGAAGATCTTTCCAAAATCACACAACACTCCTGTTAGAAGCTTTTCCTGATATTGTTTGAGTTGACATTCCATTCATTGTTATATTTAATTATAAACCTTCATTTTC
Organism: Marmota monax; assembly: GCF_021218885.2. NCBI lineage: Eukaryota > Metazoa > Chordata > Mammalia > Rodentia > Sciuridae > Marmota > Marmota monax. Next base: position 1,606,096 of record NW_026695212.1, read on the forward strand.
AGTAACAGCTTCTTTTCAAAGCTAAAGAAAGGAACTCTCAAATTCTGGGTCACTTACTGTGATAATATATAAATTCAACTCTAACAATACTAAAATATGAACGGATGTAGCACATTTTAAGAGGAATAAAGCAAAGTACACTTATCTAATAAAATCCCCATTTATGAAAATAAAGAGGGAAATGCTAAAATGAATAATTGCTTTATATATTCTCAAATGGAATTTAATTTGAAACCCACTCCTTCCGTCAACTTTATTTAAACTCCATTAGGCCAATAATTTTAATCAAAATGGTAGTTTTATCCTGGAAATACTTATAGGTTTGACATCCCAGGCTTAAAAATAGCCCCGACAATTTAATACTTTTATTCTTCTGTTTGTTATTATTTCCAGTATATGAATTTTTAATGCATTTCAATATACTTTAAAACACAGACTCTAAGAACAAACTTATAGTCTCTTAAGTCAGTCTATGATATTGTGGAAAGCAGAATTGTACTTTGGCTTCCAGGATTCTCACCTCCCATATTCATTTTGTATATAATTCCTTTCAAGTTTGGGCAGTATCTATGAATATGCTTTTCTAATAATTTATGATTATATTAGATGAGAAAGGTGAAGAGTTTTGCAAATATAATTAGACCTCTAATTAATTGACTTTTTTTAGTCAATTCAAAGAGGAGTATCCTGAACAAACCTGATCTAATGAATGAGCCCTATGAAAGAGAACTTGAGCCTCTCCTGAGCTCAGAGATATGCTCCTGCTAAGCAACAAATTCTATAGCTGTGTACAAATCAATTCTGCCAGCAACCACCCAGATGAGCTTGGGAGAGAACTCCAGCCCAGATGACAGTGGTGCCAAAATTCCTAACTCACAGAAACTGTAAGATAATAAATATGTTATTTTAAGTTACTGAACTTGTAATAATTTGTTACATGACAACAGAAGACTAACACTGTTATGTAAACATTCATTGTGTGCTAATTAATGCTATCGATAACAGGACTTGAGCCTATATATATCAAAATGGACAGTATAACATTACAACCAGACTCTACTTAGCAAATGGATATACGTATTGAAGGGCATGAAAAGGATTAGTCATATCAGGAAAGATGATTAATATAATAGGGCTGATATGGCCAAACCAAGTTAAAAACGGAAAAATTAAAGAAAGGCAACATTTCACAACAGAAGTGAGGAAAATTTTTTTCAACTTTAACAGAGAGAAGTAGAGACCAAAAAAGAGGAAAGGAAGACAAGATTTAGCAACAATTTTAGTGTAGGAGAACAGAGAAATACCAAAAGTAGTCTTAAATCTCTATCTTAGAGACTGAGGGATTAGCAGTACTACCAATGGCTTAAAGTATGCAGAGTAAATAACAGTGTACTTTCTTTGTTTGCTATAAAGCAGGGGTCAGCAAATTATGTCCTGCAAACAAATCCAGCACACAGCCTATTTTTGTACACAGAGCCATTTTTGTTTGTTTTAGCAATGCTGGGGATCAAACCCAGGGCCTCACTCATGCTAGGCAAGTGCTCTGCCACTGAACTACAACCCCAACTCTGTAAATAAAGCTTTCTTAGTACACAGCTGTGCCCATCCATTGGCATACTGCCTAGGGCTGCCTTTGTACTACAGTGGCAGGATTATAGAAATATCTGCCCATCCCTGCTATAAAGTATTCCTATATGCCCTTGTAAGTGGCAAGTTACTTAAAAAATATTTATGATTATTATCACTAAAATTTATGTTTTAAAAGTCTAATAAAAACCCTGGAAAAATATTACTAAGTTATTATTCTTCCCCCTGGTTTAAGTGTTTTAGAGCTCATCTCCTTTATCCTTCCTACATTTTCTAATATAATGAATTTAGGTAAATAATCAATGAGGGGTGAGTGAAACAAATTCAGTTTTAACCAGAACTTTGCCCAAGGATATAATTCATGTCCATAAATACATATTTAAAAAGTCAAAGCAATAAAACATGTGAACACATTATTTTTGTGTATTGAGTATTGTCCCCCATTATAGATTCTCCCATGCTTCCTTTAAATAACAGATGTGCTGACCACCATTCAAAGTTTAGCTAGGCCCTCGGCTGTCCAATTACAGATACATTCCATCCTCTCTGAGTTCTTATCAATACACTGTGAACCTAAGTGCTGTAAGCCTTGCTTAAAAAAGGAAATTTGCTTGTCCTCTGCTTCTCTTTCTACTTCCCAGTGGTATAATGAAATCATTAAGGTCAGGTGACTTCAACCAAGAGGACACAGCAGAATAGGAGGTGACAGAGTAACTAAAGGGGAGGAAGCCAGGTCCTTGGCTGGCCTTGTGGAGGAAAGCTTGACTGTCTACTATAGACTGTTATGTGAGAAAGATATCAATTCCTATCTTCTTTTGGCCAAATATTTTTAGAGTATCTTCATTACAGCAGCTCATCCTATAACTTAAGAAGCCTTCTAAGGTCACCAGTTACAGTCATGAGCCTCATAATGATGTTTTGGTCAGTGACAGCATATTCAGCAATGGCTCTATAAGATTCTAATGAAACTGAAAAATTCCTATCACCTAGAAACCCTGGAGCCATCAAAACAATACAGAGCATTACCCACATTATTTATGGTGTTGCTTCTGCAAACCTACTGTGCTGCAAGTCAAAAGTACAGCACATGCTGCACTTTCTTAGTGCATAATCCTTGATTATGTGCTAACAAAGTAATAAACAACAGTTACCGGTTTATATATTTACTATACTACACTTTTAAATCATTATTTTAGAGTGTAGTTCTCCTTTTAAGTAAATAAGTTTACTCCAGCAACATCCTCATAACTTCTCATTTATTGCATCTCTCAATTGCATCATTTTTGCTCATGCTTGATTGAATCTTGTGTTTTCTTGTTTATCATGGCTGTAGGAGTAGTAAGCTATAGTGTATATATGTATGTGCATGTATAATATATCTTTATGTATATACACATTATATATATACATAATATATATACATTATATATATGTTTTTTGTCACTATTATAAATTAACATATATATATATATTAGACTATACCATCTAGGTTTATACAGGTACACACATTCTTTCCATGGTTAAGCAATACATGACTATACATAATAAATGTGGCCAATACAATTCCTGTCTTTCCAATGTGATTTTTCTGTTGTAGATACAAATGAACCCTAGAAAATTCTCGTGGAAAGTCCCTGGCTTTTAATGTATGATGGGTTATTTGGTCTTTTTCGAGTTCACCAAACTAGGATAAAAGATAAAATTATGTTATTAAAACCTCTGTACCCTTAATAATCCAAAGGGACAAAGAGAACTCAGCATGTGCCAATTAATCTAATCATCACAGAAGGAATCAGAGAGTCAAAAGAGTGTAATGTACTTACAAGAGGGTTGAACTGAGAAGTTAGAATATTATGTGTTTTGGAAGACATTCAACAAGAACAGTTAACAAATCAAAACTACAAGGGCCAATGTCTTCTCAAAGATCTTACTTCTTAGCTGCCAATGTGTTTAGGCGTGATGATTCAATTTCTGTTTCTCTGAACATCAGTCCTAAGGTCTGTATAATTTCAATGCATGTCCTAGAAAACAAAGAGGAGAAAGAAAGAAAATTGCATGATTTCTCCTTTTTTTCAAATAAATAATATTTGATGACTCAAAATATCAAAGGTGAAAAAGGAGATACAATAAATGATGATTTTCCTCCAGTCACCCATTTTTCCTCTTTGGGACAGCCAATGTTACCAGTTTCTTGTGTAATGCAATTTTTAAAATTCTTTGTGAAGTGAAACTTGCAGCACCATTAATTATTAATACCACATATATTTTGTCTAGTGCCTTCAATTTATCATTAACACTGTAGGGGGGAACTATCAAAGTATCTAGTTGGTACTTACACCAGCTCATCAACCCTTTGGCTTTTATTTTGAAGTGCATTCTTATCCTTAGACTCTGGTAAGTACTCATGTAGTTTGTTCACTAGGAAGTAGAAAAGGTCACTGGTCTGTGAAAACAAGTGGGAAAGAACACGGTAATTAAGATATCTACTGTTAAAACTCTCTATCCTTACATGAAAGTATGGAAAATGATTTGTTTTTTGATTCAATAAATAAGTTACATTATTTCTCATTAACATTAACATGATCCAAGTTGACAATATAAGTTTTATTACAACCAGGAGACCTCTGTACTGGTGAACAGAACAAGAACTAGGGGATGATGTAAAGAGATGCCATTTAGGCCTGGCTGAACCACTAATATTGATGATCATCCAAAAGTTAGTGTATAATCTCAGACAAATCATTCAATTATCTTGGGTTTTTTTTTAATAGTTCCTGCCTTTCCAAAGTAATTGGGCTTTTGTCAGGATATAATGAAATAATGGATAGGAAAGCTCTTGTTTTAAAATGTTTACTAACACAAAAACAAGTGCATATCACAAATATACCCTGTAAAAATTATGCAGAATGACATATTTCTGGTAAAACAGTGGAAACACAGATCACTGTTTTTGTCTCAAGAAATACTGACTCAGAGTTGGGGAACTAATATTGTTGTATTCTTATTTAGTTTCATGAGATAAATCAAGCATGAAAATAAGCACTGGCCCATCAAATCAGGCAAGTTGGTACTAATGAGAAAAGTTGTATAATTGCTTCTCTTTTCTATTCCTGTTTTTCACTTTTTTCTCCTGGACTACTGATTACTAGTGACAACTTAGACTCCATTTAGACAAGTGTTGTGTGCTCTTGCTTAGGTGATATGGCATGAGAATAGGCTAAGGATGGCAGTGCAGAAAGGGAAAGGAAAAGGAGTAGGATGGACACCAGATCCTCTCCATGTGCTTGGGCTTACCCAGTACCTGATAAATTAGCAGTGAGGCAGCTTAACACACTTGACTCTGGAGCAAAGCTCTCCAAATTCACTTCCTAGCTCTGCCACTTGTTGGCTGTATGATATTTGGCAAGTTATTTATGGTCCCTATGACTCAGTTACTCCATCTCTAAAATAGTGTTAATTGTTTTGCTTCATGGAGTTGGTGTTGAGACTAAATAAGATAGAATTTGTAAAGTTGAATAGTGCTTAGCACATCATAAGTGCTTAATAAATTTCAGTTATTATGATCTCCCATCTGCTCATTGGTTCATGAAATTTTACTCCCTAAATATCGTACAACCAATCTATAATAACATGGAAGACTCTCAGAAGCATTAAGCCAAAAGAGTACATTGTGAACAATTCCATGTTAGAGGACTACTAAAACAGTCCATGTTAATTTATAATAGTGACAAAAAAAATATCATTAGTTTCCTGAGGCCAGGAGTGTAAGGGAACTTCCTGTCAAAGGGCACACAGTAGCCTTCTGGGGTGACAGATATGTCCTAAACCTTGAATGGGTTAGTATTACATGGATACATATTCATCAAAACTCTTCAAGCTATACCCTTAAATATGGGTACATTTATATGTATTTATATGTATTATTTACATGATTTATAATTATACCCCAATAACTTCTTCAAATAAGATATACAAATATCCAATAAACACATGAAAAGATGTTCAACATCAATAACCATTAAGGAAATGCAAATCAAAACTGCAATGAAGGGATGGGGTTGTGGCTCAATGGCAGAGCGCTTGCCTCACACATGTGAGGCACTGGATTCGATCTTCAGCACCACATAAAAATAAATAAACCAAATAAAGGTATTGTGTCCATGTATAACTAAAAAATATTTTTTTAAAACTGCAATGACGTATCACTTCCCATTCATTCAGATGGCTGTTATAAACACACACACACACACACACACACACACAATAACAAGGGTTGGTGAGAATGAGAAATTGGAACCCTAAGACAATGAATGCATATTCGACATCTTGGAAATGATTCCTAGTCATAATCATTTCCAGTGTAAATATAAAATAGCAAGACACTATAGAAAACAGTATAGTGGTTCCTCAAAAAACTAAAAATAGAATTACCATATAACCCAGTGTAATAAGCCAGTCACAAAAAGACAAATAGTCTATGATTCTACTGATATGAGGTATTTGGACTAGTCAAATTGATAGAGACAAAAGTAGAATGGTTCCCAAGAGCTAGGGGCAGGGTGGTAGAGGATTAGGCAGTTATTGTTTAATGAGTTTGGCATTTCAGTTTTGCAAGATGACTAGAGTTCTGGAGATTATGGTGCTAATGGTTGAGCAACAGTGTGAATGTACTTAATTCCACTGAAATGTACACTCAAAAATGTTAAAGATGGTAACCGTTATATGTATTTTACTAGGCTTTTTAAAAACTAGAAAAAAAAAACCTCATGGAGAAAAATAAAAGACTAGGAAAGGACATGAATAGAGAACTCTCATTTATGCATTTATCCAGTAACTGAACTTATAACTACTGATTGCCAGCTCTACAGCAGGTACTATGCTAGGTAATAAAATAACACCTTGAGCTGAGCAACACAGATAAGACATAAGCCTGTATTCCTAAAACTTTCAGTTTAGTCGACCTATAAGAAAGTGTTCTCATAATTTAAGTTCTAATTGCAATACAATGAAAAAGATGACTTTAAAGAAAACAACCTATACCCCAATAAGTTGATTTTAAAATATATAAATATATACACACACATACATACATATATGTATAGATGTATACACAAAGTAGGAATATATGTATACACATATATGCATGTATGTATATACATCTATACATATATGTATGACATGTGTGCATACATCTGTTCATATATGTATTTGTGTGTGTGTGTGTGTTTGTGTGTGTAAAATTTTCCATCTTCTTTTCCAGGAACGAAAAATAAAGTAGCCTCTAATCTCTAGACCTTACTGTGAGTTCCTGAAGGAGCTTTATACAACCTATGTTCAGGGAAATTCAATATAAAGTAGAAAAACCACAGCTTTCACTCATGGACATGATAGCAATCATTTAAACTTTTAAAAAAGCTTCTAAAAAAAGTAGGAATGTTGACATTTATTAGTTACAGATGCTAACTTTGTGTAAATGAATATAAGAATAGATTTTGTGGAGGAGAAAGAAAAAACATAAAACTACCAGGTCTTGATGGCATGGCCAGGGAGTGGGCCATGGGTAGTCCACTAAAGTGTGGAAAGACTCCAATCAGGATGGTACCCACATGCCTTTTATCTCCCTCTCCATTCACTCTGATCTTTCATATTTGAAGACTGAATTAAAAGATCTTCTATTTTGGTACATCTAAGAATATTACATTAAAAAATGTCTGCAGCATTTCCAAGTGTGAAACAGAACATGAATGTTTTATTCCTAGACTTCTTACCACATTAATTTTCACAAGAGAATAAATTTGATATCACATAGGAATCATTTCCAAGATGTCGAATATGCATTCATTGTCTTAGGACTTAACTTAGGAAGAACACAGAGATGAGTAAGTAAGACACATGCCTGTCCTGAAGAAGTGTATAGCATGTTGTAGTAAATAATAGAGCTGAAATGGGAGTTCATAACCCACTTGAGTCAAATGTATGAAAGATGATATGTCATGAGCTTTGTAATGTTTTGAACAACCAATAAAAAAAAGAGAGAGCTGTGCCAATAACTATAGTAATAAACACACACACACACACACACACACACACATCTAATTCTTGAAAATAGATATCTTCTTTTCCTCATATTTTCTTTTTAATTTTTTTTCCATATTTTTATTGGTGCATTATAGTTGTATATAATGGTGGGAATCATTGTTATTATTTGTACATGCACATACTATAACAATATAATTTGGTCAGTATCATCCAATATTTTCCCTTTTCCTTCCCTCCTCCCTCTCCCTGGTCTCTTTTACTCTTACTCTACAGATCTCCCTTCGATTTTTATGAGATCTTCACTACTTCTTTTCCTTCTTCCTCTCTATCTTCCACATATTAGAGAAAACATATGACCCTTGACTTTCTGAGTTTGGCTTATTTCAGTTAACATGTTCTCAAGTTCCATCCATTTTCGCAAATGACATATATTCTTCTTTTTATTTTTATTTTATTTCATTTTATTTTTGTAGAGAAGGGCTCATGGTTTCAGAGGTCTCAGTCCATAGACAGCCAGCTCCATTCCTAAGGGCACAAGGTGAGGCAGAACATCATGGTGCAAGAGTGTGGTGGAAGGAAGTGGCTCACATGATTATCAGAAAAGCAGAGATAGAGATCTCCACTTGCCAAATACAAATTATACCTCAAAGCCATGCACCCAATGACCCACCTCCTCCAGCCACACCCTACCCACCTCCAGTTACAGTCAATTAAGTCAAGAGATTAATCCACTGATTGGGTTAAGGCTTTCACAATCAAATCATTTCCCTTCTGAACCCTCTCACATTGTCTCACGTGTGAGTTTTTGGGGGACACCTCACTTCCAAACCATAACATTCTGCCCCTGGCCCCCAAAAGCTCACACTCATCTCACAATGCAAAATACATTTTGTCCATTTTCATAAGTCCCCAATAAGTCTCAATAGTTCAAGATTGCCCAAAGTTCAAGTCCAAAGTCTCCTCTGAGACTTAGGGCAAGCTTGCATAGTGAGCGCCTGTAAAAATCAAAAGCAACTTACAAGTACCCAATATGTAAAGGCACAGAGTAAACACTTCCATTCACAGAAATAGGGGCATAGAAAGAAGGGCTAGGACCAAAGCAAGACTGAATCCAGCTGGACAAACAAGTCCTATAGCTCCATGTTAGGCATCTGGGGCACATGGCAAGGTAATGTTCTGTGCAGGTCTCCCCTGTAGACTTTTAGTTGGCTTGCCTCAACTTAACTTCTGCAGGTTTCCTCAGCAGATGTTCCATGGTACTGGCATTTCTTAATTTTGGGGTTTTCCACTGCAGTTTTAGCTTCCTTCTCACATCTCCATGTATTGTCCTCTCGGGTTGCCCACAGGGACTCTGACCCTGCTGCACTTTGCCTGGCCTCCCAGGCCTTCATTTGAAATCTTGGTGGAATCCTCCATGATCCCTTAGCTCTAGCATCCTGCATTCCTGCAGAAGCAACACCACATGGTTGACACCAAGGTCTAACACCAACTCAAGCAGTATTAAAGCCTCAAGGGACCCTGGCTCCTGCAGCCTCTGAGTGTCTGGGTGGCTGAGTCTGTTGAAAAAACTTCCTAGGCTCCCTTGTGCAAAAAAGTGTCCCACTGGTCTATTCTCTAGAGAATTTTTTACTTTTATTTCCTTGAGTCTGAGATGGATATGAACTTGCCAGCTCCTGAGATGTCCTCAAGCCATCTTTCTCATTGTCTCTAGGCAAAGTCTTTAGCATTTCTTCAGTGGCAGTAATGTTTTTAACAACTGCAACTTTCTTAGCCCTGGTTTTACTTCCACCTTTCAAGTCCAAGTTTTTCAAATCTTTCTGCTCTGCTTTCTGCTTCTGATTATCACAATAGATTTGCCTAAAAGCCACCAAAAATGTCCATGCCACCATCTGAATGCTATGCTGACTAGAGATTTCTTCGAAACAGATTAAAGAGTCCATCACTTTTAAAATTAGTCTCACAGAAAATCTCAGGATATGGGCAAAAGACAGACAAATTCTCAGCCAGAATATAACACGAATGGCCTCTAGTCCAATTACCAATAGTGTTCTCCTTTTTTTTCTAAGCCCTCTTAAGCCCTTTCTTCACTGTCCATGGTCCTATTGGCATTCTAGTGTTCTGAGCTCCCACTGAAATCAGCCATTCATTTCTGCTTACAACAATCTAAAGCATTTACAGCTTGCACTGCTAAACATCTCAAAATTCCTCCCACCAATTCTAAAATGCTCCAGAAACTTATGAATCACATGGTCAGGTTAGTCTCAGCAAGGATCCCACTTCTCACTACCAATTTCTGTTTCAGTCAGCTTTTTTGCTGCTCTGACTAAAAGACCTGACCAGAACAATTGTACAGGATGAAAAGTTTGTTTAAGGGCTCACAATTTCAGAATTCTCAATCAATAGACAGCAGGCTCCATTCCTAAGGGCTCGCGGTGAGGCAGAAGAGTGTGGTGGAGGGAAGCTGTTCACATTATGATCAGAAAGCAGAAAAAGCTTCATTCTTCTTTATGACTGAATAAAAACTTCAATGTGTATATATAACACTTTTTCTTTATTCACTCATTGATGTATACCTAGACTGTTTCCATAGTTTGGCTATTGTGGATTGTGCAATCCACATGGATTGCACAATCCATGTATGTATGCATCACTATAGTAATGATACTAATGACTTTAATTCTTTTGGATAAACACTAAGGAGTGGTATAGCTGGATCATATGGTGGTTCCATTCCTAGTCTTTTGAGGAACTTCCATACTGATTTCTACACTGGTTGTACTAATTTATAATCTCAACAATGTAAACATGAGGAACTGAATATCTTAACCACACTTGCATTTCTAATGCCCGCTTCTGCTACCATTAGAACTGCAATGAATGTCTATTGAATTATTAGAAAATACTATGAAAAATGCCATAGAACTGCACTGGCCAATATAGTAGCCACTGACCACAGTGGCTCTGTAAATGAATTAAATTAAAATCAGAATTTCACTTCCTTTGTCTTTAGCCACACTGAAGTGCATTAATAGTCACATGTGGCTAATGTCTACCATACTGAGCACCACAGATTATGAGACATCAAAGAAAGTTCCATGGACAGAGCTGCTATAGAAGATAAAAAGGGAAGATTTTACTAAAGTTCTTCGCTGAGGATGACAGGAAAGGCAGAAAGATGACATTTGAGCTGAACCTTGAAGAATGGGTAGGAGTTTAACAATAGAAAATGGAAGATGTATCCTAGAAAAACTTTGGTTCATTCATTTAACATAATGTTCTTGAATTCCATCCATTTTCCTGAAAATGACATAATTTCATTTCAGGGTATTCAAGTCATACCACAGAGCTCAAGCTTTTAGAAGACAGACTTCAGAAAGAAGATGAAGTGGTTAGCAGACACTGTGTATTAGTGTATTAGGTCTGGCTTTATTCTCTGTCTGCATCTTTATTTTTGCTCCACAGCCATAGCCACCTACATCAGGCTTGGTTTAATATTGGAGATGTTTAAATGACTTCTTCCTATCTAACCCTCAGATGGCACTTTGGTTCTCCTATCTAAACATCCACTTTAAACCCAATCCCTGGGCTGGGGATATAGCTCAGTGTTTGTTAGAGTGCTTGTCTTGCAGGCCCTGGATTCAAGCCCAAGCACCACTAAATAAATAAATAAACAAATAAATAAATAAATAAATTCAATCCCTGATTGTTTTCAGTTTGTCTAAGGGGTATCCTGACTGAAATCCTTTCCCATCCTTACCCAGCTATTAGCTTTACTCTTGACAATCTTTGTGTCCTTGATCCTGGATCCAGACCTCACATTCCATGAAAGACCTGTTCCCACACCTTAAATAAGCAGATCATCCTAGTACCAAATGCTTGTACATCTAGTGTAATTTCACCCATATGCTGGAATGCTCACATATTTAATTTTGCCCACTTCTATCTAAAGATCACTCCCACCCTTGGGAACTATACCTTCTCCATGAGCTGGATCAGATACCAGGACTTGCCCTGCCCAGATGATAGTCCCTTGCTGATAAACTGCCTTCCTAAAATAAAGGCCAGGCCTGTCCAAATTCAGAGTCTGTGACAGAGACCATTAGTGGAGAGTCTTAAATGCCAACGTGGCTGCACTTAATTTAGTAAGAAAAGTCACAAGAGGTTTTTCAACAAAGAAGCCCACATAATCAGGGTCATTGACTAAATTAATACCATGTGTGGGATGGAGTGGGGAGGTTTAGTTGGGTGACGATAATCCCAATTTCTTTAGCCTTTCCACATGAATTCCATTTCCATTTTCATAATCAATGTGGTTGGTCTTTTTGATGTTCATCCCTTTATTTTCCACAATTCTCCTCAAATCCTAGAGTCAAAACATGGATGTTGCATTCCTTACAATATCTGTCCAGTATGGACCATTTTAGAACCATGCAGTACCACATCATTCTTACCTGAATCTCAATGTTTTCAGACATTTGGCATATTACTCTCTATGCTGATTCTGTTCTCTAATTAGAGTGATAGACCATCCTGATTTGCATGAGACTGTCCTAGCCTTCCCATGTCCCAGGAACTTCCTCAGGCCCACATTAACTGGAACAGCTGGTCACCCTAGTCTAGGCAAACCAACATGGTTGGTCATCCTACATTTGTATTATCTAGAATTAAGAAGTGGCCAGGACTGTCTATAATGGTGGAGGGGTTATATATTTCACAACTGCTCAATAAGATGGTAGCAGCTATGTATGAGGCCACTAGCCAGAATTAGGATGCAACATATATCCACCAACATGAGTTTGGCCTTAGGCAGGGCTTACCACTTCACCTTGGCCTCATTACCACCACATCATTAATCATCTGAGCTTCTTCAAACCTTTCCCCTGAAACTGAAAATGAAGCATTTATAACTTAACCAAGTGAGAACTAGGCTGCCTTGTTTTCTCAGGAGTCACATTTTTAAAAATAACTATCCCACACTCAAAAGTAATTCTTTTTTTTTTTAAGTTGTCAATGGACCTTTATTTTATTTATTTATATGTGGTGCTGAGAATTGAACCCAGTACCTCACACAGGCTAGGTAAAGTGCTCTACCACTGAGCCACAACCCTCAAAAGTAATTATTTAAAATTACATTTTCATTATAGAGGAATCTGTACAGTAAAACTTCTTGAAATATACTTTCCCATATTACAACTCATATTTAAAAACTTTCCCTCTAAAACCTCTTTTTTGGGGAGTGTTGGGTGCAGGTACTAGGGATTGAACCCAGGGGAATTTAACTACTGAGCCACATCCCCAGCCCTTTTTATTTTTTTTATCTTGAGACAGGGTCTCACTAAGTTGCTTAAAGCCTTGCTAAGTTGCTTAGGCTGGCTTTGAAATTGTGATTCTCCTGCCTCAACCTCCTGAGCCACTAGGATTACAGGCATGGGCCACCACACACAGTTCTAATACCTCTCTTTGGGTCTACCAACCCAACCCATGTGAGCCACTTTGTGCTATGGCCACCCTCTCTCTCCAACCCCTATCTCCCCACCCCATTTAAACATTACTGACTACCTAACAAACTTTCAAGTATTAAGACATGATTGTATTAAATTTAAACAACAATTTGAAACATAGCATCAGCATACAACTTCATATTTTAATTTATGCTTGAATAACCAGGTCAAACAAGTTTTATAGATTAAAAATAAAACACCTACTTTCCAAAAAAGTCTTTTCAGAATGAAATTTTTCTGGGCTGCCACCTTAAGTTCCGTAATTAAACAAAGTATCTTCCTCAAGGTACTGTCTTTAAGAAAAAGTTCAGATTTAAGTTGACTGAAGTGCTTAATTTTCTCCTCAGATCTACAAGAAAAATTTCCATGTAAAATATAAGAAAAAAAGCAGTTTAAGAATATCAGTGATTATTAACAGGTTGTAAAACTTTGTTACTAATGAAATTTTAGTATGGTTTTGTACCCCCCTACCCTTATTATTCATCAGTCATGAAGCTTACTACCCCCAGACTAAAATGTTTCTTGCTCTCGAACTTACTTTTTACTCATACCCTTTACTAGATTGAACCTATACCATACTCTTGCTGTCCCTGGTAAATGTCCATCTCTCTTTCATAAGCTAGCCTTATTACTTACCAAAATCCACAAACCACATTTAATATTATTTCCTTAATGTTTTTTCTTTTAATCAATTCACATTGGCTTAAAGAAGTTTATTCATAAAGAAAACACTGTATTGATCCGGGGGCCTAAATGTACACCTAAGGAACTTCCAGATACAGGGGCTTAAACATGGATGTGCGTCTGAGGAATTTCTGAGGGCCTAAACATGGATGCCTGAGGCATGCCTGATCCTAGGGCCTAAACATGGACTCCTGAGGCACTTCTGGATCCCAGAGCCTAAATATGGATGTCTGAGGAACCTGGAGGCTTAAACATGGACGTGTGCCTGAGGAACTTCCGGATGCTTTGGCCTAAACATGGAGGACTGAGGAACTTCCGGATCCTAGAGCCTAATCATGGACGTGCACCTGAGGAACTTACGGACCCAGGAGCCTAAACATGGATGTGCACCGATGAACTTCCAGATCCTGGGGCTTAAACATGAACGTGTGCCTGAGAAACTTCTGGATCCGGTGGCCTAAACATGGACGTGCACCCGAGGAACTTCCGGATCCAGGGGCCTAAACATGGACGCCTGAAGCACTTCCGGATCTGAGGGCCCAAAGATGGACATGTACCTGAGGAACTTCCAGATCCGGGGACCTAAATATGGACGCCTGAGGAACTTACAAATCCTAGAGTCTCAACATGGACGTGCACCAAAGGGACTTCCGGATCCTAGAGCCTAAACATGGACATGCAACTGAGGAACTTCCAGATCCGGAGGCCTAAACATGGAGGACTGAGGAACTTCCGGATCCGAGAGCCCAAAGATGAACGTGCACCTGAGGAACTTCCAGATCCTGGGGCCTAAACATGGATGCCTGAGGAACTTCCGGATCCGGGGCCTAAACACGGACATGCACCCGAGGAACCTCTGGATCCGTGGACCTAAATATGGACGCCTGAGGAACTTCTGGATGCTACCGCCTAAACATGGATGTGCGCCCGAGGAACTTCCGGATCCGGGGGCCTAAATATGGACGTGCACCCATGGAACTTCCGGATCCTGGGGCTTAATGGACGTGCGCCTGAGGTCCAGGGGCCTAAACATGGATGCCTGAGGAACTTCCGGATCCGAGGGCCTAAACATGGACATGTTCCTGGAATTTCTGGATCCTTGTGCCTATAAAGGGCAGGGTGTGATTCTCAGAAGAGATGTGGCCCATGAAGGGGAGCCTAGTATGGGGCCTGTTGGGGGGCAGACTGAGCTGTCACACCCTGAACTTGAATGTGACGGTGGCCTCACTTCCCGGTCTTCCCCTGGGTGTCACTTCCTCCCCTTTCAGGCAGTGCTGGGAGGAAGTGAGAACAGGCACAGGGGCCAGGCCCTGAGGAGGGCCTCTTTCTCCTCGCTTAGCCAGGCGCCTGGCCTGGCTGGGGACAGGGATGTCTTGTGACACTGGCTGCCTCCTGCATCCCTGTCCCAGAACCTCAGGGACCACAGGCAGGGACAGTCGTTGATTCTCTCCTGGTCTCTGACCCTCAGCCCCGGGGTCTGCGCAGGGAGAGCTCTGTCTCCCAGAGGGTCAGGGGGCCCCTGTGACATGCTGCACCTTACCCACGGTTATCCTGGGTGAGCACAGATTAGGACACCAGACGCTACTGAGAGTGACATCTCCTAGATGGGCAGCTGTGGACTTTGCCTCCGTCCCCAGGCCTCGGACACTGGATGATCCCCCCCAGAGACAGAAAATAACCCCACACTACCCAAGACTTATTTTTAAGCTTTGGATTCTGAAATTTTCCTGCTGCCACCTTCTTTGTGAAGCCAGTTTTTCAACAGAGACAATATTCCAGGGGGAAAAAACAAAACAAAACATGGAATCAATCAAACCAAGCTGACACATCTGGTCCTCCAAGAGACATCTGGGTTGGAGGGAGAACAGCCATTCTCAACTGGCGAAATAGTGAAGTTCCCTGGTCCTTATTTTGTGTAAGCAAAATAAATAATCTGATGTTTAAAAAAAAAAAAAGAAAAAGAAAACTTTGTATTGCTACTTGACAGAGAAAACCAGTATAACTTGGCATAAATATCAGGTAACTGTGAAAACAGAATGAAAGCTACACAGATTCTTTTTATTGTTTTTATTAGTGCACTATTAATGTTTGTTTTTTAATTGGTGCATTAAAATTATACATAAGTTCCTCCCCTCCCTCCTCCTCCTTTCCCTTGATCCCTTTCCTCTGTTCCACTATTCTCTCCCTTCTATTTTCATGAGATCCCCCTTTTTCAATTTCTTATTTCTCTCTAGCTTCCACATATAAAAGAAAACCTTCAACCCTTGACTTCCTGAGTCTGGCTTACTTTATTTAACATGATGATCTTCACTTCCATCCATTTACCAGCAAATGACATAATTTCATTCTTTTTTATTTCTGAATAAAACTCGTGTGTGTGTGTGTGTGTGTGTG
This sequence comes from Marmota monax, assembly GCF_021218885.2. NCBI lineage: Eukaryota > Metazoa > Chordata > Mammalia > Rodentia > Sciuridae > Marmota > Marmota monax. The sequence continues at coordinate 1,622,301 of NW_026695212.1, forward strand.
TGTGTGACATTTTCTTTATTCATTCATCTGTTGACACCAAGCCTGGTTGCATAACTTGGCTATTTTTGTGAATTGTGCTGCTATAAACACTGGAATACAGGCACCACTATAGTATGCCAATTTCAGTTCTTTTTGATGAAACCAAGGAGCAGAATAGCTTGTTTAAAAATATGGTGGTTCCATTCCCAGTCTTTTCAAGGGATCTCCATACTGCTTTTCATAATAATTATACTGATTACATTCTCACCAACAATGTATAAATGTTCCTCTCTCTCCACATTCCCAGCACTTATTATTTATGTTCTTGATGATTCCCATTTTAACTAGGGTGAGATGAACTCTCATTGTAGTTTTGATTTGTATTTCCTTGATGCTAAGGATGTTGAATTTTTTCATATATTTATTGACCACATTTCTTTTGAGAAATGTCTGTTTAGTTCATTTTCCCATTTATTGATTGAATTATTGTGTGTGTGTGTGTGTGTAATTTGTTGTTGTTGTTGTTTTGTTGTGGTGCTGGGGATTGAACCCAAGGCCTCATGCACACTAGGTAAGGGTTTTACCACTGAGCTATATGCCCAGCCTGTTTTTTGAGTTCTTTATGTATTCTCAGTATTAACCCCTGTAAAAGGAGTAGCTGGCAAAGTTTTTCTCCCATTCTGTAGCCTGTCTTTTCATGCTCTTGCTTCCTTGGCTGTGCAGAAGTCTTTTAATTTGATGTCATCCCACTTATGGTTTTAGAGTTTTATTTCTTGAACTTTAGGGGTCTTATTATGGAAATCAATGCCTACAGTTATTTTGGAGTGGTGATCCTAGGTTTTCTTTTATCATTTGCCAAGTTTCTGATCTAATTCCTACCTCTTTGATGCACTTTGAGTTGACTTTTGTGCAGGGTGATAGATACAGATATAATTTCATTCTTGTACATATGAATATCCAGTTTTCCCAGCACCATTTTCCAGCACGTTAAAAAGGCTATCTTTTATCCAACCTGTTTTTGGCACCTTTGTCAAGGATCAGATAGATACATGACTGTATCTGTGTGATTTTTTTCTCTGTCTTCTACTCTGTTCCATTGATCTTCATGTTTGTTTTTATGCCCAAACCATGTTATTTTGTTCCTAGAAAAGCTACACAAATCCAAAGTAGATGCTCCATATTCTGAGCTTCAGGTCTACACTCACTTTGCAGAAAAGACAGATGAGCATATGTTGGAGAGCTGTCCCTACCAGTACTAAGTCAAGAGCTGCTCTCTGAGGAGAGCAGACTAGCTGGAGAAGAGAATCATTTTTTTCACTATGGAATTCAAAGTTGTTTCAGGCCATGTCAGAGTGCTACCTGAAATCAGCTCCCATCACTGATCCACCTGATCCCACACATCAGAAAAAGCTGCCTTAACTGAAAAGGTCAATACTTCTGTTTAGATCTTTCCTTAGTCCCTCTAACAAATGCAACCCCTCTGCCATCACAGGTTTTTTCACATTTCTGGTATCACTATAATCCCATTTTGCCCCACTGTAGTTATTTATGTATGTGATCCTGGCCCCTTGGCTGATTTTTAGCAACCTGAAAAACAAATGTTATCAGATTAAATATTGTTTCCATCTCACACTGTGCTCAGCAATCACAACTTGCATGTAACTGTGACTGACTGGCAGGCTCCAGCCTGGGCACTTTTCATAGACCAGCTCGTTCACTGAGCTAGCTCCCACTGAGTAGACTGAGCTGGAAATTACTTGGCATTTTATAGAAAGCTAGAGAAAATAGGCTAACCTCTCCACCCTTAAAAAACTAGGGATTTAGATCACCAGCATGCAAAGTAACAGCAGGAAGGACATTCCATGTTCTGTGTGGTTGATGGAATTTTAGAATCTCTGACCTGAAGTAAAAACTATCTTACCCCCTCCTTCAGAAATCTATGATACCAGCCATCTATTCCCATGCTACTACATGCCACTACTTTCCCCTTTATTTGTAAAAGTATTTAAGATGTTCTATTCGATCAATGAGCATTTCCTATTGACTCCAAAATTAAGACTTTCTTTAAAAAAGCACTGTATTTTTCTAGTGGGAACACTAAAGATAAAATAATCATTACAAATTCAGCAATAATAATCCTAGAGGCAGGGGAACATGATAATTATGAGCATGAGGGCTGAGGTCAGAATCCTGGACCTGCCCCTGGTAAGCTAGGTAATTATCACCGGGGCAAGTTATACCACACTCCCTGTGCCTCAGTTGCCTCTTCTGTATGATGCAGATGATGACAGTACCCACTGTGCTGATACTTCAGTTAATGCATGTCCTTCACACATGACAAGTGTTTAATAAGTGGATTCTAAATAAAGAAGGTATGTTTGAGATCCTGCTTCCCTCTACATCCACTTCTAATTATTACCACATTTCATTAAGAAAAAAGAAAATCATAAAATCCCTCTACTCTCTGAGAACTCCTGAAACAACAGAAATGTAGCTTTCAAAAAACAAATGAGCTTAGAAAAGCACAAACTCAGATAAAATACAGCATCAGTAGAATTATTTTGAAATTAATTTTATACTTTTTCCCATTCAAAGTCAGCAATCTGCTAAGACTCATAATAGAAATAAAAATTTTAAAAAATATATATTTTAGCTGTAAATGGACACAATACCTTTACTTTGTTTATTTAGTTTTTTATGTGGTACTGGGGATTGAACCTTCACACATGCTAAGCAAGCACTCTACCACTGAGCCACAACCCCAGCCCAAAATAAACTTTTTAATCCTTTGCAAACCTATGATCATAGATTGTAATGCCAAACTAATTTTTTAAAACACCAAAACATTTTTCAGAGGAAAAAGCACACTAATCTCTTCACACTAAAAATTAATTCATGTATAAATTGAGGTCTCATATATATCATAAATTCAAGTCCCATTAGGAATTCTATATCTCTACAGATAAATAACCAAAATTACAATTTGTATGGACAAAGAATATTTGCTTTTATACATATTATAAATTTCATTTGACTAATTTAAATAATAAAATGTACCAGAAGACACCATTATTCAATTTAGGAGTAAGAATAAAATATATATTAATATCAACAGGTACTCTATATTTTCATCCGTTATAAAACATAATTCACAAGACAATATTGCAAGAAAGATCCTTGTAATGATAAGCTCTATTTTCCTTCATTATTTTAATTTTTCCAGACATTTAATATAAACAATACCTCACACTTGTTAAAAAAAAAAAAAACTTTAGAGCTGGAAAAGACTTTTCAAAAGATTATCTCAGAAGTGTTTTGCATTTTGCATTATATTTACAATGTCCAAGTTACAGAATTGTCCAGTCTATGACACACAGCTCCAATTAAACTAAAGATGTCATGCAGGTAGACACTATTTCTTGTGATTATTGTGTCCCTCATAGTATGTTTTAAGTCACTGCATTTTAAATACTTCAGGAATTAAATCTGTAAGAAACATGATTTTCCTCAGTCAGAACAGAAACAATGGTAGAACTCTCCCTCTTGCCTTCAAGGATAAATGCCACATTTAGAAAGTTAGTGTGTAATAGAATTAGCCTGAAACTCTCTTTAAATAAAGCACTAAAATGAAAACTCAAAGTCCACTGAGGTAGTGCATGCCTGTAATCCTAGCAGCTTGGGAGGCTGAGGCAGGAAGATTGCAAGTTCAAAGCCAGCCTTAGCAATTTACTGAAATCCTAAGCAATTTAACAAGACCCTGTCTCAAAATACGAAATTTTTTTTAAAAAGGGCTGGGGATGTGGCTCAGTAGTTAAGCACCCCTGGGTTAAATCCCTGTTACCAATAAATAAATAAAATTAAAACTCATACTTTTTTACAATAAACATATGAAAACAGAAATTTTAGGCCATCTGTACAGTTTTTTATTTTTTAAGAAATCCCAAACTTTATGTCCTTTAACTTTTACATACATTGAAATGAATCTCAAAAAGGAACATTTTCTTACAAAATTATTACTATCACACTCAACAAAATTACAGAAAATTCTTTGATATTATCTAATACCCAGTCAATTTTATAATTCTTCTGTTGTCTTAAAAATGTCTTTTTATATTTGGTTTGTTAAAATCAAGATCTTTATAAGAGACTTCTTGTATTTATTCATTATGTTTCTTAAATCTTTTAAACTTTTTTTCAGTATGGGAATTTTCAAACATACATCAAAAAAATGGAGAAAATTATATAAGAAGCTCCCACAATACCCATTATCTACCTTCAACAATTTTCAACAAGTCAAACAAGTTAGCCAATTTTGTTTTATCTATTCCCTTACATACACACTTTTTAATAACTGAGTAAAATAAATGCAACATAAATTTACCAGCATTCTCATCCTTTAGGTATAAATTCAGTGGTGGTGATGTGCATTCACAGTTATGCAAAGTGTAAATCCTTACCACTTTCAATTTCCAAAACTTTTTTCCATCCCATACAGAAAGTTTGTCCTGACTGCATTCCTAATTGGCCTCTAGCTCCTGGTAACTCTTTTTCTATTTTCTGTCTCTATGAATTTGCCTATTCTAAGTACCTCATATAACTGGACTAATACAATATTTGTCCTTTTGTTACTGATATATTTCACTTAGAATAATGTCTTCAAGTTTCAGCCACATCAAGCATGTGTCAAAATTCCTTTTTACTGATGGCACACCCACACTTTTAAGTCAGATTCCAGTTTAACTGACTTAACAAAAATACTTCATAGATGGTGCTGTATGCTTCATATCATATCAAATAATGAGGTGCACCAAGTCTGGGAGTCCCACTGAAAGAATGCTCAGACTAATAGATGGGTTTAGTCATGTACAACATGATCTCTGTATTTGGGAACTTCTTTTCACCCTTCTAATGATTTCATCCACTGAGGGTTTTTGCATGAATCTATTATTTCATTAGAGATTGTGAAAATGGTAATTTTCTAATTCTGTTAAAGCTTCCACATTCATTACTGGAATTCTGTAAGAGGGAATTTGCCCTTATCAAATAGGGTTACTTGATTATTGCAAACTGGTTACATTTAATACAGTATAATTCTTTCTGTTTCTTTGCTGATTTTACAGTATAAGGGATTAGTGCCTCATGTTTGATGTGTTTTATTTTTTTGGTGGAGGAAGAGAGAGAGAGCCCTTTCTGTAGATACATCATTACATATTTCTGAATTTTTACATATTCATTATGTTTCAATCACTCCATTCCTTATGTTTTCGGAAGTTGTCCCTTCTCTAGCTAACTAAAAGGACATGGGTTCCTCCATCCTTTTAGTCCAGGCCCTTTTCTCTTTGCTTTCTAGTATTAGCTGTTTCAGACTCATTTTTTGTTTCCTGTCCCAGACCCAGAAGCAGCCATTCCTCTAAAGAACTTTGGTTCCTTTTTGGTGAGGAATGAACATGCATCTTTTTAAAATTAATTTACTCTTAACTCATTTACTTGATCATCAACCTCTCAAAACTTACCCATATCAAAATATCAAAATTGTCAACATCATCAATTCACTGAGTGCTTATTATATGCAAAGTACTATTTTAAGTAAGAATACTTAGGCTAATAAGATTTATTCCTTGCTTTTTAGGAGCTCACAGTCTAATGAAAGAAATGGTCATATCACAAGTAAATACAATAAGAGACAAACCTGTGATAAGAATGTAATAGAACTTTGAAGTCTGAATAAAATCCAGACTCCTTGGCTTTGCATATAGGGTCTTTCATGATCTGGTCTCATTTATTCACTCATTCTATAAAGGCTTATTGCAGCCTACTATGGGCCAGTGACCAAGGTATAGTTCCTTCCCTTAAGGAGCATGCTGTAATATATGGTAGTAAATAACCAAATAAGCAATCATAACATAGACTGGTAAAGATTTTTGGAGAAAAGAAGAGATAAACTAAGACTTGATGTATTGAAGTTATTCACAAAGGGGAAGAAGAGATGAGAGTAGGATTCCAGAAGAGGGACTGTCATGTTAAGCCCCCAGAGAAGAGAAAAGAGTTTTCTGAGAACTGTGAGAAGTTCATTTGGACCAGGAACTTAGTGCAAAAAAGTGGGGTACACAACAGCTGAGGATGGAAAAATAAAGAGACATTATAAACATCTTTGTAATCTTGAGTTTAGAGTTTCACCTAAGGGCAATGGGGAGCCCTTCAAAGACTTTGTGGAATGAATTAGTTACATGAACAGTTTTGTGCTTCAGAAGATCTCTCAGTTGTAATGGAGAAAGAGCTAGAAAGGGGCAAGAGGGAAAACAAAGAGGCCAGCCAGGAAAGTACTGTTGAAGCCCAGAACAGTGATAATCAAAGTAGAGGTACAAATATGATAGTCAACCACATGTTCAATATAGTTAGGAGAGCTGAGGAAGACAGAAAAAAATCCCCATGCAGTTCTATCATATATCACTCCTTACCTGTATGGCTTTTGACTTTTAAGCTCACTAGCATACAGGGGATCTTGTAAAAGAGTAGCTTTCTAAAAGAGAAAAAAAGCAGAAATTGTTAGAATTTTTGTTTACTGAAAAACAATTACCCCTACCGTTAGTCAATATCATGGATCTACAAATAATCCCTTCTATTATTTGTTTATATCATTCATTCCAGTATTTTATAACACCACAGGGAATTTTTTCATTATCTAATTTTTAAAAAAGTTTTAAATCTTACATTTTTTCAATATAAAATAAGTTATCAAATTCAAACAGAACATAAACACATAAAGATGAAAGTTGTGTTTCTTCTTACCCCTTCCATTCTATTCAAAGTAACTATACTTGGTTTGACTTGTTCTTTCATATGTATTGAATACTATAAATGCTATAAATGTTAAATACTATAAATGTTATAATATATGTATCTATACATATATCTATACATATATTGTAATATATGCATTTATAGTATTCATGTATTATGACATGTTTTAATAAGACAGATTTAATCCTAGCTCAATTATATCACATGTATTAATCTGAGACCTAATTTTTAAATCACTTAATATATAATGGACAGTTTTTCATGTCTGTATATATAATTTTTAATGATTACCTAGTATTCCATAGCATAGATATACAATATTTCTCTTAACTGTTCCCTTTCCCTTATTGAAATGGCTAACACTTTTATATTTTATTAACTATTCCCCTATTGTAAAATTAATGGAGTTGATTTTTCCTTAAAGCTTTAGTGTTAACATTTCCTATTTATTCTCAGTCCTCAAAACAAACATATAGTGTTTAGCAAGTTCTCTAAGTAATCTTTTCTCTGTATTGAGGCTTTAGAGACAGGTCAGAAGGAATTCTGAGCCAAGTCCAGGCGCGGTGGCACACAACTGTAATCCCAGAGGCTTGAGAGGCTGAGGTAGGATTGGGCGTTCAAAGTTAGCCTCAGCAACTTAGTGAGGCCCAAAATAACTTAGTGAAATCCTGTCTTTAAAAGGTTAAAAAAAGGGGGGAAGGGCAGGGGGTGATGTGGCTCATGGTAAAATGCCCCCCAATCCCCCAACTAAAAAAAGCGAAATTCTGAAATGTTGCTGATTTGCAATTCCAAACATGCTTACCTATGTCTTAATAGCAGAGCAGGGTGGTGAATGGTGGTCTAGTTTTTATTACTGCTTTCATTATTATTCTGTTTTAAAAAGAAACTAAAGCCAGGCTTGGGCAAATTGCCTACAATTACAGCTACTCAGGGGAACAGAGGCAGGCGAATCTCAAGTTTGCAGGAGGATCTCAAGTTCAAGGCCAGGATGGGCAACTTAGTAAGACCCTGTCTCAAAATAAAAAATAAAAAGGTCTGGGGATGGGCTGGGGTTGTGGCTCAGTGGTAGAGTGCTTGCTTAGCATGTATGAAGCACTGGGTTTTATTCTCAGCACTGCATATAAATAAATGAATAAAATAAAGGTCCATCAACATCTAAAAAAATATTTTTAAAAAAAGGTCTGGGGATGTAACTCAGTGGTAAAGTGCCCCTTGGTTCAATTCCTAGTATCAAAAACAAAATCTTTCCCTTTACTCCATTCTAAATGTTGATGTTTGCCTTAAATCTAGAATTTAATATGGAGTATGGCTTCATCATTTAGCCTTCTAGCAGCTATCTTCACAACATATAAAGGGCAAAGAATTACCATATTTCATCTTTACAGAATTAGAGATGCTAAACGACCCAGAAGTAATTATTATTGGTAAAAGTTACAAATAAAATGGACTATTGATGGAGACCTAACTCTTTGGACACCCTTAAAACCAAGATGAGTAATGCTAATTTCTAATTGGATGACTTAGACTAATTCTGTGAAAGAGTATATAGTTAAAATGTCTACCTACTTCAATATGATAGATCGTTCAGGATCTCAAGGCACAAAAGATCAGTTACCTCAGAAAAGCCTGGCTGGTTTAAATGATCTTTCCCAAAATTTCCTAAAACTTATGAAAACATCACCACGACTAACCAAAGGTGACCAATCTGAGGAGAGAATTCAACAGGGTCACAGAAAAGTCACAACTTTTATATTGTTTCTATTGAATTATTATCTTAATGTTACTAGGATAAATATTAGCCCAATTCATAATTTATATGCAAAATATTTGCTTATTCATTTTTCATCTTTCAAGGGATAGGATATTATTTTAAATGATACTATATACCAACTCATAAAAATAATACTCCTCCAACCAAATTGAGTTTGTTGGTCATTTTCAAAGAAAAAAAAATCCAATTATCTGAGTTCAAATCTCAGTTCCACACTAGCTATGTGACCTTGCACATACTTAATTTATTTGTGCCTCAATTTCCTCACCTATTAACTTGGGAATAACATCCTACCTCATAGGGTTATTGTGTAGACTAAACAGGTTAATATCTGTTTTTAAACAAACATATAGAAGGCCATTGTTTCACACAGGGCTCCTGCACAAGACCCAGCCGATCTTGGAATCACTCCTGCCAAATGCTGTATATTCAAATTGAAACTTCAAGGTACAGACAGATCCTAAAACATAGTCTGTCTGAAAACAGAATGATTCTAGTTTACCTGTCAATGTAACAAGAAAATTCCCTCTATTTTAACCTTACAAAAAAATGAATCTGAAGTAACCTGATATTAATCATTTTTCCCTGTTGTTCTGTTTCCTCTTTCCCACCTTACAGAACCCACTGTTCTGCTATTGCCCAGAGGAAACTCTCATAATATTTTGTAAAATGGAGGCTTCCCCCAATTCATTAATTGCTAATAAAAATCTATGGGATCCATAACCAAACTTGTAACTCTGCCTTTGACTCAATAAATCACCAGAACAGAGCCTACTAGATAACAATACATGTTAGTAATTGTTACTGCATTTATTATTGGAAAGATTATACATAGCTTTATAGGTATGAATTGGTCAGACTTGCCCCACCTGTGCCTCTGCTACAGAGTTAAAAAGTAGTATTAAAACCAGAAGTTAGTCAATTCAGGGAAGCATGAACAGTTGTTTTAAAATATTTATTCAGATTTTTTTTAAAAAGTCAATTAAGTTTTGGTTTTTCTATTAGAATACAGAGTTCTTTTAATAGGCCAGGGTTTTCCTCTATTTGTGACTTGGTTAGATTTTTAATTTGGACAAAGCTGTTTAAAAATTTAGAGGAGAATTTTAAATATTTGTAGTCTTCTGAATCTTGCTATGAGGGAAAAAAACTAGAGTTATCTTGCAGTTTTTCACAATTTTCAGTCTCTTATAAAACCTTTGCTTCATAGTTTTTTTCTGAATAAAACAGCTTTTTATATTTATTAATATTGTAAAGGAAGATCAATAATAAATGTTATCACTGAAGATAACTTAAAGGTATCACATTTTTTAAATAAGTTACTTGTTTTCTTAAACTAATCCAGATGTTTAAAAAAGAGCCCTGGGCTGGGATTGTGGCTCAGCGGTAGAGCGCTCGCCTATCGATTCTCAGCACCACATAAAAATAAAGGCATTGTGTTGTGTCCATCTACAAAAAAAAAAAAAAAAAAAGAGATTCTCTCTCTCTCTCTCTCTCTCTCTCTCTCTCTCTCTCTCTCTCTCTCTCTCTCTCTCTCTCTCCCTCCCTCCCTCCCTCTCTCTTAAAAAAATAATAAATAAAAATAAAAGAGCCCTAAGTGGGAGTTCTGATTCTTCTCCTAAAGTTACTTTATAATCTTGAGTAAATCACTTAAAAGTTTTGTGCTTCATTTTCCTGGTTTGTAAAACAAGACTTAGACTAATGATTTCTAGATAAAATTATTTGATTCTATAACAATGATACCTATTTTCAAGAATGCAGAAAATAAATACAGAAACACAGTGACAGTTTTAAATTTTACCTGGGTCACCCCAAATAACTGCAAAAGGCTACCTGGTGAGACTCACTGATGACTGTCTCACTTACCTACGTCTACAAAATCCCAGGTTCTCCATTTTTGTAAGTCTTTCCTCATCAATGAGCATTTCTCCCTCTGCAACAGCCTATGAATAAAATGATCCCCTTCATTGTCCAGTGCAGTTTTTGAGATGGTGGGAGCTGAACCCAGGGAAGCCCTACCACTGAGTTACCTTTAAGTTGCTCAGGCTGGCCTTGAATTTGCAATCTCCTGCCTCAGCCTCTCAAGTCACTGGGATTACAGATGTGCAACACCACACCTGGCTTGTTCAGTGTATCTGTCTTTCAAAATATTATTAAAGTCTAGGGTAAATTTCCAAAATAGGGCGGTAGAGCCAGGAAGGCATGTTTATGGAAAGAGAGGGGGAGTGGGGGGAGAGAGAGAGAGAGAGAAAGGAAGAAAGGAAGGGGAAGGGGAGAGAAGGGAAGGGAAGGGAAGGGAAGGGAAGGGAGGGAAAAGGATAGGAAAGGAGGGAGGGAAGTTAGAGGTCAAAGTTATCTTATGAGGACACTTACTATGATGTAATTGTTCCATGAACTTTTTAAGTGCAGAAATATTGATGAGGTTGTGGAAATAACATACAAATGAAGTTCCAACTCCTTCTTGTCTAGGTTTGAATTGCTCTGTAAAGGGGAACCTAGAAGGGAATTTTCTGAATGAAACGCATTTGTGTTCCTATGGCACTTGAAAAGGAATTCACTTGAAGAGTCTTTGTGATCCGGAAGTCTCTGGGGTTCTTTTGGGTTCCTTGTACAAGATGTCAAGCCAACAGCCTTGCCAGTAGCTGGTGTGAACTGACAGCTCCCCCTGGGGGGCACAGGTAAGGGTCGAAAGGCACCTTGGCCATGAAGGAACAGCTTCTTGGGGTCTGAAGGTGAACACAGAGTTGAGTCCTTGGATGGTGTGCTGCTCTCTTGGGGATACCTGTGGGTAGAATTTAGTGTTAAATATAACAGAATTAATTAACACTTAGGATATAAATATAACATTTAGAATAATTAACACTAAGGAACAAAAAGAACCTGATGAGCAATTGCAACTAAGATTGGGAAAGCAAGTGTTTTCGCATAAATGGAATGCTTGGTAAGAGGAGGAAGTGATTTGACCTGACTTGCTATTACCCACTGACTACAAGAAAGACAGCACGGCAATCCTTGAGCAGACTTTCCTGTTTACGGAAACTGCACTCCACCCAATGTCATATCAAGAAGCACTTTTTATATTGAAAGCATTGTGCCTGCCCTTTGTGGAGCCCCAATAATTTCACTGAAAGGACCTTTTCATTCTGGTTTTTAACCTTATTGTCATTTTGTTGTCCATTCTGAACATCCTATAAGAAAAAAACTACTCAAATAGAGATACAAAGAATTTTTAATGCCGATTTCTTTAATTCGCATACTCCTCTGATTTTCCCAGGATCACCCCAGTAGGATCCGCCCTTCTTTCGGCATCAGTGTCGGATCCCATCCCTTCAGGTTCTTCATTCTCTCCACCACGACCTTCTCCTATCATGTAACACAAAGAAGCTGGAGAATACAGAAAGTGGCATTCCAACCCTGGCTCTGCCACCCAGTGGTTCTTTAACAAAGGTTAAAGTTTAAGGGAGGCCATGGTTTTGGACTAGCCTCCTACACTAGGCCCCAGCGGGTCAGATACCAGAATGGAGTCACTTGTGCTGAGTGTCACATACTCAAACTCAACCTGATTCAGCATGAAGAGGAAGTCCCCTCTACTTTGACCCTCTTTGTTCTCTGTTTCTACTTTCTTAGTCCTTTTCTGCCTATAAAGCCAACCTCCTCCTCCGCTCAGCTCAGCAGAATACTCGTTCTACTTTCTAGAATGAGGTGCTGACTGACTATAAAATCACAAATAGATTTGTGATTAGATCTTTAAACTGAAATTTTGGTAATTGTCTTTGACCTCATAATTGACTTAAGCCTCAATTTCCTAATTTTAAAATAGGAAAAATAGCACCAATCCCCTAGGGCTTCTGTGAGGATTTAATAAGAAAATACACTTAATGTGTTTGTAACACTAGAGACAACAAGTGCTAGCTGTTAATAACACCCTATATTGTCTTTAGTTGATGGCTTATCTTTTTATATTAAAGTATCTACATCTCCCATAAGATTGGAACCTCATGAAAGGGGAAAGCCACTTTCTTTTTATTAGTTTTTAATTCATTCATTAGTTCTAAAATTCATTGTCTGTATAGTGTTCTTGACTGAGCTCATTTCCAATCTGAGCTCTCTTCCCCACTGATACTGCATGTGCACACACATGTCCATATGCACATGTACACACACACACACACACACACACACAGAGTAGTCATTCCAGGTCTCCCATCCATCCCCCTATAACCACTCCTTGCCAAACTTAAGAATATGTATATGGCACTATGGCCGGGCACAGTGGCACACACTTGTAATCCCAGCAGCTTGGGAGGCTAAGGCAGGAGGATCGCGAGTTCAAAAACCTTGGCAAAAGCGAGGCACTAAGCAACTCACTGAGATCCTGTCTCTAAATAAAATACAAAATAGGGCTGGGATATAGCTCAGTGGTTGAATGCCCCTAAGTTCAATCCCTGGTACTGCCCTCCCAAAAAAGGTATATGGCACTATGGAAATAACCTAGGTGCTCTTCAACAGTTGAATGGATTATAAAAGACATGTGATATAATACACACACACACATACACACACACACACACACACATATATATATATATATTATACATATATATAAGATATATATATATATAATGGAATATTACTCAGCCTTAAAGAAGAATGAAATTATAGCATTTGCTGATAACTGGATGGAGCTGGAGAATATCACACTAAGTGAAGTAAGCCAACCCAAAAAAAACCAAAGGGCGATTGTTTTATCTGATATGTGGATGCTAATTCACAATAACGGGGTAGGGCTAAGGAAAATTAGAGTTACTTTAGATTAAGTAAAGGGGAGTGAAGCAAGGGGAGAGGGTATGGGAGTAGAAAGGATAGTAGAATGAATAAGACATTACCCCGTATGTACATATATAACCATATGACTGGTGGGATTCTACATTATGTATAATCAGAAGAATGAGAAATTATGCTCCATTTATATATGATGTATCAAAGTGCACTCTACTGTCATGTATAACAAATTAGTACAAATTTTTAAAGATTTTTTTAAAAAATAACATGTATGGCATTGTATTCCCAGAATAGGGTCTGGAAGGAAGAGTTGGGTGCTCATACTCTTCTTGCCCTGCAGAGTGGGACATGGCATAACCAGATTTTAATTACACAATGGACAAATTACTGTACATGATATACACAAACCCTAAATGCTGTTCAATAAGTGTCTTGCATGACCCTATTTTCTTCATAAGATTCTAATATTAGATAACAGTATTACTTAAGTGTCTAAGAATATAAGATGCTCACACTATAATTTTTTTTTTTGGCACTAGGGATTGAAGTCAGGGGCACTTGGCCACTGAGCCACATCCCCAGCCCTATTTTGTATTTTATTTAGAGACAGGGTCTCACTGAGTTACCTAGCGCCTCACCATTGCTGAGGCTGTATTCAAACTTGCAATTCTCCTGCCTCAGCCTCCCAAAGCTGCTAGGATTACAGGCATGTGCCACTGTGCCAGGCCACATTATGATTTTTGAATAAATGAACGTTAGAGATTGAGAGCTCATGACCCTCCTCCCACCACCAAATTAATATGCTGAAAATTAACCTTCATTGTGATAATATTTGCAGGTGGGGTCTTTGGGAAGTAATTGTGAAAGTAAATCCCTCACAAACGGGATTAATGCCTTTATAAGAGAGACTCCAGAGACCTCTTTAAGCTCCTTTCCATCATGTGATGGCACCCTTGTCTCTGACCTCTAGCTTCTGCAACTGTGAAAAATGAATTTCTGATGTTTATAAGCCACTCCATCTATGGCACTTGTTATAGCAGCCCAAACTGACTAAGATAACAACTATATTTAGCTTAGAAAAGAATGAACTATATATATTTCATATCTCTTTATAGTAATACATTTTCTCCCTTCCTCCCTCCCTCCCTCTCTACTTCTCCCTCCCTCCCCCCCTCCCTCCCTCTCTCTCTCTCTCTCTCTCTCTCTCTCTCTCTTTCTTTCGCAGTGAGGGGATTGTACTTAGGGCCTTGAGCCTTCTAGGCAAGCAGTCTACCAGAGAGCTATACTCCCAGTCCTAGTGATATACTTCTTGGTTTTAACTTGGTAAAATTTATAAACTGCTTAATTAACTCTTGTGATCTACAAAGTAAGAATTACCTTAAAAATAAGAGGATTTGAAAAATGCTGCAGTATATCTGAATGCTCTGAATATTTATTTATTTTTTAAGAGTAGGATTTATCCAAGTGAGAAGAAATGACACAAAGCTCCCATAAGGTGAGAGGAGACCTGAGAGGGGTTGTCCTAAATCTTATTTTCAACAAATATTTAGATAACTTTTTAATGTGCCAAATATAACTAATCTGATGCATTTTATAATTTCACGTAAAGTCACACTTAAGTCAGTTTTAAAAATTGAATGCTATCACTTACTAATCTATATTTTGAGATGTTTCAGCTTTATTTCTGATTAATTTAGTCTCGCTTAAATTTGGCTATTATTCCTAATCATTTTGAAGTTTCCCTATATCAAATACATGAGAATGTTTGGTAATCACTTAAATTATATAAAGGAGATTACTATTTAAAATAATCTTAGTTAAATCCCATTTGTGAATTCAATAAACCTGTAATACAAAATAAAACAATTCCTTCTAGAATCAAATCTTAAAATTCAGGCAGCAACCATTTTTAAATTAATAATAACATATATATGGCAGTTATGAAGTTATCCGAGTCAATTTCTCTTAGGTAATACCAGAGATACTGTAAATACTCAATGCTCTGTGCACAGCATTGAGCTCCAAAGTGGTGTTTAAAATAACTGCTGTGAACATGATCCCAAGTAAGCAAACACTATCTAACTGCTTGGAGAAATACTTGGCAATGATTTCACCAAAAAGCCTGGTTCCCTCACTAAATGATTATTGATCCCTCATACAGTGTACACAGCACACTGACTACCCTGATATCATGGAAATGTGATATAAAGAAAAGAAAGAAAATCCCCATTCTTGTCCAGGGTATTTGCAATTACTAGGAATAATTCGAAAAAAGAAAAAGAACTTATGGTTATCAAAAAAGAAAGGGAGATGAAGTATCAATCTTTTTTCTTGTTCATGTTATTGTTCCCACTGTTATTTATTTCATTGATTTTTGCCCTATGTTATTTTTTCATGCTTTTTAAAGTTTGCTCAGCTAACGCAGAATTTGTTTACAGTGAAGCCTTGGGAAAGAGGAAAGTAGCTGAGTTAGAAAAACTTTTGGCCTTCAGAACAGCACTTTGCCATCTGTTAGTGGAGGAAACAGCTGATACTTGTACTACTTTCGAAGTCTGATATCTTAGGGTCAGCCTGACTGGCTGTGCTGTAATGTGCTCTGGCAGAAAGCCAGACAGCAGGAATCAAGGCCACCTGACTTGGTGTTGGAGGAGGAGATCAGATGTGCTAATCAATGTTCACTCAAGGGTTCTCTGTGGTGTGTGGTGTACAGCACACACTAAGTACAGGGATCAGCTTGCCATGTATTTCCACTAGCCACCATTAAACACTATGTAATGCCTACTGCACTGACTTAGGTACAAGGGACATAATAAGAAAAAAGAGGGTTTTTTTCATTTTTGTTTTTGGAATGTTCAAGTTACTCTGCCTCTGGAGCTAAGACCTAAGTGTACAGGAGACAGGATGCTTTGTTTGTCTAGGAAAGACAAAACACTTATACCCAAAGTAAACACTGAAAGAATCATCTATAAGAAACTTATAGCTGGGCACAGTGGAGCACGCCCAAAATCCCAGCAGCTTGGAGGCTGTGGCAGGAGGATTAAAAGTTCAAAGCCAGCCTCAGCAAACCAAGGCACTAAGCAACTCAGTGAGACCCTGTCTCTAAATAAAATACAAAATAGGGCTGGGGATGTGGCTCAATGGTTGAGTGCCCCTGAGTTCAATCCCCAGTACAGAAAGAAAGAAAGAAAGAGAGAGAGAGAGAGAGAAAGAAAGAAAGAAAGAAAGAAAGAAAGAAAGAACTAACTTATATTGCTGTTTCTATGTCACATGAAATCATTTGTCACATGGCCTATCTTTCCGAATTTAGAGAGTATATCTGGGATTGTCGGCCTTAAAATGTAAACTATGTGATGTATATAAAATTCACACAATTTCAGCTAATACACAATAATAATTTCAGCTAGCTATCACACAGAACTTGCCCACATGGCCATCTCCACTAACAAGGATGTCTAGGAAGGCAAATGCTTTAAACTGAGCACATTACCATCCCAACCAAACTGAGATTCAGTTAATAAAGAATTGGAGAATTTGTTTATTCTTTTATCCCTGCCCCCTAGCTTTAGGGAATTCTTAAGAAAAACAAGATACACCTCTCCTTAAAAAAACAATTTTGATGAAAAACCTGCTTGTGTTTTCTTTTGTAAAATCCATATGAATTCATGGAGCTAACCACTGATGGAGAGCTACCCTGAAGAGAGACCTAAATATTAATCTATCATCAGAGATCACAAGTCTGTTTTCTATCCCTTAGGTGTTTAGAGGCCTGCTGTTTATTATTACCTTGAAAAGTAATCATATTAATGTAGGTCTCATGTCCCAGGATAACAG
The DNA here is from genome assembly GCF_021218885.2 of Marmota monax. Taxonomy (NCBI): domain Eukaryota; kingdom Metazoa; phylum Chordata; class Mammalia; order Rodentia; family Sciuridae; genus Marmota; species Marmota monax. Next base: position 1,639,462 of record NW_026695212.1, read on the forward strand.
CATCCTCCTTATGACCTGCAGCTTCTCATAATTAAGTCTAAAGCTTTACACCTCAGAGGTGTTTCAAAGCTCTGCACATGGTAGCATCCTTTAGTCCTCTAATTAGGATTTTCTATCTCGACCTGCCCTTTGCTTAGACTTCTGATTCAGATGTTTAATTGTGGAGGTGACAGTGCTAGGAAACTAAAGGCTAGTAGACCCAGCTCCTTCCCCACCTGCTTTACTTGGCAACTACTCCTCCACTCCACACATGGGGTACACAGAAGCTGCCATGTTTTTAAAGACCCTGATATCTTGTCTGTGATGGATATTTTTAAACAGTAAATCATTTATTCAATCTGGATAGTCAGAAACCTCTTCCAGCATTTTAAATTTTTGAGACATGAAAATATGTGAGTTGGCCTATGTCTAATAGTGGGAGCTGCAGAGAACTTAAAACAGGTGGTTACTTACTTGTCTGACCCATGGAGGACAAGAGATTCAGTGAGAGAAAATGAAGCTGATAACACAAACATTAGAGGAGGAGACAGAGAGCTCTGTGCATTCAGCACCTAGTTCCAGCTGTGCCTAATGCAGCTTCATTCTTACCATTCCTACATTACCATGGTTTGGTTTCTAAACTTTGCTAATTTTGTTCACCATTGTTCATCTAAAATTGAACATAAAGCCCAATAATTAGAATATGTCAGATTAGATAGATAAATAGGCCTCCATGTATATCTATTTCCCTATTTATCTGTCATCCACCTATTGAATGAGTGTTGAATCACAGAAGTTGCTCCAGTAATTCCAATAAATTCCTCTTTTAAAAAAAATTTTATTTATTCTACTTTGTTTTACATGACAGCAAAATGCATTTCAATTCATCATACACAACTGGAGTGCAATATTTCAATTCTCTGGTTGTACATGGTGTAGAGACGCACCATTCATGCAGTCATACATGTAGCTAGGGTAATAATGCAAATTCCTCTTTTAACCCAAGCTAGGTTTCTGACAATTTTAACAGAGTTCTAACCTCCATGATAACCTAAAACAACTACTGTAACCATTCATTAGAAAAAGTTTATTTTTCTAAAGTGGAGGAAAACAATGAGACTCAGTATCAGTGTTCTAGAAAATTTGGGAACCATATGTCAAAATATGCAGTGAAAACTATAGAGTCCAGAAGCACATGGATGGCTGTCACTGGAACTGCCTCTCCCTTAACCCTCCCAGTCATGAAGGCCATGCTCAGAATTTCACGTAGTGCCCTGCTACTAGACAGAGCCCTCTTCCAGAAGCTCAGAAATCACAATAACCTTGAGGATAACAGTAAAAATACATCAACATGTACTTCAAAACATGATTCATTATTACATGGATTTAGACCAGATCAAATTCCTACAAGTCCATATAAGGTAAGCCAGGCTAGATTGTAAAGAACATGATCATTCATTCATTAAGTACCTATTATGTCCCAGGCACTAGGTCAACACCAGAAATGTCTCAGTGAACAACAGTATTTAAGTCCCTGTTCTCATGGAGCTTACATTCTAGTGGGATGACAAACAACAGTAAACATGTAATTGCAGATTTCAAAAGTGCTATGAAATAAACTCACATAAAGAAAGCTGTACATTTTTTGTCAGATAGTGGTATATTCTTAACCAGGTGATCAGGCAAAACCTCTCAGACATGGGGTCATTTAAGCTAAGACTTGAAGGATAAGAAAGTGGGCCAAGGGGAAAGGACAGAGCTTGGGCTGTGCTCTAGCCTTTGTGATAAGTAAGAGGTGAAGCTGGAGCAGTGTATCAAGACTAGGTCTTGCAGGGATGTTTAGTCAGTACAATGTTTTATTTTTTTGTGTAATAGAATGCCATCATGGACATTATAAAAAGATCAATTTGGCTTTCAATGTAGATAATAGATAGTGAGGCAAAGGTGGGGTGGTACCAAGGAGGAGTAAGTAGTTAGAGGTGTTCAGTTTTGCAAGTGACAGATTATCATGGCCTATACCAGGATATCTGAAGTGGAAAGAGACAATTTAATGGATGGATAAGAAATACATTTTGAGTATAGAACTCAGGAGTCTCAACAATCCAAGAGAAAATTGATGTCATTGTAGATTATCTACACCAGTAATTCCCAAACCTTTGTAGCTAGTTAACAAAATCATCTAGACCTGAAGAAGTCATGGCCTTTTGCAATTAATCCAGGTCGGCTTTATTTCCACACTCCAAATGACCTGGGCTGCCTCCTCACATGGCCTCAAATGACCTGGGCTGCCTCCTCAGCATGTGTTAAGAGGGTAGACTAATCTCAAAGCCGTAACAACACTTAAGAAAGAACTGGGTGTCCCAGGTTCGGGTTTACTGACAAGCAAATTCAAGTCCCTATAACCATTCTAACCTCAAACAGCAGGAAGGTTTGGGAAAATGAGCTCTTATATTCAATTGACTTCTCAAACTAAACTTGTTTTAGATATTTAACATTGTTAAGAAAATTTTTTAAGTGTGTGGTTTTGTCTTTCGTAAAAGGCAAAATAGTAGGCATCCATGAATTTTTGATAATTAGTGGGTCTTTCTGAGCTTTAGGATTATCTTCATTAACAGTTAGGAACTGGACTTGGTAAACTGGCCTGAAAGAGCAGACTCCTAACAGCAGAAGCCAAGAGGGTGTGGCTTTAGTGCCTCTTACTCCCCAGGATCTCCAACAGTCCTCCCCAGAATGAGCCATGACAAATAAATATCAACACTACATAAAAGCAATGTAGTTGTGACCACTGGGGGAAAAAGAGCCGCCCCAAATAAACATATGGTCTAAGTAAATGAGTTCCCTAATCTCCCCTATTGCTACCCAAAGATCCTCTTTTATGGAAATTCCAGAATGACCCCGGGCTCCAGGAAGTATCTAATACTAGTCCAAATTCTTCCCCATATATACTAGTGTAAGCTTAAAATTCTACTAGTTTTTCCTCTGCTTCCAGCAAAGATGAAGTAGTAGGGGCCAGAAAAACACTCCCACCTGAAACAACCAAAAACGGGAAAAAGTACGCAAAAATAGCTTTCAAAAGACATCAGGCAGCCGGGTGTGGTTGGTGCAGGCCTGTAATCCCCACAGCTCGGGAGGCTGAGACAGGAGAATCTCTCGTTCAAAGCCAGTCTTAACAACAGCGAGGCGCTAAACAGATCAGAGAGACCCTGTCTCTAAATAAAATACAAAATAGGGCTGGGGATATGGCTCAGTGGTCGAGTGCCCTAGTTATTGTCTTGAAAAAGTTTTCCAGACCACAGTTAGGGGAAGGGACAGATAGAGATATTGATTGTGGTGATAGTTTCATGGGTTTATATGACAAAACAGGTATACACTGTTTATTATATGTCAATTATACCTCAGCAGGGCTGTTAAAATGAAATCCCACTGAGAGGTAACCATTTTAAATCTTATTATTATTATTATTATATTTTCATACTGTGTAGTTAGTAAAAACCCAGGCACAAAATCTTACAGGACCAGCAAGGATATTGACTAGGAAGTCAAGAGAAAGTATAGAGATGCGGGAAAGAGAGCAGGATGGAGGAAATGTTAACAAACTTGACCACTTGACCAGTGTGTTGAGAGCTGGAGCCAGCAGGGGCAGTCACAGGAAAGGCATGGTGGTGACTTTAGTTGCCACCATAAATGAGCAGCATTACTGGCATTTAGTGGACAAGAGTCAGAGAAGCTTAATTCCCACAATGTGTGGGACCACTTCACATGATCATGAATGGTGCACCATGAAATGCTAATAACACCCCACTGGAAATTCTTAGTATAAAGAATTCAGTTAGACTAGCTGTTGTCCCTTCCTTAATGTCACCGTTATCTTTATAATGTGTGTTTTGAGGTTTGCAATGCTAGCAGAATATTTATGAGCCAATAAGATTTTCTGATGTTTTAGTCTCTATATAATCAGAATCTCCAAAGCCCTGAGAAAGCTGACAGAAACACAGAGAATGTTTCTATAGCTAACTCTTTAAACACTTTTAGGAAAATTACAGTTATTGTAGCCAATTTTTGACCAGTTGTCTTGTCCAAATAGTTAGTTGTAAGATTCTAAAATTAAATTTTTTTTGGGGGGGGGGTGGGTGGGAGCGGTGCTGGGGATGAAACTCAGGGCCTTACACATGCTAGACAAGCATTCTACCACTGAGACAAATCCCCAGCTCCAAAATAACTGTGTTTTTTTTTTCTTTTTGAGATGGGGTCTTACTATATTGTTGCACAGGATGGTCTTGAACTTCCAGACTCAAATGATCCTCCTGCTTCAGCCTCCTAAGTAGCTTGGACTACAGGAACATGCCACTGTGCTTGACTCCCAGACCCCAAATAAAGCATTTGAGGTTAAAATTCTATAAAGCAAATGGTGATGTGTTTCCAGTAAGGGGGAAAAATTTGCAAACCTTTTTTTTTTCATGCATGAGAAAAGAAGTTATAATAATTTAGGATTAGAAGAGAATTTATAGATCCGCTTGTTCAAACAGTGACTGAAAGTGCAGTGAGAAAAGGCAAGCTTTTCCTAGCAACCTCAGCATGCAGTATGGTCACCACAGGCCTCTGAAGACTCCCCAGGCAGGACTTCACTTTTCCTGTACAGCATTTTGCAGTGTTTTCCTAACATGGATCTCTCTCCTTGCCATGCCTCTCTTTCAGGACCCCAAATTAAATTCATTTTCTCTATGCCTACAAATCCCATGACAGACAGCTCTCAGAATCTTATGCTCTCCTCTTTTTTCTAATGTCTAGATTCATAATTATATAATAGTATCATTCTTGAAGTTATGCAACTTGGGAATCTCCTTATACCCAGATTTCTCTCTCTCATTACAGACTGAAATTTTAACTCCAGATGAATTTCTCCACCGGAGGACACCCTCTAGGATCTCAGGCTTACTCTGTCTCAAACTTAATTAAAAAATATTGATTGGGCCTGATCCCTCTGCATCCTTATTTCTTTGCAAGGCATCACCACTCAATTACCCCAGCTGCAAACCACAGTGGTTTCTCTCTCCATCTTTCCCATTTTTCAATCAACTGCAGTCTTGTAGATTCTGCCTTTGAAATGTTCCTTCCATCCCTTTTTCTTTATTCTTGCTACCTCCACCCCAGTTCTGGTTCTCACTACTTTCCACTAGTCTTTGATCTTTCCTTGCTTCAAATTCATTTTAAGCACAACTGTTAGATTATTTTTTCTGTAGTAATGATTTCTATCATATCCTCCTGGTTGTACTTTGAATAGTTTTCTCAATTTCTATGAAATGAAATGTAAAATCTTCATCAGGCCTTTTAAGAACCTCCAAAATATGGGCCCAGTTGCACTTTTCAAAGACTGCTAGACTGCTTACTGTTCCTAATATGTTTTCCATTTTTACCTTCCTTTATCTTAGTTTACACTATTCCCACCATTTGCTATGTCCCATTCCATGTACACTACCCCTTTACGAACTGTCATCTGACATTCTGACTTCTACCCAAACTGAATATAATCTTTACCCTCTTTAAATCTCTTTGACACTGCTCCAAATCTTTTAGGACCTTTAGCATGTTTATGTTGTATTATCTTTGTGCAAATGTAACATCCTGGTTAGGGTTCATTTCTGAAGGATAGAAATTATACTTTACTCATCCGTGTACTCATCATAGAGCCTAACATTGTGTCCTGCACAGACCCAGAGCTCAATCAGTGTTTTTAAATTCAGTTTTAATTATTTATTTATTTATATTTAGACCTTTATATAGTCCATGGAAATTAGAAAAAAATAGATTCTTTTGCATTTGAATTCAGGAGAAAGTTCTCTCAAAATACCTTCTTCATCATTACACGTATGAGATATATAGAACTCAGTTCAAAGCCATTAGAGAAAAAGCAAAAAGAAAAACAAATTGCAATATGAAATAACTTTTGACTAACAAGTTAAAAACATACTCTAAACAACAATCTCACCTGAGAGAGGATTCATTCAGACTTCTACATTTTTTGCTTCTCCAAAATATAAGGCCATTATTCTCTTCCTTGACTTAAAAAAATTAAAAAGGCATTTGATTATTAATTAAACAAGTTGGTTGGGTTTACAAAGAAAACCTAGCCACATGTTTTCATTTGGTGACCATTCATAAATCCTCATCAAAACTTGCAAGTTGTCCAAGAATACAGTTGGGCACCATGATAGAGCAAAAAACCTTCAGCTCTGACATTAAAATGTGCTCAAATTCAGACCTTTCCCATAATTTCCTATGTGAACTTTAAAGTTACTTTGTTGCTCTAGCCTCAGTATCTTAATTTGCAAAATTAGGGCACATCCTGAATAGAACTCCTATATCTCAGAAATAATACCAAGAATGGAAAAATGGTATGACATCAAATTAAAAATCTTCTGTACAGCAGAGGAAACAACAATATGAAGAGAGAGCTTCATGTTGGGTTAGGATTAGGGTTAGCTCAGTAGAACTGGTCACATTTCAAGTACTCAGTGGCCACAGATAATATTATTATACATAATAATGCTAGATATAAAACATTTCTAGGATATACCTGAAATTAGTATTTAATAACCCAATCTACGAAAGACCTTGAACAACTAATACAGCTCACTACTTTCATTCTGTTCCCATCAGTACTGTCCATTTAAAGTTTTCTATAGTTTGGATCTGGAATGTCTCCCAATGGCCCACTGTGTTAAAGGATGCATCCCCAGCTCATGGCACTGTTGGAAGGTGGTGGAACATTTGAAATGTGGGGCTAATAGTAGGACATTAGGTATCAAGGACATGTCCTTGAAGAGAATATTGGAACCCCAGCCTCTTTCTTCCTCTTTACCACCATGAGGTAAGCAGCTTGTTTTACTATGTGCTCCCCTCCATGACATGCTATCTTGTCACAGGCCCATAAGCAACAGTGTCAACTGTCCATAGCTGAAACCTCCAAAACTGTGAGCCAAAATAAATCTTTCCTCCTGATGATTTATATCAGATGTTTGTTATAGTAAAAGCTGATCAACGGAGTTTAAAAGCCATCTCTTTCATAAAATGTAAAAAGTATGACTCAAAGTGCTAACCATACTCCATATAAGAACACATGTATACTAAAAAAAAAAAAAAACTTCCTTTTCTCTATATTTCTGAAAAAGTTGGACCTAATTGGGAATCCTGTGAAAGTGTGATCATTTAAACTAAGTATTGTTACTACAAATGACTTGCAATTTTGAACTTACTTTGTTCAGATGATTGAGTTGACTGGTGTGTGGTCACTTCTGCCATATGACAAAAATATTCCCTAGGCTTTCACCCAAGAGGCTTGGAGTCAGTCTTAATAATTATCTTTATTTAAATACTCAGTAGTTAATGCTTGGTGCTTCTCTAGGCATGATATCATCCTTATTAACATTAAGGATTTCGGTAATGACAATAAAATAGGTTTGAGCCTATATCTTGCTTCAGGATCACATATTACAAAATGTCTAGAGGGTGAACCATGGGGTCCTATGCAATATCTAAACCAAGGAACCAAGAGTTTTGAGGAAAACAAAATATAGCACACATCACTACTGGAATGATGGGAAAGGTTTTTTTTTCTTCTTCTTCCTCTAATATGTGCTATGGCTCCATGTAATCATGATAGTTTTGTGTTTCAAAAGCTCCTGCACAAAAGTTTCAGATGGTGCTTTTGGGTATGAAAGTAAAGAAAAGGTAGCAAATGGTGTGATCTATGTGTGTACACAAGATAAATTCTTCATTGCTTTAACATCATTTGCAAGGTTTCTAGGAATTTAAATTTCATAAAACCTATATATATTGTACTGTATTCTTTCAACGTGTAGTTTGATGTTCCTATATATGTTGGGGGGGAAATCCAAGAATAATTATGCTTGTGAACAAGGGTAAATATGCATTTAAGGCAACTAACACCAGTTGCACACCCTAATTAGTGCAACAAGAGACCTGGTAAGCAACCAGGGATTTGATAAGCCTACTAATTACAACAACTTTTACAAACAGTTTCCATGCCCTAGCATGTCAGTGCTTATCCATGAAAGTATACAAATAAAATTTGCCCACATTTTGTAGCTCTTCAATAATCCAAGAGGCTCTGAGTTTGACCAGAAGTGAAGTCTAGTGAACAATGAAAGACTAATAAAGGCTAGTCTGTCTACACTGGCTAGACACCAGAAGTAGAAGGGCTTATCCATGTGCCCCCTTGGACCTTTATTCTTCCATTCGTCTATGCAAAGGAATCAATCCTGATGGCAGACTCCCTTAAGTCAGCCATCCAGCTGTGTGCCCAATCCTGGCCATAACATTCCAGGTAATACAGTGACTACAGAGATGAGGAAATTGAGGTTCAAAAGTTTAAGTGATTTGCAGAAGATCACAGTCAGGAGATGTAAGAACCAGGATTTAAACCTGACTTAGCCAAGTCCAAGTTCATGCTCCATTTCTCTGCTTTTCACTAATTCCCAGTCATAGAGGTAGATACCTTAAAGGACTCTCATATATTTCTAGGTACATCTATATCTATATATCTTTATCTCTAAATATCTGACTATTTTTATTCACAACACTTTGACATCAAATTAGTGAGGTTGTTTACCTTCACCCAAAAACCAATCCTTCAATTCTCTGAACACCAAATGGTGGTCCTATAATTCAATTCAGTTCTGACACTAACTATCTGGAATTAGCATACACCACATAGGTTAAGGACTCAGTCACAAAAGACTGTCCCCACTTCAGATAGGTGTTCCCCCCTGAAGAGGGCCAGAGTAAGCCATTTCTAAATAATCCACATTAGCATATTGGCGATTTTGACCAGATAGTACTTGAAAAATAGTAGATATGCGAAGGGCTCACTGACCTACTTTAAAGTTGGGACATAAATTTCCCATGAAAAAAATTTAACCTTGCTACCCTACCCCATACCTAGAAAAGAACATTCTTATCCCTAGAGATAGGGAGCTGACACTAAGAAGAATCTGCACAAACTTAGTAAAATAACCTTTATCTTTCATTAGATTCCCCTATATATTTTCTGGTCACTTTCCTCTTGACAACAGCACCTAGCTAAATAAAACCCCTTTGATTTGTCTTTTCACAGCTCCACAATTTATCATTCTTTGTCAAGATAGTATATAAGCTTTTAGGTCTGTCTTCTTTTGGGGATCTCCATTTCTCTTCTATGAATCTTCCATTGCCATGTAAAATGATGAACATCAAATTAAACTTGCATGTTTTTCTCCTGTTAATCTACCTCTTGTTGATTCTCAAAGCCAACCACAGAGAGTAGAGAAAAAGTCTTTCTTTCCCCATGCAACCCTCCACCTCAGGTTCAATAATTTGCAAAAACAGTTCATGAAACTCAAGAAAGTGCTTTACTTACTATTACCTGTTTATTAGGAAGGATGCAAATCCCAAGCAGCCAAATGGAAGAGATACACAGGGCAACATGTTGGGGGTGGGTGTTCAAAGCCTCCCTGCCTTCTCCCAGCACACCCCTCTCAATGACTTCCATGTGTCACCAACCTGGAAGCTCTCCAAACCCAGTTGGCTTTCCAAACCCCATCATTCAGGAGTTTTTTTGTGGAAATTTCATTAGGTAGTCAGTGATTGATTAAATCATTGGCCATTGATGATTAACTCAGTCTCTAGACCTTCTCCCCTCACTGGAGGTCAGGGTAAGAGTGAAGGTGGAAAAGGACTGAAAATTCCAATTCTCTAATCACATAGTTAGTTCCTCAGACAACCAGCCTCAATCCTGAAGCTACCAAGAAGCTAACCAAGTGTCACTTCATTAACTTGAACTCAGGTATCATGGAAAGGAGTTTGTTATGAGTAACACTATTCCAATCAGGCCCATTACTTGGGAAATTGCAAGGATCTTCAAAGCTCTGTATCAGAAACAGAGGGCAAAGACCAAATACACAATTCTTATTGTATCACTCTCTCTCTCTCTTTGAAGATCATGAAAACAAACACTGTTATTGCACTATATATTATATTCTACATTTATCCACTTTTTCTTGGAGTTTTTAAACTTCTTCACAAGAAAAGCCCCAAATGTGAAACATAAAGGATGGCAGTTCTGGTAGCATCAGGTGAATGCCAGGAGCCCTGACTCCTTGTCCTCCCCTTCTCTCCCCACCACACCATGGACCTTCCAGCTGTCTTTGGGCACAACAGGAAAATCACCAGCAACAGACACTGAGTTCTTTAAGGACAAGATTGATCTAGTCATGTATTATAGTTGTTGGGTGGTGACAAAGATTCTTTCCTTAACCAAACGCTCCTCAGATTCTTCTAAGCTTTTCAACTAGGCCTCAACTTTTAGACTTCTATATTCTCTGCATTGTTCAGTTTTAGCTAAACTGTAGAGTTATATATACTAAGGTCTCTTTTTCCCTATTTCAGTAGTCCTGAGTAAAATCTGTTTTTACCATCTTAACTATTATTCAGCTCTGGTTTTCCTTGATAGTGAAGATTCCTAACAAATATTTCTGAATGAAAAATAAGTGCTCTTGATATGTTAGCCATAACTATTTGGGCAGGACCTCATGGCTTTCCTTGCTGGCTATAGAGGCAACTATCAAGGAGTATCCTAGAGGAAAGTTCACATTCCTTCAGGTTTCTCACTGTACTTCTTTACCAGGTTTGTTGTGGTTGAAATCTGTAGATGTCAATATGATTATTAAAATTAAATAAGAACTGACCAAATGGAATCTAAATTATAACTCATTCTTTAAAACAAACAAACAAACAAAAGCAAAAACTTGGGGCTAGGGATGTGGCTCAGTGGTAGAGTGCACACCTAGCATGCATAAGGCACTGGGTTCGATCCTCAGCACCACATAAAAATAAAAAATAAAGATATTGTGTCTACCTAACACTAAAAAATAAATAAATAAAATAAAATAAATAAAAAGCAAAAACTTACTGAATACAGTTCTCTTTCCTCCTTTATCCTTTTGTCCTGCCTTATTTCCTTTCTCCCTCCAAGCTTTCCTTCCTTTCCACATACCCTAAATTTATTGCAAATTGTGCCCAGCCACTGAGCTGCTGATAATGGATTGGTCAGTTCATCTTCAATTTACAGAACATTGGGTAGCTTTTCTACCTCATAAAGAAACTGATCTTACATCATTTTGAGAAATATATTCCATACCTTTTTTGTTGTTAGCATTGGCATGATGAAATGGAATTATTAATTTCCTGACACCTTTTGATTTTTCACACTCTTTTTTCAAAACAGTTGAAGAATAGATGATACGAATGTGTTGGTTGATTTCTCTATCAGGTGAACTCAAAAATTCTGGGTAATCATCAACCTGAAAAATAAAAGTAATCAAACTCATTGAAGACAAATATAACTGCTTACCCATTTGGGAATAATAAGTCCCCCAAAGGTAAAGGCAAGTTTAAACTGCATTCTTTCTTTTCATATTTCCACTGGTACAAATGAGTAGTAACATACTTTCATTTGTTAAAGTATATCCCACTCCACTTTTCATTTTGAAAATAGATCTCAAAATATATAATTAATTGGGTTTAAATAGGATTTTTCTATATAGCAGCCAACGTCCTGCAACAGTCTACAGAGATTCTGTAAGTACAAACATCACTATGGGAACTATTGGAAATGTGTTCTGCTTCCTCCAATTAAATCAAAATCTAATTTTGATTTAAAAAGAAAAAGGTCTCAATAAATACTGAGGACTTTTAGATTTTCTTTCAATAACTTACTTCCTTTTTCATGAAAGAAAGCAACAATATCTGATTGGAAATCTAAGAGTAAATCTAGAGAACCATACAGGCATATTTCAAAACATTAATTCAACAATCAGGAGAGATTCCACTATAGCCTTTTTCAAGAACTTAGAATTCAGATTAAAATATTTCACCATTTCATCTTTCTCTTTGTCACAAAGAAAGAAATATCAAATAATTATAACAATTTAAAATTCTAATTCAGAGTAACTGAAGAAAAATAGATCAATGAAAACTTATCAGGATCTACTTAAATTTAATATATAAAAATTACTTTTAAGGTATACCTCATGTTAGATGAAAGGCCCTGAGTTTGATCCCCAGCACTGCAATATATATATATATATATATATATATATATATATATATATATAATAAAAAATAAATACATCATATTTAAATATATATTAAAAACAAAATATATAAATATATCTTTATAAATAAACATACATTTTTTTCAAAATATAGAAAATAATTCATAGAGTTAATGAAACATAGCCCAATGTAGGTCTTCAGAGGATGTGCTTTAATTAATAATGACATTTTATAGTTAGTAAAGGAATTCTCTTGTGCATAGGAGTCTTCAGAAATGCCTTAACTTATTTCAAACTTTCATTCTCTAGAATTTTAAATGCCTTTTTATTATATATGATCATTTTAAATAAAAATAGAAAATGCATGTAAAAACAGAGAAGAAAACAGAAAACCATTATATATAATTCCACCCCACACCCCAGTACTTGGGATTGGGGAATTGAACCCAAGGCAAGCTACCACTGAGCTACATCCCTAGCCTTTTTAAAACTATTATTATTTAATTTTGAGATGGCATATTGATTAAATTGATGAGGCTGATATTGAACTTGCAATCCTCCTGCCTCAGCCTCCTGAGTAGCTGGAATTACAGGAATGTATGACCACAATTGTATTTTATAATATCTCAGATTGAAGATAATTTAAATCCTTGAACTGATATGAAATTGAGTTATTTAAAGTACAATCATAAGATACCAAGATAATTTCTAAGAGAAAATACTGAAACATTGGCTACTTAAGTATAATTTTAAGTATATATACTTCTGCTTCTTATTTTTATATTTATAGAGAAGCTATGTTTTGGTCATTTTAATGTATGTGCTTCTTTACAGTGGTTCCACTCTTGCAAAAGAGGTTTTTTGTTTTTGTTTTTGTTTTTGTTTGTAGCTATAACCCTCAGCCCTGAAAGCAGGTTACTTTTTACATCCATTTTTTAAAATATTTTTTAGTTGTCAATGGACCTCTATTTTATTTATTTATAAGCAGTGCAGAGAATCAAACCCAGTGCCTCATACATGGTAGCACGTGCTCTACCATTGAGCCACAACTCCAGCCCCCTCTACATTCATTGTTAAATGTTTTGTTGCCAAAATTCATATGCAGCAAAAATGAACACACACAAAAAAAACAAAAAACCCAATCAATAAATGGGCTAAGGAGCTGAACAGACACTTCTCAGAAGATATACATTCAATCAACAAATATATGAAAAAATGTTCAACATCTCTAGTAATTAGAGAAATGCAAATCAAAACTACTCTAAGATCTCATCTCACGCCACTCAGAATGGCAGTTATCAAGAATACAGACAACAATCTGTTTGTGAGGATGTGGGAGGAAAGGCACACTCATACATTATTGAAGGAAATGCAAATCAGTCCAAGCAATCTGGAAAGCAGTACGGAGATTCCTTAGAAAATTTGTAATTGGGGGGGGTGGGGGGGGGGCGCTGGGATCGTGGCTCAGTGGTAGTGTTCTTGCCTAGCATGTGTGAGGCACTGGGTTCCATTCTCAGCACCACATACAAATAAATAAAATAAAGGTCCATCAACAACTAAAAAATATTTAAAAAAAAGAAAAAGAAAAAGAAAACTTGGAATGGAATGACCATTTGACCCAGCTATCCCACTCCTAGGTCTATACCCAAAAGACTTAAAATCAGCTACTATAGTAATGCAGCCACATCAATGTTCATAGCAGCTCAATTCACAATAGCTAAACTGGAAGCAAGCTAGATGCCCTTCAATAGATGAATGGATAAAGAAACTGTGGTATACATACACAATGGAATATGACTCAGCATTAAAAAAGAGAATAAAATAATGGCATTTGCAGGTAAATGGATGGAGCTGGAGAATTTCATGCTAAGCAAAGTAAGCCAATCCCAAAAACACAAATGCCAAATGTTCTCTCTGATAAGCGGATACTGATCCATAAAGCGGGGAGGGGGCATGGGCAAAATGGAGGAACTTTGGGCAAAGGGGAGGGAGGAATGGGGGCAGGAAAGATGGTGGAATGATATGAACATCATTACCCTAGGTACATGTATGACTGCACATATGGTGTGATGCTACATCATGTACAACCAGAGAAATGAAAAGTTGTGCTGTAATTATATAAAATGAATCAAAATGCATTCTGCTCTCATATATACCTAATTAAAATTAATTAATTAGTTAAATTTTAAAAATGTTTTGTTGCCACTTTGACTATACAGGTAATGAAATATGATTTCTAATTTAATTAACCATATTAACATCTTTAAATATGTTTTGCAAAACTATAGTATTATATAACTATTTCAGACTAAATTTAGGTTCTAAAACCATTGCTTTCTCTTAACCAAGAGTCCAAATCTCTTCTGATAACCTCTGAACTTTTACCTTCCCCAAGTCAGATTCTAATTATAAGAAATCAATATATAAAATTTTCAGGATATCTTTTACCTCTAAAATATCCTAGAGATTTTCTGGAGGTTTCCTAAGAAAATCACAAAGACTCTTTCTTTCACCTTATAAAAAGAGAAGTGTTGAAACAGCTTATTTGGTCTATTTACAATTGTAAATTCCATGGAAAGAGTTGTCAAGTCAGAAGAGATGCTCAGCCTTCCTTAGGTTTAATTTGTATAGTTAAGTTGTTATAGTATAAATATTTTAGAAATTGCATGTTTTATGGGAAATCTCTGGGGATTTGCTAATGTTCTTGCCGCCCATTTGTCAGGGTCTTGGTGGTGCTTCGCTTCATCATATTAGACAACTGGAATGGATGCTACCAGTCATAATTTCAGTCATGCAGAATGCTGACTTGGCCACAGCCTTGCTTTTAATTTGCATATGCCATTTTCTATTCTAGTAAATTTTTTGAGGGATTATTTTGGTCTTATTAATGTAGTTAGTGAAAAATACAAATATCAAATTCCTTCTTCAACTCTCTTTATTTATATTCTTTTCTTATGCTTATTCCATTCTTGGCTTATATAAATGTTGTATCTTAGTATTATTATGTCATGTTTCATTGTAAATTGTGTTCATCAGATGTAACATTTACTGATTTCTTTGAAAACAGGCTTAGTGACTGTCCTTAGAGATATTTTTAAAATGTTTTTGCAAATTTATTATATTTGCTCTGCATGACACAGGAATACCCAAATTTTCCTGTCAGTTGCCTTAATCTTATTATGACCCTCTTCAAAACTTTCACAATTAAATGTTCTCAGAAATAAACTAACCACAGTCATTTGAATTATCTGACTTTTACAGATCATTTTGGTTTTACTCGAATGCTGGCTTGAGGGTTCAACTCTAAGCAAAAGATCACTTGTCTTCAACAAAGGATGGTCACAAAGCCTCCTGGAAAAGGATTAAACCAGTACTTTAAACTACTAACACTTCAAAGCTGTGCGGACATGGCTTAGACATGTCTCAGACCACACCTGAGTCAGGATGTCTAGCACTGTATTTAGGTCAATGAGTAGATGACTTCATGAGACTTCTAACTCAAGATTCAGCAGAGCAAGAATTAACTTTATAGAGTGAAGGAAGTTGAAAAAGAAAATTTTATTGTTGTTGTTTGGTTCGTCATAAAGTTATGAATAATGTAGCCAGAGCATAAGGATACTGGAAATTGGAATATTATTGATATTTTTTTAGTGTTCTATTCTGGGGACATAAAAGGAAGCTGTTTCTTAAATTATAACCCATATGTAATCCATTCTGCTTTTGAAAACTGAAAATTTTTAAATATCTGATTTTCCTTTACTCTCCAAAATACAGAAACTTGTACTATATTCAGTAAGAATCTGCCTTCCTTTTTATACCAGGACATAATTGGCCACATTGACTGTATAACCAATGGCTTACATGAAGTATCATATATAAGAAGGTTGTTAATGTAGCAAGGAAGAGCAAGCCACATTAAGATCAAACGTTGTTGGTTCTTATGAAGCCAGTGCTTACAAACCCCTCTGCCCACCACCACCCAGAAAATAGCCCTCATATTTGCTCAAAGAGTCCCAGCCTTACAAAGTGAGACATTTTTAGGACCTCAAGAAGAAATTTTTGGGACCTCAAAATTCACTCAAATTTATAGGTACTGCTAGAGAAGTCTGGTAGTTTCTTTGGCTTGGTTTCTCAGCCTTAGGATAGCAAACAGTAGAGGCTTTTGAAGGGCTAACTTGACATCCATTGTGAAGTTTTAGAACCTAAATTTAGTCTGAAATAGTTATATAATACTATAGATTTGCAAAACATATTTAAAGATGTTAATATGGTTAATTAACACTTGCTGTACCTATGTACCCAATTAGGCTAATTTAAGAGAGCCTTATTTTATAAATAAGAATCATCTTTTCTTTGATATTATTATGATGGTGGGACTGGGAGGAACTTTGAGGAAAATTTGTGAAAGACTGAGTTGTAGGAGGAGAAGTTGGTATTTTGTTCAGCTCACACATCCGATTATGTGTGCTTTTCATTGTCTTTGAGCTGTTTCATAATGCTGTAATTTGTATAAATGTTATTGTACTTTAAAAACATAGAAAGTTAAATTTTCTGTGTGATATGTCTGTAAACTTTTCCTCTTATTTCTTCCTTTGATTGATGCTTGGAAATGCCTTCTACACCCTGAAAACAGATAAATATTCTCTTCTATTTTTTTGTACTACTTTATAGCTTCCTTTTTTACAGTTTGTTCTCCAATTCTTCTAGATTCCATATGACTATACCTTAGAACCTTAATCTAACTAGCTATGACTCCACGTGTATTTAGTACTAATCTGAGGAAAACTATACTTTAAGTAAAGAAAAAATGCAAATAAATATGCAAATATTTCTGAGCCAGATTGCTAACTATAAGTTTTGATGGGAGACAAAGCATAATTTAAATAATAACTATACAGTTTGTGGAACACAACACATAAATGATCTTAAAAAATCCTCACTACAAGCCTATAAGGTGGTTATTAACACCATTTTGCAAATGAGGAAACTGACGTTTAAAGGGAGTCAAGTTCACAAAACTAGTAAATGGAAGAACTAGGATGGCAAGACAAAGCTGTATGACTACAAAGCCAGTTTTATGAAAGCAACCAAGATTCTAAGGTGGGAATTATATCCGTGAGAGAAAAGAGAGCATCTGCAGAGCCTTACTTATGGGAATGAGATATATCTACATAAATATGTAATTTTCTATGTATTTCATTAAGAATATTGCTTAAAGATATTCCAAAGAATTCATACTTTGTAAAGGTAGTTGCTAGTAAAACTACAAGAAATAATAAAAGGGGTCCTTCAGGTTAAATTAAAAGGACCCACTACTAGGGAGGCTAAGACAGGAGAATTTTAAGTTCATGGCCTCTGCAACTTAGTGAGACCCTGTTTTTAAAAAAAATAATAATAATAATAGCTGGGGATGTAGTGCAGTTGTAGTGCTCCTGGGTTCCATGCCCAGTACTGCAAAATAAATAAATAAATAAATAAATATTTAAAATATGTTAATTGGAGGGCTGGGGTTGTGGCTCAGTGGTAGAGCACTTACCTAGCTTGTGCAAAGCCCTGGGTTCTATCCTCAGCACCACATAACAATAAATAAAGACATGAAAACAATTTTTATTCATTTTTATTCATTTTTGCATCTTTAGTTCCTGATAATTCATAACTTTAGTGGAATGCACCATACAAAATTTAATATCCACTCAGTAGAGGCATACCAAATAGAAAAAGTCTATATAGATCAACAGGCTGCAGTTTGGAGGTCAGTACACTTAATAAGATATTAAGTAGTACAAGGCAGATCTAGCAAGAGATAAATTGTTTACATCTTTCAACTTCCATGGTCCTTTCCAGATTTAATATCCTCTACCCACAGTAAACTTTAACTCTCCAGTTTCCAATAAAAGAAGGAAAGTAATTAATTAATTATAATTCAATTTGTTACCAGTTCCAAGAATATAAGAGAGGACCAATGTCAAACCCAAAGGATTGACTATATTGATAAAATGGCAAATACATGGAAACATTTTGAGTAGATTTCCCTCAAATTAAACCACATTAGTTGTTATGGTTTTGATATTAGATATCTCCCAAAAGTTCATGTGTTAATGCAAGAATGTTTGGAAGTGACATGATTAGATTATGAGAACTGTAACCTAATCAGTGGATTGATCCATTTGATAGATTAATAATTCAAATGGATAACTAGATAATACTTATAGGTAGGTGAGGGAATGGCTTGCAGAAGTAAGTTCCCAGAGGCATGCCCTGGAGGATTATATTTTATTCCTGGCTCCTACTGTTCTTTCTGCTTCCTGGCTACCATAAACTAAGCAACCTCCTCTGCCATACCCTTCCACCATGATGTTCTACTTCACCTTGGACCCAGAGCAATGAATCTGTCCAACCATGAACTACACTTCTGAAACCATGAGCCCAAAATAAACTTTTCCTCCTCTAAATTGTCCTTATCAGGTATTTTGGTCACAGTGACAAAAAGCTGACTAACACATTAGCAATTACTTATGTCACATTGTACATAAGTTTAGTCTTAAGTAGAAGCTATTTTTATATTTGGAACTTGGCAAATCCTCCAATTATCACAATTTACAAACTGATTATAGTCTCCACCAGAGTTTTTTTCCCCCCATTATATTCCACCTGTATTGATTCCTAAGGAAGCGTGAGCAGATAAGCTGTTTATAGAATCCATGAATATTTCTGACATGAAATGACCCAACCACATATTCTAAAAGTAATTCCAGTTTTAAGAATTGGGAAGTACCCTATCAAAATAGTAAAGGCTCACTAGACTATTTCAATGTTAGATTTGAAAAATCATTACCTCAGGGCTAAGAGTGACATCTGAGAAAGACTAAGAGAAAAAATATTTCAAGCCTTGGTCCTGTAAAAGGGATGCAGCATCTCACCTCGGTCTTTTCAGCCAAGCTTATCCTTGAGCTTTATCAGTAATAGTAATGACACCGTCCTTGGCTTTGAAGGACAAAGAGAGCTACGGTGTGGGGAAGTGAAAAAGGTGTTTTGTTCATAACTTCTTCGCTTCCTTCCTTGGCAACCTATGCCCAGAAACCACATTATTTGCACACTGAGATAACTATGTTGTCCCTATTGCAAAACCTAAAACCTTCTACAGATATACCGTAAATTTGCAGAGGGTCGGTTGTTGCTATGTGCATAGTTCTGATTAAAGAATGTTGACTCTGAGGTCACACTGACCTGGATTTACATTCCAGTTCATGTTTTCCAATGTGATCTCATGCAAGTATTCACTCTTTCTCTGCTGCAGGTTCCTCATCTGTAAAAGACAGATAACACTGCCTTCCTTATAAAGTTAATAGGACTAAAAGAGGTATTCCATTTAAAAGATTTTGCATAAGGCTGAAACATAGTTTATGCCCAATCAATATCTGTTATTACTAATGATCATTGATTGTTCATAAGAACTTCAGTGGGCTAAGAATATAGCTCATGGTAGAGCACTTGCCTGGCATGTGTGAGGCCCTGGGTTCAAATCCCAGCACTATCAAAAAAAAAAAAAAAAACCTCACTAGTGAAATACTGAACCCTATTCATGGTCTCCTTAGGACAGTATTTGTCTCTGATGATGACAGCAAGGGGCATTTTGGGACAGAAAAGAGTATCTTTTGTTATGTTTGGGTTGTTGTCATATACAATATACATGTATATAAATATGTGTAATTTTTATCGAAAATAGTCTTAACTTCTTTTACTAAGAACACTATGTATCCATATCATTTTTTTACCATATTTATATTTGTGACTAGTGTTTTTTTTTTATTTAAAATACACTTTCTAAATATAAGGGGACATCTCTTATCTCTTGATTTCTAACATTTTGTGGACAAATCCATATTTACCTTATCCTTTCAACTTGATTTCATAGCCTTGCCTCAGATCTTCATATAACTTTTCATTTCAGAGGGGAAATACCCCTAAACTTGAAGCAATTGATTAATTCATCCTAGGTATTTTTGAGCTTCTGCTAAAAAACACCAAATTGAAATGTATAAGATAAAAGATGGGTCTCTGTTTTCAAAAAGCTTAGAGTCTCATGGGGATTCATTTAATCAAAAAGAATTTTTTATCGCCAACTATGTCCCAAAGCATCTATAACCTAGAGATTGAGAGCACTGGCTCTGGAATCAGATTATCTAGTTCACTTCTGGTTCTGCCACTTAGTGAATGTCCTTAAGCAAAGTACTTAAACTCGCTGTCAAACCAAGGCAACGATACTAACTGGGGTTGATAAGAGAGAGTTCCAAGTTAAGCACTTCAAACAGCACCTAAGTGGCATATAGAAGAACTCAATTGTCAGCAATTTGAGGTTGGCACTAGGTTTGTTCACAAATTTCTGTTCTTCTTCCTTCCAGACACATGGAATATACAAATGGAGGGATCCTAATTTCCTGGCCCCTTTTAAATTAGGCATGGCTATGTGCCTGTCTCTAGCTAATGAAATGTGAGAAATGTCATGTGTCACTGATAGGTAAAAGCTTAAAAACCAGTACATAACTTGCCAAGTTAGTGTTCCCCTGCCATAGTACTCAAGCAAGCACGTGCTGAGATGGAGCCTCTGATATTAAGATGAGTGACTAAGTGTCTCTTAACTAAAATAAACAGAGCCCTTTGCTAATCCACCATGGACAAGTGGCTTGAACAGTCTCATAGACTTTGTTATGTTAAAGCACTGAGACTGTGGAGCTGTCTGTCAATGCAGCTTAACCTGGGCTATCTTAACCAGTGTATTATCATTACAGTCACAGAGATATAACAGTGAATCAAACTGACGATACTGTTGCTATCATGGAGGCTCTTAAGACGTGCACATAATATTCAAGGCAGGTATTCCTGTGGAAGTGATGCTGAATTGAGGTTGAAACATGACTGTCAGGAAGGAGTCAACCCTCTGGAGGATCTGGAGGGACAGTGTTATAAATAGAATGATAAGTACAAAGGCCTGGAGCATAAAGGAAAAGCATAAAGAGCTTGGCAAAATGTTAGGAAATGAATCAAAGAGATAGAAATGTTCAATCATGGAGGCTCTTGTGGGCAACAAGAATTTAGAAGCCCATGGACATTTTCAATCAGAAAAGTGATAATTTATGATTTATGATGCAAAGATCAGTGCAACTTCTGTATGGAGAGGAATCAGTTTGGAGGCAATTTCAATAATCTAGATATGGAAATGAATAGCTGGCACCAGAAAATGGGGTAAAAATGGTTATAGATGGACAAATTTTGGAAGACAGGTCAGGAGAATATACTAATGAGTTGGATGTGAGGAATTAAAAAGATCAAAGATAATGAAAGATGATAACATTCCATGAAATAAAGAAAAGTAAGGAATAGATTTGGGGATAGAAATCAGAAATTCAGTGTTTTAACATATTGAACTTGATACATCTAATGGGCAGAATTTTCAGAAAGAACAAACAAGATAATGTATTTTATAACAACTAATACATAATCAGTGCTAAAACAATAGTTACTGTCTTTGCACATTTGCTAAATTTGCCAAAGCCAAGTGCCCTAATTTGCAGAGAGAATAATAATATCCATCTTGCAGGTTCATTGTGAGCCTTAATTCACTTAATATATGTGAATCAAGGCTATTAATAATAACCAACATGAATTATGTAGCTCTTACCATGTACCAAGCACTATTCTGACTATTACATTAATTTAATCCTCCCAACCCTATGAAGGAAGGTATTATCTTCATTTTACAGATGAAATTGAGCAAGAAGGTTAAGTAATTTGACCGAGTCTGCCTAGGTACAAAGCAAAGATAAAAATAAAAGCTGAATAAAAATGTATATTGCAGATAATACATTCAGAAATGTAAGTGATGAATTATGATGAATATTTAACAAATATGCATTGACATTCTCATTTGTGTCAGGCAATGTTCTTGGAACTGAAGATGCTTAAGAAAGAACAGAACAGACCAAATGGCCTGTACCTGTGGGATCGGTCAAGAAAAACTGTTTGGAGAAAGAATGACATCAGCTTAGCCCAGCAAATGTACAGGAATTGAATAAGGAAAGGAGTAGAGCAAAGGTCAGGCACTCCTGTGGCAAATCCTATGACCCATTCCATTCAAGCTAAGGATGTTTTTCACATTTTTAAAGGAAGCGGGAGGGGGAGAAGAGGAAAATATGGAGGAGGAGGAAAGGAAGAAAAATGAGAAGGAGGAGGAGATGAGCTAGAGATCACACAGAGCCCAAAGTATTTTTCTATGACCCTTTATAGGAAGAATTTTGCTGAACCCTAGAATAAAGGTCTTTCCAGGAAAATAATATATGTAAAAGTTGCTGAAATAGAAATGAAAAAAATGCAAGAGAAAGAAGTTCAGTTTCAGGGAAGGGTGAGGTCTGGAGAAGATTCAGCCACCCAGACTAGGGTGCCCCAATATACGAAATCTAACATGAGACTTCAAGACTGAGAAGTTTGGTGCCAGACACAGTGGTCCATGCCTGTAATCCCAGAGACTTGGGAGGCTCAGGCAGGAAGATCACAAGTTCAAGGCCAAACTCTACAACTTATCAAGACCCTGTCTCAAAATAAAAATTTTTAGAAAGGAGCTTGGGATGTAGTCCAGTGGTAGAGCACCCTGAGTTCGATCTCCATTACAGTCAAAAAATAATATTATAAAAAAGAATTGGAAGTTTGGGGAGAGAATATAATATAAGAACTGAAACCACCTTCCTTTTAAAAGAGGTAATGGGGCTGGAGATGTGGCTCAGTAGTAGAGCACTTGCCTAGCATGCATAAGGCACTGGATTTAATTCTCAGCACCACATATAAATAAATGAATAAAATAAAGGTCCACCAACATCTAAAAACTATTTTTTTTAAAAAAAAAGAGGTAACAATTTTAAAAATGTGTATTTTTCAGGTTCATTATTCTGTCCCTCCATCAGATGCTGGCACACGCCACCTATATGTCTGGAAATGTGTTACACTATGAGAAAACACAGCTGTATAAGGCTGGAGGGATTCTGACACTCCAGTGGAACATCATAATACTTCAGGTTCTAAAAGAGAAGCAGGAACAAGCTTCTGATGCAGCATAAAACCCATTTTTTTTAGCTGAGATGGGAAGAATTAACATATGTAAAGAGTTTATAGGAGTGTCTGATACATCGGAGATGCTCAAAAATTATTAGTTGTAATTATTTAACTTATTTTTTAAAAGCTGCTCATGAACACATACTAATAAGATGAGCCATGTTCTTTTATTTATTACACAATTTTTAAGTGTCTCCTATGTGCTGAGTCCTGTATTACATAAAGATAATCATTTCAAATCCTCAACAGTTTACACTGATGGGAGGTAGACAAGCCAACACATTTACAGGAGAGAATAAGTATTATAAGCGCCAGGAGCATGACATGGCACATGATGCCATGGGAGAAGTAAATGGGACCATGGCCTGGTTTGGAGGGTGAGTGTTTCTGGGAGCACCAGGGTATTGAAATTATAGGAGTTAAGAGAAGAGGGGAGGTTGCAGTAGCAAGAACAGCCTTTGCAAAGGCCAAGGGAAACAGGGCCTGGCACAGCCAGAGAACAGAGTGTACTCCCTTTCTTTCTGTTTTTTTTTTTTTCTTTTTCTTCTTCTTTAGTCTTTCTTAGAACTCCTCTCCAGCTCAGCCACAGTTCCAACCCCTGAGTGTTCTTCCCCACCTCTCCACCTCACCCCCGTACTGAGGATTGAACTCAGGGGCACTCAAGCACTGAGCCAAATCCCCAGACTTATTTTGTAGTTTATTTAGAGACAGGGTCTCACTGAGTTGCTTAGTTCATTGCTTTTGCTGAGGCTGGCTTTGAACTCTGGATCCTTCTGCCTCAGCCTCCCAAGCCGCTGGGATTACAGGCATGCGCCACCACGCCTGGTCCCTGAGTGTTCTTTTTGTGACTGAAATGCAAGGGAGAACTGGGCAAAGAGCAAGGCTACACTTTGAGCAAGGACCATCTAAGGTTCTTCATGTTAAGAACTGAAATGTTTTTCAGTTAAGACATTTAGATTTTAATCCTGTGGGTAATGAGTACCTGTTGAAAAGTTAAGGGTGTCATATGAGTTCACGTACTGCATAGGGGAAAAAAATCCATTTCCTCAGCACCTCTACATAGTTCCATTATTTAACTGTAAGAGTCATTTCCAGTTCTGAGGACAGTTTAATTCACTTTAGCATTTGTTCATTTCTCTTTGCCCTCTTCCTTTGGGCTGTCCTCTTATTTGGCCATTGCCTCATTTATTAGCATCTTACAGCCTTGATTAGAGATTTTAGCAAGCCTGAAACAATGAACCTAAATAAGTCTATTCTAGATAAGTCCTGGTGAAAGTAATTAGGTAAAGGTAGAATTGTTTATGAATTTTGTCTTCTGTGGATTTTAATTTTATTCATTCCCATTTCCATTATCACTGATAATTGAGAGTTGGGAACCAGTCACTAGATCTAATTTTTAAGTATTTCTGTCATCAAATATGAATTGCAAATGGAACTTTCTCGAGGGCAAACAGTATATGTATATGACATTTTAAAAATCTAAACATGAAAAATAGCACAGAGAATGTAATGAACACTCCTGCATATCAACCCAGCAAATATTTTGCCATATGTGCTTCAATTTTTTTTAAAGTTAGTTGCTTATGCTCCCTTTTCTAGCTTCAACTTCTCTCCTCAGGTATAACTACTCTCTTCAGTGCTTTTCCTACTGTTACTAATTATGTATGTATCCCTAAGCCATATATCATCTTGGCCTATCTTTATATCAATGGCATAATACTACATGTAGCTTCTAGAAATTTTTTTTCTATTCTGTTATTGAGATATAACTATATTGAATCTAACTCATTCTTTTCATTACTGAATATTATTTATTTGCCAATTTACTATTGATATTTAAATTTTTTCTATTTCAAATATTGCTATTTAATTATTCTTGGACACAGTATTTCAAGATTATGCACACTTTAGGCATATATTAAGAATGCAATTGGTGAGTAAGAAGTCCACAATTTTATTAGATATTGCCAAGTCCTACTGGCAGAGTAGTTCCTAGTTCTCCACGTCTTCATAAACAAAAAGTGACACAACTGATTATTAGTGTGATGATCTTACCCATCTCGAAGTAGAAAGAAATGTGCCTGGAAACAAGCCAGCATGTAAAGGGTGCATTTGTTGCCTGTCCAAGAAGTTTCATGGAGCCTGGGATTTTTAGGAGAGTGTGAAAGGAAACAGAAAGAAACAGAGGCAGGGCAGCTGGAGTTGATAGATTTCTCATTTCCTGTAGGTGATGAGATGGCTCTGAAGGAGAATGAATCCATCTGAAACTCATAGACTGTTCTGGGTATTTGTTCTCATATTTTAAAGATGCATCTAATCACAGAAGGGCTTAAAGAATAGTATTTTGATGCACACAAGAAAAAAAAACTCTATAGATAATTCTTTCAAATTTAACTTAGTAAATGTTGACATTTCATAAAAGCTTTACCAAAGCAATCTTGGAAACTTTCTTTAAGGAGATTAACAACATCAAATACCTGCTGAGATCTCCAAATCTACTTCAAGCTTAGATTTGCTAAAAGGGAAATCTCACTCCCTCCAATTTTTTTTTAAGAGAGAGAGAGAATTTATTATTATTATTACTTATTTTTTTTTAGTTTTCGGCAGATACATCTATGTTTGTATGTGGTGCTGAGGATCGAACCCGGGCTGCACCCATGCCAGGCGAGTGCACTACTGCTTGAGCCACATCCCCAGCCCTAAACTTTTTTTGTGATGATGGGAATTGAACTCGGGGCCTTGTGCATGCAAGGCAAGCACTTTACCAACTGAGCTAAATCCCCAGCCCCCTCTCCAAATGTTTAACCTCTCCAAACCATGTGTAGACTTCTGGTGTAACTTTTTGTGATTGTTACTTCAACCTCCACTACCTTAGAGAATCTTCTCCCTTAGAGAAGAAAGTGGAATTTCATCTCCATATTTGCAGATTTTTTCCCTAAAGTATAACCCTGACATAGAACAAGCACTAAATAGAGTTATCTGGCCCAACATCAAACAAGAAGGGCTGGAATCCAGAAGCATAAAGATAGGTTTGTTTAGGAATTACTAAAGTCCAGCAACCATGTGACAATAAGAACAAAGGCAGAATGTGAACTTGAGACAACTGAAAGTTAAATAACAAGACAAACTTGTAGAGTAAAATAAGAAAACATACAGAATGGAAAAGAATGATTAAAGAATTGGTATTAGAAAGAGGACGTTTAAAAGTGGCCTTGGAAAGAGGATGGAACCCTGGTTTAAAGAGAGACACACAGAGACACAGAGAGAAAGGGGGTGGGGGAAAATAAAGTTGCCTGGCAATGACTAAGGTAACTTGAGTTAGTATGGATAGGATGACTATGGGTGATATGACACAGAAATCAGGAAAATTCTACACACTGTGGTATTAGGATTCAGCATTCACAGACTGGTCAATTACACCTGTGGTTATTAATTAGTACTAAGTTAAGCAATTCTATGACACCATCTTTCATACACCCTATGAAGTTTAATACATGTACTGAACTACAACAATCCTTGAATGATTTTATAAAAACTCATAGAGATTATTAAGGCACTTGACCTTGACAGGATTATATTCATTAAACACTGAAAAAAATAATGTTTAAAAGATTACCCATTTTAGGGGTTGGAGCTGTGGTTCAGTGGTAGAGTGCTTGCCTTGCTTGTGTGAGGCACTGAGTTCGAATCTCAGTACTGCATATAAATAAATGATTACAATGAAGGTTCATCAACAACTAAAAAAGGATTACCCATTTTAAGCACCACAATAGGAAATGCTTCCATGTTAGTTTCCTATCTATGGCTATTGTAACCACAACTTTAATGGTTCTTTCTTAGTTCTGGAGCTCAGAAATCCAAAATTGGGTCTTAGGTCCAGGTGAAGCTGAGTGATAGTCAACTTGCCTAGCCTTTTGCCAGCACCGTAAAACAAAACAAAACAAAAAAATGGGTTTCAGAAGTAGGCCCCAATCTCCATCATATCAGATGAGGCCCCAACTTCCTTAATAAGACTCCTATAGCACAAGAATTAAAATCAAAAATTAATAAATGGGATGGATTCAAACTAAAAAGCTTCTTCTCAGCAAAAGAAACAATCAGTGAGGAGAATACATAGCCTACAGCTTGGGAGCAAATTTTTACCCCTCACACATCAGGTAGATCATTAATCTCTAGAGTATATAAAGAACTCAAAAATCTAAACTCCAAAAAAACAAATAACCCAATCAATATATGGGCCAAGGAACTGAACAGACAGTCTCAGAAGATGATATACAATCAATCAACAAATATATTTTAAAAATGCTCTAGCAATTAGAGAAATGCAAATCAAAACTACTCTTAAGACTTCATCTCACTCCAGTCAGAATGGCAGCTATTAAGAATACAAACAACAATAACTGTTGGCGAGGATGTGGAGAAAAAGGCACACTCATACGTTGCTGGTGGGTCTGCCATTATGGAAAGCAGTATGGAGACTCCTTGGAAAACTGGGAATGGGACCACCTTTTGACCCAGCTATCCCACTCTTTGGTCTATACCTAAAGGACTTAAAATCAGCATACTACAGGGACACAGCCACATCAATGTTTATTGCAGCACAATTCACAATAGCTAAGCTGTGGAACCAACCTAGATGCCCTTTAGTAGATGAATAGATAAAGAAAATGTGATATTGATACACAATGGAATATTACTCAGCAATGAAAGAGAATAAAATCATGGCATTTGCAGGTAAATGAATGAAGTTGGAGAACATAATGCTAAGTGAAGTAAGCCAATCCCAAAAAAACAAATGCCGAATGTTTTCTCTGATATAACATAATGAGGCTGATTCACAGTGGGGTTGGAAAGCGGAGCATGGGAAGATTAGACAAACTGTAGATAGGGCAAAGATGAAGGAGGGGGAGGGAAGGGGAAAGGAGGTAAAAAAAGATGGTGGGATGAGGTGGACATCACTACCCTAAGTACATGTATGAAAAAGACACAAATGATGTGACTATACTTAGTATATAAGCAGAGAGATGAAAAAATTGTGCTCTACATATGCAATATGAATTGTAATACATTCTGCTGTCATATATGACAAGTTAGAATAAAAAACTTAAAAATACATGTATAAGGCCTAAAAAAATTTAAAAAATGGGTTTCAGTAAGCTTAAAATAAAGGTGTTGGTGGTACAGTATATCTTTTGGAGGCTCTATGGGAAAGCCTATTTCATTGCCTTTTTCAACTTCTAGAAGCTACCATGTTCCTTGGCACGGAGCCTCTTTCTTCCTTCAGTCTAGTCTTTTTCTGGGCCCATCACTTTGACATTGGCTCTTTTGCCTCTCTCTTCCACTTTTACATTGGGCCCACCTCAATAATCAAATAAATCTCCCATTTTAAAGTCAATGGATTAGCAACATTAATTCCCCTTTGCCATGTAATATAACATGTTCACAGGTTCCAGGGATTTAGAATGTGGTTATGTTTTTGGAGTAATTATTATGCTTACCACAACTTCCAAAGTTAAACTATATTGTGCAAGATGGACATCCAATGTAACACTAACGTTAAAATCAGATTTCTTCAGCACATCTAGAGACATTATGTATTCTACATCCATAAAAACTGAACCTTGTACATTAAAGCATGACTAAATATGATATGACTTTGTAGAGGAATCTAGGCTCTAGGCCTAAGGAGGTTTAGAGTACTTTCCAGTTTCTGACAATTTAAAAAGAAAATTAACAACTCTTGAAATGCATATGTTGTCTCTCTTGGGGGAGAATAACAATATCCTAAAATTAGTGGGGGGTTTTTGTTTGTTTTTTTTTATCAAAATGATAAATGCTTATAGTGAAGACACTAGAAACAGCCAGGCTTTTAAAAGTTTCTAAAACATTTTGAAGGGCTGGAAATGTAGCTCAGTGGTAGGATACTTGCCTAGTGCAATGACTTGGGTTTGATCCCCAGCACTGCAAAAATAAATAAATAAAAGGCAGTAATTTCAGTTACTCAAGAAGCTGAGAAGGATTGCAAAATTCAAGGCAAGACCAGTCTAGGAATCTTAGTAAAACCCTGTCTCAGAATAAAAAATAAAAAAGAGATGTAGCTCAGCAATAGAAGACCCCTGAGTTCAGTTCTCAGTTAAAAAAAAAAAAAGGTAAAGGAAATTAAATTTCTTAAAAAATAGTTCAAGATAATGGAAATAATGGTAGTAAGTAAAAAGGCAAAGTTTACTTCCAACTTTAACTCAAAAAAAAAAAGTAAATAAATTTGCACAATAATATTAGCCCACAGGGGTAGTTTGAGTAGGAAAAAAAAAAAACCTCTCTTCATTTAATTTTATTATTTTCTTACAGACATGTTCAAAACAATCTATGATTCTCTAAGCAAAACAGCTCCATCAAGAGTATTGCCAACCTTTCCCTTGGGGGACACAGAGACTCAGGCAAGAAAAAGTAAAAGGAGGCTAGACATCTGTCCCCAGTGGAAAAAAGGAAGAACACACCTGGAGAGCAGCTAAGACAAAGAGACTCGGAAGGAAAAGAACAGTAATCAAAAGACCATACTACCAACTGTTGCTGGTTTAATAAAATACATCCAACTGTTGCTGGTTTATAAAATACAACTGTTCCTGAAGGAAAGAAATACAGTAACAATATACTAAAAACTGGAACAAGGAGGGGTTGTGTCACATTGTATATCCTTCATGGCTTAGCTCTGATGACACTCCTTCCAGGAACTTTTCCCAGCATGCTCTGAACTCAATTTGGATCAAGAGACAAGCCTGAGATTGCCAAGCATCCTGTGCACATTTTATTTATGCATCATTCATTCATTCACCTACTTATTCGAGTGCACCTAGCATGCTTGAAGAGTTAGGGCAATAAAAGTAAGCAAGGTATAATAGCCCTTAACACGAGGCATTATTTGCTTTGGTGTTGTCTTTCGATCCCTCCCACAACCGCTTCTAGGAAGAGTGCAATTTGGTTTTTGCATCCTCCAGGTCTAGCACAGTTCCTGCATGGACTAAGTGTTTTAACGTACCAAAAAAAAAAAAAAAATTAAAGCTTGATTTTGATCGATGCTGTTTTCAAACCTGTAGCCCAACGGAAGGGGATAGGGCGGGGGAACAGCTCAAGAATGCGAAAGACGTCTCTATTCAGGAATTATCCAGCAAAATTCACAGCTTTCCTGAAACCAGAGAGTGCGGAGTCTCGGGCGGGATGGGAAAGGTCTTCCTCCTCCTTCCCGCGTGCAGGATGCTGGAACCCATAAAGGGGTCTCCCTGCGCTTCCGAGCCCGCCTACTAGCCCGCGCTCCTCACCAAGTCAATGGCCACGACGTCCCGCAGTGCCACCACCCGCCGGATGGACTTAGGCGGGTTCTCGGTCAAGTAGATGAGCCGGTCGCTGAGCACCACATACTTGAAGGTGTGCCTCTCCGAGTCTGACACCACGATGCACGGCTCGTAGGCGCGGATGGCGTCGTAGACCTTGGGTGCCAGATGCCGCCTCAGGAATGCATCCAGGCGGCTGTTTGTGCGTGCGGGGAAGCCGGACTGAGCCCGGCTGGCCATGTGGTGCCCGCCGCCGGGCTGAGCGCGGGGACCGCGGACGCCTCCGCCAGACCACACCTCCCACGGTGGAACCCGCGCGCGCCACAAAGCCGCCTGCCCGGCTTCGGCCACCGCCCCGGGCTCAGGGAACCGGGCCCCAGATTCTGGGATCCACTCCCGGGTAGGGTTCTCGGGATCCCGCCCCCGCGTGGTTCCGCCCCTCATCTTTGTCCCAACCTTAGACAGCGATGGGCGGAGCCAGGCGCTGGTCCTTCTGGCGGTACGGACCCGCACCTCTAGTTAATCACGGGAAACACTCAGTGACAAGGGAACAGTTTAGGGGCGCTCCTGTCCCTCCCCTCCCCTCCCGTCAGCCCCCATCCCGCCTGCACTAGCTATTGCTAGTGGTTTCATGTTAGAAACTTGAAAGAGATGAAAGTTGCCGATTTATTTTTTTAGAACCCTATTAAGACACGAATTTAGCATTTGATTATAACATTACCCGGTATAACTCTAGTTTTGTCTTGGGTGTAAACACAGGTCTTATTTATCCATCTAGTTAAAAACTCTCTTCGAGAAGGGATTCTTATAAATGGTTTGGGCACACCCAAGCGTACCTAAAGGATGTTGTGTTCTGGCTGCTCAGGACAATCTATGTAAGATAAATGCCTGGGTGAATCCAGTTGAACTTGACAGGTTGATTACATAGCCCTGAAGGTATAGAGTGATAAAAGTACTGTTTGATTTTTTATAGGCCAGGAATAACATAAAATTAGGTTAGCAAGACGAAAGGGACACAACAGAAACTTCCTACATAAGCTCTTCCATTTGTATTTCAAAATTTTAAAGGATTTATCTTCTTTTTCCTATTCACACAAAGGCCTGACAATGAACCATTATCATTGCTCCAGCTGCTTGGAACCCCAAATCAAATCAAATATTCTTTACAATAATTGATATTCCCCTTTTCTTCATATTTTTCTATTTTACTGTATGTTGTAAGCAATTTCAAATCCTTTGTGGAAAGAAGGTATATAAACGTATTGCAATGTTTATACAGATATTGTATACTACACCCCTACAAAAAGCAAAGAGGAATGCTTGGATCTGGCTACACTCAAGATCATTCCGCAGAATTGAGTAACAGCAAAGAAATAGGAATATTGTACCTTGGAAAGACTGTATTTGGTAAGAATAGGAGAGAAGTGCCACCTGCTGGCAAAATCTTAAATGGTCTCCATATTTGGAGTTTTCCCAGGATCTGATAATTTGTCTGACCCTCCCATTGATGCCAAGGGACCATATACCATTCCTTTCAGGAAGCTGCATGGCTATTCCCTCTAAAGTAAAGACTGTTCATTACCTAAACCCTTCTAGTTTGTTGCTTTAAACCAATAGAAACGCAAAGTCCCTTTGCCTTTCCCACTCAACAGAGAAATTTAGAGACAAATAACTCCAATAGAGGTTGGAAAGTGAGACCCAAGTAGGAGAAAAGTTCTCACTCCAGTCACTATTCTCTCAGGCTTCTTGCATCCTATCCACTTCCCAGGACTAAGAGAAAGCGAGGGATTGAACTAGGACCAGAAGAGGCAGCATACCTGATCTATTTGCTGCCCTTATGAAGAAGCTTGTAGGGACAAAGTTACTAAGCTTAACACACCTTAACATGCAGCATACAAAAAAGGAAATTTGACATGTGGTTGGTGATCAAGGTGGCTTCAGTTAAACTTTTAATTTTGGGGCACACAGAGATGACAATATCATAGTTTCCAATATTCTATGTTCTATACTGTTGCTAAGGTAACAAAGATTACTGTATTTGGAGCCAGTAAAACTGGATTAGAGTACTAACCCTTCATTTGGTACAGATTCAGAGCAATTGAGCACTTAATAGATGTTTCTTGTTTAAACTACCAAAAGAAATGGAGCATTTCTCCCTGGAGCTAATCCCCAAAGTTACTCTCCTTTTCATCAGAATAGGAAGATCTTGGATCCAGAGATAGTCAATTCAGTTGATCTGAAAGGACAGATGAGCATAGAACTGTAGAGTTGGATGAGCTGGGTTCAAATCCCAATTATAGTTACATATAATGAATCTGTTGAATTTTTAAAGGTGTCTGATTTGGGAACCTCTTAGTGCTTTCACTTAGTATTAATGAATACTCTCCATTTAAATATCCACAACAATTAGCAATCAAATGATAGAGAGATGTCATTATAGTGAAGTATGAAGGAACATGCAAATAATTGGATTAAAAAATGTTTTCTTTTACTGAATAATGCTCTAGTGCTCTATTCTGCCTCTCAGGCTTCCTGCTACCATATACATACTTCCTCTAAACAGAAATCTATAACTGGACCAGGACCAGTAAAGACAGTATACCTGACCTGTTTCCCAACTTCTTTCATGAAGCCCATCATGAATGAGGTTTTGTTAACAATGACATTAGGCTTTAAAAAAAAACAAAAACAAAAACACTGAAGTGAAGCACATCAAGAGAATCTGACACACAATCCAGTGGTTATCAGCTCACAATTATGGTATTTAGGGCTCAACTCCAAAATCTCACAAATATTTACTGAGAAACTACTATCCACAAACTGAATCAGAACACCTTGTCTTTAAGAACTGACTAAGCTGGGTGTGGTGGTACATTCCTGTAATCCCAACAGTTTGGGAGGCTGAGGCAAGAGGATTGTAAATTAGATACCCACTTCACCAATTTAGCAAGACTATGTCTCAAAAAATTTAAAAGGGTTGCAGGTATATCTCAGTGGTTAAGCACTCCTGAGTTAAATCCCCTGTACCAAAAAAAGAAAAAAGAATTGGCCTTCTTGAATCAAAGTGTGAAATATGATATATCAAGAACTATGTAATGTTTTGAACAACCAACAATAAAAAATTTAAAAAAAAGATTTGGCCTTCTTTTTTAATTTAATTTTTTTTCAATTTATTTATTTATTTATTATTTTTGCATTACAATTCTTAATGGCCTTCTAACATGTAACACATTCACACCAATTTTATACAAAACAAAGACACTAAAATACATTAATGACATGAAATAAAAAAAACAACAACATCAAAGAAATGGACAAGCATATGCCTGATTAAGGTAATATGGAAAGGCCTTATAAGGGAGGTACATTAATTCAATGCTCGAAGAGTAAATGCAACCCTTTATTTTTCTTTTATTATACTTGGTTTAATTTTTTTCTGATCATGAAAGTAGTACATGGTCACTACTAAGAATTTTTTTTTAATTCAAAAATGAAAATCATCCCACATCCTCAGTACCTGGAGATAGCCATTTCAACTAGAGGATATATTTCCTTCATTGAAGTCTTAGACAAACTTTGATGTCCTAATCCAAAGTTAAAAAAACAAACAAACAAAGTAAGGAATAGAACAGAACAGAAAGTTGTGATAAACATCTATATGATGCAATAGAACATGGCCATTGAACATAAAGGGCACAAAGGTAATCCTAGCAGCTTTGCAATGTTGAGAAATTCATTGGGAAAAAGAGCAAAACAAGAGGAAGGCATACTTTGTGAAGAAGATCACAACTTTGGTTTTAGACATTGTTTTAGTCAGTTTAGACTATTATGACAAATTGCCATAGATGAGGAGACTTAAACAACATTTATTTCTCACAGTTCTGGAGTCTGTAAGGTGTTGGCAGATCCAGTGTCTGGTGAGGTCCTACTTTCTGGTGTGCTGTCTTCTTGTCTCCTCATATGGCCAAAAGAAAGTTAGCTTTTATGAGAACTTAAAAGGGACCAATTCTCATGACCTAATTACCTGCCCAAAGTCTCACCTCCAAATATACTATCACAGTGGGATTAGGGTTTCAATATATGAATCAACATATGATCAAACATTCAATCCATGTTACAGTTGAAGTGCTGGTGAGACTGGTAGATATTTGGGAAGTTGGGAGTATAGAATATTAAAACAAGAAGTATAGAACTGGATCATCATAGCACTGAATGTTGAAACTACAAAACTAGATAATTATTGAGAGAGTAAGTATAGGCAGAAAACCGTATGACTTAAAACATACGCTTGAGGAAAACGTTAAGAAGTCAAAAGTAGAGGTGTGGTGAAGAAGACAAAGATGAGTAGTCAAAAAAGTAAAAAATTAATAAAAGGGTCAAAAGTCAAGAGAGGCGAGAATTTCAAAGAGGAAAGAGTAAACAGAAAAGCTGAAAAAAATTAATTAATGAATAAAAGTAGTCAGTGAGTTGGTTAATTTGCAAAAGTAATTAATAGAATGACTTAGGAGTACAAATCACAAAAATTGAGGGAAAGAAAGAATAAATGTAGGCAAAAAAAAAAAAAAAAAGGATATGCTACAGACAAGAAATTCCTAATCAGGAGTCCACAGTTCTAGCTCCCCATTTACCAGCTGTGTAACTTTGAAGACAGTACTTAAAATAGATTCATCTTGGTGTCCTGATCTGTAAATTTAAATTTTAAAATAATGATAATGGTACCTGCTCCATCCCTATAATGTTAAAGAGGAACACATTTTAAAAGATATATAAAACCATAATGAAATAAACATACAAATGTTATCTATCATAATTCTTTCAAGTACTCTGGCAACTGAAAGAAAAGGATATAGGGAGCATGAACAAATTAAGTTTTGTTGTTATAAGAAAGGGGCCTCCTTGGGATAGAAACCAAGGCGTTGAGCACGCTAAGCAAGTGAGTAAACCTTACTTTTATAAAAGGTAAACCTTACTTTTAAATAAATTGAGGGGGGTCATATTTTTCTTATACCTGGCCCAAATAAAAATTTTGTTGTATGATTAAAAAAATAAGGGGCCTCTGAATACATTCATAGGAAGAAGAATTAACTTTGTACTAGATCTACAATGCCATCAACCTTGATGAATCTTCATTTGAAAGACAGGCTAGGAGCACAGGCCCCTAAGAGTCAGTCAGTAAATTTGAATCACAGCTCTGCTAGTTGACATCTATGCACTTTGGTTCTGTCATCTATAAAATGGGGATGCTAATAATACCTACCTCCACAAAGTTGTGAGAATTACAGTATAAATACTTAGAACTGTCTGCCACATAAATGTTTAAAAACATTGACAATACATAAAGGCATTGCCATATGCAATTTACATGCCTTATGTTAAAGTAATGATAGTGTTATTTGTCAATATTTTGATAACTAGGGCGTGGGGTTGTGGCTCAGCAGTAGAGTGCTCGCCTAGCACATTCGAGGCCCTGGGTTCGATCCTCAGCACCACATATAAGTAAAATAAAGGTATTGTTTTCAATACCTTTGAATTGTTTTACAACTAAAAAATTGTTTTACAACTAAAAAATAAATATTAAAAAAGATTGATAACTAGCATCTTATGTTAGCCTGAGATGAAAAACCATCTCTTCATGGATAGGGCAGCCAGAATATGGAATGATCAAATGTAATCGCCTTTTCAGGTCCACTTCAGTTGGTTTCCACTCAGTTCTTATTTGTTCTGAAATAATACACGTTTATAAACCTGAAAGAGATTTTTTACTATCTTGGGTATTTAAACCACCATAAAGGAAAGGGCCAATGTTACTAAGTATACTATAGATAAGCTATAGATACTAGATAAGCTTTGTGTATTTAACATATGAAGTGCTTGCAAATGAATTTATGAATGAAAAAGGCAAGTAAAGGCAATTATAGTACAATGGACTAAAGTCTTTAGGATGAAGCAGTGGAACATGTGAACAAATTATAGACTGCCAGGATTAGTACTGGGACTCCGTAGTCCCTGGTTGATCATCACAGCTAACATAATTCATGTAGTGACTTGTTCATTGAGTTTTTATCTACAGACTGGCACTAGGCTAGACTCTGGCAATACTCTGAAATACGACCGAAATCCTAGCCTGTCATTTTAAAGACGTCAAAAACCTGATGCAATAGTGATTCAAGATATTTTATATATGAAATTTGAACAGGGATTCACTTGATGCTTCAACTATATCTCTTGTGGCTTTGAAACTTACATGTTTTTTCTATTTCCCAAACTTCTTCTCCCTGGTCTTCTTTTCCCTAACCTCTCCTTCCTGATTTTCTCTTCCTGATCTCTCCTCGCTAATCTCATTTTCTCTGAATTACTTCTATAAAAGTCCCCTGTTCCTGCTGATGGGCAGAGTCACAGCCTTTGGGACAGGAGTCCCTTGTGTTTCTCCTAGCAAAGCAATAAACCATCTTTTTCCTTTTTCTCAAAACCATGTCCTCCTTATTTGATTGGCATGGCGGACAAGCTTTCAGCAACAAAATGTTATGTACACTGAACATGGAGTCACTAAATAAATGTAGCTGTTGCTATACAAATTTTATTCTATTTCTCTTCCCATTTCCCTCCCAAATTTTGTTTGTAGGCTGCACTCTCAGTGCCTACATATAGCCTACATTCAGAACATAATGAATAATCAACAGTGAAACCTAAATATTGAGCACCTGTGTGATGAACACGTCTAAACAATCCTCAACAATCACCCTCTGTGGTTGTTACTATTACTTTACCATTTCACAGATGAGTAAACTGAAGTACAAAGTAACATGCTTGAGGTCAACTGCTATTGAGGGATAAGACTGGGATTCAAAACGAGGGGGCTGGAGCCTACAACTGCCTCTTTGCAGCATTAACAAATTAATATTTCAGAGACCGAATAAATGAAGCAACTCTTAGTACCAACGGAGAAAAATCGATGAATAGGCATTCTTACAAAATAGATATGTATGTTTAAAGTGAACTCATCAGATCTTCACGCTCATGGACTCCAGACACGTGGAATCACAGAAAAGCGATTAATTGACACGTGGTTTGAACCACGTCAGCCCGATCTCAGGAACTCAGTCCTCTAACCTATCAACTACTTAACAAAACTCTTCAGGAAGAGGGAACTTGACCCCGCAGCTAGAAACCAGCACAGACACTCCCTCGGACTGAGAGAACGGGGTAGAGTAGGCGGGGGGCGCCGCACCGGGATGCCCCATCCCAGCATGCACCGTAGACCCGTCGACCCCGCCTCCCGGCGAGCTGCGAGGAGCGCGTATGCGCCCTGCCGCCCGGAAGCGCCGCCTGCACATTGCATGCTGGGAGTTGTAGGCCCTCGGCCCCAGCCCGCAGGCTATCGCCCGCACACTCCATGAGGCTGCTGGCCCTGGCCCGCGCGGCACCGGCTCTGGGAGCGCGCTTCGCGCTGACTCAGCGGCGACGGTGGCGGCGGCGTTAGCCGGCCCTCGCGCTCTTTCCCTTCCTGGGGCGCCGACCCCGCCCGCCTGCTTGCTAGCTTGCCTGCTCCGCGCCACGCAAGAGAAGGCGCCAGGAGCCGCGGAGCCGCGAGAGGCGCGCGGCCCCGGCCAGCACGGTCTCCGGCGTTAGCGCTGCGGCCGTGGCGGAGGACTACGGCGACAAGGACGAGGGCCGCTCGCCCCGCTGCCTGCGTGCGGCGTCGCTCCACTCCGCTGACCGGCCCTCGGGAGTGCAGGCGAGGAGACGAGATGGAGTGATAGGGAAGGTGACTCGAGGCTCTTGGGTGGCGGGACCTGGATCCGGCTTGGTTCGCGCGTGGTTGCGAGGAAGTTGATCAGGGTGGGCTGGTCCCGGGGAGCACTGACGCCGTGGAGGGGTGCGGGCCGGGGACCCTCCATGGCGGTGCGCCCCAAGGCTGGGCGGACAGGATGGGGGTGGGTACGAGTTGTGGCCGCTGTCGCGGAGTGCGTCCCGTGTCCTAAGTGCGTGGCCGCCAGTTACCTGGTGTTTCGTCACCCGAGTTGCCACGAGGCGTAGTTTTAAGGAGGGATCCGGGGAAAGGATGGGGGGCGAGGCCGGCCGAAGAGGACCAACACTACTGTGCCCCTCCGCAGACCCGTTTATAGAGTTACAGCGCGTCCCACCAGTTTCAGTTGCAGAGACCTTAAACTTGATTCCCCACCGCCCACCCCGCACAAAAAGGAAAAAAAAATCTGTTATTTCTGTGTAATAATTTGCCAGCACAGACACTTTATTTCTTCCCTTCCTTTCCTCACAATCCTGCAAGAGTAGAGAAGCATGATGATCCCTTGTAACCAGAAAAACGAGTACATTTTGGAGGCACTAATTAGTTGTTACTGGGGGAAGTTGCGTTTTATTAAAGCGACTTGTTGGTGTGATGTTAAAAGGCTGGAAAGATTAAGCCCTAGTTTTTGAAACAGTCTTGAGTAGATGTGGAGGAATTTTTCCAAACTATTTGATTCTCGACATAATGACTCTCTGGGAAAAGTTAGGGCATAATATTCTTAAGTGTGTTGCTTGCCTTGCAAGTCCCCAGCCTTTGCAGGATGTGTAATTGAAATATTTGCCATATTGTAACAAATGTTTACACCTGCACGACTGTGTCATGCCAGTCTTTTTTCTAGGAAGGTCGTCATTACCTTTTTGCTCGGGGTGTAGCTCTTCAGTTGTTCGCACACACTTAAGTATTTTATCCTATTCCCTTACATATTGGTTATCCAAGTGCCTTCTCTTGGGTGTATTCTTTTTACTGACAACTGTAACAAGTTTGTTTCCTTAGGTTGTTTATTGACCATGTTTTTCTTTAGGATCACTTCCTTTTTCCCTTTTGATGGTATCAGTGTGAGGTGAACAAGCTTAAGCAGTTTGCTCTAAAGTCGTGGCAAATTACATGAAGTTCCTTGTAGTATTTCTGTCTGGAGTTCATAGAAACTCATTTTCATAGAAAATGTCTTTTCTCTCCATAGAGGCCTTTTTCAGGGGAATGGTAATCAGTTCTTCTTGACATTTTTGGCTTGGGGGCGAGGAGTGCACATCTTTTTTTTTTGTTTTCCCATCTTCAAGATGCTGATGTCCTAGTTTAAGAGTGCTTCAAGTGATTCCTATTCCCTGTGGGTCTACCTCTGAATTAATAACCTATTGAGGGCCCACTATGTGCCAGACATACTTTGTGTCATTGAAGTTGTTGCAATTTTGAAGCAGATGCCTTTTGCCGTTCATAGAAAGAGCTCTTAGGTTTTGTTATTCCTGAGGCTTTTTTTTTTTTTTTTTTTTTAATGTCAGGATTGGGTTATGAACCCAGATCTTTTTAAATCCAAAACCTGTGTTCCACATCCTAGAAACACAGTGGTAAATATTCCAGCCTTTGCTCTTTAAGGTAAATGAGAGAAAACTAGTAAGCTGACAGTGACAACACAGCAATGCTTAGGAGGGGCATCTAATCCAATTTGAAGGGTTGGACAAAAGGAATCAAAGAAGTATTCTTGAAAGAGATGACCTCTAAGTTGAATTTGAAGGACAAACTAGCTAACTAAGTAACTGAAAAGGGCAGTGTGTGCAAAGATGCAGGGCAGAATATCACTGGAAAACTGCCATGTAATGTAGGGTCATGAGTCTTGCTGGGTTGGGGTTTAGAATGGTGAGGAGTCATTCAAAAATGTTTGGATTTTAATTCTGAAGACAATGGAAGTTTACATTGCTCTTCTCTAGTCTGCAGGTATGCTATGAACTGGAAGAGAAGGATTGAGCTTCCTTCTCCAAGATTCTCAGCCCATAGCCTATAACTTGGCTTTGATCCTGGCTACATCATTCCTAAAAGACAGTATCTCCTTCCCCTCCAATTAGTCACTTAGCCTCTTTAGGTTCTCTTTGGTGATGATAATTTGGAAAACAAAAAAACCCTACAGCTTTCTAAGGTAAAGCCTGTTTTCCCTGTCTTATAGTTCTTGACAAATGATGTTATTTTCACATCATTTAGAGTTTGCTCAAATAAATATACAGTCCATTAAGAACTAAGCTGCCCTGGGTAGCTTACTGTGTTCTGATTTGAGAATGTTAGAACCTGGAGTATGAAGAAATAGATTACTTTCTAGAGGGTTTTTAAATTTTTTTATTTTCGGTGGTGGTGGTAGTGGTAGTTTTGTGGTACTAGAGATTGAACCCAGGGCCTCACATATACTAGGCAAGTGTCCCAGCAAAAAGAAAAGACCCCAAATAAGAGTAGTCAGTTCAGTTTGTGAATTTTTGTATGTACTATTACAAATTTTCTCTGAAATACATTTCTAGAATTGACTAGATTTCTGCTCTTGCAGAGGTAGAAGGTAGAACTGATCCATTGTTCAAAAGCTAAATAGCTGGCTTTTAACTCTTTTTCATTTCTCATTCAACTTCTCTTGCAGTACTTTGTAAACATACCAGTAAGAATATTGAACTTTGAGATCAGACATTCTATTTTTTTTTAAAGGTTTATAGTATTGGTGACTTGAAGTAGGGAAATTATTATAATTACTATAACAAAATAATCTGGATCTGCCATTTTTTAACCTAATACAGTTGACAGTTTCATTTTTAAGTACTGGAGATAATAAGTAGCAACACTGCACACATTAGATGGCTTCAGCTGTTTAAAGAAAATAATTACTTTCTGTGCTTTATTAAAGATTTTGAAGAATAAGATAACTTCAGAAGTTTAATAGTACACTTAGGTTTTTAGAAATTACACATTAGCAGAGTATTTAACAGGGTCAATTCTTCTAAGACTTGGGCTCCTTTAATTGTAATCTGGTAAATTTCAAAAGATTGTTAAAACTTGTGAGCATCTTTGTATATTTTTATCATTTATTGTAACATTCAGGGTAAGCATCTATTTTTGTTTATCAAATATTGTTTTCTTGCACCTTTGTTTTTTATGTGCAGATGTTTGTGGATTCTTCTGCGGGATCAGAGGGCACGCCTATTATAATCAGAAAACTACAAGTATAACAGCAGGGATGGATGAACAGGCTCTTTTAGGGCTAAATCCAAATGCTGATTCAGACTTTAGACAAAGGGTAAGTTAGTCTTTTATTGTTTTTTAAAGCATGTTACTACAAATATGCATTTATCAATGTGAATAAAAAATATATCTGATGATAAAGTTCTATTTGTTTATTTTTAGTTGTTGATAGACCTTTATTTTATTTATTTATATGTGGTGCTGAGAACCAAACCCAGTGCCTCACATGCCAGTCAAGTGCACTACCACTGAGCCCCAGCCCCAGCCCTTGATGATACAGGTCTAATTTGTGTGGAAATGAAGAGATGCAAACAAATCTGATGCAAGTGTGTTCTTAATGTAGAAAGTGCTATTATTTTAAGTTTAGTTGATTAAACCAAAGTATTAAAATCTTATGTAATTCAGAGTAGGACTTTATGCAACATTAGTCATTATTTTTAATTATTTAGAAGTTGTAATGCAGAGAGAAGATTGTTCAATGGATTTTAGTAGTAAACATGCATATTCTATAAACATCCCATTGCTTGGCTTGGTCTTTCAAAGTTGTTTAATACTGTATTACTGATATTTACTATGCTTATTATTTGGTCCAGGCAGACATGTAAATAAGCAGTTAGGATATGCCGTGTTTTAAGTCATATAAAATGATTACTACATGGTAAGGAATCCATTAAGAATGCTATGATTTTTGGATAAGCGTAGACAATTAGACATAATGAAACCTACAACTGTAATCACTATAGCTGAATAATAAGACATCTAAAGAACAAGCCTGTAATTTTTTAAAGATGTGGGCTTTCTGAAGTATAGCATAAGAGGAAAAAGAGGCATTTTTCTCTTTTTTTCCTACTTCTCATAGCAAAGAGTATTTTTTATAAATGACCTAACCAAGGTTAGTAATCTCACTAGATATTATAGCCATTTTTGTTTTTTTAAGTACAAACTTTTTTTTTTTTTTTAAAGACACAATACCTTTATTTTTATATGGTGCTGAGAACCAGACCATGCCTCACATATGCTAGGCAAGCAGTGTATTACTGAACTACAACCCCAGCAGAAGTACAAACATTTTTAAATAACAAAAAAGATTAAAGTAGTTTTTAACATAAGTGCATGCTTCTACTGTTCAATAAGTAGCTCTCCAGATACAGAAAAATAAATAAAAAGGAATTGAGATTTAAATGCCTGGCCCATTTTAAGATATCTGACAAACTAATTAGGACATTAATAGATTATATACATTTATTCTATGTATAAACAAAGATTTCTTTTTTAAATTAAGTTCCAGTATTCAACAGATTTTAAAAATTTTGCCATTATTTTTTAGAAAAGTAAAATCAATATATTATTAGTGGTTTTAATACAGGAGTTGTGCTTTTTTTTCATCAATAAAAGTGGTTTTTTCTATCATAGGATATTTTAAACGTCCAGGTCCAGGCTTAATTTGATGGCCCATTAAACCAACCCAAGTAACAGAAATAATTAGGATGAAGAAGAAAGAATCAAGGAATAGTGAATTCTCATAATCCTGGGTTACAGTTCAGGAATAGTGGGAATTGATCGCTTTTGGTGGTTAGATAAATGACCGTCTGCTAACCCCAGTTACTCACTTGTTCAATTGTACTTCTCTGTTTTCTGTATGGGCAGTAAAAATAGCTGAACTGACTCTGTTGGCACTTAAATGCAGGAAAAAGGTATGGGATAGAAGTAGGTGATGAAGGCTAGGTCGTCTTCATCATTAAAAAAAAAATGTTGGTAGGGGCTAGGGTTTTAGCTCAGCGGTAGAGCACATGCAAAACCCTGGATTTGATCCTCAGCACCACATAAAAATAAATAAATAAAATAAAGATATTGTGTCCAACTACACCTAAAAAATAAATATATTTTTTAAATGCTAATCATACATGGATTCACAGCACAAAGATTGAAAGTGTTCAGGTTATTTCCCTCACCTCTTTTTTGAAAATACACTGCCCACCTTTAGCTTAAAGCCTGCTATTATTTTTTTTTTTTTTTTTTTTTAATTTTTTATTGTGGGTTGTTCAAAACATTACAAATTTCTTGACATATCATATTCCACACTTTGATTCTAGTGGGTTATGAACTCCCACCTTCACCCCATACAGAGATTGCGGATTCACATCAGTTACACATCCATTGATTTACAAATTGCCATACTAGTGTCTGTTGTGCTCCGCTGCCTTTCCCATCATCCACCCTCCCCCCTCCCCACCTCTCCCCTCCCCTCCCCTCCTCTCTCTCTACCCCCTCCACTGTATAACCCTGAGGGTCTCCTTCCATTACCGTGCAATTTACCTTCTCTCTCCCTTTCCCTCCCACCTCTCATCCCTGTTAAATGTTAATCTTCTTCTCCTGTTCTTCGTCCCTACTCTGTTCTTAGTTACTTTCCTTATATCAAAGAAGACATTTGGCATTTGTTTTTTAGGGATTGGCTAGCTTCACTTAGCATAATCTGCTCTAATGCCATCCATTTCCCTGTAAATTCTATGATTTTGTCATTTTTTAATGCAGAGTAATACTCCATTGTGTATAAATGCCACATTTTTTTTATCCATTCGTCTATTGAAGGGCATCTAGGTTGGTTCCACAGTCTTGCTATTGTGAACTGTGCTGCTATGAACATCGATGTAGCAGTGTCCCTGTAGCATGCTCTTTTTAGGTCTTTAGGGAATAGACCAACAAGGGGAATAGCTGGGTCAAATGGTGGCTCCATTCCCAGCTTTCCAAGAAATCTCCATACTGCTTTCCAAATTGGCTGCACCAATCTGCAGTCCCACCAGCAATGTACAAGTGTACCCTTTTCCCCACATCCTCGCCAGCACTTGTTGTTGTTTGACTTCCTAATGGCTGCCAATCTTACTGGAGTGAGATGGTATCTTAGGGTGGTTTTGATTTGCATTTCTCTGACAGCTAGAGATGTTGAGCATTTTTTCATGTACTTGTTGATTGACTGTATGTCCTCCTCTGTGAAGTGTCTGTTCAGGTCC
Source organism: Marmota monax (assembly GCF_021218885.2). Lineage (NCBI taxonomy): Eukaryota > Metazoa > Chordata > Mammalia > Rodentia > Sciuridae > Marmota > Marmota monax. The sequence goes on from NW_026695212.1 coordinate 1,684,004, forward strand.
TTGGCCCATTTGTTGATTGGGTTGTTTGTTCTCTTATTGTCTAATTTTTTGAGTTCTTTGTATACTCTGGATATTAGGGCTCTATCTGAAGTGTGAGGAGTAAAGATTTGTTCCCAGGATGTAGGCTCCCTATTTACCTCTCTTATTGTTTCTTTTGCTGAGAAAAAACTTCTTAGTTTGAGTAAGTCCCATTTGTTGATTCTAGTTATTAACTTTTGTGCTATGGGTGTCCTATTGAGGAATTTGGAGCCCGACCCCACCGACTGTAGATCGTAGCCAACTTTTTCTTCTATCAGACGGCGCGTCTCTGATTTGATATCAAGTTCCTTGATCCATTTTGAATTCACTTTTGTGCATGGCGAGAGAAAGGGATTCAGTTTCATTTTGTTGCATAAGGATTTCCAGTTTTCCCAGCACCATTTGTTGAAGATGCTATCCTTCCTCCATTGCATGCTTTTAGCCCCTTTATCAAATATAAGATAGTTGTAGTTTTGTGGATTGGTTTCTGTGTCCTCTATTCTGTACCATTGGTCCACACGCCTGTTTTGGTACCAGTACCATGCTGTTTTTGTTACTATTGCTCTGTAGTATAGTTTGAAGTCTGGTATCGCTATACCGCCTGATTCACACTTCTTGCTTAGCATTGTTTTTGCTATTCTGGGTCTTTTATTTTTCCATATGAATTTCATGATTGCTTTCTCTATTTCTACAAGAAATGCCATTGGGATTTTGATTGGCATTGCATTAAACCTATAGAGAACTTTTGGTAATATCGCCATTTTGATGATGTTAGTTCTGCCTATCCATGAACAGGGTATATTTTTCCATCTTCTAAGATCTTCTTCTATTTCTCTCTTTAGGGTTCTGTAGTTTTCATTGTATAAGTCTTTCACCTCTTTTGTTAGGTTGATTCCCAAGTATTTTATTTTTTTTGAAGATATTTTGAATGGAGTGGTTGTCCTCATTTCCATTTCAGAGGATTTGTCGCTGATATACAGGAATGCCTTTGATTTATGCGTGTTGATTTTAAATCCTGCCACTTTGCTGAATTCATTTATTAGCTCTAATAGTTTCTTTGTAGAGCCTTTTGGGTCTGCTAGATATAGAATCATATCATCTGCAAATAGTGATAATTTAATTTCTTCTTTTCCTATTTTTATGCCTTTAATTTCTTTCGTCTGTCTAATTGCTCTGGCCAGTGTTTCGAGAACTATGTTGAAGAGAAGTGGAGAGAGAGGGCATCCCTGTCTTGTTCCAGATTTTAGAGGGAATGCCTTCAGTTTTTCTCCATTCAGAATAATGCTAGCCTGAGGCTTAGCATAGATTGCTTTTACAATATTGAGGTATGTTCCTGTTATCCCTAGTTTTTCTAGAGTTTTGAACATAAAGGGATGCTGTACTTTGTCAAATGCTTTTTCCGCATCTATCGAGATGATCATATGGTTCTTATTTTTAAGTCTATTGATGTGGTGAATAACATTTATTGATTTCCGTATATTGAACCAGCCTTGCATCCCAGGGATGAATCCTACTTGATCATGGTGTACAATTTTTTTTATATGTTTTTGTATCCGATTCGCCAGAATTTTATTGAGGATTTTTGCATCTAGGTTCATTAGAGATATTGGTCTGTAGTTTTCTTTCTTTGAAGTGTCTTTGTCTGGTTTAGGTATCAGGGTGATGTTGGCCTCATAGAATGAATTTGGAAGTTCTCCCTCCTTTTCTATTTCCTGAAGTAGCTTGAAAAGTATTGGTATTAGTTCTTCTTTAAAGGTTTTGTAAAATTCTGCTGTATACCCATCGGGACCTGGGCTTTTCTTAGTTGGTAGTCTTTTGATGGTTTCTTCTATCTCCTCAATTGATATTGGTCTGTTTAGGTTTTCTATATCCTCCTGGCTCAATCTGGGCAGATCATATGACTTAAGAAATTTATCTATGCCTTCACTATCTTCTAATTTATTGGAGTATAAGGATTCAAAATAGTTTTTGATTATCTTCTGTATTTCTGAAGTGTCTGTTGTGATATTGCCTTTTTCATCCTGTATGCTAGTAATTTGAGTTCTCTCTCTTCTTCTCTTCACTAGCATCGCTAAGGGTCTGTCGATTTTGTTTATTTTTTCAAAGAACCAACTTTTAGTTTTGTCAATTTTTTCAATTGTTTCTTTTGTTTCGATTTCATTAATTTCAGCTCTGATTTTAATTATTTCTTGCCTTCTACTTCTTTTGCTGTTGTTTTGCTCTTCTTTTTCAAGGATTTTGAGATGAAGTATGAGATCATTTATTTGTTGGTTTTTTCTTTTTTTAAGGAATGAACTCCAAGCAATGAATTTTCCTCTTAGAACTGCTTTCAATGTGTCCCATAGATTCCGATATGTTGTGTCTGTGTTTTCATTTATCTCTAAGAATTTTTTAATTTCCTCCTTGATGTCTTCTATAACCCATTGATCATTCAGTAACCTATTGTTCATTCTCCAATTGATGTATGCTTTTTCCTTCCTTCTTTTATCGTTGATTTTCAGTTTCATTCCATTATGATCAGATAAGATGCATGGTAATATCTCTACTCCTTTATATTGTCTAAGAGTTGCCCTGTGACATAATATATGATCTATTTTTGAGAAGGATCCATGTGCTGCTGAGAAAAAAGTGTAACTGCTTGATGTTGGGTGGTATACTCTATATATGTCAATTAGGTCTAGGTTATTAATAGTGTTATTGAGTTCTATAGTTTCCTTATTCAACTTTTGTTTGGAAGATCTGTCCAGTGGCGAGAGAGGTGTGTTGAAGTCTCCCATGATTATGGTGTGGTGGTCTATTAGACTCTTGAACTTGAGAAGAGTTTGTTTGACGAACATAGCTGCACCATTGTTTGGGGCATAAATATTTATGATTGTTATGTCTTGTTGGTGTATGGTTCCCTTAAGCAGTATGTAGTGTCCCTCTTTATCTCTTTTGATTAACTTTGGCTTGAAATCTATTTTATTTGATATGAGTATGGACACGCCTGCTTGTTTCCGAAGTCCATATGAGTGATATGATTTTTCCCAACCTTTCACCTTCAGCCTATGTATGTCTTTTCCTATCAAATGCGTCTCCTGTAGGCAGCATATTGTTGGGTCTTGTTTTGTGATCCATTCTACTAGCCTGTGTCTCTTAATTGGTGAGTTTAAGCCATTAACATTTAGGGTTATTATTGAGATATGGGTTGTTCTTCCAGCCATATTTGTTTATTTCTGTTACTAAACATTGTTTGTTTTCCTCTTTGATTGTTTCCCCCCCCCCTTTACTGTCCTACCTCCCACTGTTGGTTTTCATTGTTATTTTCCATTTCCTCTTCCTGTAATACTTTGGCTAGGATGTTTTGAAGAGATGGTTTTCTAGCTGCGAATTCTTTAAACTTTTGTTTATCGTGGAAGGTTTTAATTTCATTCTCCATCCTGAAGCTTAATTTCGCTGGATACACCATTCTTGGTTGGAACCCATTATCTTTCAGTGTTTGAAATATGTTATTCCAGGATCTTCTAGCTTTCAGAGTCTGTGTTGAAAGATCAGCTGTTATCCTGATTGGCTTGCCCCTAAATGTAATCTGCTTCCTTTCTCTTGTAGCTTTTAAAATTCTCTCCTTATTCTGTATGTTGGGCATCTTCATTATAATGTGTCTAGGTGTGGATCTCTTATGATTTTGCACATTCGGCGTCCTGTAGGCTTCTAGGATTTGGGATTCTGTCTCATTCTTCAAGTCTGGGAAGTTTTCTTGTATTATTTCATGGAATAGACTGCTCATTCCTTTGGTTTGGAGCTCTGTACCTTCCTGTATCCCAATGACTCTTAAGTTTGGTCTCTTAATGTTATCCCATATTTCTTGGATGTTCTGCTCATGGTTTCTTAACAGTCTTGCTGAGCTGTCTATGTTCTTTTCCAGTTGAAATACTTTGTCTTCATTGTCTGATGTTCTATCTTCTAAGTGTTCTACTCTGTTGGTAGTATTCTCCATTGAGTTTTTAAGTTGGTTTATTGCTTCCTGCATTTCTAGGATTTCTGATTGCTTGTTTTTTATAACCTCTATCTCCCTGTATAGTTGATCCTTTGCTTCCTGGATTTGTTTGCGTAATTCGTTGTCGAAGTGATCTTTCATTGTCTGATTTTGCTGTTTAATGTCTTCCTTGATACTCCAGATCATCTGAAGCATGTATATCCTGAATTCTTTATCTGACATTCCATCTGCTGCAGCTGTTACCTCTTCTAAAGTTGCGTTGACCTGCATTGCTTGTGGTCCTTTCTTTCCTTGTCTTTTCATACTGCTTGCGTATCTTTCCTGCAGGTGCGGGCGGCGGCTCTGCTCTCTCCTTATTCCAATTGGGGTGTCGTGGCTACCACGCCGGCAGGTCACTGGGCCTGTTCTGGGAGCTGGTGGCGGCTCTGTTCTGCCCCTACTCCAATTGGGGTGACGTGTCTGTCGTACCAGCAGGCCACTGGGCCTGTCCTGCTGGTCGGTCGCCGATCTGCCCACCTTTCGGGCACGAGTGGAGGCTCTGCTTTGCCCCTACTCCAATTGGGGTGTCGTGACTACCCCGCCTGCAGGATGCTGGGTCTGTTCCTGGCAAGGGAGGCGACTCTGCTCTGTCACTACTCCAATTAGGGTGGTGTTTGTACCCCGCCGGCAGGCTCCTGGGCCTGATCCGCCGGTCTGTTGTAGGTCTGCCTACCTTGAAGGCGCGGGCGGGGGATCTGCCCTGCCCCTCCTACCATGCCTGCGGACCCCTGGGCCTGATCAGCAGGTTGATCACTGGTCTGCTCACCCTGCGGGCACGGGTGGCGGTTCCGCTCCACCCCCACTCCAATTGGGGTCACGTGACCACCACACCGGCAGGGCCTGATCCGGGCGTGGGATAAGGATCTGCTCTGCCCCTACTCGAGTTGGGGTGACGTGTGTACCACACTGGCAGGCCACTGGGCCTGACCCGCCAGGCTGTCACAGGTCTGTTTACCTTGCAAGCGCGAAGGGCCGCTCTGCCCTGCCCCTCCTACCACGCCCATGTACTACTGGGTCGTGGGTCTGCCCACCTGGCGGGTGTGGGTGGCGGCTCCGCTCCGCCCCCTCTCCAATTGGGGTCACGCGGTCACCACGCTGGCGAGCCGCTGGGCCTGCTCCGGGGGCTGGCGGCGGCCCGGCTCCTTCCCTCCGGCTCGAGGACAAATTGAGGAGACTCGGGTGACTGAGCCTCACCCCCCTTACCAGAAGACCAACTGCTTATGTCACCGCTGGTATTGATGAAGATCTCTCCTCCACCACTTTCTGCTGACATCAGATCTCTGCCATGTTGGTATCCTATGCGAATGGCAGCATTTCGTTCCCCTTGCCAGGCAACCCAAGCAATGGGTGAGTCCTGACCTGCCCTCAGCAGGACCCGGACCGAGACACAGTTTCCGCGGGCTCCTAGCCCCGGTCCAGGGAAGTTCCGGGAGCCGGAACTCGGCCGCTCCGTGCTCGGTGTAAGCTCCTATCCCTGCTATTATTTAAAGAAAATTATGTTAGCAATAATTCTAGCAGGTAAGCCATTACCTACTTTGGTCGGGGGAGTGAATTATTAGGTGGCAATGCAACATATGTAATTGACTTCCACCTTATCCCCTGTCCTGGACCTTTGGTATTCATAAAGAAAACTGTAGTTTTCACAGACTACTGTTAGAAAACAACTGAGTTTAAGAGTCTTTCATAGCTGCCTGGACTCTTAAATTGTTAATTTCTGAAGATAGCCATTACTCTGGGTTATTTTCCAGCATCCACAATCAATTCTCTATGGATACCAATTGGGTGTCTTATAATTCAGTTCAGTTCTGACACTACCAGGAATTAGGTTCAGACCCCACAAGTCACAGGCTCAAGTCTCGCTCTGTTGACTGACTATAAGTTGAGGGCTCACATGACTCCTTCCTCAGGTTTGATTATTTTCTAGAATGACTCACAGAACTCAGGAAAGCATTTACTTACTGTTGTCAGTTTATTACACAGAATACAACTAGGAATAGCCAAAAAGAAGAGATGCCTAGGGCAAGGTATGAAGGAAGGGACACCAGGCTTTCCTGCCCTCTCCGAGCTAACATTCCTCCCTTCACTTCAGTGTGTGCATTCTGGAAGATAAATAATAAATAAATAACAAAAAATATAGAGAGCTTAGAGTATAAATAATACAAAAAGGTGTATAGAGCTTAGTCTCCAGTTTCCACCTCTGCTTCTCAGAGATAGGTGTTTGAGACTGAAAGTACCAACATTTTCATCACTTAGCCATTCTGAGGCTATTTCAGAGGCTCCACCCTAAGTCCCCTCTAGCATAAGTTCTGTTGTGTTCCTGAGGAGCTCATTATAAATAACAATAGACAATTCTACAATGCCAAGGTTTTTAAGAGCTCCTGCTATGAAGAAGGGGAGGGAGCAAACCCAAATATATTTCTTCTAATACCACATTTATATTTAAAGTAGCTTTGATCTTCAGCTCATCTTCATTAATGGAAACAACCACTAATGTTGTGTATGAAAATCCACTCAATCCACTCCTTCCTTCATACATTCATAAAAGTAGAGGAAACTGTCACCTAAATATAAATATAGTGGCTTTTACTTCTAACCCAAAGAAAAAATAATTTTACATTTTGATTCAGTTTACATGTATACTTGTACACAAATATGAATAAAGTTATATAAAATAATACTTATTCTTGCCATGTAATGCACTCTGGTATATTCTCATATTTAGTTTTTTTAATCATTGATGAAAACTGCTAAATTAACTTCATCACTAATGGTATAAAACTTTTTTTTTTAATTCTGACAAATTGAAATTATGTTCTAATGCTTAATGTTCCTCTACCTCATTACTTCATATCAAAGTTGCATCAGTTCATAATTAGTTTAAGTCATTTAGCCGTATTTCTAATTTATGTATAATTTTCTTGGCTATTTGAGATACTCTTCGCAAGTTAAGGTTACATTATTGGTCCATTTTTATAGGTGAACCCTGAATCTATTGTAATATACTGATGGAAAAGCATGGCATACATAATTCCCACTTGCCTACTAGTAGCATATGGACTTAACTCTGCATCCATACAAGGATGCACTTGCTCTGGGCACAGTGGTGCACATCTGTAATCCCAGCAACTAGGAAGACTGAGTTTTCAAGACTGAATTTGAAAGGAGAATTTCAAGTTCAAAGCCAGCCTAAGCAACTTAGTGAGACCCTGTCTCAAAATTTAAAAAAAAAAAAAAAAAATTAGAGACGTGGCTCAGTGCACTTGCTCTTTTTGCTCTTTGTTAGTACATATTCTCTCTGATTACAAGGGCTGGATTCATGAACAGAGGAATGAGAAACAGCTTTGACTTTTTCAATTATTCAATAATTTCCAAAATTCATATCATGTAATTATTCTCCAATTTTAATATTTTTAAGGGAATTATATGATATAATTGAAGAATTGAAATACTGTCCTATGTAACAGTAGATCAAATAATATAGATAAAATATTATCTTTTATAAATCACTTCTTTAGTAGCAGATTTGCTGTGCCTTTTTATAATTGCATATATCTCAGTATTATGGCACTTGATGAAAACATTTGTACATTTTTTCTCTCAGTTCTTAATAGCCCAGTGAAGTCTGCAGTGCTATTGTGCTGTCTCCTAGACTCTAAGGAAATGGGTTTGAGTATGTTAAATTCACCGATTGGTTATCGATTTACTATTCCTAGAATATTTTGTTCAGTGTTAATGGGGCATTGAGATTGACTATTCTAAATGTGTTTCTTTGTTTTATAATTTTTCAGGCCCTGGCCTATTTTGAGCAGTTAAAGATATCCCCAGATGCCTGGCAGGTGTGTGCAGAGGCTCTAGCCCAGAGGACATATAGGTAATTAAAACAAAATTTATATGACATATGAAAGAATTTAAATTTCTGTGAACATAACAGGACTATTAGATTTATCTATTTTGGAAGGTTTTCATAAAAGCATTTTGTGACTTGCCTTTTAGAAAACCATTAATATACAGTCATTTAGTATAGAAATGAGAAATAATGAACCAAAAATTGGGCCATTTGAGAACTGACTTTTGAGTAAAACTGTCCTTTGCTATATGTATGTTTTGTACCTGATAGCAAGTCTTAGCTGAAATAGACTGCAGAAAAAACTTCCTTATCTCATGATTGGGAATTTTAATTGAGTTTTCTAAAAAGTTGGTAAAGAGGGTGATCGTAAATGGTGTATACCTGAGTTTTAGATTTTAACCTAAAGTATGTTAACTTGCATTCACTTCATCCTTGTGGATTGCACCCATAGTCCATCAATTTACTATTTCCAGCATGGGTCTCTGTAATAGACTGAGGCACAATGAGAGCAGATTCCTAGGAATTGTCTAACCCACTTCAAATACGTATAAGGTTTTCCCCCTGCAATGTGACTTTTTTGGGGGAAGGAGGAGTTCTGGGGATTGAACCCAGGGGCAGTTTACCACTGAGCTATACCCCAGTTCCTTTTTTTTTTTTTGAGATAAGTTGCCCAGGCTGGCCTTGAACTTGTGATCCTCCTGCCTCAGTCAATTCAGACTGCTGAGATTACAAGCACGTGCCACCATGTCTAGCTGTGATGTGACTTATTTGTAGTCCCTCTGAAGCAGTCAATTTAATTTTTACAGATATAGGAATTCTCATGGCTCTGGATGTGGCTCAATGGTAGAGTGCTTGCCTGGCATGCTTGAGGCCCTGGGTTCAATCCGCAGTACTACACACATGCTAAAAAAATAAAATATAAAAAGAAAGAAAAAGGAACTCTAATTATACTTATTTTATCAGCTTATATAATAGTTAAGTTACTTTCTTATAAAAGAAATAAAACTGGCATTGTGTGACTTGTGGGAAACACAACCAATAAACAAAGAGGTCACTGATGGAATGGAAGTGCATGGGGTTAGTGACAGCCTCCTGGCTGGAGTTGTTTAAGTGCTGTTCTGTCATTTTGTTTGATAGCTGAAACCCAATGTTTGAGTTTTGTGAAAACTGATTTTGAGAACATCTTAGTCTTAGAGTAATTAAGAGATGACTTTTAATTAAAGACTGCCCCCTAGTTTATTCCTTGAGTGGAAAAATGTGATCCTTACATAATTCAGTGAAAGTTGAAGTGTGATCTATAATAAAAACAAAGACCTAAGGTCTGAGAAGAGTACTAATTAAACCTAATTTTTAAAAAATTTTCTATGTCTTTTTGTGTATGAAATTATTTTGTTGGTCAATTCAGATAGTCTAAATTAAGATGGAATCTCCATTCTTATTTTGACCAGTTACTTTACATAGGAAAAGTTGTTCCATAACTAAGCCAGGCCTAAACCAAGCATCTTGAGTGAACAGATTGTTGGATGCTAAAAGGACTTTTGTCACAGTTTATGGCTGGCTCACTAAAACTCTATATCACTGCTACAGAGATCGTGGGAAGTGGATAATTGGCATGTGTTGATTTTTTGCTGCCATCTTATGATGGTAATATATTTGTAATGTGTTTGTTTGTGGGTCCCCCCCACCACCACCATTGCTGGGGATTGAACCCAGGGCCTCAGGCATGCCAGGCAAGCACTCTACCACTGAACCACATCCCCAGCCCCTATATTTATAATTTGGTTTGCTATATGAACTTTGAGGCTAGACTGATAGTCTTTGTGGCCCTACTGTAGATTTGTCTGTGACAGAATTGATTTGGGTTGATTTGGGGGGTGGCGGTGGTACTGGAAAGTAAACCCAGTAGCAATTTAGCTATATATCCCAAGCCCTTTTTTTTTTTTTTTTTTTTTTCCTTTGAAACAGGGTCTCATTAAGTTGCTGAGGCTGAGGCTGAGGCTGGCCTTGAACTTGTGGTCCTCCTGTCTCAGCTTTCTGAGCCACTGGGAGGGTTGTGTCACTACACCTGGCAAGGTTGAATTTTAAGTGGGAATTAGATGGTCTTTGATTTGACTCATTCTCTTGCTGTTGTACCGTTTTTGTAGACCTAACCTATTGTAAACAAAATTGTTCCAGAAATCTTAACATCTAGAATTAGAGGGAAGCCCTTCTGTTTATCAATCACTATATTTAAAGTACATCTTAAAAGTTTTTGGTTATTTTGATTACCAGATTTAATGGAAATATTGAATATTATATATAGTATTTAGAGTTCTACTAGCTTTTTACACAGATTTGAATGTTATAATAAGATCAGTAAATAGAAAATAAGTCACAAGGTCTAGTTTGAGAAACTTCAGCTATTATTCATGAATTTTGCTTTTGTTTTCCCCAATTCATATTCTCTTTATCTAATTTTCTTTTTTGCTTTTGTCTTTGCTTTTGCAGTGATGATCACATAAAGTTTTTCTGCTTTCAAGTATTAGAACATCAAGTTAAATACAAGTAGGTCTTTTACTCACTACTCTTATTCAGACTTGTGGGGTGAGGTCATTTTTATTTGGTTTTTCCTTCCGTGAGGAGATCATAATATAGGTTGTAAATTAACAATGTATAAGTTATATCCAGGTTATAAATGTTTTGATTTGTCCTCAAAATAAATTAGGTTTTGATTTATCCCAAAGCAAGTTAATTGATTATATATAGAAATAGACATTTCATAGAAAAATCTAGAATTCCAACTTCTCTGGAGAAACCAGATGAACCAACAGTAGACCTGTTTCCAAATAATAACTTGAGTAGAGTGGCAGCACCTGTATTCAAACTCCTGCTTTAATTAAGGAAAAATAAAGAATCATCAGTTGGTTTATTCAGTAGACCACAGACCTGAGAATATGGATATATTTGTTTGAAAAATTATATAGCTATAAAAGATGGATAATGATACCCTGTCTGCCATCTTCATCCCTCTTTTCTTTGAAGCAATGTTGTGAGACATTAACAGTTTATTCTAGGAAACTTTACATAATTGAGGGCTACCCAGACTTTCCCTTTCAAATATATGAGACTTACTTTTCAAAACCACAGACAGCCACACAAATGTAGCCACTATTCTTTCTCTTCTCTATTTTGAACAGATATTCAGAACTAACCACTGTTCAACAACAACTAATTAGGGAGACGCTCATATCTTGGCTTCAAGCTCAGGTAAAATTTTCTTTCAAAGCCTTAAATGATCAGATTTTCAACTTTTTATGTTAAAAGTGTTAGTTTTGAAGATCATGGGTAGAAGGAAACTTAGCAATTACTTTAAAATTCTGTCAGTAACAAACTGTTATACTTTCCATGACACATTGTAGTAACTTTGGTTTTAAAAAATAATTTATTATTTTTTATTTCATTTATTTTTTTACTCCTTGACAAAAGCTACTTTTCTGTTTGGTTCCTAAAGGTGAACTCTCCTGGACAGTCTCTTTCCAAGGGCCTTTTTCAAAGGGCCAGCAGAGTTCTTTAGCCACAGCATATTCTTTTTGGTTAATTATAGCCAATTTTAACATATAAAGTGTTTGTGTTGCTAGAGGTTTTTATTTTCCTCAAAGAGAAGACAGAAGGAAAATATTTGAAGCTTTTCTTTTTTAAAAAATTATACAAATAATTAAAACTGCATATGAAACTTAAAAATGTAAAAATGAGAAGTAACTGTTAAAACCTTTATTTATTAGATTGTTCTCTGGCCAGTCACTTAAATACTTTCATAATTTTGATATAATTTTGTTTCACTGCTAATATGGACCATGTTGAAATTTTGTGGGGTTTTGCTTATACGTGATCAGTGGGAAAATGATGTTTTGGGGGTTTTGGGGGGGGGGGGTTTGTTTGTTTGTTTGTTTAATTTAGTGGGATGTTTCTGTTGTCAGATGCTGAATCCCCAACCGGAGAAGACCTTTATACGAAATAAAGCAGCCCAAGTCTTCGCCTTGCTTTTTGTTACAGAATATCTCACTAAATGGCCCAAGTTTTTTTTTGACATTCTCTCAGTAGTGGACCTAAATCCAAGGGGAGTAGATCTGTACCTCCGAATCCTCATGGCTATTGATTCAGAGTTGGTAGATCGTGATGTGGTTCATACATCAGAGGCAAGTAACTTCACATCAGTTTTTAGTTTTCAATGTAGATTTTGTAGGAGAAAATGACCACATAGTTAAAAAAAAAAAAAAAAAAGTGGGAATTTTTTTTCCTTTAGACAAACAGCCTTATGAATGATTATAAATTTACCGAGCATTTTGAATTTTGTTGCAAAGGAACTTAAACCGATTTCTTAAAAGATATATGTTGAAATTAGAGTATTACATTGGGATTTTTAAAGTAGGCATATACTTTCCCAGTGAAATACACAAGTTGATTTTTCTCCTGTGAGTTTGTTGAAAAATATAGTCTGCATTTAATGCTACTGTGTGGACCCTGAGCAAGGAAGAAACATTGCTTATGAAATGTCAGTGTTGGCTTCTATCTTCTTATCACATAACCCATCATCTTAGTCTTCCTCTGTTTATTAACCAATATAACTTTTACCTTATTCTTAAAGGACACAACAGAAATAGCTTCAAATGTGTATAATTGAAGATCATTGTAACCAAAGTATTTAAAGTAGAGGGTATTATGCATTTATATCATTGCCACTTTCTAAATAGTTTTAGTTTTGTGTTTACCCAATTTTGAGAACTAACTTATCTCATGCTTAAGATTTCTGAGTAATGCTTATTTATAGTTTATGTTTAGTAAGAAAGAAAGTCTGCTACCGAGGAATAGAATAGAAAGAGGAAATACAAAGAATCACAGGATGTGATTTTAGAGCTGATAAGTAGAAAACCATTACAGGGAATGTGTTAATAAGTCTGGAAATTTAGTGTAGAGGAAATTACTGTGTACAACTATATTCCAGTGTCAAACATTTTGTAATCTACTTTGTATGTGGTGGTGTTTTTTTTTAGGAGGCTCGTAGGAATACTCTAATAAAAGATACCATGAGGGAGCAGTGCATTCCAAGTCTGGTGGAATCATGGTACCAAATCTTACAAAATTATCAATATACTAATTCAGAAGTGACATGTCAGTGCCTTGAAGTAGTTGGAGCTTATGTCTCTTGGATAGACTTATCCCTTATAGCCAATGATAGGTATGTATGCCTATAATTTTTTAAAATATAGAACGGCAGAGTACAGTATCTAAAAATCATGAGTTTAAAGAATTTAAGTATTTTTTTCCTCTTCTATCAGGTTTATAAATATGCTGCTAGGTCATATGTCAATAGAAGTTCTACGGGAAGAAGCATGTGACTGTTTATTTGAAATTGTAAATAAAGGAATGGACCCTGTTGATAAAATGAAGCTAGTAGAATCCTTGTGTCAGGTATTACAGACTGCTGGGTTTTTTAGCATTGACCAGGTTAGTAAATTTACATCAAAGTTTTGAAAATTGTTGGAACAAATGAGAGATAATAAGTTAAACATATTAAAAGTGTTTTCTGTTTTCTAAATATTGAAAACTGACCTTGAAATTATAACAAACTACTATTAATAATAATAATAGTAGTAGTACTAATATAGTAATACTACCAGAGAGCTGTACTCAACCCCTAATCTACATCCCAACCCTTTTTTTGTTTAGTTATAAATAGAATGTATTTTGAGATGTCATAATATACATGGACTACAACAGTATAATTTTCCATGTTTGTGGTTGTACATGACGTGGAGTTACAGTGGTCATGTATTCATATATGAACATAGGAAAATTATGTCCAATTCATTCTACTCTTTTTTCCCATCCCCCCTCCTCCAAATGCCTTTTCTTGAGTCAGCATCTGCATAACAGAGAGAACATTTGGCCTTTGGTTTTTTGGGATTGGCTTATTTCACTTAACATGATAGTCTCCAGTTTCATCCATTTACCAAGAATGCCATAATTCTTCTTTATAGCTGAGTAATATTCCATCATGTATAAGTATCACATTTTCTTTATCCATTCCTCTGCTGAGGGGCACATAGGTTGCTTCTATATCTTAGCTATTGTGAATTGAGCTGTTATAAACATTGATGTGGCCTAGTCCTTTTTGTATTTTATTTAGAGACAGAGTCTCAGTGAGTTGCTAAGTCTGGATTTGAATTTGTAATCCTTCTGCCTCAGCTTCTTGAGCTGCTGGTATTACAGGCATGCAAGGGCACCTGGCTACTGATTGTTTTATTAGTAATCTTTGATTAAAAAATAATAATAAAATAGTGAGAGTAGAGTCTCTTTCTGTAGAATTGTTTAAAGATAATGAAGGTAATCTAAATTTGAGATTTGGCTCTCCCCTTTCCAGTACTGGGTATTGAACCCACTGGTACTCAGCCACTGACCTACATCCTCAGCCCTTTTAGGTTTTTGAGCTAGGGTCTTGCTAACTTGCCCAGGCTGGCCTCAAAACTTGGAATCTGGCTTCCCTTAGCCTCCTGAATAGGTGCGATTATAGGTGTGTGCCACACCCAGTTTACATTTTGGCTTTAACACTGATAATGATCTGAGGCACGTCATTGTAATAGTTTTATGCCCTCATATGATAGTTGAGGCCCGAATCAAATAGTATCAGAAAGAACTGTGGGAATCTATTACACATACTATAATGTGGCAACATTAGCTTTATTAGATGTTTACTAAATTTCAGCAGTTTAGGGAGAAGGTTGTAAAGCAACAGCTCTTTTTAAGCTTTTATAAAGTTTGGAATAGCCATAGGACTATAATCATTAAAAATAATTGCTTTAAAGAGTACTGGTGAATAATGTATCAGAATAATTCAGATTCTGAAAATCCCTTAGTCACAATGTTAGAATTGTTAAATGTCTTACATCAATTTAAGATTGAATCCTATAATTGGCACTGGACTCATACCAAAGCTTTCCTCCTCTTATTCTTGGAGTAGGTGGTTATAAATTGAGATCTGTCTTGATTGCTTGTAGGAAGAAGATGTGGACTTCCTGGCCAGATTTTCTAAGCTGGTAAATGGAATGGGACAGTCATTGATAGTTAGCTGGAGTAAATTAATTAAGAATGGAGATATCAAGAATGCACAAGAGGCACTACAAGCTATCGAAACAAAAGTAGCACTTATGTTGCAGCTACTAATTCATGAGGATGATGACATCTCCTCTAACATTATTGGGTTTTGTTATGATTATCTTCATATTTTAAAACAGGTAAGTCTTTGTTTTATTCATTTTGTTCAGCAGATAATTACAGATTAGAAAAATGAAAATAAGAAAAACCCATAATTCTATTACCCAAAGAAATTTACTAATAGTTACTATTTTCTGCTTTTTGGTTTTTTTTTTTAAGTTAAAAAAAAAAACTTAGGTCAGAAAACAAATGACAAAATGCTATTTACTATTCTAAAAGTTTGATAATTATAGTCTTGTTTTTTTTCATTTGGAACCTGTATTTCTAAATTATTAATTAGTTTTGTTATTTTAATTTCATGTTCATTATTTCTTATAAGTGATTTTTGCAAATAAAGTTTTTCCTGCTGTTTCCAGAACAAACTTAAATATAATAGCATGTGGCTTTTTAAAGAATTAGTATTTTACATTATGATGTTAGATGAGAGCCAATTGGGTTAATTGAATCAGGTAAGCTTAAAGTAGTTAACATAAATGTAAAGTGGTTGAAACATGTCTGCATGTATACTTTGAAAAATTTTAGAAGTATGGAAAGCATGATTGTATTGGTAATCCTGCTGTGTCTTTCTTAAGAGCTATTTCTAATGATGAGACCATCATTTACTATCTTGTAATCTCTTTATTTGCCAAGTGCATTATACATATTTTTCAAAATCAAATTCATCTACATGTCTTTGTCTCAGGTTTACTAGAAAGACGATTACTAGATCTTAGGTATATTTTAAACAAAATGCCAAACTACCCTCCAGAAATGCATATGTATGTTTAGAAGATCCTAATTGATGGGGAAAATATTCTAAGAAACAAGTATAATTTTAGGAGACCTACTAAATTATTCCTTATTTTTTTAACAGCTTACAGTGCTCTCAGATCAGCAAAAAGCTAATGTAGAGGTAATTTGCTTCTTTATACTTCTTTAAACCAATAATTTATTTTTCATCTGGATTCTGCCTTGAAATGTGGCTTAATTTCAAATTATATCCAATTAAAGGATTGACAAAAGCTGTCTTTTTCTTAATTTTAGGCAATCATGTTGGCCGTTATGAAAAAATTGACTTATGATGAAGAATATAACTTTGAAAATGAAGTAAGGATTTTTGTGTTGAAAGAGAAATTAGTTTTATTTTTGTTTGTGTACAGCAAATTAACATTTCCAGTTTTTATTTTCTTGAGGTCCTTTGAAACAAATAGTATTTGAAAAATCAAACTACTTGATTGAAGTAGTCTTATTATTGATGTAGTCTTGTTTATATTGATATCAACCTTTGGTAAAATTAGTGAAAACCTCTTAGTATTTCATTTTTGATGTTTGAGCTATTAACAAAGTGGTTTAGGGCTGGGGGTATAGCTCAGAGACAGAGCACTTGCCTAGCATACACAAGACCCTGGGTTCTATCTCAAGCACTGCAAAAAGGAAAATGGAAAAAATCAAAACAAAACTACTTTATAGCATTGAACTTCATAAAATGTTGACAATATTATCAGTGGTCATATCTTACTTTGTTGTATTTAATAAAAATGACAAATTGAGGCCCAGTCAGTAGGCCTCAAAACATCAGTCTGAATGGGAGGGTGGAATGAGGCTTAGTGTTGTTCAGAAATGTCTAGGGTCAGTGTTAGGATCAGCTTCTCATTAAATGGAAATGCCATTGAATGCTTGCTGGGAATTCAGTCATGGTCTGTGCTGTTTAGGTGTGTGCTGAAATATTCTATTCAAGCATTCACACTAATGGTGTGGATGACCAATAGAGAGCATGGGAGATGTCATATCTAATATCTCCAATCATACAATATTACTTCTGGTCTTTGAGGTAAAAAGAGAATGAACAAGGGGCTGACAGTGTCAGAAACCAGTGAGAACCCGTTCTGGCTCTTCTCTTATCCCTAACTTCCTCCCTGTACTGTTTCTGGCTGTAAGTTTTTGAGGACTTGGCCTGTGTTCAGAAATACTTATTAGTGAGCAGGAGTAGGAAAGCTACTAAGCATATTGATATTTCTATATTTTAAAAATTGATGAAAAAATAAAAATTTGAAGGTTACAAAAACTATAGAACTATAGAACTTAATGTTTTATTTGAATCTCTAGGCCTTTTAAACTTTTTAAATGATTTTAACCTATATCATAGGGTGAAGATGAAGCCATGTTTGTAGAGTATAGAAAACAACTGAAGTTATTGTTGGACAGACTTGCTCAAGTTTCACCAGAATTACTGCTGGCTTCTGTTCGCAGAGTTTTTAGTTCTACCCTGCAGTAAGTTTTTGTTATTATTTTTGTAACGAGCCCACTTCTTTCCTTCGATCCCTGTTAATGGTCTAAAATAAGCGATAATCACATAACTTATTAACCCATGTTACTTATGTGTGTCTGAAAATGAAGCATTTTTGTTTCCATAATTTGTTGATCTTTTGTTTTTTGATGTAACTTTGATCCTTGGCAAAATTAACAATTGCTATAACTTCTTAATCATTAAAGAGGCTTTTGTTGGTGAGTTACTGTCCTTTGCATCATTGGTTGTATAAAAAGTGTACATTCAGATCTCACAGACATATTATACCTTGGTAGGAACTGGCAGACCACACGATTTATGGAAGTTGAAGTAGCAATAAGATTGCTGTATATGTTGGCAGAAGCTCTTCCAGTATCTCATGGTGCTCACTTCTCAGGTGATGTTTCAAAAGCTACTGCTTTACAGGATATGATGCGAACTGTAAGTATACTCAAGATAATTTTTTTAACATAAATTTCTGTTTTCGCTGTAAGCTAATGGGCATTCCTTAATTGTTAGAGCTTATATTTTTATACTGTTGCTTTTTAATGTTGCAATAAATAAAAATAGGTTCCCTTGCTTTCTCCTGCTCCAGTTGGTGACATCAGGAGTCAGTTCCTATCAGCATACATCTGTGACGTTGGAGTTCTTTGAAACTGTTGTTAGATATGAAAAGTTTTTCACAGTTGAACCTCAACACATTCCATGTGTATTAGTAAGTATGCCCTTTATTCTAGACTTATTTGCAGCTAATGATCAGATAGTATTCTCTCTGTGTCCTCTGTGAAGAATCCAAAGTTTTATCTTCTAAAACAAGTCCTTAGGAGCTTGTTCTGTTGTATAAAATTAGTTGTATATTCTTGGTTCCTCTCTTCTAGAGGCCTCAGAAGTAAAATTTGTTGTGAACAAAAATGTAGCCTGACAGCAGCAATAAAAGCCTTGAATGAATGCAGAAATAGTAAAAGTGTCTCTCTTTCTTTAGATGGCTTTCTTAGATCACAGGGGTCTGCGGCATTCCAGTGCTAAAGTACGGAGCAGAACTGCTTACCTGTTTTCTAGATTTGTCAAATCTCTCAAGTAAGGGTAAAATTTCAGCTGTTATGGTTAGCCCATTTTTTTTTAAGCTGTGAAATAAATGTATTAATTATTTTCCATGAGCCTGGGGTAGATTTAGTCCTCTCTGTTTAAGGCATGCTTTACTAGGTATTCCTTTTTTATGTTATGACTTCTCCTCATTAGCCAGGTACTTTGTCCAGAACTAACAGGTGATTTGTTTGCATAAGTTTTTGGGGCTAGAAATGGAACCCAGGGCTTTGTGCACATTAAGCCCAGGCTCTTATCTCCTGTCCCCTGTTTATGTACTTCCAGTAGGTAACACCGGTTATCACTAATGGTATTTGTTAGTTTTTTAACCAATAATTATACCACAATTACTCACCAAATGCTTTCTCTCATGTGCTCAAATATATTCCTTGGATATGCATTTTTAACCTAATCCATTTTGTCGTGTTCGTTACTAGTACCTTTTTTGGCATGTAAAGTATTTTATTATTAGATTTATAAGATCATAAGTCATCTTGATAGTCCATCACAAAAGAGCCAATAGAGATATTGTTAAAAATTAATCACAGCTAGCCTTAATTGTCAGATGAGACTATCTCAAAACCAAACTGAACTTTAGTTCTGTCCTAAAGAGGGATTTGGGGGGGGTTTTGTTGTTGTTTTTTGAGCACTGATACTTACTTGTGATTTTCTTTTTTGCCTTATTCAGTAAACAAATGAATCCTTTCATTGAAGATATTTTGAATAGAATACAAGATTTATTAGCCCTTTCTCCACCTGTAAGTATCTGTCCTTCCCAAATATTTTCCCCATATGCCATTGAGGCCCATGTACCATTAGCTTTTGCCTTTGTGGGTTTTGTTTGTTGGTTTGTTTGTTTTTCCTTCTTTAACTGATAGTAGGGAAGATATGTGTATGTGAGGTTTATTTGTTCTGTTTACCAAAATTTGATATGGTAAACAAAAAAGTAATGGAAAGGAATCAAGAACAGACTTATTAAATTTGGTAGTGTGGGGTATGGTCTGATTTCTTTGTATGTAAAATGAAGTATTTAATGGAGAAGAAAAAAAATTCAACTTCCAAATTATTCCCTAATATTACCGTTGTATAGCCATTCTTAGGAACTGCTACTATTATATGAAGTTTTTGTATGTGTATTTTCGGGCTTAGGATAAAACATTTAAATTCTAATTTATGTTCATTTAACTACAAAAATTTAACTTGCATTACTTTTGTAAGTACACTTTGACTTCTGTTTTTGTTTTGTTTTTTAGTATTAGAGCTTTATGGTTATATGTAGTAGTTGGGTTCATCCCAACAAACTAATACCTATATGAAAATCATTTTCAGTTCATGATCCCCTCCTTTTCCCTCCCCAACTTATGTTTTGTGTAAAACAAAATACTAACATTCAATTTATGAAAGTTATTACTAAAGGTGCCATTTAAGAATGTTAAATTTAAAATAATGCATTGTTGAGTATGCATCCGTATTTAGGTTTCAAGAGTTATGTAACATCACTGCATGAAAGGTTACTAGTAAATTAAGTTACTAGTAAAGTTAAGAATTAGTGGTTAATTTATCTTTACCTGCATTTTACAAAAACCTGTGGATTAAAGTACTTCACCCAGTTCATGCCAATTTTCCTTGGCTATATCTTTTTTTGAAAGGGGTGGGAACACTCAACCACTGAGCCACAGATGCCCTATTTTTGTATTTTATTTAGAGACAGGGTCTCACTGAATTGCTTTGTGCCTCACTTTTGCTGAGGCTGGCTTTGAACTCACGATCCTCCTGCCTCACTCAGCCTCCCAAGCCTCCCAAGTACAGGTGTGCACCACTGAGCCCGGCTTTACTTTATCTTTTTTTACTGTATAGTTAGACCTGGTTCAAACTGTAATCTTGACTATTGATGACTTATTAGAGTTGAGTGTTCATCTTAGAGTGCGCTATATTTTTCAAGATCCTTTATCTTTGTGTTCTCAATTCTCAAGAGATAATTCCTAGCACGTACTTAATAAATACTTTAATTACTTTAAAGTGGGGACATCTCTCAATACATAAAGAATTATTTTATAAAGAATCTTCTGTATTATCTGTTTTAAGACTGGGTTTGTATGATTTATTAGTTTGTATAAGAACCTAGAGAGTCTGCTAATCCCTCCCCCCTTTTTTTCTTGGCCAGGGTACAGAAATGTAAAAAATAACAAAACTTGTTAGGAAAAGTTAAACCAGTATATGGAACATTTGCTTGTGCATGAATAGATTTTTTTTTTTCATTTGTAGTCTTATTTTTATTATTACAAAATAACTGATGTTCTATATTTGTGTGTGATCTGTGTGCTTTTTTTCTTTTTTTTTTTTTTTTTGGTACTGGTGATTGAACCCCCAGGTACTTTACCATTGAGCTACATTCTATCTAGGCCCTATTTATTTTATCATATTTTATTTTATTTATTTATTTTGGTGCTGGGGATATAACCCAGGGGCACTTTACCACTGAACTACATCCCCAGCCCTTTTTATTTTAGGATAAAGAGTCTCAACTAAGTTGCTGAGGCAGGCCTTGAACGCAATGCAGTCCTCCTTCCTCAGTCTCTTAAGTTTCTGGGATTATAGGCATCCGCCACCACACTTGGCTCTTATTAAATTTTTAAACATTCTTGTGAATAGTAGTTTCTATAGCATAGAAATAGTCAAAGCCTTTCTGTATAACTGTTTAGCCTTATAACAGTCTTACAAATAAGAGTTTTACAAAAGGAAATAAGAAAGCTAATTAATGATCTAATATTATAATTTGCAAAGTCCCATTAGGACTTTTTTTTTTTTTTTTTTTAGTGCTGGGGATTCTGAGTTGCACCCCAGCCCAGGACTAGAATTAGAACCATGATCTTTTGAATTCTAATTCTAATTCAGTTTTCTTTCCATTGTATGGTTATGGGAGAAAGTTTGTCTTCAAGGTACTTGATCTGTGAGATGATGTCCCTGTTCCTCTTGTACTTCTGATTAAATGAATGGAATTTTTAAAAATTTTTAAATAAGACTAAATTTTATTCTAGGAAAATGGTTACCAGTCCTTGTTAAGCAGTGATGATCAACTCTTTATTTATGAGACAGCTGGAGTACTGATTGTTAATAGTGAATACCCAGCAGAAAGGAAGCAAGCCTTAATGAGGAATCTATTGACTCCTCTAATGGAGAAGTTTAAAATTCTGTTAGAAAAATTGATGCTGGCACAAGATGAAGAAAGGCAGGCATCTCTAGCTGACTGTCTCAACCATGCTGTTGGATTTGCCAGGTAAGCATGATTATAATTAAAATTGTAAAGTGTGTAAATCTATACAGCAGAATTACTTACTTGAATTGTTTAGGATAGGCACACACATCTGTGTTTCCAAAGATGGATTACTGAGAGACTTGTTGAAACTTTATTCTTCTCAATCCAATGAAGTAGAGGATTTATCTAAAGAAGAGAACAGACCATGTACCATTCTACATTTTTGTCTTGATGTCTATCTAAATTCTTAACCCTGTTCTCTGAACTTTTTTGGTATAAATTTATTGTGTATTTAGCTAAAGTGTTTGTATACTAATGAATATTGGAACATCTTGAGTTGTTCTTAGTACTAAGGCCTCTTTTTAGCTGTTCCATTGTGTCCTGAAGACCACCCAAGCAGCCATTTCTTTCTCTCTACCCATACTTGTCATTGGCAAACAGTGATACCATGAAAGTTGTAGTGGTTGCTAATTAGAAATTATATGAGAAATTGTCCTATAGTATTTCTTTTCAGCATACTTTATCAGGATTTTTTTTATATTTATTTTTTAGTTACAGGTGGACACAATCTATTTTTGTATGGTGCTGAAGATTGAACTCAGTGCCTCTTGCATGCTAAATAAGCATGCTAGATGAGCGCTTTACCTCTGAGCTACAATCCCACTCCCTTTATTAGGATTCTGTAAAACATTTAGATAAACTCATACAAGAGGAATTATAGTAACTACATCTCACTTATTTAATTTCAGCCTTTTATTTTGTTATAATAACTGGAAGCAATAGTTCATCCATAACCATATTAGCTAAATCATGATGTGGAAAATAAAGACACTTTTAAAAGTCTTGTCAGTTTTGTGATTGTTGTGCATTGTATTGAATACTCCATAATACTTTTGAAGAATAAAGTCAAATTCTTGTTGCCTGTTTTTTTCCTTATGTAGTCGAACCAGCAAAGCTTTCAGCAACAAGCAGACAGTGAAACAGTGTGGCTGCTCTGAAGTTTATCTGGACTGCTTACAGACTTTCTTGCCAGCCCTCAGTTGCCCCTTACAAAAAGATATTCTCAGAAGTGGAGTTCGCACTTTCCTTCACCGAATGATTATTTGCCTAGAGGAAGAAGTTCTTCCATTTATCCCATCTGCCTCGGAACACATGCTTAAAGACTGTGAAGCAAAAGACCTCCAGGAGTTCATTCCTCTTATCAACCAGATAACGGCCAAATTTAAGGTACCACAAACCTTCAGAACTCCAAGACTCTTTAGACTTATCTTCACATGTGTTTTGGATTTTGTCCCTTTTTAATTTACTGTGAATTACTTGAGGACATGTGTCATATAAATTTTTATCATTCCCCAACATCTAGCACCCTGTCTGACACATGGGTCAAGGTAAAAACATCTTAGCTACTCAAGTTAACAGAAGAAAACTACTAGTATGCTACTGAGGATATGGCTTAGTGGTAGACCACTTGCGTAGTATACACAGAGCCCTGGGTTCAATCCCCAGCACTACCCAAAAAGAGAGAGGGAGAAAACTACTAGTATACTACTTTAGAAAAGCAAATTAAAACAGTATTGAGTCCTAAATGTCTAAAGAGGTGAATAAGAAGAACTGCAATTTAGGTATCCAAGCAAGAGTTTAAAGTGACTTCAGTTTACTAAAGTTGTGTACAAAGAAATTTAAACCAGGTATAAAATAGCTAATAAAAATGGCTAACATAATGCTGAGTTCAGTGTCTATTCAAAACATTTTTTGCATATTTTCTCGTTTAATCCTCATAATAACCCTAAGTGTAGGAATTATATCTTATAGATGGGGAAATTGAGGTACAAAGAGGTTAAGTAATTTGTCTAGGGTGTATAAAAATCATAGAATTCCAATCATATATCTTGATGTATAGTTTAGCAATAAAATTCATTTTTTGGGAGTTAAATTTGAAAGTAAACTACATGGTAGTTTTTATTGTGAATACCTACTATTTAACCTGAATCTTAAGCTATAGGAAATGAGCTGAAATTTTTTTTTTCAGTTTTTTTTTTTGTTTGTTTTTATAGATGGACACAATACTTTTATTTTGTTGATTTATTTGTTTTTATGTGGTTCTGAAGATTGAACCCCATGCCTCACATGCCTAGGCAAGCAATTTACTACTGAGCTACAATCCTAGCCCCTCAGCTACAACCCCAGCCTGAAATTAATGATCTAAAGGCTTTTAGTAATATTTGTATTATAGAGATTCTGTCTTAAAGTTGCTAATTTACTAACTGAATTATGTACATCCATTTCCTAAATAGAAACTCTGAAGGGGTATTTAAAATTTTTTCCCTGAGCCAGGCACAGTGGCACACACCTATTCCCAGCAGCTTGGGAGACTGAGACAGGAAGATCACAAATTCAAGGCCACCAGCCTTAGCAATTTAGTGAGGCCCTGTGTCAAAATAAAAGTACCTCTAGATTCATTCCCCAATAACAAAATTCAAAGATTTCCTAAGTTTCACATTGAATGTCTTACTTGTTTCTGAGGTAGTAATAGTTATTTCTTATCTTCAGATACAGGTATCCCCATTTTTACAACAGATGTTTATGCCCTTGCTCCATGCAATTTTTGAAGTGCTGCTGCGACCTGCTGAAGAGAATGACCAGTCTGCTGCTTTAGAGAAGCAAATGTTGCGGAGAAGTTACTTTGCCTTCCTGCAAACAGTCACAGGCAGCGGAATGAGCGAAGTTATAGCAAATCAAGGTGGGGATGCATGCCATGCCCAATTTGCTTAAGTCCTTGTCACAGTTGTACATCTATGTGCGTAAGGGTGAGTTGAGGTAAACACATTTGAAGTAGTTGTATGTTGATTTCTAAGAAAATTGTGCATTTTTTTTTTAAATGAGTATTCTTTTTTTTTTTTTAATATTTATTTTTTTAGGTGTAGATGGACACAACACAATGCCTTTATTTTTATGTGGTGCTGAGGATCGAACCTGGGTCCCACCCCCACCACCCCCGTGCCAGGCGAGCGCTCTACCGCTGAGCCACAATCCCAGCTCGTTGCATTATTTTTAGGATAGAAATCAATTTCATGTTCAGCACCTTAAAATTGATTTTTATTTAGTTTATCTAAATTAGTATTCTTAATTGCTTCTTTACTAATATAAATAGTGTAGTGACCTCTTACCAGAATTGATCTTATAATTCAATCTTTTTTAAAAATATTTTTTAGTTGTCAATGGATTTTTTTATTTAATTAATTTATTTATTTATATGTGGTGCTGAGAATCAAACCCAGGGCCTCACACATACCAGGCAAGCACTGTACCACTGACCCACAACTCCAGCCCCTGACAGTTGAATCTTGATGGCCAGTTTATCATCTTGGAATTAAAAATGTACAGGACTAAATAGATCAGCATAAGTAATTCTGTTATATAGGAAATCCAGGGGACAAGATATCAAGAGAATATTATCTTCCCAGTACTTAAAATTTATATGCCTAGTTAGTATTAAAAATCAAGGGACCTTATCAGCTTTATAAACGCTTTTGACTTATTATTATACATTGAGAGCTTTAGGTTGCCTTTCTAGTTTTTTTTTTAAATTAAACTCAGGTTTTGCTCTTTAGGTGCAGAGAATGTAGAACGAGTGCTTATTACCATTATCCAAGGAGCAGTTGAATATCCAGATCCAATCGCTCAGAAAACATGTTTTATCATCCTCTCTAAGTTGGTAGAACTCTGGGGTAAGATAACTTTTTGTTTTGTTTTGTTTTTTGCAGTACTGGGGATGGAATCCAGGGCTTCACACATGCTACGCGAGTGCTCGCTACCACTGAGCTATATCCCCAACCTGATTTTTTTTCTTGAGCCTTCATTCCCTAGCTTGTTTCATAGTCTCTTAAAGATGAAATTGAATCCTAGCCCAAGCATAGAGAAGAATTAGGAGTTGATTTTTCCCTGGTGATGAATTAATTGATTTTCTTTATATATGAGATGAAATTTGAATTCTCTTGACAGGAGGTAAAGATGGACCAGTGGGATTTGCTGATTTTGTTTATAAGCACATTGTCCCTGCATGTTTCCTAGCACCTTTAAAACAAACCTTTGACCTGGCTGATGCACAGACAGTATTGGTAAGCACCTAGAAATCTTGTTTAACTTGTCTAGATCTTATATGTTCAAAATTTCTTCTTTAATGCAGATTGTTTATATTTCATTTTTTTTACTTGAATTATTTTAAAGTAAATTTAATTAATTTATTTATTTGCGTAGTGCCAGGGATCAAACTCAGGGTAAGGCAAGCACTCTACAACTAAGCTTCACCACCACCCCAGGATTTATTCTTTTAAAGGTTGATAATACCTTCTGGACCATTTGTGGATTCCTATTGGATCCCAAGGCTAAGAATGAATGTTTAAAATTCATCTCCTTCAACTTTAAAAACCAAGACTTTTTCTAGGACCCTGAAGCAACTATATGCTACAAACATTAAACTTGATTTAGTAACAACAACAACATTTTTGTTGTTGTTGTTAATGGTGCCATTTTTTTAATACTTCTATTTTGTTTACTTATTTATTTATTTTTATGTGGTACTTGGGATTAACCCAGTGCCTCACTTATGCTAGGCAAGCACTCTACCACTGAGCCACAACCCCAGGCCCTAACTATTAAGAGTATTAAATGGCAAACTGATAGTTTGCCAGGATCATATCTTCAGAGTACTTCAAGTCAAATACTTGCCATTTTCTCACATCCTCACAATATAGTAAAAGCCATATTTCATAATTGTAATTTCCTTTATTAAAACTCCGTTTTGTTTTTGTGGTTCTTTGTTTTTTATTTTCTTTTTCTATTCAGTATACTTACTCCACCTGCTTGTTACTGTCTTTCTCTTCCTTCTTTGGAAATAAATATTTCCTTGGAAATTTAGAGCTGCATGTTTTCCTGGCAATGGCTAGGGAATAAACAGTTGTGTCAATAACCAAGAATTTACTATATTAAGATTCTTAAACTTCTTTTCTACAGGCTCTCTCTGAGTGTGCTGTAACACTGAAAACCATTCATCTCAAACGGGTAAGGTTTGATTCATGCATTTTCATTCTCATGTGTACTATTGGTTATAGTATTAATTGTGTTTGGCTCATGCTCTTCAAAGCAGTATCTTTAGGTATTCAGTGCTGTTTTGGGGTGTTGGGGAAGGGTGAATGAAAGTAGCAGTATTTGTTATTATCCTTCATGTTTTGGGTAACAAGATTTAAATGTTTTGGTTTGACAAAGGATATGGAAAATCTTATCCAGAATTTCAAGATCTAACTTCACCATAGCCAGATTTCTCCAGCTTCTTAGTATGACAAATGATTCGAGATCTTCATTATTTCAGAACGTCTCATTCTTCCTTGTTGATCTCATCATTTCTAAGAATCATAAGTGATTGTGGGTATTTTAAATAACTAATTGGTTGCCAATTTTTTAAAATAAGATTTTTTATTTCCTCTTAACAAAAATCCCTATCCCCAGCTTCTCCAGGAACCTGAATGCTAGCACAGGAATAGCATTTCCTCAATAGCAGCAGTTCCCCTCACTTCCTGAAAGAGCATGAGCTCTTATTTACCAGTCTCATTTCAGCCCTGTCACTTATTTGAACTTGAGGTTTTTATTATGACAGAGACTTGAAGGGTTTTCAGTTCAATAGCATTTTCTCTATAATCTGCCTTATGCATTTGTGGAGCTCAGAATTGAGAAGGACCATTGCATAACAGTGGGGTTATTTGAGATGGTGAACAATCATAGGAGGTAAGCAGAGAATATAGATTAGAGGAAAAGGTGAAAAAGGGACCTGAGAGTTTTGGTTGTTTTTTTTTTTTTTTTTAATTTTTTAAAATTGTAAATGGACACAATACCTTTATTTTATTTATTTCTTTACATTTTTATGTGGTACTGAGGATCGAACCCAGGTATGGCAAGCACACTATCATTGAGCCACAAGCCCAGCCTGGACCTGAGAAATTTTAAGTGATGAATGTAGTGTTATTTTCCCTCTTATGTCATTTGATTCAGTAGCAGTAAAATTAAACAGGAAATCCAAATGTTGACCCAGAAAAGATTGTGTTAGGCATGATATATCAATTTTATTGTGACAACTGTTACTTTCTGTTTAGGCCATCAACATAATAATGCTTTAAGTTAAATTAAAATTAAAAAATGAAAGTAGTCTTTTTCATTTTTTAAGTATTGAATATGTTAAATTTTCTTACAGCCAATTGCAAAAGGGAAACTATTTTTAAATTGTATCCTAGGTTCCTTTGTAACTGCCATGGCTGTGTGGGGTTTATGAGTTAGTTTGTTGAGTTTTTTTCCTTCCACCAAGCTGACGAGAGAGAGAGACAGTGTTTATAGGTTTTAGCATGCAAAAGTAGTAGGAGATGGGCTCTGTTGAAAGTGGTAGTTTCAGAAGTCCATTGATGTACTTTTTTAGTAAAGATTTAATCAACTGAAGACAAGATAACTCATCATGTGTGTTCCTGGGTCTTAAGTTTCCTCATCTGTGCCTTCTGGCTACTAAATTACCTGTACTCTAGTTTGTTGAATAGGAAAAGAAGGTATCCTTTTATTGCTGTTATCTTCTATAATATGTCTTTCTTGCCTGTATTTTATTTCCTAAAGATGGTCATTACCCTGATATTGGGCATATCTTCCCTCCATGCATCCACAGTCAACTTGTAATCTATCCAAGTAGATTGACAGGAGCACCTTCTTTTGCTGTCCCTTTCAGTATAGGGAAGGCTCTGGCATTGTGACCTGAATTCGGAAGTAATATTTAGCAGTACTTAACATTAAGTAATGTTAACATGTAGTGAATGCTAAGTCCTGTTCTAGGAGCTTTACATTTCTTAATTCTTCAAATCCTTACAATAACCTCATTTTTCAGATGAAGAAACTAAGGCTCAGAGAGGTAAAATAGCCTACCCAAATTTTCCTAGCCAGGGAGTTGAACACAGGACCTCAAACATGTAAAGCAAATGTTCTACCACTGACTTACATCCCCAGCCCTTTTTATTTTGATACAGAATCTGAGATGCCCACTCTGGCCTCAAACTTGCCATCCTCCTGCCTCTGCAGGAGAATCCCTAGTAATGGGATTATAGGCATGTGTCACCACAACCAGTTTATCTATTAAAATATACATGTGTCATTGTAGTTTCTTTTCAAGCATCATTAATGTCCAGAAAAAAAATAACTTTGTTATAATTGTCTTTTACTCTTTTTAGGGCCCAGAATGTGTTCAGTATCTTCAACAAGAATACCTGCCCTCCTTGCAGGTAGCTCCAGAAATAATTCAGGTAAGAACTGTCCTGGTAGATTTTGCTCTTAATTTAATAAAAGAACTTTGAGTATATATTCAATCTAAATTTTTGTTCAAGAAAGCCAGACTGTATACACCTTGAAGTTTTGCTGTGTACAGGACTGGAGTCCAAACTTCATGAGATCTGAGAAATTGAGTGGGGAAAAAATTATATTTTTATTTTCATTAACATCTAACAAAAATTTAATTTCCTACCATTGTGTAGATGACAGATCTCAATAGTAGTAACATTCCCCGTGACTTTTTTTTTTTTTTGAGAAATTTTTTTTGTGGTTGTAGAAGGATAGAGTGCTTTTATTTATTTTTTTGTGGTGCTAAGAATTGAACCCAGTGCCTCACACATGCTAGGCAAAGCACTCTGCCACTGAACTCTAGCCCCATCGCCTCCCTGTGACTTTGTTCAGTAAAAATCACAGATAATTTCATGTCACATGAGTTGATGCATGTATCTGGAAATATTGTTTATGCATGTCCTTGTTTTGCAATTATGAGTTTTTAGGTTCTGCCACTACACTTTGTTACCTATTAATAAGTCTTATTCTACCATTCTTTTTGGGCAGGGGGGTTATTACTGGGGATTAAATCCAGGAGTGCTTTACCTCTGAGCTACAACTCCAGTGACCCTGTCCCTGCTTTTTCAATTTATTTTGAGACACAGTTTTGCTAAGTTGCTAAGACTGCAACTAGGACTTGTGATTTTCCTCCATTAGCCTTCTGAGTCACTGGGATTACCAGCATGTGCCATCATGCCTGGTGCACACATTAAATATTTTGATAACCATAATTCACTATAATTGGTTTCCTTTGTAATCGTATGGTATTTTTTTATGCATTTTAATAAACATTCTAAAAGGAGTCTTTCAGGCTTCCCCAGACTGCCCAAAGGGACCCTATCATGTAAAAAGCCTCTGTTCTTGCTGGGTGTGGTGACACATACTGATAATCCCAGCAATTTGGAAGACTGAGGCAGGAGAATCTCAAGTGCAAGATCAGCTTGGGTAACTTAACAAGACCCTGTCTCAAAGTAAAATACAAAAAGAGATATTGCTCAGTGGTATAGCAATCTTGAGTTCAATCCCCATTATAATGCACACACACAAAAATATACTCTTTGTTCTGAAGATTTATGCCAAGTTTATCAATATATGTGTTGTAAATACAAAACTATTTTGAGGTAAGTAATCAAAAAGCTAGCTTATATTTTTATACTTTTATAAAGGATATCTTTTAGTTATTTTCTTTGCATATGTGTTTCTAGACTTCAATAGTATGTGGAGCTAACAAGGTCTCAAACTTTTCATTAAAGCTAGAATTAAAATCTCCTGTATAGATTCTAAGGTTTTGGTTTTCATCAATGGTGTTTTGGGGGTTTGTGGGGTTTTTTCTTTAATTACACTTTATTGTGGTAAAAAAAAAAAAAACAACAACATGAAGTATGCTTTCTTAACATTTTTAAGTGTATAATGTATTATTGTTAATTGTAGGTACAGTGTTGTACCTATACAACATTAGACAAATCTCTAGAAGGCATTAATTTTTCATAACTGAGACTTTTTATGTTTCTTAGCAAGTCCCATTTTCCCCTCCCCTAGCCCCTGGCAACCACCATTCTGCTCTGATTTTATAAATACAACTATTGTAGTTACCACATATAGGGGAATTATGGAGTATTTGTATGATCAGCTATTTCACTTAGGATAATGCTCTCAAAGTTCATCCATGTACTTTTGATATTCATTCTTGTAGATGGCAGGACTTCCTTTATTAAGGCTGAATATTTCACTGTGTGTGTGTATATACCACATTTTCTTTATTCATTATTCTATCAGTAGGCATTTAGGTTATTTCCACATCTTGGCTATAATGCTTCAGTGAACATGGGAGTGTTGATATCCCTTAGCAATCCTGATTCTTCTGATAAATACCCAGAAATGGGATTACTAGATCATATGACAGTCGTTTATTGTTTTGTTTTTTGGTATCAGGAATTAAATCCAGGGGGCACTTAACCACTGAGTGACATCCCTAATCCTTTTTTGTGTATTTATTTTTTATTTTGAGACAGGGTCTCACTACATTGCTTAGGGCCTCACTAAATTGATGAGGCTAGCTTTAAACTTGTGATCCTCCTTCCTCAGCCTCCCAAGATGCTAGGATTACAGGCATGCACCACGGCGCCCAGCATGGCAGTCATATTTTTAAGAACCTTTATACTTGACTGGGGATGGAGCTTAGCGGGTAGGGCACATGCTTAGCATGTGTAAAGCCCTCTGGGCTCAATCCCAGTACCAGTAGAAAAAAAAAGAAATACCAAACTGTTTCCACAGCAACTGTGTCATTTTACATTCACATCAGCAGTTGAGTTCCTGTTCTTTCATACCCACCTACTCTCATCTTTGTTATTGCTATTTTGTGTTTTGTGTTGTTTTTTGAGGTAGGGTCTTGCTGGGATGCCCAGACTGACTTCCAACTCATTTTGGAGTTTGAGCTCAGGCCATTCTAATATCTGGGATTACAACCACAAGGCACCATGCCCTGCTTTGTGGGGTTTTTTTGTTTTGTTTTTAATAGTGGCTATCCTACTAAGTGTGGAATGATAAGTCTTTATTATTTCTATTTCCCTGATGGTTTTGTGATAATTGAGCATCTTTTTAATTTATTTTTTAATATTTATATTTTTCTTTAGGTGGATACAATATCTTTATTTTACTTTTATGTGGTGCTGAGGATCGAACCCATTGCCTCATGCATGCTAGTTGAGCACTCTACCACTGAGCCACAACCCCAGTTCGAGCATCTTTTTATATATCTGCTAGTCATTTTGTATGTCTTCTTGGGAGAAATATCTGTTCATGTCTATGTACCATTTTCTGGCTAGGTTATGAGCTTTTTGTTATTTTCATTTTGTGGTGCTAGGGGTTGAACTCAGGGCCTCACACATGATAGGCAAGTTATCTGCCACTGAACTACATCCCACCACCACATACCTAGATTATTATTTTTTTAATTTTACTATCGAATAGTAGAAGTGCCTTATATATGTAACCCTTTATCAGCTACATGATTTGCAAATATTTTCTCCCCTTCCATAGCCATTCCATAGCTATTGCTTTTCCACTCTGTTGCTTATTTTGCAGAAGCTTTTTAGCTTGCTATAGTCCTGCTTATCTATTTTTACTTTGGTGCTTGTACTTTTTCATGATGTCTATGAATTCATTGCCAACACCAGTATCTTGAAGCTTTCCCACTGTGCTTTCTTCTGAGTTTTACAATTTCAGGTCTTTTGTTTAAGACTGTAGTACATTTTGAGGTGATTTTTGTGTATGGTGTGAGATAAGGATCTATTTTCATTCTTCTCTATGGGGATATTCTGCTTTCCCAATGATATGTGTTGAAGAAACTATTCTTTTCCCATTGTATATTCTTTGCACCTTTATCAAAATTGGTTGACTGGGGCTGCAATGTAGCTCAGTGAGACCGTGGGTTCAATCCCCAGCACCAAAAGAAAAATCAGTTTACTGTATACATATGGATGTATTTTGTGGCTTGATTCTGTTTCTTTGGTCTGTGTGTCTTTCTTTATGCCTATACCATACTTATTTTTGTTGTAGCTTTATAACATCTTTTGAAATCAGAAAGTATGATGAGTTCAGCTTTGTTCTTTCTTGAGGTTAATATTGCTAATAGGGGTCTTTGTAATTCCATATGAACTTTAGTAGTGTTTTTTCTTTTTTAGTAAAAAATGTCATTGGGATTTTGATGATAGAGATTGCTTTCAAACTATAGCTCACTTTGTTTTTTGTCTTTGGAGTTAATAAACATTTTGTCAACCTGATGGAGCATGGGTATTTATTTAGCATCTCAGCCAGTGAATGCTCTTTTCCTCACATCCTTATATACAGGTGCATAAAGGGGGTCCCTTGTATTGCAGTTAGATTTCCACAGTCTTTCTAGTGGCAGAAACCAACTTTCCTGTGGTCAACTACCTAGTCCCACACAATGGCTTTCAGAGTTGCTTTCTAATTCCCCTTTGTCTCTGTGGGTAGTGGCACTAGGCCCAAGTAAAGCATCTACCCTTCCACTTCACAGATGCATTCCCGTAGGAAATACCTTTAAGGCCAAAGTGGACTGGGCAAGAGAACTTCTCCTGTTCCTCTTTCTGGAGGGTTTTCTTTATTCTTACCCATGTTTGTTTGTTTGTTTCCATTTTGTTTTGTTTTTTTAATGTGCTCTGTGATCTCCTTACTGCTCTTGATCTCTACATCCACCAGGATCTGCTCTCCATAATCTAAATAGAATCACATGAGGGGTGATGGTGTCATGTTCTTAAGCATCATAATCTGCACCCAATGGTTTTTCTATTGGATCTGAGGTATGTTGAAAGACAAGTTTTTTTGGTGCCAACTGAGCTCCCTGTGCATGTTATAATTCACTATCGTGGCCTGCACCAAGTCCCTGACCACTGTGTCACTTGGGCCCAGGTATTGCAGATGGGGAAACATCCCTTCATGGATGTGGTGGCCAGCTTAAGCATCAAGGAGAAAAGAGAGAGCAGCAAATGTCACATTACTGGCAGACCTCATGCCATTTCTCCTAAGCACCAACTCCATTTTTGGATCGCTTTGGATAGTTATGGACATTTTAACACGGGATGTCTTTCAGTGATGTCCTTTCAGAGTTTTTATGGCTAGGGTTAGAACTTGGTGGTAGAGTATTCACCTTGCATGCATAAGGCCCTGAGTTCAGTACCCAGCATTAGAAGGGTAGGGGGTGGAGAAATGTCCCCCCACCAATGGGCTGTTTTTTTTGTTTTGTTTTTGTTTTATGGGGATGGGGGTCGAGGGAATACTGGGGATTGAACTCAGGGGCACTCAACCACTCAGCCCCAGCCCTATTTCATATTTTATTTAATGAGACAGGATCTCACTGAGTTGCTTAGCACCTTGCTTTTGCTGAGGCTGGCTTTGAACTTGCAATCTCCCTGTGTCAGCCTCCCAAGCTGCTGGGATTACAGGTGTGCACCACTGCGCCTGGCTGTCCCGGTTGTAATAGCAGGGTTTTTTTTCTCATATTTTTATTGATGTATTATAATTATATAATTATAATTATATACACATAATATCTCCTCCCTCTTCCTGGTCCCTTTCTTCTAGTCTACTGGTCTCTCTTCAGATTTTTTAAAAATATTGGGGGGTTTTTGTCCCCTTTTTTTGGAACTGGGGGTCGAACCCAGGGCTTTGTGAATGCAAGGCAGACGCTTTGCCACTGAGCTACATCCCAGCCCTTAAAATATTGTTTTAATTGTAGACGGACACAATATCTTTATTTGTTTTTATGTAGTGCTGAGGATTGAATCCAGTACCTCACATGTGTGAAGCAAGCACTCTACCATTGAGCCACAACCCCAGCCCTCCCTTCAATTTTCATGAGATCTCCCACCTAAAAAACAAATGCTTTAAAAAATTTTTATAATTCTGAGATTTTTTTTTTTTTTGCTTTGTTTTTGTGGTGCTCAAATTGAAACCAGGACCTTATGCATACTAGATAAGTGCTCTACCTTTGAACTACATCCCCAACCCTATAATCAATCCTGTTTTTTAAAGAATCACTGAAAATTTGGAAATAGTTATACAAGTAAACATTTTTATGAAATCAGTAAGTAATTATTCATATAAACTCTTTGCCTATGAGCAATAGAAATATACCACTCAATTATAGCTAATATCTTTCCAGATTGCCAAAATAAATTTTCATATTTTTATCTAGTGATTTGATTATAAAAGATAGTTTAAGGGCTGGGGTTGTGGCTCAGTGGCAGGGCACTTGCCTCACACATGTGAGGCACTGGGTTCAGCACCACATAAAAATAAATAAACAAATAAAGATATTGTGTCGTGTCCGTGTATAACTAAAAAATATTTTTTTAAAAAAGATAGTTTAAGCTACCTCGGTCTCCATTTCTCATATGCCTTGTATTCTGACAACACTTTCTGATTAATTCTACTTTAGAAAATTATCTTTATTTTTTTTAGATGTAACTCGACTGAGTGACCCCTTACAGTTGTAGCAATGTAATTTTTGTCCTGTTTGCTGTTCTCAGGCATGAGTTTACCTTGTCCAGGAGAGGCATATGAAGGCAGCCTGTCTGTTAAGTTTTCTATTTGAAAATGCCTTAAAATTTTTTGTAATGAGAATCTGTTTGGGTTGATTTTTATAAGCTGTATAGAAGTACTTGGATTTGAAACAGTCTTAATGTACATTTATAAGTGTATAGATAAAGAAAATATGGAATATATGTTATATTATTCAGCCTTAAATAAAGAAGGATATTGTCAAATGGTAAAACATGGATGAACCTTTGGATCATATGCAAAGTGAAATAAATGTAAAAATGGTTAAGATGGTAAGTTGTGATTTTGCCACAATTAAAAAAAAAAAAAGCTAGGCATGTGGCACATGCCTGTAAACCTAGCTACTTAGGAATCTAAGGCGGGAGAATTACAAGTTTGAGGCCAACCTCAGCAACTTAGTGAGATCGTGTCTCAAATTAAAAATAAGATAAGGGCTGAGGATGTAACTCAGAGGCAGAGCACCCTGGGTCCAAGCCTCAGTACCTGAATAAATGAATGAATGAATAATAAATAGTTATTTTTTTATTTTGTTTTTTTAATAGTACTGTGGATTTGAATTAAGATGGGTTTATTATTAACATATCTATTCTCTTTCCTGCCCCACAGGAATTTTGTCAAGCACTTCAGCAGCCTGATGCTAAAGTTTTTAAAAATTACTTAAAGGTAGGTTTTTGGGAAATTTCTGTATCTTCCTACAATTAGGTAATACTTGAGGGCCCAAAGAGAATGTATATATGCTGTAGTTACTTTGGGATATCTTGTGCTCTAAACACTGCTTCTAAGATCTGCAGTAACAGATGTTTCCATGAAACCCCTCTCAACTAAGCTCTTAGAAAAGATCATATGAAGTTAAATATGCACACTGAATGTCTACATACCTTGAATGTATTGTATGAAAATGCCAGTCTCTTTGACGATTCCATGACATAAGTAAATAGGAACATAGGGAAAAAAACAATGTTCAAGAACAGCTGCCCATATTAAGTTGAAAGGAGGGAGTTAAAAATACATAAACAAGGGCTGGGGTTGTAGCTCAGTGGTAGAGCTTAGCACGTGTGAAGCCCTGGGTTCGATCCTCAACACTGCATAAAAATAAGGGCATTGTGTCCAACTACACCTAAAAAATAAATATTTAAATATATATATAAACAAAAGTATGAGTTGTTTGCTTACATCCTATCTTGAAACATTCGAATTGTGTAATAGACAAAAAGGAGAATCCTTAAGTTTGCCATCAAAGCTCTTTTTATTTTGCAAAACCACTGAGTTAAACAAGAAAACCCTTGTAAGTTGGCAAGAAATGCCAAATGTTTATTTGGTATTCATATTTATAGTAAAATTAATGAGAGGAAGATTATGTTGTTTTCACCTGGGTCCTCAGACATTTCACATTTTGTTTATTACCTTCAGTAAATTTGAGAGCAAAACAGTGTACTAAATTTCTTGGTAGCAGGTAATGAGTGAATAACCTGGTTATTTTGCCCAAGACGTTCCATAGAATTCATAATTCAAAAGATTTTATTGAGTAAATAGTTAAAAGTGTCATCCTTTGACTGATTCCAACATCTTCCCTTGTCAGTTACTTTCATAATTATAATTTCGTAGCTTAAACATCTCAAAAGAATTTGTGTGGGAGAATATTGAGAACTATTTCTGGAAATAACTTATGTTCAGTAAATTTTAAATCAAACTTGATTAGAAGATCAAAGAAATCTTTATTAGATCAATAACATTATAGGTACATTATAAAAAGTTAGTGCTCTGAATGTTACTTATTTGATCTGTACAACCTTTATGAAGTGATGACAGTCTTTTAGTAGTAGCATTATCTCAGTGTTAGAATTATTCTTCTAATAAAAAAATGAAATTCATTCTTTCTGTCTACTTCTCCCTCTATATCTTGTTGATCTCAGATCTTACTGATTCTTTCCTCTTTCTCTGGGTCCTATGTCCCCTTCATTTGTTCTAGCCAGGCTGATCTATTTGAAAACGTCAAGCAGTACTTCCAAGTCTGTTGCCCTTCCCCGTAACCTTCCTAAACTCATCATTTACTAAAAATAAGTTCATGGTTTTTAGTTAGGCATTTACAAATTTTTTTTCAGATTCTGATCTCAGATTACCTTTCTAGTTTCTCTTGTAGGAACTGTCTTTGCTATTCTTGCTGTTGCTCTTCATGCTATTTTTCAAAAATTCTGCCTTATTGGCATCCCTCTTTCTTTATGAATTCTACCTGTTCTTCTAGGCTTTCCTTAAACCTCACCTCCTTGAAATCATTTTGTTTGCTCAAATGGTGATCATCCTTTTCTCTGCACTTAGGCTTTTTGTCAGATGAATAGTGGATCTACTAAGTGCTAGAAATACAATGATAAATATGGTTCTTGTCCTCAATGAACTCACCACCTATCATTTAGTAATGCAATATTGATGGTAGGGTATGATACTGAACCAATGCCTGGCATAACCTCCAGCCTACTTTTTTGTATCTCAAGTATTGAACTGGAACCACCATTTAATCATCATATAAATAGTAAATTCCTTAAGGATTTGAACTGCTACTTCATCTTTGACTTGTTTCATCCTCAAAATTTAATTTCCAGTGTTAATTTTTTTCCTATGTTAATTTTGATGGTAGAGAGGTATCAAAAGCATATTTTCTTCTGACCGCTTGAAACTTACAGCATTAAAGATAATAGCATATTTTCATTACTTTCCCAATTGCATAATATTGACAAGTTATATCTAGACTTCCAGAAGAGAAAGTTCTTATCTTGAATTATGTGTGAATTTATAAAGTATGAAGTGTTTTAAATATCTGGCATGTTACAAAAGAGTGACTCTCACTGAGCATGGTGGCACACGCCTGGAATCCCAGCAGCTTGGGAGGCTGAGGCAGGAGGATTGCAAGTTCACAACCAACCTCAGTAAAAGTGAGGCAACTCAGTGAGACCCTATCTCGAAATAAAATACAAAATAGGACTGGGGGACGTCTGGGGTTGTGGTTCCATGGCAGAGTACTTGCCTAGCACATGTGAGGCACTGGTTTCAATCCTCAGTATCATATATAAACAAACAAACAAATAAAATAGGGCTGGGGATATAAGTCAGTGGTTGAGTGCCCCTGAGTTCCATCCCCATTATCTACCGCCCCGGCCCCCCAAAAAAAGAGTGACTATCTCTCAGAAAGTTGGAACCATTCTTTATGTGAAAAAGATTTTATTTTCTGACTTCTTTTTTTTAATTATTTACAGGTATTCTTCCAGAGAGCAAAGCCCTAAGGACTGGATTTCCCTGTGCCTACTTCATGATCAGGAATTCCAGTTAATAATTTATAAAGAAGAAATTTTTGTGTGCCATTCACACTGGTCTTTTTAATATTGTTTTGAGCTTACTGCAGTATATGTATTAGAATTTTTCTGTAAAGTGGGTGTACTTTTCCCTATATACAGGTATGTGACAACAAGAGAAGTTGCTTGCATGCCAGCTCAAATTATTCTATATAAAAATGCTGTTTAAAGACAGCAAAGTTATGCCTCATATCTTAATTTTTCTTTATTTGAAACTTTAAGTCCTTTCTTTATAAAGACCATAGCAGTGGAAAACAGTGTACTTTTCTTAAAAATTGATGAATATAAAATATTAAAAATTTTTAGTTTTCTTTATGTGTGCAGACACATAAAGTTTGGGGGGAATGCAACAATCAAAACTAATTTTTTGTAGATAGCCATTACGTTTCTTTAAACTGTTTCAAAGCCAATGTGAAAGAGAATGGGTTCATAAATTAATCGATTGAAAAGTAGGTGCCAGTGTTATACATTTTTTATTAAAAAAAATAAATAAATTTTACGTAGTGAAATCTACCAAGTCTTTCCTGGAATTATTATAGAAATTTTGGCCTCATTTCCCTGTCTTAAGCACTCTGATTTTCCTTTTAAAAGTTTGCAAATATGAGTACATGGATGCCTTATTTCACTTAATTACAGCCCTAAAAGGTTACATGATGCAATTTCATCCTGGTTTTTGCTTTTGAAAAAGCCTAGGTAAATCTGTTCATAGAATTAAAATCCCAATTTTTTTTTTCTGTTATTGGGTATACTTAAGAGTACAGTGTACCTATGTGGTTATAATGTTTGTAAATAGCTACTATTTAATTACTAGCATTACTTCCCCTGCCTTCTTCATTTTTATTCATGACAACTGGAGAAAGCAAGTATCAATAGTAGTGTTGAAAGAGAGGAGGGATAAAACCAAGCAGCAGAATAACTACAGACATTTAAGTTTAAATTTTAAAGGCCAAATTAAGATATTCAGGGAGGAGGTTGTGGGGGATGGGTATAGCTCAGTGGTAGAGCACCTGCCTAGTATGTGTAAAAAAAACCCTGTGTTAGTTTTCCAGCATCACAAAAGGAAAAGGGGGAGTTTTTGGTTTTTTGTTTTTTCTGGGAGGGTTTGTTGGGTGTTTTGCCTTAGGCCAATGTGTTGCCTAGAAGTTTTGTAGATGAGCTTCAGTGGCCTATAATTTCCTAAAATTGAATTCTGAATTGGGCACCTGATCTTTTTCTGGGTTTTAATCCACAGGAGACTTTAAATAATTTCCTTACATCATGGAATAAAAGTACTAAACTAAATTGGCAGTTAACTATAAAAATAGGTCAGTGGAATGTATAAATGTTTTTAAAAATAGTTAAATGAAAGTGGGTGTTTCTTCCTTAGGTTCTCCTGAAGTATGGAAGAAATAGTCACATCTCTTGCAATAGTAGTAATTATTCAAAGTACACTAATGAGTAGCATAGCAGCTAAAAGCTTATGTAACACTGGCTCTGGACCCAGGTATGTAGGTTTAGATACCAGTTTAAAACCTGGATCGAGTTAAATAACTTCCTCCTGCCTTACTTTCCCCATCTCAAAAATGGGGAAAATAATGGTAGCTACCTCATAACTCATCTACAATTCCATAAGTTAGGTCCGGGGATGTAGGTCAGTGGTAACAACGTAGCTTGCCTAATGTATAAGACCCTGAGTTCAATCCCCAGTACTACCAAAAAAAAAAAAAAATCTATAAGTTAAACATGAATTTATTTTTTAGTACAAATACTGTACTATTAATTATACATGCAGAAAATTGTTATCTTCTTTCTCTAGCTCTTTTGGAGGGAGGGACAGAGTCTTGCTGTGTTTCCCAGGCTGGCCTCAAATTCCTGGGCTCAAGCAATTCTTTTACACTAACCTCCCAAGTAGCTGATACTGCAGGCATATATCAACATGCCTAGCTGTCCCCAATTCTTTAAAGCCCTTCAAAAGATTCCCATGTGTAGAGCTAGGAGAAATCAGGATGTGGAAATCAGAGTAAATAGAAATTGAATTCTTCTGTTATATAATCATGTATAACAATTCTCATCGTCATTCCTCAAAGTTCCCCCCAAGTACTATTAACAGTCCCATCAATTACCTTATTTTCAAAAGCTAGCACCCAAATGATTGTCTCAAGGATGAATCTCACTTGTTACAGTTGAGATAAATGAGGCAAAAGACTTGGGGATTTGTATGACTTGACTATGGAACCACAGGGTTTTATGATTCCTGATTTAGTCCTGTGCCTAACAGTTTATTTAAAGCTTAATGCTAATATTAATTGGTTCACAAGTGGCTTGGACTTGTAGGAAAGTATTGTGTGGTGTTTCAATGTGCATCACTTATGTGGTCAACGTGAAGTTCTTTGGCTCAGTCATATTTCCTCCCACAGCTTTGAGCTGTGCGTTTTACTGTTAGAAGGAACTTTGACAGTTCTTTACACTTGTCATGACATAAAAGAACTGAAATTGATTGGAATTGTAAGTAGCGAATACCTTGTTGTTAGAATTATTTCATCACTTAAATATTGTTTAAAATTCTAATAAAATAACTTCCTTTCTAAGAATTCATTGGAGTGGACTTCTGTTATCACCATTGTGCATTTGATAAAACCTGAGGCCTAGAAAGAGAAGAAACTTGCTTAAAGTCAGTAACTGGCAGAGAGAGCTGGAACTGCCAACTCTTATGTCTGCTCCATATCAGTGCCTCTCCTCTTAACCACTCGGCCAGGGTTTCCCTTTCAATGATGTTTGCTGTAGTTAGGTCTGGGAAGCATCTCTTTCCTCTTCCTCTCCACTCAGAAATCTTGCTATAGATCAGCAGAATTCTGTGCCCTTGTCTGTGCGGTCATGGCCAGAAAGGATCTCTTTATAAAGGTACAAAACCTGCTTAAGCAGAACCTGTTTTTTAATCCTCCAATACTGTCATTTTCCCAAATACAATTTGAAAGAGGGAATTAAGTGAACATATTAAGAATTTCATTTTTTTGTAGTTGTAAATGGACAGAATGCCTTTATTTTATTTGTTTATTTTTATGTGGTGCTGAGGATCGAAATCAGTGCCTCATGCATGCTAGGCAAGCGCTCTGCCCCTGAACTACAGCCCCAGCCCAAGAATTTCATTTCTGAATATTGTGAGATGATAATCTGGCACTACTGCAATCACAGTGGTCTTTAAAACAAGTACAAACCTCTTCCCTACAGACTATTCCTCTTCGATAGCCCCTCACGTGTCCAGCATGCTGCCCACCTGTGATTATTGGAATGTTTGCAATCCCTAGCTCCTCAGTGTCACCGCACTCCGTGCTCTGCTGGCTCTTGGTGAAAGGGTGGGATCTGCAGTTCAGGGAATCTGAATTACTGTGTTTACTGCGCAGAGCTTTCCAGCTTCAACCTCAGAACTAGGGCCACGGGGCGGAGGAATAGGCAGAGGTGTGGATGTGGTCGGTTCCCCACCCTCCGACCCATAGCTACAGCGGCAGGGGAAGCTCTCAGCATCTGTGGTGGTAGTCGGACCGGCCGGCAGGCGTGCGCACGCGCATCCGCGCGCGCCGGCCGCCGGTCACGTGACCCCCGGCCAGGGCTCGCGAAGCCGGAAGTAGCCCCGGGCTCCAGAAGGCCGCGGGAACCCGCTGGCGGTGGCGCGGCGGAGACCCGGCTGGGTAAGTGGAAGTGGGGCGGGGGCGGACGGAGGGGCTGAGGCCGCGCGAGGCTCTGGTAGCGGGGCCTGCCGCGCCGAGCGCCCCCGCCCCCTGTGGGGGACTGGGATGCTGAGTCAGAGCGGAGACGCGGCGGGCGCCCTGAGTAGCCCCGCACGGCCTGAGGCCAAGTCTCTTCGGACCCTGACTGCGCGGACACCGCCTCCTGGTGCCCGGGGCGCCCGAAGCCGGGTGGAATGGTCGTGCCGGCCCTGTCCCCTTCATCTGTAGTGGCCCGCGGCCAGCCCTCTGACCGGCAGCCCGGGGCCCTCCCAGGTCCCGCGGCGTTGAGTACGCAGAGGACGAGTCGGTGCCCGGTACCGGGTCAGGGCTCCGGCCGTCCGAGGAAGAAGGGCTGCTTCCTCCCCGGGAGTTGGACTCGCCGCTTGTTACCTACTTTCCAAGGGTTGACATGATTGGTAGTTTTTAAAAGGACTGATATTTCAGATGATTAAAAAGAGACGTTTCTCTAGGGTTTCAGTGATGTTAACATCAAAGGTTGACTCACCGGAAGCCAGAAGCAGAAGATGATTTTAATATACACAGAAAATGCAAATTACCAAGCGTTTCCTTCCGTGTTGACCTGGCTTACGGGTTTTTTTTCTAATCCACTTCTCAAGTGTTTTTAGTAGGTAGCCTCAAAACAGCTCTTCCCAGTAATTGTTAAATGACCCACCTTTGTTCACTCCCGACCCTCTAAAATAATATCTAATAAATGATTCACAGAGTTTGGAAATCCTGGAACTTTGTCCGTAGGCCATGTCACCAAACCTGTTTTCATCCTATGTGACTTTCGTTTTTTGAATGGTAAAAGGAAGTAGACTTAACACAACATCGCTATTAACAAACATACTTGTTGAGTGCCTCTCGTCAAAAATTTGGGAAGATTTATATAGCAAGCACCTGGTGGGTGTGCTGAGTCATGTTTCAGCGCTGTTTGGGGGTTATCGGAAGATAATTTCAAAATGCGTTTCCCATGATCAATGTTTTGGAACCCTATTTTATATCATCATATAGAATGAGGAGATATCTAAGCTGATAAGTGTTTATGTTATCCACTAAGAAAGTACTTAATGATACCTTTTGCCATTTAGTTCTATGAAACAGCAAAGTTACATTAATTAGAGAAGTTTTGCATGAGATATTTGAGTTCATTATTAAGTCGTGTGTGCAATGTGGCAGTTTCAGATGTGTATTCCTTATTTATGAAAAGGGGATCTTGTTTTTGTTGATGATTTCCAATTAGTTGATGTGTATAAAATCCTTATCTGAACTAGCTGCATGGTAAAATTATGTAAATACATCCTAGTATACAAGAGAGTGGTGAAATTTAGACTCCGGCCATTCTACATATACTTAACCCTGCTTGAAATATTAGCACAGTTTAATTAGTATTAGTTATTAATTCATCATGGAATTCCCAGTTCAACATACTGCTTTTTGTTCTAACTTACTATGAAGGGATATTAAAATTATGTTTTGATGTGACATTATAGCAGGTTTAAAGGAGCATGATGGAACTAGTGTTTATGCAGTGTTAACATACCTCATTTTTATTCCAACATGGAGCTCAAATATTTTTAATAAATTTGTAGTTCCATAGTTTTCCAGTATTAAAGGACAGGGCTAGAGATGGTGGTTATTTTTTTAATATTTATTTTTTTACTTGTAGATGGACAGAGTACCTTTATTTTATTTATTTATTTTTATGTGGTGCTGAGGATCAAACCCAGTGCCTTGCACGTGCTGGGCAAGTGCTCTACTGCTGAGCCACTACCCCAGCCCATGATGATTACTTTTTAAAAGTTGGTAATGTATGCTTGGTATATGTGTATTTATAGACTTGGA
Organism: Marmota monax; assembly: GCF_021218885.2. NCBI lineage: Eukaryota > Metazoa > Chordata > Mammalia > Rodentia > Sciuridae > Marmota > Marmota monax. Next base: position 1,728,115 of record NW_026695212.1, read on the forward strand.
GGTTAGAGGAAACTGTCCTTAAATAATTTCAGAAGAGTCAGTACTTCAAAGGAATAATAATTAAACCTTTCCATTATGATTGTCCACCTCTGTGGACAATTTTAGATAATAGATGAAATTTTAGATAATGAAAATGTTATATAGTGACAACAATTGTTTTCATTACTGCTACCCGGTCCATGGTGGAAACAGTGTAATTTTTCTATATTTCTATTATATTGTTTTCCTTTAAAGTTTGTATCCTTTTTATATTTTTAAAATATAATGTATCCTTGATTAATCATTCACAATATTTGAAGGAGCTATAATGCTTATTAACAAAGATAAAAGTAGAAAATAGATGTTTCTTTTAGACCTGTAATGCAAATTAAACTAAATATATAAGATGTCATTGGGTAATCTTTTTTCCCAAAGCCCACACAGTGTTTCAGCCTATAATATTTCTAGAAATTTAGATTTTTATATAGAACTTAAGTTTATGAATAAAACTTAGCAATAAATAATGGATAGCCTGGAAGGGGGGGAGGGGATTAAACCCAGGGGCACTTAACTACTGAGCCACATCCCCATCCCTTTTTATTTTTTTATTTTGAGACAGGGTCTCACTAAGTTGCTTAAGGCCTCACTGAGTTCCTGAGGCTGGCTTCAAAGTTGTGATCCTCCTGCCTCAGCCTCCTGAGCCTCTGGGATTACAAGGCATGTGCTACCATGCCTGGCAAATGAGTAGTCTTATTTGAGATTAAAAATAACTAACGTTTGTTTTCTAACTGTATTATTCCCTTATACCATACCTATAAATCTTTTCTCTTTCCTTAGTATAACAAAAGAAACACCTGACCAAGCCGAGATGCAGAGCACTTCTAATCATCTGTGGCTTTTATCTGATATCTTAGGCCAAGGAGCTACAGCAAATGTCTTTCGTGGAAGACATAAGGTTGGTACAGTAAAAACTGAAATTTTTTTATTACTATATATATTTTTTTCTGAGAAGTATACTTATACTAAAGTGTTTGACTTGGCAATTTTGGTTTTTAAATTAATTTTGTTATTATTGAATGTTTAGTTTGTGTCAGAAGCAGGGAACTCATCTACCCATTGTTGGTGGCAGAGCCTGTGTGTTACAAAATGGAGAAAAATTAGGAGGTTGATTGCAAAGAGACTGGGGAAGATTAGTGATGTACCTTTTGATTTTATAACCAACCCTGTACTCTGATGGTGTGAAATCAGTAGGAGGTAAAGGGAAGCATATGTGCACAGTGGAGGGGAACCCACAGATTATTCTGATCTATTGTACCAAGGGTTTGTGCCCCCTCTAGAACATCATCCCACAAGGTAGATTGTAGTAAAATGAGATTCTCAACAAGAAGTCCAGGTGTGGGGTAATCAGAATGTAATAGTGGAGTAGGAATAGAAGGGCCAGTTCCAGAAGCACTTCAAGGACCGAAAGGATTTTTGTCAGATTCTATATTGGAGAATGAAATTAAAAGATAATTAAAATAATTTAAAGTTAAGAAATTGAAGATAATTAAAGCGTCTGTCCTGGGAAAGAAACTAGAAAAATAATAAAGTAAAAAATTATTTTATAATACAAGTAACCAATCGTTTTTTAGCACTACAAATTTGTTTTAAGCCAAAAGGTGTTTGGCTCCTCCTAAATTCTTATTTTCAGAAACAAGGGTTCTAAACATTTTGGTAGAGAGGAATTTCTTCCTGTTTTACTATAGTTGTGAGATTATCGGTCATTTCTGTCAGTGTTAAGAAGTGCACTGGGGAGGGGCTGTTTCCTCTGGGGAGAAAATATGATTATAAACAGCCTCTGTGGCTTATGGAGCATGAATCAGAAGTGTCATATGGACAGCTTTTAGCATTTTCCCCTTTGGTTATAGAATTGTGCATTATCTCTGGATCCTTATTTAAGTTCATTATGATCAATCTTAAATGTTTCTTAGAAATTGTGTTTGTTTTGTGCCATGAAGAGAAAATAGGTAATGCCATAGGATTTAACATTGAAAATACATCCGTCTGTCTTTCTGTGTTCCAAATTAACAAATTTTAATGATCATTTCGTATGTTTCAGGCACATGTGTAGTACTTGCGTGCAGAGTTTCAACTTAGTATTAAGGTGGCATTAGGAAGGAAATAAATTAGAAACTGATGGTATGACAATTGATAGTCATAGAGACTGGGTGAGACATATTTAAAGTACCTGGCATTAGTGGATACTTATATATTCTGGTCTTTCATTACTTTGATACTCAATGTCCTTCATGTAAGGGCAAGCACATAGTAGATCTTCAGTTTTTGTTGAATGAATAAATGAATGAGTGAGGACAGATTAGATTACCCTAAAACAACCTGAAGTTCTTAAGAAATAAACATTTCAGGGATGTGTTCATAGAAACTCTGTTTGTTCTTTTTGTTTGTTTGTTTGTTTGTTTTTAATATCTTTATTTATTTTTATGTGTTGCTGGGGATCAAACCCAGTGCCTCACATGTGCTAAGCAAGTGCTCTTCCACTGAGCTACAACCCCAGTATATTTGTTCTTAGTGACATCATTTTAAATATTTAGGGCTATATCCCCGGTCATCCTCCAAATCCTGTTTTTCCTTAATAACTAGGGGTTTTTTGGGGTTTTTTTGGTTTTTTTGATGGAGGGGGATACTGAGGATTGAATTCAGGGGCACTCAACCACTGAGCCACATCCCTAGCTCTATTTTATATTTTATGTAGAGACAGGGTCTCACTGAGTTGCTTAGTGCCTCACTTTTGCTGAGGTTGTCTTTGAACTCATGATCCTCCTGCCTCAGCCGCCCAAGCCAGTGGGATTATAGGCGTGCACCACCAAGCCCAGCAATAACCAAGTTCTTAAGTATACTATTTCTCATTCAAAGTATACTACTTAATCTTTCTGTTTTTCATTAAGTTGCCTTTATCTAATATTGTGTGAGTGGATGGATATGTGTGTGATAACCATAGTGAAGCTGAAGAGAAGAGAGTTGCAGGAAGGATGAGTTGATCTGCACAAATGTATTTACATTATATGTAGGTCTCTTAAGTATCATTTGCGTATGCTTGGATTGATGACTATTAAGGTGAATAAAGGGAAAATGGTACATTCCCCCAAGTATCCCATTAATATCACAGATGACAGACTACAAAAGTTTAAAAATAATCAAGATGGGTACATTGAGACATTGCTTTACTTTCCCTAATTGTTCCTCTGCTAGAATTCTTCTTACTTTAGGTTGAATTTGAAACAAGTGTCCTTATAAAAATTTTCCCTTGTTAGGTGATACATAGATTTGGCAGTGTATTTACCTTGGCTGAAAAATGTTAAAACAGTGTTTAATTGAAGTTTAAATGTTTTTCCTCTTTTCGTGTTGTCTGAAAACAGTTCATGCCCATTTTCCTCCCAAAAGAATATATGTCTGTGTATTTGGTGTGACTAAGACAGCAGGCATCATGGAGATGGTGACCTTCAAGTGATGAACTTGAGAGATGGGACTATAAAGCAGCTAAATGATTTTAAGAAAAAGATTCTGGGGTGAGGGGAGAATGATGGCTGTGGAAAGCTATAAAGAGGGCTGCAAAGCAGGAAAAAGCACACGGTCCTGACACACCAAGAGCCATGAAGAAGGGCATGCCTGTTTGACCCTCAGGCTCAAAGAGAAAATGATTGTCATCTTGCTCCTAGGAAGTTTAGCCTTGGATAAATAGGAAAGGAAGAACTGGCTATCCTAAAGTGAGGCTTGCTGATTAAATAGAAGGAAATGAGTGGGTCTGAAAGAGAATCAAGGAAGGTTAATATGAAGAACATGGAAGTGTGACATTCAAATTTAAGCTCTTATCCGCCCCCTCCTTGGTACTGGTGCTTAAACTCTGTGCCTCATGCATGCTAGGCAAGTGCTGTACCACTGAGCTATACCCCCAGCCCCTTAAGCATATCTTTGGTACCCTCTAGAATTCCCTACTAGCTACTGCTATGCATTGTAATATTACCTACTGATCTACTTCACTAGACCATGAAAAAGTGAATAAGATGGTCATCAGTAGGGAAGAAGAAATGCCCTTCATTCTCTAGAGAGGGTCTGTGAAGGAACAGCCTGCCCTAGGCATGTAGCATGTAGTTGCCCTGGACAACAGTGGTATAATTCAACCAGGAAGTCCATTTGAATTGCCTTCTCCAGCTCCTACTTAAAAACATACACACACACACACACACATACACACACTCATAACCAGTAAGTATTTCTGAAAAATTAATCACATTGAGATTTTTAATAAAAATTTCATAAATAGAATGTATTTTCACATTGGTCCTGTGTGTTCCTTTTACTTCTTTAAAAGTATTAGGCCTTAAAGAAACCCTTGGAGTTTCAGTTTCAGTTTCTTATCCAGAAGATGACTTCACTTTTAATTCTACAAAAGCTTTTATCTTCTCATGTATAAATGACTATCTTTATAGCGTATCATAATATAAGTTTCATTTGTAATATTAAAATAACCATTTCAAAATTCTAAAATATACAGTATGAAATATTTAATAGCCAATTGATTCATTTTAACTTTGTAAAATGTCAGGCACCTTTGTACAAATTACCTTTGCTAAAGGGTGTATGGAATTCCATAAGAAATATAAATTGTTACAGCTAGCACTAATGATGCACCTCCCTCTCTCTCTCTTTTTAGAAAACTGGTGATTTATTTGCTATCAAAGTATTTAATAACATAAGTTTCCTTCGTCCAGTGGATGTTCAAATGAGAGAATTTGAAGTGTTAAAAAAACTTAATCACAAAAATATTGTCAAATTATTTGCTATTGAAGAGGAGGTAAGTAGACAAGCTTTAGTTAATCTTGTCATTGTGTTTATTATAGTTATGATTAAGGAGACAAAAATCTAACATTTAAAACTGGATTTTAAAAACTGAGGAAAGTAAAGGCTCATTCTATCCCAAGGATTCTTAAATAGATATAGAAATAGAAATAAAGTATCATAAGAATGGAATCAGGAAAAAAGTATAAGAGTCTTTAGAATTTGGTGAATTTGATTATCAGTATAATTATTCAAAAAAGAAAAGCTTGGGCTGGAGATACAGCTCAGTTGGTAGAGGGTTTGCCTTGCATGCACAAGGCCCTGGATTCAATCCCCAGCACCAAAAAAAAAAAAAGAAAAAAAACACTAAAATTAAAGTGATATAATTACAAAAAGACTAAAGAGAAAGAGAAATAATACAGAGGAGACTTTGTAAAAGAATAAGAATCCTAGTAATCCAGAGATGACTCTGTAAAATCTAGTTATTAAAAGATTGATTTTAGAAATAAATAGGAAAAGAAAGACTTCCATTAGGAAAAATGATCCAGAAATATTTGAAACATCTATTTTAATCCCTTTAAGACATACGTAAGTAATTAATAAAATCATCTCTTTTGAAAAAGTTTGGTAGTTTATGTTCCATATCCTACTGATTTCATTTTTAGTGATTATTTCTCAGGAACTAATCAAATGTAAATTATAGCTGTGTACATAAAGAAGTCAATATGCTGTTTGTAAAATAAAAACTGTTTAAAAAGTTAAATTAAGCTGGATGCGGTGACACAATTCTAGTCCCAGTTATTCCGGAGACTGAGGTAGCAGGATAGTGAGTTCAGCATAGGCAATTTAGCAAGACCCTGTCTCTTATTCAACTTTTTTTTTTCCTTTTCAAAATAAGTTAGATGATGTGATGGTTTGTTTCCCATAGTTAGCCAAACTCAAAGTTAAGAGCCTGGCCTTCCAGATTGCAGGCTCTACTCCAAGACTTCTGACACCACTACAAAGGAGTTTGGCAAACTGCATAGTTCCCACAAAACTGCTCTTACTTAGGACACCAGCTTCAAGTTCAGGAGTACTGAAGGCTACTCTAACTTCAGACCACAGCTTTAAATTTGGAAGCTCCTTTGACTCTCAAATTTGGTATTTCATTAGAACATAAAATGATTCACAGAACTCATGAAAGTGTTGTACTTATAGTTTTGCTTTTAGGGTTTTTTGTTTTGTTTTGGTACTGAGGATTGAACCCATGGGCATCTAACCATGTGCCACATCCGTATCCCTTTTTATTTTTTGAGACAGGGTCCTGCATAGTTGCTTAGGGCTTTGCCAGATAGTTGAGGCTGGCCTTGAATTTGCAATTTTCCTACCTCAGGAGTAGGAGAGGATTACAACTCCCAAGCTGCTGGGATGAGTTGCTAGGATTACAGGTGTGGGTTACACACTAGTCTATACTTTGTATTTTGTTACAGCAAAAGTATACAGATTAGACCAACCAAAAGAAGAGACTCAGGGTGAGATATGAAATAGTTTCTAACTGAAGTTTCTTGTCCTCAGGGACACATCACCCTCCTAGCATTGATATGTGAAAATACACATGGAGTGTTGCTAACCTGGAAGGCCTGCCCAAGCCTTTGGTACAAGAGTTTTTACTAAGAGGCCATCATCACACATTGCCTACATTTCTGACCTTTAGTCTCCAGTACATTCAATAGGTTTGGAAGAATTTGTGTAGTCTCCATTTTCTCTGGAGTGATACAGTGTGTCCTAAATATTCCGTCATAAATCACATTGTTTAACTTTCCGTTGGCTGAAGCCCCCAGATACCCAAAAGCATTTCTTTAAGACAGGATCCTTTAGGGGCCAGAAATGACTTCCCAATAGAGCAAAAGCCAAAATTTCTTTGATAAAATTATTTCTTCACTATTCATTAGTTCAGTAATGAAAAGATTTTACCAAAAATTTAATTACCTGAGAATATACTTATATGTAATGTTATATAAATAAATCAGGACTAAAATAGATAATGTATTATAATCTTCTATAAACAGTGTAATATGCAAACATTTGTTGTATATCTAGAATGAAATTTGATCCATATAAAAAAGACTGAAAGGAAGTATACCATAATGTTAACATAATTATCCTGGGGTGATAGAATTATGTATATTTCCCAAATTTTCAACATTCAATATATATTGTTTTGTTATTTAAAAACAATAGGTTTTCCAGGTGTTGTGGCACACACTTGTAATCCCTGTAACTAGGGGACAAAGACAGGAGGATCACAAGTTTAAGGCCAGCCTTAGCAATTTAGCAAGACACTGTCTCAAATTTTTGAAAAGGGCTAAGAGCAAGGTGTAATGGTGCACACCTGTAATCCCAGCAACCTGAGAGGCTAAGGCAGGAGAATTGCAATTTCAAGGCCATCCTCAGCAACTTACTGAGGCATTAAGCAACTTAGTAAGACCCTCTCTCAAAAAATAAAAAGGACTAGGAATATAGCTCAGTAGTAAAGCACCCCTGGGTTCAATTCAATTCCCAGTTTAAAAACAAAATGAGGTTGGGGGTAAGGATGTAACTTAGTGGTAGAACATCCCTGGGTTCAATCCCCACAACCCCCAGTATGGCAGAAAAATAATAATAATTTTAAAAAATAAAGACAACAGTTTTTAAAAAATATTTCTCCCTTTTTTTCTGTTACTATTAAATGGTAGAAAAGTTTAAAATATTTTATAACAGTGTTTTGGGGCTATGTAAGAAAAATTATAAACGGAAGAAAGGAACTTACTATGATAGTGTGCACCTATTAATCTCAGCTACTTGGGAAGCTGAGGCAGGAGGATTGAAAATTTAAGGCCAGCCTCTGCAACTTAGATCTTGTCTCAAAAAATGGAAAGGACTGGGAAGGTAGCTTAGTGGTAGAGTACCCCTAGGTTCTTTCCTCCCCACTGCAAAAAAGGGTGCAGTGGGGAGATAGGGAAGATAAAAAGTTGGAGATGAAATCTGGATTTTAAGACTCATTAAAATTTTCAAGTTTCTAAAATTGGCATGCATATGATGATAATAGTGTATTATGTTATTTGATGTTTTTTCCCTTTAAAGCTATTGTTGTATTGATGATGAATCTTGCAATCAATGGTACATTAAAATCAGAGTTCAAAACAAACCAGCTGAGATGCAAATGAGCAGATCATAACTTTAATGCAAGAGGTGATACTCAACTATTCTACCATCTGTTGTTTTTAAGGATAAGACTTCATTCCTCAAAGTAAAAGTACTTATCATTAGAAAAATTTCAAGTGTTTAAGAGATTTTTAGAAGAACTATTATTCTAAATGTACTACTACTATACACTAGAAATTGAAGATAATTTTAACAGAATTATTCAACACTGTAACAATGATTTTGTAGTTTAGATTTAGCCCATTTTCACTCGTTGGTGTTCCAAAACAAATCTGACTTTCTTACATAATAAGAATTTGGAAGATGTTAATTTTTATATGTGCACAGTCATCAAGTATTTCAGTGAAATCTAGGTTAAGCAATTGACAGTGCCTTCATCATCATAATTAATTCTACCTTCAAATGAAATCAGAAAGCAGGATTTGAAGGCTCATGCCTGTAATCCCGGCTACTTAGGAGGTTGAGGCAGGATAATTGCAAATTCAAGGGCAACCTTACTCAGCAACTTAATGAGACCCTGTTTTAAAATTAAAAAGAAAAAGAGCAGGAGTAAAGCACCCTGGTTTAATCTCCAGTAAGTTGAAGAAAAAAGTAAGTAAAAACAAATGAAATCAGTTAAGTACTGCCATATAATCAAATTTTTTTTTAATAATGATTCCCAAACTGATTTTTTTTTTTTTTCAGACAACAACAAGACATAAAGTACTCATTATGGAATTCTGTCCATGTGGGAGTCTATACACTATTTTAGAAGAGCCATCTAATGCCTATGGACTACCAGAATCAGAATTTTTAATTGTCTTACGAGATGTGGGTATGTTTATTTATTTATATGATTTGTGTGTGTGTGTGTGTGTGTGTGTTTAACATGTCATGACATAAAATTTTTAGAAATTTACATTAAAAAATGGAAGAACTTTATGAAATGCTTTCTTTGATATGATACCAAAAGCCCAAATTCCAAAAAGGAAAAAATAGATAGATTAAACTTCATCAGCATTTAAAACATCTGTGCTTCAAAAGATAACAAGTCTCTCATTCCATGGGATGAGACAAAAACATTTGCAAATCACAAATGAGGAATTTTTGTCTAGGCAACTCGACAATAGAAGGCAACCCCAATTTTTAAATGGGCAAAGGATTTGAAGAAATATTCTCCCAAAAAGATATATAAATTAGCAAGAAGTACATTAAAAGATGCTGAACATCATTAGTTATTAGGGAAAATGAAATCAAATCCACAATGAAATATCACTTCCTACTCTCCTAGAATAGCTAAAATCAAAAAGAAAAACAAGTGTTGACAAAGATGTGGAGAGACTGGAACCCTCATACAAGACAGGTAGGGCTGTAAAATGATATAGCCACTTTGGAAAGCAGTCTGACAGTTTCTCAAAAGGATAAATATAGAATTACCCTATGATCTAGATCCAGTAATTCTGCCAAGTATATATCCAAAAGAATTAAAAACATATCCACACAAAAACTTATACCACTGTGAACAATTCATAATATCCAAAAAATGGAAACAGCCCAAATGTCCATCAGCTGATGAATGTATAAACAAAAATGTGGTATATCTAAGCGATGAAATATTATTCATTCATAAGAAGAAATTGAGTAGTGATACATGCTAAAATGTGGATGAACCATGAAAACATTATGCTCAGTGAAAGAAGTTGGACACAAAAAGCCACAATATTGGAGCTGGGGTTGTAGCTCAGTGGTAGAGTGCTTGCCTAGCATGTGTGAGACACTAGGTTTGAGTCTCAGCCTTGCATATAAAGAAATAAAAATAAAGGTCCAACAACAACTAAAAAAATATTTTTAAAACAGCTACAACATTACATGATCCCATTTATATGAAATATTTATAATATACAAATTAGACAGTAGAGAAAGCAGACTAGTGATTGAGGACAGAGTTGAGAAGTGGCTGATAATAGTTATGGGATTTCTTTTGGTGTAATTGGGTTTTATTTTGGGCATGATAAATGTTCTGAAATCAGTGGTGAGAATTATACAACTCTGGACTGTACTAAAATTACTGAATTGTACACTTTTAAAAAATTAATGTTATGCTTTGAGTTATATTTCAATAAATCTGTCATTATTTTTAATATGGCAACCAAAAGAAGTAATAACTTTTTAAAAGAAATGAACCCTATATTTGAGGAGCAGGAAAAGCCCAGTTATAAGGAAAGTATAAAATTAATAGGAATTCTTAACCTTGACACTGAGAGTAGAGTGGAGATCATTTAAGAATTAAATGAAAGTGAAACACAATTATTAGTATGCTTCAGCCTTTTTAATCAAATAGAAATTGCAAATAATTTATGCCTTCATAGTATACTGCTAGCCCTGGCTTTTAATAATTGTACATTGATAACCCTGAACTCATTTTCATATGTTGAATTTGGACATTCTTCTATCAGTTATCAAATGTTTTAGTGACACTGCCTGTCAACTTAATTTCAACAGTGTAGTCACCTTAAAATGAGGGCTGGGACTGTGGCTCAGTGGTAGAGCACTTGCCTAGCATGGGGGGGACCCTGGTTCGATCCTCAGCACCACATAAAAAAAAAAAATAAAGGCATTGTGTTGTGTCAATCTACACCTGAAAAATAAATATAAAAAAAAAAAAAGAAAAGAAAATGGGCTTTTGAAATAGCACTGAAGCACATGAGCATTACATTTTTATGGAAACTAATCAGACCCTTGACCTTTTACTTTTTTGTTACTTTATTGAATACAATTTAATTTTAATGCAGTTTCCCCCTAAGGTAAAGAAATATAAAGATGAAAGTTTGATATCTTTCTGAGAATCTTTATTAGTTTTAAGATATATGTACATATACACATACACAAAAGCAATTTCAGAAATCATATGCGTTTTATTATATTTTCCTGATAGTATTTAAGGGAGATTGGAGTCCTCCCTAGAAACCATATTGATTCTTATTCTAAAACTCCTTATAATTGAAATATGAAGGGGGTTATGTAGAATATCTGTTACTTTGAGTGAAATGTTTTTGCATCAACTTATGGGAAGACATTGTGTGAATGAGTGTGTGAATGAGTGTATTATATCAATGAATTTGAGATGTGTGTACACACAGGTATCCACATATGATTCCTTTGTTTTATATTTATTACCAAAGTGGGAGGAATGAATCACCTTCGAGAAAATGGAATAGTGCACCGTGATATCAAGCCAGGAAATATCATGCGTGTCATAGGGGAAGATGGACAGTCTGTGTACAAACTCACAGATTTTGGTGCAGCTAGAGAATTAGAAGATGATGAACAGTTTGTTTCTCTGTATGGTACAGAAGAATATTTGGTAAGTTATATATCACTAATAATTTTATATAAAAAATATTTTTAGTTGTAGTAGGACACAATATTTTTATTTATTTGTTTAATGTGGTACGGAGGGCCAAACCCAGTGCCTCACATATGCTAGGCAAGTGCTCCACCACTGAGCCACAACCTCAGCCCTAAACATTTCATTTTAAAATGCTAAACATGTAACAAATATAATTGGATAATTGGTAAGCCAGCTCATGATCTATAAAATGTTATGTGTAATTTTTATAACAAAAGTTGAATTTTCTATTCTAATGAATATGGTGTGTAAGAAGGCTATCGGATATTGGTTCTTTTTTTTTTTTTTTAATATATTTTAGTTGTAGATGGGCACCTACCTTTATTTTATTTATTTTTTTTATGTGGTGTTGAAAGTCGAATCCAGTGCCTCACAAGTGCCAGGTAGGCAGTCTGCACTGAGCCACAACTCCAGCCTAGGATATTAGTTCTTGAGGGCACTATTTTTTTTTTTTTTTTTTTTTAATTTTTTTGGAGAAGTACCAGGGATTGAACTCAGGGACACTTGACCACTGAACCACATCCCCAGCCCTATTTGCATTTTATTTAGAGATGGTCTCACTGCATTGCCTAGCACCTTGCTTTTGCTAAGGCTGACTTTGAACTCGCTTTCCTCCTGCCTCAGCCTCCCCAGCTGCTGGGATTATAGGCGTGTGCCACTGTGCCAGGCAAGGGGGCACTATTTTTCTTAGAAGTTTTCTAGTACCCTTAAGTCTTTTAATTTTACTTATGTCATGGATCTTTATTGAAACAAAAAGCTATCTGTACCCTCAAGAAAATTCTAGCCACTAAAGGATACTATTTTGGGGTCAGAGCAGTTAAGACATTATAAGCTTGTTATAATACTGTTCCCTTTAGAGCAAAATTAATTATATTTCTGAATCAGAAAATTGTATTCAGAGAGAGTTGGTTATTGAAAAACCAAAAGGACTATTTTATATACAAAATGAAATGCCTCTATAAATACCTAATTCGAAATGCCAGAGATGTAGAAAAACTCTTTGGTTGAAAAGGTTTATTTAGGTGTGTTTGTGTGAAGTTAGTAAGATTTGAAACACTTAAAAAAATATTAGTTAAAAGTAAGTACCTTGGGCTGGGGATGTGGCTCAAGCGGTAGCGCGCTCGCCTGGCATTCGTGCGACCCGGGTTCAATCCTCAGCACCACATACAAACAAAGATGTTGTGTCCGCCGAAAACTAAAAAATAAATATTAAAATTCTCTCTCTCTCTCTCTCTCTCTCTCAAAAAAAAAAAAAAAAAGTAAGTAAGTACCTGGGCAAAGCCAGCCTCAGCAACTTAGTGAGGCCCTAAGCAAGATCTTGTTTCTAGGACTGGGATTGTGGCTCAGTGGTAGAGCACTTGCTTAGCATGTGCAAAGCACTGGGTTTGATTCTCAGCACCACATACAAATAAATAAATAAAATAAAAAATTTCATCAACAACTAATAAAAATATTTTTTAAAAAAAGATCCTGTTTCTAAATAAAATACAAAATAGGGCTGGGAACATGGCTCAGTGGTTAAGCGCTCATGGGTTCAATCTCCAATACAAAAAAATAATAATTATGTAAGTACTTTGGATATGTAACTGGGAAGTTTATGTAGCTATCATTAATTGTTCATGGCTCTGAGGATCTTGACAGTCTTAGGTTCTGTGACTTTTCCAATTGCATGTTGCTATTGTAATGTTATAAGATGAAGAATAAAGTCTAGCAACCCCCTATAGCTTTATTCAGATTATTGTAAGTCTGCATAAATTCTGGCATCTTATTTGTTCTCCTAACAATATATAACCCCAAACTGATCTGTAGTTATGTTTGATAATCTTTTAGCTAAATTACCTAAAAATGGGTATCATTAATTCATTCCATAAATATTGATGGAGGACTAGGGTTGTGACTCAGTGGTAGAGCACTTATCTAGCACATGTGAAGCCCTGGGTTCGATCCTCAGCACCACATAAAAATAAATAAAAATAAAGGTATTAAAAAAACAAACCAAAAAAACCTAACATATATATACATATATGTTTGTATATATGTATGTATATATGTATATATATGTATATGTATGTATATATATGTATATAGTGCTTGTGAACCAGGCACTGTTCTAGCTAATGAGATTTCTAAGGCAAACCACACACACACCATTCCTTCTGTATGGAGCCTCCATTCTAGTAGACAAAACAGAAGTTAACAAGATAATTAGATAGTTAAATAAGATAAATTGGGAACATCAAAGTTTTGCAGAGATAATATTTTAAAAAGTATTAGCAGGAGAAAGATAGCCAAGGAAAGTGTCCTTTAAGGCCTAAACAAACTGACAATGAAATGATAAAAAGAAGCAAGACAGAGATTTGAGGGTAAGTGTTATAAGCATCTGCAAAAGGTCTAAGACAAAAATGACCTTAGGTGTTCAAGAGACATAAAGGAAAGCAGTTTGGCTGGAATTTAGTAGTAGGAGCTGAAAATTAAATAGTAATGTGGGGCCTACTAGATGATACAGGGCACCCTGTCAGATGAACACCCTGTTTTTATAAATATTTCACAAATTATCTTATCTTGGAGTGAAATTCTTAGATAATATAATCAACTTACATACCTAATTGAAAGAATACTATGATATCTTAATAATATAAAGGAAAATAGTTCACAATAAAAAATAGGTATTTAATATGTAAAAGTTTGGGAACAACTTCACTTGTAAACAAATTATATATGCTTGTACCTGTATGCATGTTATTTTGAATACAATTGCAGTGATAGCTTCTATTTACTAAATCATTTATCACAAAATCACAGTATGGTCATTGGCATGATTTTCCAGAATAGTGAACAATTATTAGTAAAGTGTTTAACTAAACAAAGCAGGTTTAAATAATAGCTGCATTCTTGGGAAAACAATACAGAAATGCTTTGCCATACATACAGAATTAGAAATAGATTTCTCATGCAAATTAAAACTACCCTGAGAATTCATTTCACTTCAGTCAGAATGGCAATCATCAAAAATACAAGTAACAATAAATGTAGCAAGAATGTAGAGAAAAAAAAAAGGCACATTCATACATTGTTAGTGGGACTGCAAATTGGTACAACCACTCTGGAAAGCAGTAGAGATTCTTTAGAAAACTTGGAATGGAATCACCATTTGACCCAGTTATCCCATTCCTCAACATACACCCAAAGGACTTAAAATGAGCATACTGTAGTGATGCTGCCACATCAATGTTTATAGCAGCTCAGTTCACAATAGCTAAGCTATGGACCCAACTTAGGTGCCCTTCAACAGATGAATAGATAAGGAAAATATGGTACATAGCCACAATGGAATATTACTCAATCATAAAGAAGAATGAAATTATGGCATTTACAGGTAAATGGATGGAACTGGAGACCATCGTGCTAAGTGAAATAAGCCAATCCCCCAAAAATAAAGGCCAAATGTTCTCTCTTATATGCAGATACTAACACACAATAAGAGATGGGGGAGTCGAAGTTCTTTGGATTAGACAAAGGGGAATGAAGGAAAGAGGGGACAGGAATAAGAAAGACAGTAGAATGAATATGACGTAGCTTTCCTATGCTCACATATGAATACATGATCGGTATAACTCCACATGATGTACAACCACAAGAATGGGAAGTTAAACTCCATGTATTTATAATATGTCAAAACACTCTTGACTGTCATGTATACCTAAAAAGAACAAATAAAAAAATAAATATTAAAAAAAGAAATTTCTCACTTGCACTACTACCTGGCAGGATATTGGAAAGTAATTTGTGCTGTGGAAACAGTGTATTTTGGAACTGTTAGATATATAGCATGATGCCTCTAAATTATCTCTGCCCACCAAATACCAGTAGCCTTTCCCAATTATGGTGATGACCATAACAAACAGCCTTTATCAGCTTGATCCCCATGCCAACTCTTAATCTTTCATATCACCTCCTAGAAACACTAGCTTTTGCTTCTGACTTTTGAGAAGAACAAAACATTCAATAAATTAACTCCAAGTCCATGTTGTACTGTAGGCTCAAATTATATTCTAATCCATTTCCTATTTCAAAATAACCTTATCCCTATTTTCAAGTACAGAAAATTTTAATACTTTAATACCAGAAGTTTTAAAATAAATAATAGTCTGAAGCTCAGCAATCTAGAAACATTCTGTATTTAAATGAAACTCTACGTATTTGGAATTTTTCAGGAATTACCCAGCCAGAAGTTAAATCTTCTATCTTCATGGACTAAAGCCCCAGGAAAACATCATTCTTTCTTCCATTGTTTTTCATCTGACCCTTATTATCTCAATGATATAATCCTAAAAGCCTTGGAGTAGCTTTATTCCTATTACAGATGCAATCATCCAGGTCCAGGAATACCAATCTGTGTATATCACAAGTGGCACATTTGGGAGAGAGCCAGTGGGTACAAATATGTCACACCAACATGTGTCAAGCCACTCCCAGTCAGTCACTACCTGGGGAAGTGCTTCAGTCTACCAGTTAACTTGTGTACTATTGTACCTTTTTAGGTGGTCCCCACTTTGTCTTCTTATAGAATCACTGTATCTCTTCTTTCCAGGTTGATGGCCTCATGTTCTAGAAGATATCAGATATGTCCAGGTATTTCAGGCCTAGTGTACACTAAGCACTAGCTGCTGGATCTGGCTGTCATTTTGAATAACAGTCACTTATTTTCTATGCCACAAAACCAACATAGCTGCTGAGACTCCATGTATCTGTAAGGCATATATTTGGAAACTCATTTCAAAGCCAGGTCTAATAATGCTTATCTCTGCTTCTCATTTCACACTAAAATATTTCCCAAAATTGTCTTTCTCCCTCCAGCACCCATGACCCTCTCCTACAAAATCCAGAGACTGATGTTTTGGGAGTCAGATTCATAGATTGCATCATTTAAAAACCACTCCTGGTAGTGTTTCCTACGTGGTTTCCAATTCCCATAAGCTTTAGGTAAATCCCACAATGTCATAAGAGTTTGTTTTAGTTTGGGGTTATTTGGGTGAGGAATCTACTTTGATTCCTAGTACATTTATAAAGCTTTATCTCCCAAGAACCCTCAAGTTGCCAGTATATAATGTTCAAAAGGCAGATGTCAGGAGGCTGAGCTAAATGTCTAGATCTTTGTACTCCTACATCTTTTCTTAGAAGATCCAGCTATTCTCAGCAAATCTGGAATAGTGTCTCCTGTGCTTAATGACATGTTTAACATCAGACCAGCTACTTACCTAGGTCATTAGATCCCCAATGCATTTAGTCAAGATAGTCCTCTGAACTGATTCTAGACAATTTAGTTTTCCCTTCAGAACCAATATGATCACTAATGGATTGCATGTGAGGAATGAAGCAAAGAAATCAAAGTCACCTGATAGGTTTTGGGTTATGAACAAATGGATAGATGGTGGTATTATTTATTTAAAAGGTAAAGATAGGTAGGAAACAGATTTGAGAAGACCATAGTCTTTTGGATGTGTTAAATTTGAGCTGCCTTTTAAACATTAAAAAGAACAATAGGATATATGAATCTGAAGCTCAGGACAGGAGATAGATTTAGAATTAAAGTGTATACAAAATATTTAATACTCTAGACCTGAATGGGAAATGAGAAAGTATGGTAACTATTTTGCTGTGGTGGGAAGCAGAGAACTGGATGACAGTTGAAAAGGTTTGTGAGGTCAATTTAGGATTTTGTTTTTACGTTTTTAAAGAAGTTATAGAGAGGGAAAATTGATCCGTAAAGTAAAAGGGATAATAATTGCAAGAATTCATTTCTGGAGTTGGTAAGATAATATGAGGGCCTCCAGAGTACAAATGGAAAAGTTGGTCTTTGATGGGAGCTGTTTTGTTTTTCCTGGAAAATAAGTTTAACAAATGGACTCAGGTTCAGGTAGGTTAATGTATGCTAAAGGATCTAAAGGAGAGTTGATCTGATTGATATTTCCTACTTGAAGTGAGATCATCAAAATCAAGGGTCAAGGAGTTGGTATTAAGATTTGAGATGAAAAAGGAAAGATGTGAAATAGTCTTTTGAGAATGGGAGCATGAAATCATTAGGAAAATATGATAGAATTCTAGACATTGAGGACCCATTTTTGGTGTAAACGTATTGGTCACAGCTCATTGTTTTTCATCCTTTTTGTTTTTTCTTAGCATCCTGATATGTATGAGAGAGCAGTGCTAAGAAAAGATCATCAAAAAAAATATGGAGCAACAGTTGATCTTTGGAGCATTGGGGTAACATTTTACCATGCAGCTACTGGATCCCTACCATTTAGACCATTTGAAGGACCTCGCAGGAATAAAGAAGTGATGTAAGTGGGCCCATCTTAAATTAGAAATAATTTTTTAAATGTATGTATTATTTTGTTTTCACCATATTCTAGAAGTGGACACTAATGAAAATCGGCTTATCAGTCATTTCTGATTTCTTATAAATTATCTGTTTTTTAATAAGAATGCAGTCTTATAAAAGTATGTAGTCATAATTTTCCATATCGTGTTTAAATATCTTATGTATAAAATGGTGTCTGATCTTTGATCCATCGTTGAAAGTACACCACATCTTGATTTCTATTTCAGCACACTGTTTCTTTGTTTCACTTTGAGTATTGAGTATTTATCAGCATTTTTCCTCCAACTGAAAAAATAAAATAAGATTCTGCAGAGTACCAGAATCATTACCAGATCTAAAAGAAATATAATTCTTATTCTGCACTGGTCTGATTCCTTTTGCCATTTTAAAAATAACATTTTGGCAATAGTAAAATATTAAGTTTTTTTCTAGTATTGCCAGTTTGATTTAGAGACTGCATTTTACTAGTATAGTATATTATGTATTTTTAGAAAACAGTGTAAAAAATCATTTATTTTAAACCAAATAATCAAGGAAAAGAGAAAATTGTAGGTATGAAATTTATTATAAAATTTATGTGTGCACTGACCATGCTTCTTTTTTATTTTAAAAGAAATGAATGACCGACCTTGCTTCATGAGAAATAGTCAACCCACATACATATAAAATTATGAGGTTATGAGTATTTAGTGTAGTAAATGATTTGGAACAATAACTCACTGACAATCTAACCTGTGAACCTTTCTTTTATGTCTTCATATATTTTTCAGACTTTTATATATTTTTAAGTATTTTTTTCATTGCAGTTGGACATAATACCTTTATTTTATTTATTTGTTTTTATGTGGTGCTGAGGATCGAACCCAGGGCCTCACACATGCTAGGCAAACACTCTACTGCTGAGCCTCAACCCCAGCCCCAAGACCTTTATATTTTTGACCCTACCTTTTGTAAGCATACAACTTAAAGTAATAATCTCCACTGTAAAACTACAACCTTTTATTTAATCTCATCTCAGAAAATTGAGGGAGAAGCATGTTTTTTGCATTTGTTGATTTAAGGAAATAAAATAAATTCATACCATGACTTTCGATAAAACTTGGTACTCATCATTTTCCAGCATGGATGGTACATGGGAGAAGACATCCTATTAACTGCACTGATTATTTTGGTATAGCATTAGCCTGAGCCTACTTTCTCAGCAGTGCCCTGTTTAATAAGATCATTTCATGAACAATGACTAAGTCTGTTTTAGTTAGCTATTTTGCCACTGTGACCAGAAGGCCTGATAAGAACAATTTTAGAGGAGCAAAAGTTTATTTGGAGCTCATGGTTTCAGAGGTGTCAGTCTATAGGCGGCCAGCTCTATTGCTTTATGCCTGGAATAAGGCAGAATATCTTGGCAAAAGGGCATGACAGAGGAAAGTTGCTTAGGACAAGACAACCAGAAAGTAGAGTAAGAGCTGCACTTGTCAAAGGAGAACCCTCAGCGACCCATCTCCAGCAGCACCCTTCCTTCCTGCCTATAGTTTCCATTCAGTTAATCCATTCAAGTGGATTAATACATTGATTATGCTAAGGCTGCTATGACCCAATTATTTCATCTCTGAACATTCTTATTGTCTCCCACATGAGCTTTTGGGAAACACCTCATAGCTAAACCATAACAGTCAGTTTGTGTTCTTCTCATTAAATGTAAATTGTTTCTAAGTTATGCTTTTTAGATATGTTTTAAAGCAAGCATTTCTTGATGTTGTAGAAATGGATTAAAGAAAAGTGTGATGCTCCCTAGTAAAGGAAACATTTGGCTCATAGGCAGTTAGAAATACCTGAGAGTTTTGTCTGACTTCAATGTGGACAGTTATAAATTAGAAGAATTTATCTTTTTATACAGAAACTCTGCTTTAATGAGCGCTGATATTAGTAAATGTTAGAGATGCTTAAAGTAGTCAGTAATGACTATTTTACTGTACTGATAATGATATATTCATCTTGTATTATAACAGTGTTGCTCCTTTAGCATCTTATTTGTATCTTGTGAATGTTTATATGTGGATCTTATCATATTTAGTTAAGCTTTTTTAAGAATATGTATAAGAGTTAGGCAATGTGGAACATGCCTATAATCCCAGTGAAGTGGGAGGCTGAGGTAGGAAGATTATAAGTTCAAAGCCAGTCTTGTTGATTTAGTGAGACCCTACCTTAAAATAAAAAATAAAAAGGTCTGGAGATGGAGCTCAGTGTTATAGTGCCCCTGGGTTTAATCCCTAGTATCAAAAAAAAAAGAAGAAGAAGAAGAAGAAGAATTTATGTAAGAATTCTATCATTCCTCTGTTAACCTCTGTTTTGCAGAAATCTTACCTATCTCCATTTATTCCTCCATAATCAGGTCCTTCTTGCATGAACTCACCTTGTTTTTCATTAATTTCCTTCTTTGAAAAATCTTTTCTCAGGGTATGATAGTGCATGTTTATAATCCCAGCAACTCAGGAGGCTGAGGCAGGAGGATCACAAGTTTGAGGCTAGCCTCAGCAATTTAGCAGGATCTAAAGCAACTTAGAACCTGTCTCAAAATAAAAACGGTTGAGGATGTGACTCAGCACCTCTGGGTTCAATCCCTGCTTCCAAAAAAAAAAAAAAAAAAAAAAATCTCTTAAAGCAGAAATTGTGACTGTTTCTACTTAGGAGGCAGCAGTCTAAATCAGTCAGTTGTGCTGATTGGTTGAAGGGGTTTATTTGTTTTAACACATTGATTTACTCAGCACACATTTATTTAGATATTAAATTCTGATATGAGATTATGTAAGATCCTTCTGTATTATGTAACGTGATATTTTAATATGGGTGAAAATATTCTTAAATGTCTGACGCTCTCTCACCTTTCCCCCCTACTTTTAGATTTTATTTAGGAAAGTTTTGAAATGCTTTAAAAGACTGTTTTCTTTGACTTGCTGTGTCATTTAGTGGTATTTTGCTTCCCCATCAATCTCTCTTTGGTTCATCTTTATTTTTATCATCATCAGGAATCACATAAAATTTGACTTACAATTTTGGTCTATACATCTATTCCTATATGTGTATATATTTTTTCAATATATAAAATTTTTTCTGATACTGTGCTATGTTATAGTTTTATCTTTTTTTTAATTTAAAAAAAAATGTTATTGTTCATTCTGCAGTAATTTTATAGTCCAGTTGACTGTGCCTTTGGATAATGTGGGTAAGAAGGATTAGATGCTATTTTGATGGTCTAGAGATATTCTGTGACATAACTTTTTTTGTTTGCTCCATTTTTTCAGATGGAAAAATTAATATTTTTGTTGTGAACATCAAGATGCTGTTAATGGCACTCTGAGATCCCAAATGAAAATTAATTATGGCATATATAAAATAATCGTACAACCACTATTCTACTTCAGTCAGTCAGATTCAAAATATTTTGATTGTTTTATGGATCCTGTGACCATCAATCACAATTCGTCTAGTAGATAATTGTAGGTGCAATTGAGGAAATACTTTTGCAAAACCCATTAATAAGCCATGCAATAATGAACTGCTTATTTTATTATGCTTTTATTTCTCCCAAGGTATAAAATAATCACTGGAAAGCCTTCTGGTGCAATATCTGGAGTACAGAAAGCAGAAAATGGACCAATTGATTGGAGTGGAGACATGCCTGTTTCTTGTAGTCTTTCTCGGTTAGTATATGTACTTAGTTCTCATTGTTTGCACTTGGGATTTTTAAATGTTTGTTGCCTAAAATCACAAATACTGAAATACTTAAGTATAGTTTGGTTTTAGTTATTATTAAAGCATGTGATTTTTGTCATTTGTAGTTATGTAAAGATTTATTCTGAGCCTATGTAAACAATTTCCCCAAGACAGGGCATATAATTTTTTATAGTTCATTAGAATTATACCTAATAGTGGAGTTCCTTGTGACACATTCATATGTAGACATAATTTGCTCCATACAGTCTCCATTATTTTTCCTTCCCCTCTTCCCTCACCCTGTGCCTCTTCCCCTGTTCTTCTGGTCTTTCTTTTATTCACAGGGCATATATTTTTTGAGATTGCTAATCACTAGTCTTGGAGTTCTTCCAAAGTCAAGATTCTACTCAGGACCTTGATTTTTTTTTTTTTTTGTATTGACCTTCATATTGATGTACCACAAAGAGTGATGTAGATTTGAATAAACATCTCAACTGGAGTTGTAAAAAGCAAATGCTAAGAAGTGTGACACTATCCTCATTTTTAAAAATATTCTAATAAGAATGTCCAACTATAAGTGGAAAAAAATACTTAAATTATTCAAAAGGCAAAATAATGGTTTTCTAGTACTTTTTCAGAATTTCAAATGTTTATATGGGTCCTAAGTTAGCATCCAGAATTCAAAAAAAAATGTTGTTTATAAGATAAGAATCCTTTTATCACACACAAAAAATAATGTAAAAGAAATTAAAAGTAGAATAAATTATGTAAGATATTTACTCGGGAAATAAAGCCCAAACTTATCAACATTTGGAATTATCGAATTAACTTAACATTTTTCCTGAATGTGATAGTAGTTTAATCCACAAGTGAATACACAGAGGGTCTGATGGCTTTGGCACCAATTAAAAGTTGTGGGCACAAGGACTTTAAATATCACAAATTAAATGAAAACAACAAACCAAAAATGTGATAGACTACAAAATAAATAAGTAAATAAATAACCATCTTTTTTCCTGTCGTAGTAGTCAAGACAAGATGGAGAGCGAAACCTAACCCAACTGGTTTAAGTGAAAAAGGAAATAGATTGACTTTGTAATTAAAAGACCACATATATATGACTCAGAGCACAACTGAATCCTTGACCTCAGACTGTCATCAAGACTTGGTCTCTTTCCATTGTTCAGATATGCTTTTCTTTGACTTTTCTTCACTTAAGGTCAGACTCTTTCCTGGGAGCTACTGATGACTGCTGGCATTCCCAAACTAACATTCTCACAGTTTTGAAATCCCCATAGGAAGAAGACTGGCTTTGTTTCGCAAACATTTCTGGATTGACTTTCATTGTACTAATTTGTACTATCACCTGGCCACCTTCAGTTAATCACAATAACCACATGTCCATCTGTGCACAAGGAGAGGTGCTAGAGAGTAGAGGGATTTGAAGTCCTTATAAAGGAGAGAGAATGGATACCTGTTTAGCAAAAATAATGTCTACTGTGTACTTTAAAGTCTATTATTGGGATTCTTGTGGTTGTCACATAGCCAAATTTAGAATTTAAAGTCTATTTCAAATTCTGTTATTGAGGGTATCTTTGAACATGTTTTTTATATAATTGTAAAAGCATGAGGCAGAATAAGGGTTCTTCCACTCAATTTTTTTTAAATATATAAGCTTTTTACTCAAATTATTCCTTGTTAAATAGGTATTGATTGCTAGATTATTATAGTAATTTTACTTTCTAAGGGAGTATACTAAAAAGGCGTATTGAGTTCCTTATATAAAATTATATGTTGGAGTGCCATATTACCATATTACCATATTGCTGGAATTAAAACATTGTCTTAGCCTCATGGCCATCTGGTTTCTAATCACCTGCTCTTACTGGTTATCCATATACATAGATGATCTGGAAAAGAGAGGAAACTGAACAAGGAGGGAATCAAAGAGAAAATCAGTAAAAGATAAGCTAACATTAAAAACCTGTACTTCCTAATTCATTGACAAGTAACATTAAATAAAAGTTATCTGGCTTTCTGAAAAGTTGGCAGACTTTAATTTTTCAAGAAAAGTAATCCATTAATTAAAGTTCAGCATCCTTAATCCAAAATGTTCCAAAATCCATAACTATTTGAGTGCCAGTGTGGTACAAGTAGAAAAACCCACATCTGACCTCATTGACAGGTCATAGTCAAAAGGCAGGTACACTAAAAATACTGTATAAAATTACCTAATGCTATGTGTGTAATGTATTAGTGAATTTGAGACTTTGGTTCCATTCCCAAAATCTCTTTCATAAAGTATATACACATATGCCAAAGTTTGAAAAAATTTTGAATTCAGAAACATACAGACTGTAATAATACTAGCAATTCCTTTAATTCATTGGTAAATGTTATGATTCTGTACCTAAACAAAATATGACATTTACTCTTTAACTTTTTTCAATACTATTTTAGGGGTCTTCAGGTTCTGCTTACCCCTGTTCTTGCAAACATCCTTGAAGCAGATCAGGAAAAGTGTTGGGGTTTTGACCAGTTTTTTGCAGAAACTAGTGATATACTTCATCGAATGATAATTCATGTTTTTTCACTACAACAAATGACAGCTCATAAGATTTATATTCATAGCTATAATACGTAAGTACCTTTTTTTATGTTTTTATGTCAGAATGATGTGTTATGTAATAAATATTTTCCGGAAATAGAAAAGATATCTCAGCTTCACTAAAGGCACCCACTCTCACTAGAAAAATTATGATTGAGTGCATAGTAATTCCTTTTCACTTATCTCTGAAATAAAAAGGATTAATTTTCTTAAATCCCTAGGCAAATTAACTTGTCTTTAAACTGCATGTTTTAGAAAACTAATTCTTGGACTTCTTTCGAATTATATAATCATATAACCACGAAATACCATGTACTGATAAATGAGCTGGATTTTAAGAATATTATCTTGTTTTAAAAACATGAAAGCCCAGGGGCTGGGGATGCGGCTCAAGCAGTAGCGCGCTTGCCTGGCATACGAGCGGCCCGGGTTCGATCCTCAGCACCACATACAAACAAAGATGTTGTGTCCACCGAAAACTAAAAAATAAATATTTAAAAAATTCTCTCTCTCTCTCTTTAAAAAAAAAAAAAAAAAAACATTAAAGCCCAAATAGAGTGTAGTTTTGATTTGCACTTAGTAGGTGCTGGAGATCAATCAACATTTGTTTTACATATACAAAACCATATTACACCCATGTGGCATATACCATATACTACAAACATGGATATGTGCACATGCTCATACACTGCCTATAAAACTGAGGAAAGGGGCTGGGGTTGCGGTTCAGTGGTAGAGTGCCTGCCTAGCACACATGAGGCACTGGGTTCGATCTTCATCACCGCATAAAACTAAAATAAAGGTATTATGTTCACCTACAACTAAAAAATATATTTTTAAAAAAACTGAGGAAAGTAAGTTAGATGGATTGTATCAAAATAAATACTCTGATTGTGATATTTTACTATATTGCAAGAAGTAACCATTGGGGAAACTGGAAGAAAGGTATATGACATCTTTCTGTATTATTTCTTAACGACTGCCTGGGAATCTCTACAGTGACTTCAAAATAGAATGATTTTTAAAATGAAGAGGGGATAATAACACTCATTTAACATGCCTTAGTTTCTGTTCTGACAAAATTCAAATAGCAGTTTTCATGCCTAATAAAAAAGGGGATGAGGATATAGATCCATGGTAGAGTAACTGCTTAGCATTCATGAGGCCCTGGGTTCAATCCCCAATACCAAAGAGAAGAGGAGGGTAGAGTAATAGGGGTAAAATAAATTAGATGAAATAGTTTAGATACTATTATCCAATATATCTAATATACATAAAATATAAATGCGGTAATATTAATGTAATATTGTAGTATATTATTTACCTTTATTTTGGTACTTAATAACCTAAGTAAATATACATCATGAGGGTTGGGGTTGTGGGTCAGTGTTAGGGCACTTGCCTCACATGTGTGAGGCACTGGGTTCAGTCCTCAGCACCACATAAAAAATAAATAAATAAAATAAAGGTATTGTGTCCATCTACAACTAAAAAAATTTTTTTTTAAATATGCATCCTGGTTAGATGTTGCCCGTCAGTTTTTGTTCTAAAACACTTGAATTTTCAAGCCAGGCTCTGTAGCACATGCCTATAATCTCAGCGGCTCAGGAGGTTGAGACAGGAGGATCATGAGTTCTAAAACAGCCTCAGCAACGATGAGGCGCTTAGCAAACTCAGTGAGACCCTCTCTAAACAAAATACAAAATAGGGCTGGGGATGTGGCTCAATGGTTGAGTGCCCCTGAGTTCAATTTCCAGTACAAAAATAAAGGGGGGGGGGGGAGCTGGGAATGTGGCTCAGTGGCCAAATGCCCCTGAGTTCAATCCCAGGTATCGCGCCCCCCACCCCACCCCCCAAAAAAACTTTTCAGCCTGAGCCAAATCAAAACAGAAGCTTGTGGCAAGGCCACATCACAACATTATTGCTAAAACATTTCTTTAATTTCAAAGATCTGCTCTAGGGAAGTGTACCTTTTCCCCCAATTTTGAAAATATGTGGTTTTCTTAATTTATTACATAGTTGTGTTGCAAATATAGTGTTGGTTTTTAAGTATTTAAGTCATTTAACCTTCAAGAATTCTAAAATCAGTACTATTTCTATTCCCATATACTAGTGAGGAAACAAAGTACAGACGAATTAAGTAACAGCATTGCACAGCAAGAAAGTGGAAGAGCTGGGATTTGAACCTACGTGTCTATGTGACTCAGAATCAGTATTCTTAATGTCTCTGTTATGTTTTCCCCCATCTTTAAACATTAGGAATCTTGTATATTACAAAGGTAAATAAACAGAAAAATATTTTAGAATAGACTTCTATAAGGACAAGTTACGGAATTTTCATTTTAGTGGACATTTTAGTATTCCACATTAAAAAAAAAAACGGTATTGTAGGGACTGGTCAAGATCTTAGAAATTAATGTCATTGCACTCAACATTTAAACTAAAATTATACTACTCATTTGATCTAAAATTACTTTGTCTTCAACTTTTTTTATACAGTGCTACAGTATTTCATGAACTGGTATATAAACAAACCAAAATTATTTCTTCAAATCAAGAACTTATCTATGAAGGACGACGCTTAGTCCTAGAACCTGGAAGACTGGCACAGCATTTCCCTAGAACCACAGAGGAGAATCCTATCTTCGTTGTAAGCCGGGAACCCCTGAGTACCATAGGATTAATATATGAAAAAAGTAAGTTGAGATTTTTCTTGTTATTATTGTCCATTAAAAAAATACCAAAAATATGTAATTATAAGTGATTGTCATTTTCATAATGTTGATGGTAACATTATTGTAGAACTTATAAATATTATAATTTTGTAAATTAGTCTAAAAAGAGAAGTAGTAAAATTGAAAACCTAATAGTCATAATTTGATGTCAATTATTTTGTTTCATAAAGTGGTGAAATAGTTTTCATGTATATATTTTACTATAACTCTGCTTTTAAGTTGTGCTGACATGCAGAATTAACCTTTCATATCATAAATGTTAGAAAATATTTATTATATCCAGTGTGTATTCAACATTGTACCAGGCTTTAGAATCTAAGAAAAATTGTATCTACTTTTTTTTTTAGATGTATATAGACACAATACATTTATTGTATTTATTTTTATGTGGTGCTGAGGATCAAACCCAGTGTCTCACATATGCTAGGCAAAGTGCTCTACCACTGAGCCACAGCCCCAGCCCATATATATCTGCATTCTTTTTTAGTTGTAGATGGACACAATATCTATTTTATTTATTTATTTTTATGTGGTGGTGGTGCTGAAGATTGAACCCTGTGCCTCCCACATGCGAGGCAAGCACTCTACCACTGAGCTACAGTCCCAGCCCTGTATCTGCATTCTTAAAATCTTAAATTCTTGAAATCTTAAATTATTCACTCCAAAACATGAATTACCCAGATTTTTACCTTCCTATTTAGAACTTTGGAAACACTGAGCTCACTATGTTGGAATATATTTAAGAAAAAATGAGGGGCTGGGGATATAGCTCAGTTGGTAGACTGCTTGCCTCACATGTACAAGGCCTTAGGTTCAATCCCAGCACCACGAAAAAAGAAAGAAAAAATGAGATGCCTTAGAAATATTGAAGGTAGTTAGGGCATGAGCATTATTATTTCACATAGGTTTTTTTAATCAGGAAAAGTACACTAAAGAGTTGACACTGATATTTAATTTAGACATTCTGTTTGCCATATAAAGAATAAAATAATTCACTCAGAAATTATCTTTCTGATATTTCAGTTTCCCTCCCTAAAGTACATCCACGTTATGATTTAGATGGGGATGCTAGCATGGCTAAGGTTAGTATTTAATTGAATTATTATGTAAACATTGAATTATCCTATCAATAGTGGAAGAAATAAAATATATCTTTATAAATGCCTTTGGCTTAGAAAATTATTCACTTAATTAATTATGCTTTCTAGATTGTTTTGTGCTCTCTTCCTTATTTTCTATCCTTTCTTGAACTCATTATAAGAAAATTTTATCGAGACAGTACATGTATAAATAATGTTAAGGATGAAATATTTATTTTAGTTATATCTGCTCTTAGCTTTTGGTAGTTTATTGTGTTTTTAATTTATCTGATAGAAATATATAGGCTTGAAATTTTTTGTGAAAGTTTTTTTACTCTACCACCGTTGGCACCAAATATTGATTTTTTTTTTCCCATCAGGCAATAACAGGGGTTGTATGTTATGCCTGTAGAATTACCAGTACCTTGCTGCTTTATCAGGAATTAATGCGAAAAGGGATACGATGGTTAATGTAAGTAATAGATGAAAATTTTAAAAGTGATCATCTCATAGACCTCACTAATTAACATTGTTGATAGTTTACCACTTCAGACTAATTACTTGCATGATTGATTTTTTTAAATGTTTTTTTCAGTTGTAGATGGACACAATACATTTAATTTAATTAATTTATTTATTTTTATATGGTACTGAGGATTGAACCCAGTGCCTCACACATGCCAGTCGAGAGTTCTACCACCGAGCCACAACCCCAGCCCTTGATTTTTATTATACTATATTTATTTCACAGTTTATAAAACATTTAGAAGCTATTTTTTCACTTATTTCCTACAATAATTTTATGAGACAGGATTGTTAGAATCTGAATATTAAAACTTATACAACATGTCAGATGTGGTAGCACACATTGGAATCTCAGCAGCTAGGGTACTGAGGTAGCAGGATCACAAGTTCAAGACCAGCCTCAACAACTTAGCAAAACATTGTCTCAAAATAAAAAAGTACTGAGGATGTAGCTCAATGGTAAAGCACCTCTAGGTTCAATCCCCAGATCCCACCCACCCTGCAAAAAAACCTTACACAACACCTTTACCATGTGATAGCAAATGAATTCCTTTTCCAAAAACAATGACTTGGTTGTCATTATGCTATTTCAAAAGGCCTTTTCATTGTCATGATCCAACGTAAGAATACTTTCCAAGTTTAAATCTTTAGGATAGTCCTTCATTTCTTACCTTTCCCCCAAATGAAGTATATATTCACTTTTTTAAACAGCACTATTGAATATAATTCACATACTATATTCACCCATTTAAAATATAAAATTTTTAGTAAGTACAATTTTTAAAAAATATTTTTAGTTGTAATGGACATAAGAATTTTATTTATTTTATTTTTTTATGTGGTGCTGAGGATCGAACCCAGTTCACGCATGCTAGGCAAGTGCTCTGCCACTGAGCCACAACCCCAGCCCAGTATGTATAGTTTTTAGTTGTTTACAGAGTTGTGCAACTACCACCACTTTGTTTAGAACATTTATTTAATCACACCAGAAAGAACTTTTGCATTCATTGGCCTTCATTCCTCATTTTACTCCAAATCATCCAGTCCTAGGCAACCACTAAATATAGTTAGTTGTTATAGATTTGCCTAGTCCAGATATTTCCTATGATATGAATCATACAATATGAATATACACTCACCTTGATAAGTAGTATAAAAGCTATCTTTTTAAAATCACTTCCCAAGTAGTTTTTCTAGAACAGAATATTGATCATCTAAGGATTTTCTTCCTGCAAGTGATCCTAATAAATGTAACATGGATATGATTTTGGCCTTTTTTTCTTAACCTATTATTTATAATGTCATTTTTCCATCTGATAAGCTCTCTTCTGAGAATTATGCTTATTAGCATTCTATACATTGTTTGAAGCATTTGGATTTTGTACATGTATGGTAATGGCTTTGTTGCCAAAAGATGGTAAGAAGTATGTTTTCTGAGCTCACCTCACGGTATGTCATGTCCCTGAGCTTAAATGCTTCTGACAGTGTGTATATTTCTACCTCATGCCCATCCCTTCTTGCAAAAATATGTATGAAGTATTCTCTTTTTTAGACTTTTATTTTCCTTCCAACATTATGTGAAACCCATAAATACAATAATTTTCAATGTGTTGACATATCCAGTTTCTAAGTCTATTTTCCTATTTTCAATAAGAAGCCTCCTTGTGGAGCTAAAGGTGTAGCTCAGCGGTAGAGCTCATGCCATATGTACCTGAGTTCAATTCCCAAGCATAAATGAATTAATAAAGCCTCCTTATTTTTTACTAAGTGGTTTCTAGAAAGTTTTCATCTTCTCTTGCTATTTTCTATACCAATCACTACTTAAAAATTTTCCCCCTTTACTTATTATTTTATGCTTTAATAATTCATGAAAAAATAATTTTTAACGTAGACTGCTGTTGACAGACTTTTTCTTTCTGTAAAGGATCTGTAGTGAGTACTTTAGGGTTCATGGGCCATATGTGGATTTTTCTTTGTTTTGTTCTTATTTCTACAACCTTTCAAAATCTAATGTTATCTCATGGGCTATACAAAAACATGCCTAAGACCTTAGTTTGTTGATCCCTGAAATAGACCATAAGCCCTTTAATTATATATTATTTACTATGTCATCATTCTTCAGAGATCACATTTATTGTTGTAAAGTATCAATTGGGTTGGCAGTGTAGGTCAGTGATAGAGCACTTCCCTGGCATGTGCAAGGCCCTGGGTTCCATCCCCAGCACTGCAAAAAAAAAGAAAGTGTAGGTCAATCTACTGTGAGTACTAAAAATTAGTTTTGATGGTATAAAATGTAAATGCTATAGAATTTATTTTTGTATGTTTGAAAATTGAATTGTTATAAGTATCATTTTAATACATTAGGTTTCTAAAGTGCTAAACTTTGTAATATGGTTTGCAAAAATAAAGTGCTCTAGATATGTATAACAAATTGGTAACAAATTCTTTTAATGTTGTCCTAATAAGTATAATTTGGCTTTCATAATAAGAATGTCATTATGAAATGTTTTTTGAATAGTAGTATAGCAGTGTGTAATTAGTGATAGACAAGAAAAAATAAATAATTCCTTAGATAAACTAATGGTAATAATGTTATTTTTTAGTGAATTAGTTAAAGATGATTACAATGAAACTGTACACAAAAAGACAGAAGTTGTGATCACATTGGATTTCTGTATCAGAAACATTGAAAAAACTGTGAAAGTGTGAGTAGATTACTTCCTTTTTAATAGTGGTTCAAATATTAAATGTTCCATTTCTGTTTATTTAATCATTGTTAGCATGTGGCATGCAGTTCAAGTGTTTGTACTATGGAGCAGCTTGTAGGTGAGTGGTTAATTCATCCTAAAGGGGAAGACAGTTTCTCGAAAGCAATGAGCACCATGTCTGTGTACACTCCCTTTGTGAAGGAAAATGTAGTGGGATATGGAAACATCTTGTGTCTATCTTGCAAAGCAGAATCTCTGAAGAGGAAAACATAAAACCTCTCAATAACAAAGAAGTAGGAAGAGAGATTCAAGAACAACCTTTGGGAGTATTTTTAGAATTTTAGGAGTTACTTTTGGTTTACTCTTATATATTAATCTTTTCCCTGAGAAACAGAATGATAATTTAAACTGCCTTCTTTCTAAGCTACAATATTTGTACCACAGAGGAAATATATAAATGAAATTGGTATTTAATATTTACCTCTCTTAATTCTGAAAGCTAGTATTTTTACTGTTGTCCTGGTATAAAATTATCGAAAATTAACTTGCCTTTTCTATTTTACGCTTTCATGTGCAAATTTTTAAGTAAAGTACAGTAGTAGCACTCTTATCCTCAAGGAGTACATTCTAAGACTCCCAGTGCATACCAGAAACCTCAGATAGTACAAAGCCTTTTATATAAGCACTGTAATATAATATCGTGACAGTCGATTTGATAACTGAAGTGGCTACTAAGTGACTAATGGGTGGTTATTAGTCATAATAGGCATATATAGTGTGGATATATAGGACAAAAGGATGATTCAGGTCCCAGGCTGGAAAAAGTGAATGTTATATGATTTTATCACACTACTCAATGGCCTAAAATTCAAAACTTGTGAATTATTTCTGGAATTTTTCATGTAATATTTTAAGACCACTATTGACCACCATAACAAAAGCCATAGAAAGCAAAACCACAGATGAGGAGGAACTACTGCATATAAAATTTCTTCTTCAGGAAGGCATCAGGATATAGACTTTGAATAAATTTTTTATTAAATAGTTATGATGATAAAAACTTAAATACAATTTGTAAACCATCTTTTAAGCAGAGGCTTAGACAGGAAGATTGTAAGTTCAAGACTACCCTGGGCAACTCTTAGCAAGAGCTGGTCTCAAAATGAAAAATAAAAAAGGATGTAGCTCAGTGGTAGAGCATCCCTGGGTTCAATCCTTGATACCACCAAAAAAAAAAAAAAAATGTATTCATTTAATTTTTTTCCTGTGATTTACTTTTATACAGATATGAAAAGTTAATGAAGATCAACCTAGAAGCAACAGAGTTAGGTGAAATTTCAGACATACACACCAAATTGTTGAGAGTAAGTATTTATAAAATTATAGGCTAAGAATCTATTCCTTTTCTGGCAAGATTAGACTTAGAAGTTTCTTAGAGCATTGATATTTCTAAAAATCTCCACAGAAAGGATGTAACTTTTTCCCATCTTCATGGACTTGTTAACAATATTTAAATACCCTTACTGTCTTGACATTCTTTATAACATGTTCAAACTCTTGCTGTACTTATACACACACACACATACATCACTCTACCTCCCTCCCTTTTTTTTTTCTCTCTCCTCCCTGCTTTTTGACTTTTAAATCTGTAGTGATATTGTGTTGCTACTGTGGCTATTAAAGCAAATTTATAAAAGTAATTTAACATGTAGTTGGATGTGGGTTGGGTCAACTTGTTTAGAAATAAATGCAAATTAATTAGGACAATATTATCAGATTTTTTCTAAAATAAAAAGTAAAGAAAGATTTGGAATCCTCAAGGCAGTTTCTATCACTAGAAAAAGCAATCACAGCACAAGTTTCAACTCTGCCAAAAAATATACTCACATTTCAGGGAGTCTCTGGATCTCTTATTAAAATGTGTTATAGAGGGGCTGGGGTTCTGGCTCAACAGTAAAGCGCTCACCTAGCACGTGCGAGGCCCTGGGTTCAATCCTCGGCACCACATAAAAATAAACAAATAAAATAAAGGTATTCTGTCCAACTACAACTAAAAAATAAAAATAAATATTTTTTAAAAATTGTACTATAGATCCAGGTGATGGTGTGCACCTGTAATCCAAGCAATTTAGGAACCTGAGGCAAGAAGATCACGAGTTTAAGGCCTGACTGAGCAACTTAGACCCAGTCTCAAAAAATACAAAGGACTGGGCATGATCAGTGATAGAACACCCCTGGGTTCAATTCCTAGTATCACCCTCCCCAAAAAAAGAGTATTGTAGAAGTACACAGAATTATATATTGTACGAATTGACTTTTAATCCCAGAGTTTCCTCTATTTACCTAGCTACTTCTATCTTGCTAGTTAAGGCATTAACTTCTTTGCATCCTTCTGCCTTTTTTTTTTCTCCCTCAAAAATGAGCAATTTCATTCATACTCTGTTCATCTCATGGGTTATTGTACCAGTTAAATTATATAGGTAAAAATACTCCTGCCTGGTGTGGTGGCACATGCCTGTAATCCCAACTACTCCAGAGGCTAAGGCAGGAGGATCACAAGTTTGGGGCTAGCCTAAGCAACTTAGCAAGGACCTGTCTAAAATTTATAAATTAAGAGGGCTGGGGATATAGCTCAGTGATAGAATGTCCCTGGGTTCAATCCCCTGTACTAAAAGAAAAAAAAAAAAAATACTGTACCCTTGCAAGCTTTTAGTATTTAGAGTACTTATAAAATGGATGTTAAATTAAAAGTGAAAAAATTAAGATGAAATTCTTTTCTCTTTTAAACTTAGGCTAGTCTTTAGTTGTTTCTTTTTTTATCTTTTTAGTACAGGGGATTGAACTCAGGGACACTTGACCACTGAGCTACATCCCCAGCCCTATTTTATATTTTATTTAGAGACAGGGTCTCACTGAGTTGCTTAGCACCTCACAGTTGCTGAGGCTGGCTCCTGCCTCAGCCTCCCAAGCTGCTGGGATTACAGGCGTGTGCCACCAAGCCCAGCTAGTTGTTGTTTTTTTTTCAGCTTTAGGTCAAGAACAATGACTTTCCAAAATAGTCATAATTGAGTAATAGGTTGTGAAGTTTAGTGCATTCTAATCAGCAGTCAAAATTTTTAAGTACAATATAAAATGTCAGAAAGCATCATATCACTGTTTTCTAAAACTTTTTGTTCATTTATTTATACACTTTTTTTTTTTTGGTACCAGAGATTGAACCCAGGGGTACTTAGCCACTAAGCTACATCCTCAGCCCTTTTAATTTTTGTTTTGAGACAGAGCCTCACTAAGTTGCTGAGGCTGGTCTTGAACTCACAATCCCCCTGGCTTAGCCTCCTGAGTTGTGTGATTACAGGCTTGACCCTCACACCCAGCTTAGTCTTACTTACTATTCCCTTAATATTCATCCTTCATGTGCTTGTAATTTTCCACTCCTCTGTGTAACACTATAAGAAATAACTTTTCCATAAACTATTAATTGAACATTAATATTAAAGAAGACATAAAACATTTTTTAAAAAGTGTATATTTGACTATGTAAAAATTTAAAATCTTCATTTGCTAAAAAATGTTAAAAAGCAAGTCAGTTGGGAAAATTTGATAGTTTTTTATAAAAATAGCTCATTTGAATTGATAAGGAAAATATTAAATCTGTAGTAAGTAGATAAACAACATTTAGATAATTACAAATAGAAATGTAGTGAAAAACTTAAAGTTTATACTAATATAGTAAAAGAAAATTGCATATTATAATAATAGTAAGATACCATTTTTGTCTTTCAAATGATCAAGGCTTAAAAAATTGTAATACCAGTGCTGACCAAAGTGTGGTGAGAAGGTCTCCCTTCACTTTGTTTCTAGTGGTAGTATTACTTAAGACTTTTTCAAAATGAAAAGCAGTAGTGTATAGACCCTTAAAATATTTAAGAGTATTCATTCTTTAAGGCTAACCTTCATCCTTTCTCAAATTTTACAAATATTTAGTTCTGTGGTAGGAAAATGATAAATTTACTAAACTTAAATGAATAGGATCTTAGATGAGGTTTTTTTCATTTTCTATTTTTAAGAGGAACTACTTTTCTTGAGCTTCTAGAGAGCACAAATCATATGTCCTATACTTTATCCTTGGGACTATGCAAATGGTTCTCCTATTTCATATTCATAATTCTATAATATATAGAATACTAATCATTTTTTATAGAAAAAAAATGTTAGTTGAAGATACATATTTCACATATCTGTTTTTAAACAGTATTTACTGAGCTAGGGTGGTAGAGCTAGTGACAGAGCACTTGCCTAGTGTTCTCCCTAAACGCCCCCTACACACACACACACGCACACACAGAATATTTACTGTATGAAACATTTTATAAAATATTTTAGTACTAGTTTGTGTTATGTTGTATTATTATATTGTACTCTTGGTGGAAATCAACCTAAGAAACTGCTCTTGTATTTAAAGATGAAAATAATTAATCTGCCCTCACTTGAGGCAGTCTACAAAGAAATGTCCAGACTCCATTGGCACCATGGTTATCATTTCTGACTTCAGCAATCTGGATCTGAACCCACTGGTTTTTATTTAGCTTTCCAGTTCCCAGGGGACAATAGAAACAAGTCTTCAGGATATCGACAGCAGGTTATCTCCAGGTGGACTGCTGACAGATGCATGGGCACATCAGGAAGGCACCCATCCAAAAGACAGAAAGTAGGTTCTGGTTTTATGAGTAGTTTCTGCTCTTATTAATATCCTTTTTCACATTGATTCAATTAATTTAGTTGGATTTTTTTGTTTTTTGTTTTTTCCTTGAAATAGTGTAGAAAAACTACAGGTCTTATTAAACTGCATCACGGAAATTTACTATCAGTTCAAAAAAGACAAAGCAGAACGTAGTAAGTAAAATTTTCTATTTGTTAATCTAATGAATCAGCCTGCCTTGGTAGTTAGTTGTAATTCAGATGGATTAATTTTGTATATTTGTAAGGGTGGCTGCTTGAGTTATTTGTTCCACAGATAGAATTCTGTAAGGAAAGAGGTTGAATATACTAAAAATTATTCTTAAAACAACCTTTTGAATAATTTAATTCATAAAATCCAAAGCTTCAGGGCCGGGCAGGTAACAGACAAGAATGAGATTGGCCTGTGAGGACTGAGACTGGAGAGTAGACAGCCCATCTAAGAGGGAGAGCCACTGTTCAGAAAGCCTGGTCCCCAGGTTTCTCATTTCTCAAGAGAAGTTAGAAATACAGCTTTTGTTAGAAATATTCCAATCTTTAAGTATTAGCAGTTAATTTTTTTTTAATGTTAACACTGTACAGACCAAAGAATAAACCTCTATCTATAAGTGATATGAAACCCTTAGGCCATAGGTCTGTGACATCTGCTTCAAACTCTTCACCTTTTTGAAGCAGTAATCTCAAAAAAGGAAAAACAGTGCAAGTAATATTATGATTCTACATTAACAAAAGTATACATTTTCTTATTTCTAGGACTAGCTTACAATGAAGAACAGATCCACAAATTTGATAAGTAAGTACCTATTTAATTGGTTGTTTTGGTGCTGTTTTGGTTTTCTCTATTAATATAATTCTTCTGAAAATTGTGATTAATTACAATAAAAAATATATACTTTAATCTAAACTTTTAAAGGATTGGTGCTATGGGTGCACATTTTTGAGGCCTGTCCATCTGGTCCCTGATTGGGAAGTTATCAAGAAAGACAAATGAGAGGGAAGAAAAATCCCTATTCCTCTCAAGTCAACTTCTCTCTCATGTGCTCTGATTGCATAAGGGTAGAGCAAAGGAAACAGAGGCGAGGACAGTTTATTTTTGTTAACATTCTCCAGTTTGAACTTTCTCTTTCTTCCTTTGCTATGTCTGTCTTAAAAACCTTTGCTTTCTACTATAAATGTTCTAAAGCTACAAAATTATTATGTATATATATTTTATATATATTATTATATATATTTGAAAATGTTTAAATATTGGAAGTAGAAACAAGTAGTTACAAGAAACTCTTGTAAACCTCTTTGATTATTTTTGATTATTTTTACATGAACTTCATGTAAACCTCTTTGATTATTTCTAAAATTGTAGGCAAAAACTGTATTACCATGCAACAAAAGCTATGACCCACTTTGCAGATGAATGCGTTAAAAAGTATGAAGCATTTTTGGATAAGTCAGAAGAATGGATGAGGTAAGTAAACTTATTTTGGGGTAATGGTTGGGTAATTACAATATAATGTATATATTTAAGTGAAAATATTTCACTAGACTGCTTACTAATGGATTATTTTTGGTTTTCAGAAAGATGCTTCATCTTAGGAAACAGTTATTATCTCTAACTAATCAGTGTTTTGATATTGAAGAAGAAGTATCAAAGTATCAAGACTATACTAATGAGGTACAGCTTTCAAAAGTATCTAGAATAAAAGCTTTGATCCATTAGGAAAAAATTAAAATTCTTACTTTATGTCTCATAATGATTAAAAAGGGAGAAACAGGACAGGTTTCACATGCCTATATTCATCTGTATTCACCCATTTTTTGGTATGTACTTTGAGGCAAATTATAAGAATTTTCATGTTTTATAACCAAAAACATCTATTAAACCATTCTTTTGTCGTTAGTAACAAGAGTGTTTTTGTTATTGTGTCATGATGGTTTTAAAATAGAAATTTAAAGCTGAGGCTGGGGTTGTGGCTCAGCGGTAGAGCGCTCGCCTAGCATGTGTGAGGCCCTGGGTTCGATCCTCAGCACCACATATAAATAAAGGTATTAATTACATATAAGAGGAGGTGAAGGGAAAGGGGGAGGGAAACAAGGGAGAGAAATGAAGTACAGTAGATGGGGTAGAGAGAGAAGATGGGAGGGGAGGGGAAAGGAGGGGGGATAGTAGAGGATAGGAAAGACAGCAGAATACAACAGACAATAGTATGGCAGTATGTAAAAACGTGGATGTGTAACCGATGTGATTCTGCAATCTGTATACAGGGGGAAAATGGGAGATCATAACCCATTTGAATCAAATGTATGAAATATGATATGTCAAGAGCTATGTAATGTTTTGAACAACTAATAAAAAAAAGGTGTTGTGTGCAACTACAACTAAAAAATAAATATTAGAAAAAAAATAGAAATTTAAAGCTGTAAATGACTTTACTAAAAGCTAAAACACTTGATCTATGACCTATAGTAAGTACTTTTGTTCTCTTATGTGGTTTTTGATGTTTCAGTTACAAGAAACTCTGCCTCAGAAAATGTTTGCGGCCTCCAGTGGAATCAAACATACCATAACCCCAATTTATCCAAGTTCTAACACCTTAGTGGAAATGACTCTTGGGTAAGAAACTTACTTGGAAATTAAGATATTTTCATTTACTTTAACTTTGGTTTGTAATTTTGCTCTTAAGAATTTTAAAATCTTGGGGCTGGGGCTATAGCTCAGTGGTAAAGTGCTTGCCTTGAATGTGTGAGGCACTGGGTTCGATCCTCAGCACCACATAAAAATAAATAAAGATACTGTATGTTCATCTACAACTAAATAAATATTTAAAAAAAAAAGAATTTTAAAATCTTGATGTTGATTGTGAATATGGTGTTTGATAATGTTAATTAAATATTTTGTATTATAGTATG
The DNA here is from genome assembly GCF_021218885.2 of Marmota monax. Taxonomy (NCBI): domain Eukaryota; kingdom Metazoa; phylum Chordata; class Mammalia; order Rodentia; family Sciuridae; genus Marmota; species Marmota monax. The sequence continues at coordinate 1,766,890 of NW_026695212.1, forward strand.
AAGAAATTGAAGGAAGAGATGGAAGGGGTGGTTAAAGAACTTGCTGAAAATAATCATATTTTAGAAAGGTAAGTAATATAAAACTCATCCTGTGTTGTTGATTTTCTTTGCAGTTGAGTGAGTACACATCTGTGTTTATATCTGTCAGTCTTCTATCAGTGGTTAAGCATTGGGAAGGGAACAAAAATGTCAGAACCTTTATGTTTTCTTCTTTCAGCATGATGATGAATTTGTGATACCTTCTAATAGTTGATTGATTCCATTTTATTGAAGCATTGGTTAATAGAATTATTTGCCTATTTGAATCAGTCCCCCGAAAATATTTCCACATGACTTTTCATAACATTTGTTCATTAGAACAAAGATTTTAAATTTGGGGATTCAGGGTTGCCTATAGAATAGCACTCTGATTAGTGCTGAGTAACTTCCAGAACCCTCTGGAAACCTCCTGGCAGGTGAGTGCCACATGGAAATGCAATTCTTTGAAGACCTAGGTGTTTGCTTATCCACAGAATATTAATAGATAAGACCAAAAGAGAGTTGAAAAACATGCAGAGCCAAAAGAAACCATTTTTGGATGGCTGTTTTTCAGATCCTGGTCCCTCAGAGAAATCCAGTCATTTTTGGCTCTGCAGAACGATTTCTCTTTCAGGCCTATAGGTACTCCTCTACACACTCTCACCCTTAAAGTGCTGATAAAATTACCTGTTATGTGATGTTGTGTACCTTTGCAGGATACTTTCACACTGTATTCTCTTCCTTCAGGTGCTTTACAGCCTAGAGCTGAAGCAGGAAATCAGTCTCCTATATCCTGAGAGTTTCCCCATTATCTATTTAACCCTCTCCTTTTGGTTTAAATTGTTTCTGATTTTTCACAATTACAAATTATGCTCCAGTGAACATCCTTGTGTATATCTCTTCATGTACTTTATAAGAGTTTTTGAGGGATCAAAATCTAAATGTTTCTAGATGTGAAATTTATGGGTATACACATTTAAATTTTAAGTTTATTGCCAGTTTATTCTTTTAAAGAGTTATATGTTCTAAACAGACAAAACTTATGCTTTTATCAACACTGAATGTTATCAGTCTTTTAAACGTTTGCCAATGTTTTTTAGTAAAAATTGAGATCTGCTTTTAGTATATATTTCTTTGGTTAATAGCAATGTTAAACATCTCTTTATATGTTCAAATTTTATTTCTTCTGCCTATTAGGGTTTTTGTTTTGTTTTGTTTTAGTTGTAGCTGGACACAATACCTTTATTTTATTTATTTATTTTTATGTGGTGCTGAGGATGGAACCCAGTATGTCACGCGTGGTAGGTGACCGCTCTACCACTGAGCCACAACTCCAGCCCTAACCTGTTAAGTTTTTTTTTTAATTATTTTTTTCTATTTGTTTATAGAAAGTAGATAGTAATTATATCACTTTTTTATGGTATCCACTTTGTAATTTCTTCACAACTTTAGCTAAATTCTAAATTTATCCAATAAGGCTAAAGATTAGAAAGAAGAGACTATTAAGATAAATTCTTAACAAACTTTTATATTGAATCATTATGACTTATGGAATGAAATTACCCAATTCCTAAAGTACACCTAGTAAGTCAGTTTATCCTGTGTTTTATTTGCAGATGTTTTCGACAGCATATTAGTAATATAATATCACATAATCTTAACATAAATGTTACGTGACTTCTTAAGATTTAACAGAACTAAAGGGTATTCAAAGTGTTTCAGACCAGAAGTGTTTCAGATTTCAGATTTTTTTTTCAGGTTTTGGAATGTTTGCATATAAATAATGAAATATCATGGAGATGAGACCCAAGTCTAAGTACAAAAATTGTATCTCTTTTTGTTTTTTATATACAACTTTACACTTAGGCTGAAGTGAATAATACAATATTTTTAGTGTGCTTGCATTATGACTTCAGCTTGTCATAAGGTCAGCTGTGAAATTTTCCTTTTGTGGCCTCATGTTAGGTACTCAGTTTCAGATTTTGAATCATTTCTAGTTTCACATTTTCAGTTTAGGGATGCTCATCCTATAATGGAAGCCAGGTCTTATGCAGAATATTGTACCGCTGTCTCCACATGGGTATCCCTCTGTTACTTCAGTTTTTTGTTTGATTTATCTAAAATCACCCTCCCCAACTTAGTTTCCCCTCTAATTTCCTCATTCTCTTTAGTGGGACTACCTTTTTTTCTATTCCTTTAAACATAAATTATTTTATGTACATACTTCCTTTACTCCCTCTCAAGTTTGGTGATCTCTCTTCAACATACTTTCACATTTCCCCTCTCCACCCTCATTCAACTTGCTTCTCTCTTCATGTGGAAGTTGTGGTAATAACCTGCTATCCTGTTTCCTTAGCCCCAGGCTCTTCCCATCTCTCATGGGCATTACAGCCAAAATAGTCTTCCAAAGTATTGATGTAGCCATGCCACTTCTTTGGCTCAAAAATTTCTAAACAGATATTACCTAAAAATTGGAGTCTAAATTCATATTTTCAAGAATATAATGGTCAGTTCCCAGCTTACATGAACCCAACTTTATTTCCCACTGCTCCCCAAAAAAAAAAAAAAAAACTTATTGTTCTAGAAAGATTCCATACCTTATCCCTTGAATGTCACACTTCCAACTCCATTTCTTGGCTTATAAATTTTTATGAGAAAGTATCTGATTCTTAACATTTTCACATTTACATCACTTCCCATATTCTTTTTTTTTTTTTTAAGTCTTCTCAAGGCACTGAGTTGTGTTTTTTTATCTATTTACGATAACACCACTCTTGTTCAGAAAGAAATAGAATGAATAGTTGCTTAAACTCTTTAAAAATAACTGTTCCCCCCAAAAGTAGTATTTGAAATTTCAGGTGTTAGAGGACAGGGCTACAACTCAGTGGTAGAATGCTTGCCTTGCATGCACAAAGCCCTAGGTTCATTTCCCAGCAATGAAAAACAAACTAACCAGCCAACCTCGGGAGCCAAATCAGTGAATCATTTTGAGATTATCTTTTTTCTTTTCTTGTGTGTTTTAGGTTTGGTTCCTTAACCATGGATGGTGGCCTACGCAACGTCGACTGTCTTTAGCTTTCTAAGAAGTTTCAGAAAAATTTCAGTTTGCACAAGATAATGCTGGGATATTAAATGAAAGCCTTTATAGGTGGTCTCTCATTTCTACAATTCAGTATTTGATGTGGTCTTGTAAATATGTATAATATTGTAAATACATAAAATATATAAATTTTTGGCTGCTGTTAAGATGTAATTTTGCCTTTTAACATTTATAACTACACGAGGCAGTTTGACCTCAGCAAGCATTAGAAGAAAGCCATGACTGGCTGACAAATTGAGATGCTGGTCCTTCACTCTGACGAAAGCTGGAGAAGTCATATTTCTCCAGCTGCCTATTGGAATATTTTTAAATGGAACCAAATTGGCATCCTTACAAATCAAAGACTAATAGTTGGCAAGTTTATAAATGGTTAGAATAGAAAGGTGGCTTTTGTGAGTGGGGAGCAGAAGTAAACCACTGTTTTATTGGAGTCACTTTTTTTTTTTTTTTTTGAGAAGGGTAAATGTACATTATTTCATTTTATAAGGTGCCCAGAGCCCAGTTTTCCTCCTGTTTGTTTAATTTCAGATGAATTATTGAACAAAATTTTTAAAGTGAATTAATTACTTTATTCATTTTTGGCCATAAGTGTATAATTGTCATTAAAATTTTAAGGTCATTTCAATTATTTAAAGCTGTATATTTCTTTAATCCTGCTTACTATTTCATGAAAAAAATAAATTTCTCAATTTTAACGTAAAAAGTTCATGTGTTTCTATTTATCCAGTATGAGAAACAAAAATCATCTTTTTCCCTCCCTTTCCTGTAGTGCTAGGAGTTAGCCCAGGGTAGTTCATACAGAGTAGTGCTCGCTAGGCAAGAACTCTACCACTGAGGTACATTGCCAGCCCAAAAGTTATATGTTGAAAGGTGCATATGGGTAGTGATGGTAAATTATTCTCAACATACCAAATGGGGTGACGGTTTTGTGTTTCTTATAAACCCACTAATTCCAAGTTCTTTCATGAATTTATGCTATGCATATTGTAAGGGAATTTTTTCTTTGAAATATCTATTCTGAGTTCTAGACACAAAGATTGTTTGGAAATTATTTTATTCATTGGAATTTTTATTTGTTTTGATTTTGGTTTTTGGCTTATCACACTATTGAAGGATGAATATACACAACTGTGTCATAAAGATAATATGTACTAAAGAGTAAATAAATTTGACTATCATGATACATTGAGAACTGAATCATCTTAAAACTGAAAATGTATTAAGATTTTAATTGAGATTATTGATGCATTTTTTTTGTATAGGGAAATTTCAGTTTCACACGTATACATCATAGAAATAAACGCAGAGATAACTATTTTTATTTATATAGTTGTGCAGTTACTTGGTGTTGAATGCCTACTTAGTCTAGAGTGTGAAACAAAGGGGCATTTAATCCCTCTTGATTTTAATTTTCCATTTTACCATCTAACATATATATCTTGAATTGCATTGTTTAAATGTTTTATAGATAAAATTTTACTCAGATTATGTGGATAGGTGGTATATTTTCAGGTTTTATTTTTATTTTGAGAGAAGAATACCAGTAAACAAACACTTTCTATTAGTATTTTTATTAGTGGGATTGGTAGGAATATAATCTATTCTACATTTGTAGTTTTTAACTTTACTGGATTTTTTAGGTTTTTTGTTTTCTCCATTATAGTAACATGGAAACAGAGGGGTTTTTGTTTGTTTGTTTTTCTTGTGGTACTAAAGACTGAATTCATGGCTTTGCAAATGCTAGGCAGGCACTGAGCTACTTCCCAGCTTGTTTTTTTTTAAGACAGGGTCTTGCCAAGTTGCCCATCAAACTTGTGATCCTCTTGCCTCAGCCTCCTGAGTAGTAGCTAAGATTACAGGCATGTGCCACCACACCCAACTTCTTTTAAATCCTCATTTAAAACTTTGTTTACAGTCAATAAATACATGGTGTACCAGTCTAGTAATTTTCAGAGACTACTAAAGTTTTAGTGACTGCTGAAACTAGTTTTACAATAAGTTTCATCTCCAGTTTAATTGCTTTTTTGTTTTCAATAATAGGCTGTTTGTAAATGATGGGAATTAATGATATAAAATATAGAATATATAACAAATGTAGAAATTAGTAGATTAGCACTTAACATAGAAGTGAGGCTATAGTTCTGACTACAGAAAAATAAAAATGAAGTAAGTGAACATAAAATATGTGAAAAGAAGAGGTGGCTTCAAGTAAATAAAAAGAAATTCGAGATTTAAGAAAGAAATTTGAAAAATAATCCTATTAAATCTCCTAAAATTCCAACTTCTGGGCTAGGGTGTTGTAGCTCAGTGGTAGAGTGCTTCTCTGAGGCCCAAGGTTCAATTCTCAGCATCACAAAAGAAAAAAATTTTTTATTCTTTTATTTAAATTCTTCTATTATTTTGGAAATTACCAAGTATTATTACATCTGTGGCTTAACAGACTTAATTATCCTATATCAAAAAGAGTCTTCTTAAATATAAAAATATATAAAATATAAAATTTTTCAAAAATTTATTTAAAAATATACTTAGTACTGGGCACAATAGTGCAACTTGGGAGACTAAGATGGAGTATTGCACGTTCGGGGACAGCCTTGGCAACTAATGAGACTCTCAGTAACATAATAAGAGCCTGTCTCAAAAAATAAAAAAAGATTGGGAATGTGGTTCAGTGGTAAAGTGCCACTGGATTCAGTCCCCAGTACTGAAATAAATAAGAATAAATTAAAAGAAAAAAAAAGTAGTGGTAGAGCTCCTGCCTAACATGCAGGAGGCTCAGCACTGAAGAATATATTATATCTTCATCAGTAAATTATACAGAAAATAGTTACAATAATCTTGATTTTTATTTCTGGAGGTTTTTTTAATGTTCACTTTTTTAAAACATGGTTTCATTTTTTAATACCTTTGTGGTTTTTTTGTTTTGTTTTGTTTTTTTGTTTTTTTTATGTAGTGCTGGGGATCAAACCCAGTGCCTCATGCATGCTAGGCAAGCACTCTACCACTGAGCCACAACCAGCCCTAATGTTCACTTTTTGTGATGTTCTATGGTTAAAAACAAGAGATACATTGTTTGGAATTACCTAAGGAATCATCAGTAAGAATAAGCACTCTCAACTATGTTGTCAACAGTTTTCTCCCTTCACAATTACAGCCATAGTCACAGCTGTAATTAAAGGCAGAAATAAGGGCTGGGGATGTGGCTCAAGCGGTAGCGCGCTCGCCTGGCATGCGTGCGGCCTGGGTTCGATCCTCAGCACCACATACAAACAAAGATGTTGTGTCTGCCTAGAACTAAAAAATAAATATTAAAAATAAATTCTCTCTCTCTCTCTCTCTCTCTCTCTCTCTCTCTCTCTCTCTCTCTCTCTCTCTCTCCTTAAAAAAAAAAAAGGCAGAAATAAAATTGCCTTGTGTTTCTGATTTCACCCCACTCTGTTGTTTTATCCATGTGTTTGTATTTGAGGTAGAGCTGCAGAAAATTTAGTTACTCTAACAAATTTTTAAAACTGAAATCAGGCATGACGATACATACCTATAGTCTCAGCACCGGGGAAACTCAGGCAGAGGGATCCCTTGAGCCCAGAAGTTCAAGACCAGCCTGAGTGATATAACAAGACCCTGTCTCAAAAAAAAAAAAAAAAAAAAAAAAACTTTTTAAGTGAAGAAATAAAACAGAGAGGTTCTGGAGGCAGACACTGTTGAGAATAAAATGTTTAAACAAGTCTTAATAATGTTTTATATATATATATATATATATATTTAGTTGTGGATAATACCTTTATTTTATTTATTTATTGCCTTTATTTTGTTTATTTTTATGTGGTACAGGAGATCAAACCCAGTGCCTCACGCATGCTAGGCAAGCACTCTACGCCTGAGCCACAACCCTAGCCTCTTATTTATTTATTTTTATGTTGTGCTGAGGATTGAACCCAGTGCCTTATGTGTGCTGGGCAAGCACTCTAACCACTAAGCCACAACCCCAGCCCAACAGTATTGTTTTATCTGTATTCCCTACCCCACATTTTTAAGAAGACAAAAGTATCTGAAAAAGCTGTACACTGTTGTTTTAGTTGGACTTGATTTCTGATTGTCACTTCAAGAGGATTCAAAGTCCAAGTTCCAAACAAATACTGAAGTGGAGTATCAACCAAAAGCATATGATCTGGAAATAAAAACTAGCAATATAATAATATCCCCCATTTCTCTTTGGAGTGTAAATCGGCTCCAAAAATGTACTGTGCAAGCCCAGGAAAAGCAGCTCAGTGACCTAGCAAGTACAAGGTCCTGTGTTTGATCCCCAGCACCACCAAAAGAGAAGGGGGGGGGGGGGAGGAGCTCAAATATTGCATCAGGCTACTGTAGGTACTAAAAAGCATATGACTACATGAAGAAGTTCCTTTCTTTTCACAAACAATGCACAAAGCCCAAATGTTAGATGTAGTTTTAGTGGGAACTTCAGTTCAAGTCACATAATAGACAGCTAGAAATCAGGGCCAATAATGTTAAAGAAAAGTTAAAGAGAATTGTTTATCAAAATGTTAGAAATCATGGAGCTGCAGTTGCGGCTCAGAGGTAGAGTGCTCACCTAGACGTGCGAGGCCTTGAGTTTGATCCTCAGCACCACATAAAAATAAATAAAGGCATTGTGTCCAACTTAAAAGGTATTGTGTCCAACTTAAATATTTTTTTAAAAAATGTTAGAAATCAAAACAGGACCTTGGGAAAGAAATCAGACTCACATATTTCTTGTCTTATAATTAGTCAAATTCTTTTTTTCGCCCTAAATTCTTGTCATGGTTTAAAATAGGTGTCATTTTTCCAGTAAAAAAATATATAAAATGGGATCAAGGCCACCTTTGGGAGATAGCTTGTCAGTCGCTATCTAAGTCCTACAAATTGCCATTGACAATTCTATTGGATGCTGAGTTGGATACGGTGGTGGTGGTGGTTTCAGTCCTCTCTGAAAATTGTTTTTGTGAAGAAAGTCAAGGGATCCATGCTTTAAAATTGTCAGCTGTTACGTTAGGTTAGAGTTTCTCCTACGACAGCTTAAACTCTTTCTTTAGAAAGAACATCTATTAATATGGTTTCTAGTTATAAGGGCCAAAGTCTAAAGGACAAGTCAAAGGAATGACAGAGAAAGGGGATTTAGGGCTAACAGGTGGTCTCCAGACACATTGGCTAAAGGAAAGTTCACAAAGTGTCACATGTGGGTGTCACAGTGTTCCTCATCCATGCTCTGTGGAGAGTCACTCTGGAACTCTTGGTCTCAGCTATGGCCATAAGAAATGACTTTAACAAAACCTTCAGAAGAATAGCCCATTTCTTTTACTGGTTACCCAAATCTCTGATCTGCTCAAAGAATCAGAAATCCAAGTTGCTTTGGAGCCAAAAAGGAGGTAAGTTACTTCAGACTAATGCTTGGTTTCAAATACATTTTTTTCCTATTACTAACTTTCCTGAAGTGGTAGTGGTGTTGGGGGTGGGGGGGTTAGAGGGCAAAAGGAAGAGGGATAGAGGTCTTAAAACTTTTTAAAGTATTGATATTAAAAGCTACAGGGCTGGGCGTGAGACTCAGTGACAGAGTGCTTGCCTTGCAAGTATGAGGTACTGGGTTCAATCCTCAGCACCACGTGAAAATAAAAATAGATGTATTGTTTCCACCTACAATTAAAAAAAAACATTTTATAAAAAGCCACAAACATTTTTATAATCCAGTTTTTTTCCTTTTTGGGCATCTGCTTCAGAAAAGTTTTCTAAAGAGAGATGGAGACTTTCGTTTTTTTAAAAAAAAATCTTATTTTCAGTGAACCTTAACTTGCTTCTTGTACTAAAATCTCTTATAACACACAGAAAAATAAATAAATCACGGTAGGTTCCCCTACTTTTCCCTAGGGAACTAAAAAAATTAATGGACCTCATGTCTTGTTTGGGTTAGTTAATATATCATACATCAGTCAGGTATTTATTGGTGTGAGATTTTAAGCACACTAAGGATGCTACTGCACAAAACTCTGTATTTTCTATCCAGTCCTACCTGACTAGAGAGTGCTAAGGTCAGAGGAGAGGGGATCAAAGGGAATGGAGGATCAGTTGACACTTCCATGTCTAGTATCTAAAACTCCTGCAGAGCCCTGCTTTTGCCTGCATACTCTAGGGGACCAGTGTTAGTTTTACCACTTAGACTAAGGTAAGCCAGTTCTCTCACTTCATGATGTCTCATCTTGTAGCTGAATCATAGTTCTAAAAAGGCTTCTTCCACACCCATATAGCTCAGCATTATATATTAAGTGCTTAACTATTTCCACTTGTCTGATAATCAAACATAAGGACATGATGAATTACCTTGCCCAGATCCTCCTCTAATTAAAACAAAAGTGATTCTGATCTATAATCACCAGGGATTATGAAATGTATAAAATATAAGTATATATTTCAGTCATCTGTTTTGCTTGGATTAATATTTTCTTTCATTCTTTTTCACTACCAAATATGAGGAATTTAGCTTAATTATTTATAAATCTCTGTGTATATATACTATCCCTCATGGGTAGAATAGTGTAATTTGAGACATTAGAGCAATAGAGGGGAATTTAGGAAAATTGTTTCTCTAATTTCTTCATTTCGAAGATGAGAAAACTACCTCCAAAAGGCTAACCATCTTAGCCTCCCAAGATTATTACATGGGCAGATGCAAAACCTATTCCAGATTATCCTCATCTTCGTCTAGGGCTCTTTTACCACACCATAGTACTGGAGAACGTAAAGATCAGACACTGTGAGCATGTGAACCCTTACTGAATATTTTACATATAGTAGTCTTCACCATGGATAATCTAACCTAGAAGATTAGGTCATCAATTTTTCCAAAGTAAAGCTTGGTACTGTTCTGGTGGAGACTAATGGCCTGTTTTCTAAGCAGCATTTTACTTACACACAATCTTATACAAGAAAGTTTTTTTGTTGAGATATTACCCTATCATAATGAGATTATTTAATACATGTCTTACAAGACTATATTCCCTCATGATCAAGGACTATCTTTTAACTGGGCATCATGGTGCATGGCATCCCAACTACTCGAAAAGCTAAGGATCTCAAGTTTGAAGCCAGCCTCAGCAGATTAGCAAGTCCCTGTCTCAAAATGAAAAAGACTGGGAATGTAGGTCAGTGGTAGAGTGCCCTTGGGCTCAAACCCAAGTACCATTATACCACACACACACACAAAAAAAAAAAAAAAAAAAAAAAATCTTTTATCTGCAATGTTTGATGCACAATGTTTTGTAGATAACTCTTTGTTTTACTGAATCAATTTATGAAGACAGTCTTTTAAGATTTTGAGTTGAATTAAAAGAATGAATTTAGGGGGCTGGAGTTGTGGCTCAGTGGTAGAGCACTTGTCTAGCACATGTGAGGCACTGGGTTTGAGCCTCAGCACTACGTGAAAAATAAAGTTAAAAAAATATTCTGGGAACTTGAAAAAAATGAATTTACTCTTAAAATCTGCTAATTCCATGATCTTTGCTCCACTCTCTTATGAGTTGATGTATTATGGCTACCAACAAAAGGTAGCTCAACACCAGGTTGTTGTTATTATTTTGTAGTGCAGGGGATTGAACCCAGGAACTTGTGCATGCGAGGAAAGCACTCTACCAACTGAGCTACATCCCCAGCCCCATGGTCAGATTATTGCTTCAGGATTAGACTTTTCCTATCACTAATCAATATCCTACCATAACCTAAGGTTCTTTTAGTACCTCCAGTCTAGTCAACCCCACTTGAAAACTTTTGAGGCAAAACCTGTGATTTGTATTTAATGTTAATTAAGTAAAGGCTCTCAAATGGCTTTGCTGCTGCATAACTCATTTAGTTTACTCTCCTTCAGCTCTCTAACTCACTTGGAAGATAATAAGTCACCCCGAGGCATGAATTAGGAAGAAAGGACACATCTGAATTCAATACAAATTTTAAGCCCCTTGAGTTTCTATGGTATTGAGAGAAAAATGTGGAGAGGTATATGAGAAAAACCAACATTTCATGGCCTGGAGCCATTTCTAATCTAGTTGTGGAACCCCAGCTAAGTATGAAACAGCAGAGTTCAAGAGCTTTGTACTCTGGTGGAAAGATCAAAGGAATTCAGAGTCCAACCTGGCTTCTGCTACTGGGAGCTGACCTAGGCAGTCATTTAAATCTCCCTAACTTGAGCTTTCTCATTTCTAAAACATAGGGATTGGTCTTGATCTTAAAGGTTCCTTTCAGTTCCATAAATGCCATACAACAATACCTGATACACAAAGCAGCTGCTTAATTGTTGAAGAAAATTAATAGGGAAAGATTACTTGATGTCCAGTAGTGCCGCAGTCTGGCTGGGCACAAACCACGAGCCACTGAAGCAGGAACAAACTTCATATTTTTGAACTCCACCAAAATACTTCACACACGCTCCCGGGGAATTCTCCCAAATGCCATGCGGCTCGTCCAGGAACCAGGACCCAGCAGCCGGAAATATCCTCCAGAGATCCCTCCTCCTACACTTCCCCAACCAATGGGAACTCTCCGGGAATCCCCACGAGAACTCCAAAGTAGCGTGAGAACTGCAAAGTAGCGGCTGAGGCAGATAGTAATGCCTCTCCTGTCAATCAATACTATTGGCAAAATGCCAGGGGCCATTCCGACTCAGCTGTGGCTCTCAGCATCTCCCCCCTTCTATTTAATTAAACAACAAGCAATGTGGCTTAGGGACCGTGCCTGTAGGTTGTCCAGTACAACATATGGTCCTTACCTGTCATCGGATGAGCTGACCTCTAGGCGTCAGCCTCCTGTCTTAGGTTGGTACCACTGCAATTGGATCATACCCTTCACTGACTACCGGTCCACCATACAGCCATACTTGTGGAATGGCCTATGCACCAGTGGGGGGGTGAGGTTCTTGCCTCACCTCTGTTGGCCCCCAAATTTGGCCTTGGTGCCAGTGGGGGGGTGAAGTTCTTTGCCTCACCTCTGTTCGCCCCCAAATTTTAGACCATCACTAGCAGAAGGGAGGAGGATACAGAAATGCCACGACACTAAGCCAATTGACGACTCCTTTGAAAAATTGTACCACCGGTGACACCATCAGCAAAGATACCCCAGCACTACCACAATTCGCTGCACCAACAGATAGTTCACAATCCATACAAGTGATACATAGTCCAGGCAAGTTCTGCAAGCAGTTCAAAGTGGAGAAATCTATCAATATGTCCATTTCCTCCCAAAGTAAATCGACTCCTTGATTGAGCATTACTTGTTGAGTTATTATTCATTGATGCATCAGTTTATACAGTTTACTGTGACAGCTATCAAGGAGGCTGTAGTTTGGTTTTATCTTTGTCTTCACCAGCACTGGGATGAAGATAGGAATTCTGGCAATGATGCTAAAAAAAAAAATTATGTAACATTCCAACAGGTACTAAGAAAACAATTTTCTGAACAATTTACATTATCCTGAACAGAATTATTAAATATAACGAAAAGGAAAGGTGAAAGTAAACAAACAGATCTGTTAACCTCCTTATTTGTTCACATATTAAAACAATCCTCAACAGCTGTTTACCCAATTTAAATTAAACCATTTAAATCACGTGAATAAAAAAATTTGCAATAATAAAACAGATATTGACAAAAGCATCCTGGTTAATCACTGTCGCAGATGTAAGAATTGCCAAGCTGGAGCTCTGGATATCAGCTGTTATGGATTTGAGTCAAATCATCTTCTTTTTGGTCTTTAGAAATCGCTTTGGTTAGTCTCTCTGGAATCCAAATTGGCTGCTGTTCTCCCTGTGGAAACACACAAACAGAACCCCGACTCCAGACAATCACTGGGTCAGGACCTTTCCATTGTCCTGTTAGAATATCCTTCCAAAGTACCTTAGGCTTATGTACATTTTTTGGACACATATGCCTTTCCGCAGCACTAAGCCCTGATGAATCCAAATTTAAAAAGTTTAGAGTAAAAAGGGTTATTTTAAGTTTATCTTTGGGGGATATATACCCCTTTCCAATTCCCTCTTTTTGCTTTAATAAGTACATTTTAATAGTTTGATGAGCTCTTTCAACTATGCCTTGTCCCTGTGGATTGTATGGAATTCCTGTTATGTGAGTAATGCCAAATGATGAGCAAAATTGTTTAAAAGAGGTAGAGGTATAGCCAGGACCATTATCTGTTTTTAACTGTTTTGGAACGCCCACAGTGGCAAAATTTTGTAAGCAATGAGCTATAATATCTTTAGTTTTTTCTCCAGCATGAAGGGAGCCCATCAAAAATCCAGAAGAAGTATCAACTGTAACATGCAGACATTTTAACTTTCCAAATTCTGGCAAGTGTGTGACGTCCATCTGCCAAATATGGTTAGGTATCAGTCCTCTGGGATTGACTCCAAGATTAACTTGTGGTAAAAAGGTCACACAATTTTGACATTGTTTTATTATTTGTCTAGCTTGTTCCTTAGTTATTTTAAAACGCTTTTGTAAAGTATTAGCATTGACATGGAACCTTTTATGAAAATTTGTAGCTTCTTCTAGTGTAGAGAAAATATGTATGTCATGTGTAGTTTTATCTGCTAAATCATTGCCCAAACTAAGGGCTCCAGGCAAACCTGTATGTGCCCTGATATGTCCTATAAAGAATGGGTCTTTTCTGTCCCAGATTAGACTTTGTATAGTGGAAAACAAAGAGAAAACAGTAGAGGAAGGGGAAATCCTACCAGCATCTTCAAGGGATACTATAGCATTAACTACATACTGACTATCAGAAAATAAATTAAACACAGAATCTTTAAACATCACAAAAGCTTGTAATACTGCATTAAGCTCAACCTTTTGAGCTGATTGTTTGGGTACTAAAAATGTAAAAGTTTGATCAGGGGTAACTACTGCTGCTGTACCATTATTTGACCCATTAGTGAATACATTTGGAGCATTCATGATAGGTGTTTTTCTTGTCATTTTTGGAAAAACTACAGGATGCGAAGACCAAAAAGACAACAAAGGATTAGATGATAAGTGATTATCAAATGAAACATTAGATTTACACATGATTATTACCCAAGTATTTAACTCAATAGCTAACTCATCAATTTGATCCATAGTATATGGAGTAATAATTTTATTGGGAGAAATTCCAAACACTCCCTTTGCTGCTTTTATTCCTTTGAGTATTAATTTTCCTACAGCCTCAGGATACCTAGTAAGAATAGTGTTAGGAGAATAAGATAAATGTATCCACAATAATGGACCTTCTTGCCAAAATACTCCTGTAGGAATATTTTTTGTTGGAATTACAATAAATAATAAAGGCAAACTTATATCAATTCTATCCAAATGCATATTTTCCATATATGTTTCAATAATTTTTAATGCCTTTCTTGTTTCAGGCGTTAACATTCGGGGTGAATTTGGATCTGATGGACCTTTTAGGATATCAAATAAAGGTCCCAACTCTCCTGTTGGTATGCCTAGATAAGGCCTTATCCAATTTATGTCTCCTAATAACTTTTGAAAGTCGTTAAGTGATTTGAGTTGATCTACTCATATTTGAATTTTTGGTGGACGGACCATGGTTGAGGACAATAGAACTCCTAAATAATTAATTGGAAAATTTAATTTACTTTATCTATTGCTATCTCTAGATTATAATTTTTTTAATAAATTTGTAAGTGTGGCATAACATTCTAGCAATGTGTTTTTATCTTTGTGTGCTAACAATACATCATCCATATAGTGAAATACTTGTAGTTCAGGATTTTGATTTCTAAGTGGCTGGATTGCTTTGTTAACATAAATTTGACACATAGTTGGGCTGTTAGCCATCCCTTGAGGGAGTACTTTCCATTCATATCTCTGATCAGGACCTTCATGATTCAGTGCAGGGATAGTAAATGCAAAACATGGACTATCCTCAGGATGAATTGGAATTGAAAAAAAAACCAATCTTTAATATCTATAGCTAAAACGTACCAGGTTTTTGGCAAAGCAGACAATTGAGGAATCCCTGATTGAGCAGGTCCCATAATAACCATCTCATTATTAATGGCTCTTAAATCTTGCAATAATCTCCATTTACCAGATTTCTTTTTAATGACAAAAATGGGAGTATTATAGGGAGATATGGAAGGTTGTATATGTCCCTCTGCTAATTGTTGTTTGACCAGGTCATGGGCTGCTTGTATCTTTTCTTTAGTCAGGGGCCACTGGGGAACCCATACTGGTCTTTCTGATTTCCAAGTAATTTTTATTGCCTCAGTGACCCCTTCTGAAAACCCAATCCATGTCTATTTATTCCTAGATCTATTTGAATTGGTGTTGCTATACCTTGTTCTTGTTCTCCTAATCTTTTTTCTTTCCTGAAACCTTGTCTAGCCCTAATAGTGAGCGCATTTGGATTGATGTTATTTGTTAATGTCAAACCTAATTGATCTAGAACATCTCGTCCCCATAAATTTATAGGAAGATGATCCAATACATATGGCTGTATAGTTCCTTCACATCCTTCAGGATCCTTCCAATCTAATACCATTGCACTTCTATGGGGATTAGTTGCCACTCCTAGGCCTCGAAGCGTTTGAGTAGCTTGTTGTAACGGCCAATGTTTTGGCCATTCTTGACGAGATATGATGCTAAGGTCTGCACCTGTATCAAGTAGCCCATTAAATTCATGTCCTTGAATATTTAGTTTTAGCATTGAGCGAGAATCTAAATTTAAAGGCAGCATAGCCCAATCCACACCTGTGGAGCCTAATCCCCTGGAACCTCTTTCTGTACTACTGTGGGAAAATTTATCATGCAGGCTGGGTATTATTAATAACTGTGCTATTCTATCTCCTGGTGAAATTACTGATATACCCTTTGGAGAACTAGTATAATTTTTATTTCACCTTCATAATCGGGATCAATTACCCCAGGACTTATCATAAGTCCTTTTAAAGTAGAAGAACTGCGTCCTAACAATAAGCCTACTGTTCCTTGGGAAAGAGGTCCTTTTACTCCTGTGGGAATGATTTGAACTCCCATCTCTGAAGTTAGTACTGCTCTGGCAGAGGCACAGATGTCCAACCCTGCGCTCCCTCTGGTTCATCTGATGAGAGATCTGATGGATAATGTGTCCTGGGCACTATCCTGATGGTGTTGCTAGGTTTCTCCATTATGTTTCTGGGTTCCTCCAGTGCCCCGTATATTTGTGGTCATGGGCCCCGGAGCATTGGGCCCCCCTGTCCGTTTTTTGGCAATGGAGCCTGATGCCTTTCTCCACAATATCGTGGGTAAACACCTGGTCCTTGTCCATTTTTTGATAATGGAGTACCCTCTATGGTGGTTTGAGAACAGCATTCATTAGCCCAATGTCTCCCTCTACAGCATCATGGGCAAATACCCGGTATTCTACTCCTTTGATACCTAGCTTTGTTAAACCCTCCTCCTATGGGGCAATTCCTTTTAAAATGTCCTGTTTGTTCACAGTTGTAGCATGTTTTTGGCCTGGCATCTAAAGCCTGTTGTACTGCAGCTACCAAGACTTGCCCTTGTTCATTAATGTCTCTACATAATTTAATATATGTGTTTAAATCTCCATGTTTCCATGGTCTAATGACCTCTCTGCACCAACGATTTGCTTGGTCATAAGCCAGTTGTTTAATTTAATGCCATTGCTTGTTCTGTATCCCCAAAAACTCTGGTAGCTGTTTGAATAAGCCTATCTACAAATTCAGCGTAAGGTTCATTAGCTCCCTGTATTACCTTAGATAATTGACCTTGTAAATCTCCATGTCCTTGTAAAGTCTTCCATGCCCTAACTGCATCTGCAGCAATTTGTGCATATATAGCAGGATCATATTCAATTTGTTGCCATTGACCCTCATAAGGTCCTTTTCCTAACAACATATCTAGATTTCTTTGAGGGTAACTGGCTGCTACATTTCACCTAGCCATCTCCATGCAAAATTCCTCATTGGCAACCTTCCATAACAAATATTGTCCTCCATTTAGCACAGATTTACACATGCTAGCCCAATCTGCTGGCGTCATGTCCAAGTTGGTAATGGATTCGACCATGCTTACAGTGAAGGGTGCTTGAGGACCATAGGTTGTTACAGCCTTCTTTAACTGCTTCACTGTTTTGAAATCTAAAGCACAGTGAATTCGCTGCCCTCCTGCCTGCTCAAGTACAGGGCATGCTAATCTTTGAGGTCCTGTCTCAGGATCCCATCTATCAACTACAGGGGTTGAGGGCCACTCAGCTGTCTCCATAGGTGGAGTTGTTGGTTGAATTATGCCCTCTGGTGATAGAACGGTGTTAGTAGCAGCCTCCTGTTGTAGCTTTTTCCTTAATAGCTGTTTCTCCTCTAAGCTTTCTTCCTTTAAATTTTCTTCCTCTGTCTGACTAGCTCAAGAGACCTTCTCTTTTGCTTGATCTAAAATGTCTTTCTCCATAGTCTGAACCTCTAACAATTTACTAAACACTCTTTCAGTTTATATTTTACTAATTTCTAATCTACTATAAAGATAATGCAACCCAATAAGATAACACAAAACAAAACCGAAACAGAATGAAACAAAAACAGAACAAAAAATCGTTGTATCAATTTTCCTATTTTCTTGACATGTGCATTTGTGGTCTATTTCTATCTCTTCCTCAGGGGCAAACAACTTCAAACCTTGAGCCAACCATTTTTCCCAGTTTGCCTGAGAAAGTTCTAGGGATAGGCAGCTTGAAACAAAAACAAAACAAATCAAAACAAGAACACATTGTTTTTTGAAATGGTCACCCATTCTCTCGCCTTCCCTTAGGGGCGAGCAATTTCACTTACCTCCGAGCTTCAGGCGTTCCCCGCACGCGCCGCCAAATGCCGAAGTCTGGCTGGGCACAAACCACAAGCCACTGAAGCAGGAACAAACTTTGTTTTTGAACTCCACCAAAACACTTCACACACGCTCCCGGGGAATTCTCCCGAATGCCACGCAGCTGGTCCAGGAACCAGGAACCAGCAGCTGGAAATATCCTCCGGAGATCCCTCCTCCTACACTTCCCCAACCAATGGGAACTCTGGGAATCCCCGGGAATCCCCACGAGAACTGCAAAGTAGCGACTGAGGCAGATAGTAATGCCTCACCTGTCAATCAATACTATTGGCAAAATGCCAGGGGCCATTCCGACTCAGCTGTGGCTCTCAGCACAGTAGCATGTCACCATGTCATTCATCTACAGAAACAGAACTTGGTTAGGAATTGTTACAATATCTGACACCTTATGCTAAATCCTGTTTAAGGATCTTTCATATGTGCTCACATACATACATGGTCTTTTTAAAACAAATATGATATCTAGACTTCATGTATAGGGAGGAGCTCTACACATCAAAACTGGCCTTGTTTTTTGTGTAACTTGCTCCAAGATACTTTGAAGTCCTCAGACATCATTCTGACCAATTCATATCTATGGCAGGGCTATCACTCACAGCCAGCTCTTGATCCATTTTCCAAACCACTACTAGTTACCAGTTGGAAATTGTTTCCAGGATACTTTCTTGAAGGACAAAAGCCTATCCTATTAATCTATTTTTTAAAATATTTTATCCTTAATTCTTTTTTATCATGGCTTAAAGGCAACCAAACTCCATCAGGATGGTCAGAAAGTCAGAGTTGGAAGACAGCCTTTTTTAAGGGGGGCTTATTTTATACAAAAGATCTCTGATTCTCCCTCTCATCCTTCCCTGCCTCCAATTTAAACAGTTAATTCAGTGAAATTCAGGGACTCAATGAAACTCATTGCTTCCTGCAAGGAGATGGATGTAAACATATCTGGAGTACACAAATATTCCCTGCCACATATGGGGAAAAATACAAAGAGAAGAGCTGCTTGCCAGACAGCATGCCGTTTGTTCTTAATATTGAATGGTTTTCTCCAGGGCACCTTCATAGGGGAAAAAACCCTGAGAGAGGGCTGGGGATGTGGCTCAAGCAGTAATGCGCTCGCCTGGCTGTGCGTGCGGCCCGGGTTCGATCCTCAGCACCACATACAAACAAAGTTGTTGTGTCCGCCAAAAACTAAAAAATAAATATTAAAATTCTCTCTCTCTCCTCTCTCTCTCTCACTCTCTCTTTAAAAAAATAAATAAATAAACCCTGAGAGAGACAACCTGCTTGGAATAGGAAAAAATGGTAGAGCTGGGCATGGTGGGACATGCCTGTAATCCTAGCAGCTCAGGAGGCTGAGGCTGGAGGACCATAAGTTCGAGACCAGCCTCAGCAACTTAGTGAGGCCCTAAGCAGCTTAGTAAGACCCTGTCTCAATCTGAAAAAAGAGCTAGAGATGTAGAAGAATTGGCAGAGGAAAATGGTGGTCATTCTAGTGTCTCACCTGTTGGAGAACAGGATGTAACCTCCCAGTAGAATTTATTCTCTGTGTATCTTGCTATATTCTTGTGTATCAGTCTGTTGGAAAAGATGTCTTGCCAAAATCTAGATCTGTCCCTTAGTGGCCCGTGAAAGCAAACTATCTCTGGCTCCAACTGAGAGGGAACAAGCTTGAAACAACAAGAACTCTGGGAGGCAAATTATCTTCCCACTGCAAGAGAGGAAAAAGTTAAGATGCAGAAAAAAATCTTACACAAAGGGAGGGAGGGTTCTTTCTGAAAGTTTAATTCAGATCCTTAATAGTATTATCAAACCATCCTATTTTTTAAGAAAAGCAAAGTATGAACATCTCCTATATTGTCTTCTCCTTTAAATAGGCAAGATAAGCTTTCCCTTTTCTTCCAAGGCATCTCTTAAATGAACAATCTTGTTGATGTCACAATTACCCAAAGTGGCCACCACAGTTCCAAAATGTCCTTAGTAATTATGTCAGAAGATGAAGGAAGGGCTGGGGATACAGCTCAGTTGGTAGAGTGCTTGCCTCACATGTACAAGGTCCTGGGTTCAATCCCCAGCACCACTGAAGAAGATGAAGGAAGTTTATTGAAAGACTGTCCCATCAGAACCAGCAGTTTCCCATAGGTGACATGTAGGAACAGAAGTTCCTCTCAGAGCAAATTTCTTATATATAGACAAGGCTGAGAAATGTTAGTGACAAACAACTTATTATACACTATATGAGCAAACAAAGTAGGGGGTGTTAAAAGCCAAATTTCACCAAAAGATACCAAAGTTTAATTAGAACCCCCAAAACTGCAAATATGGCTCAGTATTGACACAAGTAATGTTTGCCATACCAATAGATTAAAAAATAGGAAAATTCTATGATATTTTCAACCTATGCTGCAAAGGTATATAATAAAATTTACCACATATTTCTAATATGTGTGTATGTGTGTGATGCTGGGGATCAAACCCAGGGCTTCGAACATGCCAGGGGACACTCTACCACTAAGCCACATCCCTAGCCGTGTTTTTGATTTTTTAAAAAAATCTTAGTAAAATAAAAATAATTGGAAATATAGTCCCTTGACTTGGTTTTATTATATCCTTCAAACCAAAACTCAAAATTAATGTCTGATATAGTTCCATTAAAGTCAGGAAGGAGACAAGATTTTCAACATCATTGTTTCCACCAATAATATTTTTCCTCCACCAACAATATTACCATGTTGTAATATTGCTCTTAATATACCTACCTGCAAAACATGAAGAAAATATAATGTAACTGAAAACTTTGTAAAGGTCTCCATTGTTTTCTCCCAACATGACTATATATCAGGTAAACTCAAGACAATAAATTAATTAAAAATAATTTTAGAAATAATAAGGAATTCTGTTAGGTAAAATTAGTAGGCCACACTTAGTATTTTTCTTTATAAAAATAACAACCAAGAATAACAAGAAAAAAAATTAAGTTCATAATATCAATAAAGGGACAAAATATCTTAAAAATTAAACTAACAAGACATGTATAAGATCTATAGAAGAAAGACTTACACATTCTCAGAAATATGAAAGATGATTTGAGCAAATGGAAATGTATGCCTGATCTTGATGAAAGGATTCAATATTGTATAGATATTAATCTCCCTAAATTAAGCTATAATTATATGTGCTAATTATAATTACATATGTCAATGGAGAACTCTGTCTCCTCCATTCCTTGGTCTTTCAAATTGTCCATCATGAAAGATTCTGTGGTGAGATGAGTCTGAGAAGCACTGCATGCCTTTTCCCCTTGGAGATGCCCAACACAAACAAGCACATTAAAGTTCTGCAGTAAAGAAAACTGTCCCACTTTTCAGAACCATTATTTCCAAACTTATTCCAATTTAGTTGTGGACTCAGTGTATTTACCCATTTCTATTGTCTGTGTCTTGTCAGTTCACCTCCTAAATACCAACGACATATTCCATAGGGAGATGTGGTCCAGAGGGAGAGAACCATAAAAAGTGAGCAAAAATGCCATTGTATGATGGGGATACTTTTATTGCCACAATACAGTCTAGAGGGGACACAGCTGGGGAAATATCTGTAACTGGAAGGTTGAAACCCTAACAAGTCACTAGACTGGCTGTGCTTGGACATATGATATGAGGTCCTCTCCCCACTAGTATACAGCATTAGCTCCTGTGGCTTCAGAAATCAGATCAGTGGAAGTGTGACAGGAGGTGAGAAGGACGAAGTACAGAGACACGACAATGGCAGAAATTTGTTGCATCTTTATTGGGGTGATGATGACACAGATGTATATGTCAAAACTCCCCCAACTAAAAAAAAAATCTGCATTTTACTGTCTGAACTATACCTCAAGGAAATGAATTTGAGTAAATAGGTATAATAGCTCTCAGGAGATTTAAGAGTCTGAGTGGCATTGTGTTTGAAAGCACAGGTACTGGGAGCTGGGGTGGTGGCTCAGTGGTAGAGCGCTTGCCTGGTATGTGCGACGCACTGGGTTCGATTCTCACCGCCACATATAAATAAGTGAACAAACTGAAGGCCCACCCAACATCTAAAAAAAAATTTTTTTTTTAAAGCAGCACAGGTGCTGGATTGACAAACTGCCCCACCACCGTCCCTGTGTGGTCATGGTCAAGTTCCTCTTCCTCTGTGAGAGGGTGACAGTAATAGCATCTCCCTTGTTGGGCTGTTTCTGATGATTAAGTGAGTTGAAAGAACATGTTCAAATGAGAACACAGAGCATAACAAGGACCCCACAGGTGTTAGCTTTTATTTCTAGTTGTAAGGGTGCATGCAGGAAAGTTGCTCATTTTTTATCCTTTAAAGCTTAAAAAAAGAAATAAAGAAAAAAAGTGTTGTAGGTTCCCATACTGGGAGCCTAGAAATATGTGTTAAATAGAATTTGAAGTTTCTCTTTGGATTTGTTACTCTTTCTGAAAACTAAAAAGTATTGAGGTCATAATTGAAAAGAGGACATTGACCAAAAAAAGAAGGACAGAAAAAAACACAAGATGATGACTTAAAATTAGAGGTGTGGGTCCTGCTCTGGGGAGTCTACATTAAAGTCTTAGAATATACTTCAAATGTGCATCAGCCATAAGGAGCAGGAGATGGCCTTTCCTTAGATTAAGTGAAAGTCAAGTGGCTATAACTCCAGATGCAGCCTCCTGACAAAAGAGGTCTGCAAACAGGGAGAAAGTGCAGGGAGTAAGCCACACTTAGTGCACACAACAGGAGATGGTTTGCAGGGTCCCTGGTAGAAGAGTGTGGAGGCTGGGGTACATCCACCAAGGCACAAGCTCCCTGGTTATGGCCTTCGAGGGTGCAGAGAATTACAGCAACAACTGGGCCCAGTGCTGCTCCCCCAGCTGCCCTGCCCAGCTGAAGCCTTCAGTGCTTGTAAGCAGCCCCATTATCCCTTCTCTGTTGTGATGCTCAGTTGTGCCTCTGTATTAGGGGATGGTACTAAAATAGGTAGCGGATGGAGGTGATAGCCACTGGGTGCTGAGGAGTGTTCTTTGATGAGGAAATCTGTCTCCACTACTTGGAAAGTGACAGGAAAAAGAGGCCTAAAATCCCTCCTGGGAGGCTGAGATTAGGATCCCAATCAGATCAGGGCATTTCTGTCCTTGCATCACCCTTCTGGACTGCATCCCCCCCTTGGTGTCAGGAGATGTATTAATAAGACAAAGATCCTAAAAGAAGATATATTTGCCAAGTTAAAAACTAAAGTTAGAAAAATCCTGTCTTTTAATTTTGAAAGTCCTAACCTGGTAATCTGATGCTAAAAAAGATGACCTACAAGTCACCATTCATAATGACTGATGAAATATTAGTTTCTGTGCCTCTCAAGATTATCAATAGCTTTCTTCCTTGCATGGACCCAGGCACCTGTTTTACATGGCCATCATTATTACCATTTACTGGATAGCTGCTATAGCCTCTACTGAAACCCTGCAACTATTATTATCTCCCACTCCCTTTTACTTTGACCAAACAAGAGATTTCAGAGGCTCGAAAAGGCTAAATACTTGCCTAGGTCACAGAGCTGAAAGTGACAATCAGGGGCAGGTATGTCTGGGTGTAAACTCCCCAAGCACCCTCAGAACCCTCTTGGGTCTCTCAGTAGAGACGGACACAGCCCTTCTGCTGGCTTGGTTAATTTGTCTCAATAGAGGAGGGTGTCTGTGAAATTATGCAAAGCTCAATTTGTAAAGCTTCTACATTTTAGTTTCACACCCATGAGTTCTTTCAAAACAGCAAACTGGGGCTGGGGGAGTAGCTTAGTGATAGAGCATGCACTCAGCAGGTACAAGGCCCTGGGTTCAACCCACAGCATCCAATAAACACAAAAGAGACATTAAAAATGAAAAGAGCAAACTCTTTGGAACACCAGGAGGCATGAAAATCAATGCCTTTGTAAATGAACTGTGTTTCTATGACATGGTTTTCCAGACAGATCTGGAAAGCTCAGTCAAAAGGAAACACCTTTGAAAATACCACAAAGTCAAGGTTACAGGAAGGATCTATCTTCTCCAGGCTCAAACTAGGCTTTGTTCTTCTTCTTCTTCTTCTTTTTTTTCCTCCTTTTTTTTCTCTCTCTCTATTTTTAAGGGCATATTAAATAAAAAACACAAATCACTTCTGTTCTCCAGATGTCAAATCTATTATTTCCTCTCAGCTCCTACTGGGAGACATGGGAGAAATCGGCAGGGTCCCATCTTTAATGTCCCTTAGTCACCAGGCACCAGCACTGTGGTGGGCCCGTGGTTGGACATGCTCAGCCCTGGTGATGAAATGTGTGGTTAAAAATATGTAATCCATTGTCCTACCGTCCCTCCTCCTCTCAACCAGCCCAGCAGGCACACAGAAAAGCACAAACACAACCCACACATACACAAGCTTCTAATCAAGTCTCTTGTCGAGAGCCATTTTTAAATTACCAACTATCAGATGGTTTGGATAATCTGCCTTCTTGGATTTATTTGCCAAGAGAATTGAGAACTTTCTGTTATAATGACTATGAATATTATGTACCAGGAGTGCCAAACTGAGAAATGAAGAGACTGGAAGAAGTCTCCCCAATGCCCAAAAATCATCCTATGATATCCACCAACTTGGTTTCTTTAAGGATTTGGGGACTACAAGGCGTTTCTCTGTCCCTGGAGGGGTTTCAGATGAAATGAAACATACATAGATCCAAGTCTAATCATCTCCCCTCCCACTACTTCACGATGGAATCCAGAAAAAGAGTGTTGTTTCTGGACCAGCTACACCCCCGAAATCTGGGGTATAGGCCACAGGGGTGGGAAGTAGAGAGGCTGGGGATAGGTGCTGATTCATTCTAGGGCAAAGGAAGATGCCCGTATTGTTTAACCTGCTTCCCTGTGAGTTCTCTGGAATTCCTGCTCTGCTTATTTGCTTGAAAGAACAGACTCCTCACCCAACAGGTCCTCACCCAACAGGTCCATCAGCTTTCAGCAGGAGCTCTGTGAAGACCGGCTCCCGAATTTGCCTATGATCCAGAGTTTCTCCTAGACCAAGACCAGAGACTGTGAATTCTTCACCACCTTGGCCTGATCTGCCCCCCATCCCAGTTCCTCCCTATACCAAGTCAGGGAGGAATGGGAGCTGTTGGTGCTGAGGCCATGCCCAAGGTCTGCCTGGGATACTGCTATCAAGTGCTACCTGTCTGTTAGCTCAATCACCCTTCCAACCTTCATTCCTCAAGCTTCCCCTAGAGTGATGTTTCTAAAGTACAATTGTGCTCATCATTCCCAAATTACACACTGTTGTGTTGCTCCCTATTGCCGACAGCTTGGTTCTCAGTGTTGTTCTACCTCCATGCCATTTGCATGCACAGCACTCCCAGACGAACCTCTCTGCACTCTGGGAATGGTGGTGCACACCTGTAATCCCAGCTCCTTGGAGGTTAAGGCAGGAGGATTGTAAGTTTGAGGCCAACCTTGGACTCTCATCGACTTAGCATGATCTTGTCTCAAAAAAAAGGAGACTGGGGATGTGGTTCACTGGCAGAGCACCCCCTGGGTTCACTCCCCATTACCAAAAAACAAATAAAATTCTCTGCTGTGGTCTGGATATGTGTCCCACCAACAAAACCTCTTGTGTTGGAAGCTTGGTCACCAGCCTTTGGCACTATTCCTAGTGAGAGGAAGTTGGGTCATTGGGGGTGTACCCTTGAAGAAAATATGGGGATGCTGCTCCCTTTCTCTCTCTGCCAAGAGGTGAGCAGTTTCCTCTACCATGTGCTCCCACTATGATGCCCTGCCTTGCAACAGGCTCAAAGCCTTTCCTCTTTTTGTTTATCTCAGATATTTTGTCATAGTGCTAGAAAGCTGACTAATACAACTTCTATATTCAGTGATGTCAAGATGTAGGGTCTAAAGAGGGGCTAGGGTTCCAGTTGAGAACCACTGACTTTTATCATGTGAGTTCCTTTGCATGGCATTCAAAGATCACACCAACCCAACCCCATCACATCTGTGTTGCCTCCTCTGCAACAAGAGCAGTAGCATCCACATTGAGCTCTAATCTGAACATTGCCAACTCATATGCCATAGGAATCCAGGTATCCTGTCGTTGGATATTGGGTCTTCAGAGTTTGAAAACGATTTTCATCCATTTGCTCATCAAACTTGTTCTACACCTTTTGTTGTGTTTTATTTATTTATTTTGGTATCAGGAATTGAACCTCGGGGCACTTAACCACTGAACCACATCCCCAGCACTTTTTATTTATTTTTTTATTTGGACAGGGCCTCACCAAGTTGCTCAGAGCCTCACTTAGTGGCCGAGGCTTGGAAACGTCTGTTGCTGTTACTTGTTGCCATTGTGAACTCTGAATTGCAGCTATCTGTGTCCATTTCCTATCTGTTGTCAAGATTGTGAGTCTGAGAGAGAATATAACCAGAAGTTCACTTCCTTTTCAGAGGCTCTGAGAGCATCCTTGCTTCTTCTTCCTCTCTCCATCCCTTTAAGTTTTAGCAGGCCTGTCTGGCAAAGCCTTGCCTGGTCACCAACATCTCTTTCCTCCTGGGAACAGTCACATACATTCTCCCATGTCTTTTCAACCTTTTTTCTTCCCCATCTACTCATCCTACCTAGGATCCTAAGAGCCTTGGCTGCAAAATAGGAAACTGGACTGGCTGGTGGAAATGGTGAGTGTGGGTGAAATTCCTGCAGACCCAGACTCTGCCTCTACATCTAACTTTCCTAAGTCTATTTTCCTCCTGTCTTTGCACTGGAGTTTCTTGTATTAGTGGTAGGGTGATCAGAAGCAACAGACTTGCTGCAAAACAGACTGGAGAAGAAAGGTCATTTGATTCCTATTGTCATGGATGTAAGAGGAGAGCTTGGGAGATGCTCAACACCAGCTTGCTACTTCTGTCCTGCAGCTGCAGTCAGCCTCAGGTGAAGGTGACTAGCCAGGTGAAGGAGGAGCATCCTCAGCGGTGGGTTCATCTCCCAATAGAACTCATTATTCTTCCTACGGTAGTTTTCATTTCTCATAGACTATAGGACTATTTGCTTCCTCTGTGTGTGTGTGGCAGGGGATGTTAAAATTATATTCTGACATTCCTCCAGTCAGAAGGCCAGGGTTTCTGGAAACAGAGCTGCCACTGCATTAATAACAGGCATCCCTGGTGCCCTCAGGCTGTGCTCGGTGGAGACCTGTGGAATCAGAGTCCAGTCACTGGGTCTTGGTACGTCCTCAGCCCTCCACCAAGGGTGCCAGTAGAGTACAGGACCAAGAACATGGCCTGAGGTCATATGCCAGGCTCTGTCCTAGTGTCCTCCTGTGTAAAATAAAGATAATATCACTTGGAATTGTTTTACAAATTAAATAAATTGATTAGCATAAAATGCAAGGTTCCCGGCTCATAGGAAGTGTTTAATAAAGGGTCGGGGGGTGGAGGTGGAGGTCCATGCGTGTAAACCCAGCTCCTCTGGGCCTGAGGCCCGAAAATTACAAATTCAAGGCAGCCTAGGAAATTTATCAAGATCATATTTCAAAATTAAAATTTAAAAGGACCCAGGATGTAGCTCAGTGGTAGAGCATCCCTGGGTCCAATCCCAAATATTGCATATAAGTAAATAAAAGGAGCAAATAAGCATATAACCCTATCGCCTATCCAATCTTCACAACTTTTACCACAATTGCATAGCACTTTCCTAATACTTACTGGATATTTTTACTAAATAATTTGCCCTTTTTACTTACAGCATTATCCCAAGAAGTGATAACTGGAAAATTATTAAATGCACTGTGATTTTTTTTACATATATTATATAATTAATATGTAACTACTAAAATTTGTAAATTTGAGGTACCACCAGGGAATGTCTACCATCAAGATATACTGATTTAATTCAATTTCGTTGCAGGCAACTGAGGCTCAAAGAGGTAGAGATTTTCAAAGGTCACATGGGGATGTTGGAAAAGCCAGAAGAAGAAAGATTTAGCTCTCCCAACTAGGCCAGTGTTCTTTATTCCACATCAACCTACTGGTTTCACAGTGTTCTTAAAAGGGCCTTTGAAATGTACTGAAAAGGGTACACAGGGGTGTCAGCCTGACCATAGGTAACTGAAATAAATGTTGTATATTGAATTGGCTACAAAGATACCCCGTTAGCATGCAGCTGAAGAAGGAGTTGAAAGCCAGGTTCACCTCATTTCCCCCTGCAAGACCTTGAGTGGGGGGCACTGAGAAAGAATGTGCAGGACAGGGAGGCAGAGGCAGTCGAGCTCTGGACAGGCGGCGCCAGACCCCTGCAGCTCTGACTGGCCCACACTGTCCACCTGTGGACTGAGGGTGGAGGAGCACGTGCTTGAGTGCCCCACTCCTGAACTTGGTCTAAGACTAGTTACTTGGCCTTCCTAATCCTGGGTTCCCTCATCTGTAACCCTCTTACAGGTTTGTGGCAAAAGGTAAGCACTAGTCAGAGACGTGCTTAATGTAGGAGTAGCTTTTATTTTTTACTGTATTGTGCGTTTTCCTATACCAAATGATCATATGCAATGAAATACACTTAGCTTTTTAAACCACAGGTAAACAGGAATTGGGGATGAAAAGTTTCTACATTGTTTAGATCTTGAATGTCTCTTCCAGTCATGTGAGTTTATGATTTTATACAAAATGCAATTGCTTTACAAAAAGTCAAAATTGCAGGATTTCCAAGACTTTTTTTTTTTTTTTTTTTTTTGAGAACACCTCTCACTAAGGATCTTGCTACTTTGCTGAGGCTGGCCTCCTGCTTCAGCTTCCCAAGTAGCTGGGATTATAGACATGTCCTTCCATGCCCAGCAGGAAATAAAATTAAGCACCATATTTAGCTGATTCTCTCTTTTTTGGAGGGGAGGGGCTACTGGGGATTGAATTCAGGGACACTCAACCACTGAGCCATATACCCAGACCTATTTAGTATTTTATTTAGAGACAGGGTCTCACTGAATTGCTTAGAGCTTTGCTTTTGCTGAGGATGGCTTTGAACTCATGATCTTCCTGTACCTCTGGGATTACAGGCATGTGCCACAGTGCCTGGCTAGCTGATTCTCTTTGAGGAGACTTGTTCCCTGCTTACATTTGGTCCATACATTGACACAAGTTGGGACAATCAGAATTTTCTTTCTTTCTCCCTCCTTCTCTTCCCTCCTCTTTCTTCTTTTCTTTCTTTTGTTTAAAATTTTTCCATGTGTGTGGTATTGACTAGTGATTGGACACAGGAATTCTGTTAGGTAAAATTAGTAGGCCCCACTTAGTAGTATGGTGATTTTAAGTCTTTGGGGTCTATTCCGAGGAATGGGATAACTGGGTCTAATGGTGGTTCCGATCCAAGTTTTCTGAGCCATCTCAGAAAGTGGTTGCACCAATTTGCAGTCCCACCAGTAATCTATGAGTGTACCTTTTTCCTACATCCTCACCAACATTTATTGTTACCTGTATTCTTGATAAAGCCATTCTGGCTAGAGTGAGATGGAATCCCAGTGTAGTTTTAATTTGCATTTCTCTAATTGCTAGAGATATTGAACATCTTTCGTATTTTTATTGACCATTCATATTTCTTCTTCTGGGAAATGGCTGTTCAGTTCCTTTTCCCATTTATTGATTGGGTTATTTGTGTTTTTTTGTTGTTGTTGTTGTTGTTTTTTTTTTTGGTGTTAAGTTTTTTGAATTCTTCCTGTATCCTGGAGATTAACGCTCTATCTGAGGTGCAGGTAGCAAAGATTCTCTCCCATTCTGTAGGGTCTCTCTTCATGTTCTTGTTTCCTTTGCTATGAAGAAGCTTTTATTAGTTTGATACCATCCCATTTATTGATTTTACTTCTTGCATTTTAGGAGTCTTATTGAGGAAGTCAGTTCCTAGGCCAACATGATGGAGAGTTGGGCCTATATCCTTAATACTTTAAATTAAAATATTTTGATCAATAGAATAGGCAATATACATCAAAAATATCTTTAGGGAAATACAGAGAAACCTAACCTATGGATTCATCCAAATTATTACTTTGATAAGCAAAGGGAAGAGAAAGATATTACAGGACTCCGTCTTCATATCTTGTGGCAATCCAGCTCGGTGAGGTTTCCTCTCCAGTATTATGCTTTTATCCTGCTGCCTGAACCTGAAAACTCTCCCACCAAGCCACTTCATCTCAGAAGAGCTTAACCCCAAAACCCTGGCATTTGTCATTGTCAAGATAATATTTCCATCATCCTCCAAAGCATCCTCATGCCCATTTGTAACTTTTCCTTTTATCCTCCATGCCCAGATAACCCTTTAATCTGTTTTCTGTCACTATAGACAGATTTACAGCTTCTAGAGTATTTGTATAAGTGGAATAATACAATATAGACTCTTTCCTCTGGCTTCTTTCACTCACCATAATTATTTTGAAATTCATCCATCATATTGTTGTTGTATATCAACAGTTCATTTTTTATTGCTGAATGGTGTTTCACAGAACCACAATCTATCCTCTTACCTGTTAATTGACAGTTGAACTATTTCCAGTTTGGGGTTATTAAAAATAAAGCTTCTATGAATATTTGTATATAAATCTCTGTATGAACCTATGCTTTCCTTTCTCTTGATTGAATACATAGGAGTAAAATGACCAAGTCATATGACAGATGCATTTTTAACTTTCTAAGAAACTGTTATATTGTTTTTCCAAATTAGCTGTACCATTTTACATCCCACCAGCAGTGTGTAGGAGAGAGTGCAGTTGCCCCACATCCTCCCCCAACACTTGGTATTGACACTCTTTATATTTAGCCTAGAATGGCTAAACTGAAATAATAGGGGTGCTGGAGAAATAATAGATACTGTTAAGTTTCTCTTAACAGTGTCTTTTTTTATTATAAAGTTCAGCTTACCAACTTTTTCTTTTATGAATTGTGCTTTTGGCATCTTATCTAAGAAATCTTTGCCTAATCCAAAGTCTCAAAGATTTCTTCATGTTCTCTTTGAGAAATGTTATAGTGTTAGCAATTACATTTAAATCAATGATTCTTTTTTAATTGATCCTTGTTTATAATGTGAAGCATGGATTGAAGCTTGCTAAATAATACACAAAACGGATACAAGTACCTAATTATCCCAACCTCATTGGTTAAAAGAATGATTCCAAAGGAATTGCCTTTGTACCTTTGTTGAAAATCAGTTGACCCAGTATGTATGGGTTTGTTTCTGAACTCTGTTGTCTGCTAGAACATTCCTTTTACTCTCTCTCTCTCTCTCTCTCTCTGTGTGTGTGTGTGTGTGTGTGTGTGTGGAAAATTTGTATAGCATAAAATTTGCCATTTTAAGCATTTTTGGATTATACATCCAGTGGCACTAATTACATTCACACTGTTAGGCAACCAATCCTCACTCATTATTTTTTCCAAAATAAACCTTTTCTTTTTCTTCTTACTTTAAAAACAATTTTTTTTCCTCACTGCTGGGGATCAAACCCCAGGGCCTCATACAAGCTAGGCAAGTACTCTGCCACTGAGCTGTATCACCAGCAGCCAAAATGGACTTTTTTTTTTCAATCTCATTTTTTTCTTCAAAAAACTTCAGAATTTTAGCTGGGCACAGTGGTGCATGCCTGTCATTCCAGCAACTCAGGAGGCTGAGGCGAGATCCTGTCTCAAAATTTAAAAAAAATAAAAAGTGCCAGGGATGTAGCTCAGTGGTCAAGCTCCTCTGGGTTCAATCCCCAGCACAAAGAGAAAGAAAAGAGAGAAAGATTGAGGGGGGCGGGAAGGGAAGGAAAGAAGGAAGGAAGGAAGAGGGAGAGTGAAAGAGAAAGAGAAAGAGAGGGAGGGAGGAAAGAAGAGAGGGAAAAGAAAGAACTTGAGAATTTTGAATGCACTCTATAACACTCCCAGTTTTATTTTAATGTAAGAAATGCTGATGCTCCAGAGATGAACCAGGTTTAGCCCGCAGCTTTGTGTGGATTCCATGACAGCCCTTCCTCCCTAGGGTGTGCGGACACCAGTTGGAGGATCTCAAAGGAAATCAGAGAATTTCCAGGGGTCCCGGAGGTCCTGCAAAAGGACGGTTCGTCTTAAAGATGTGAAAACTGAGAGCCTGGGATCACATGGCTAGTAAGTGACAGAACCAGCTGAGAAATGAGAAATGCTATTTTTGCGCGGTCAAGAGGTTCGCACCAAATCCTGACAGCCTCCCTCTGCGAGATCAGCTCTCCTCACCTCGAGGTGCCAGAGAAGTGAGGCAGCCCAGCCTTCACAGAGGACTCACATGAGGGTTTGACCAAGGGATAAAACTGACTCAGGATGGATAGAGCAGGAGACCAGGGATGGGAAAGGCCGATACAGGCAGACTGCCTCACCTCTGGAGAGGTGGCCATTTGGGAGAGACAGCTTGAAAAGAGCATGGGCAGAAGGTGAGGAGGACACTCAGTGGCCCTCCTCCTCTGATGGATTGATGATTTTAAGAGTGACTACGAAAAAGCCCCATTTATGGGCCTGATTGCAGGGGAGGGCAGGTGAGTACTCTCCATTCCTATTATGAGAGTGGTCCCTTTCCTCCAAATACTGGGATCATGATGTAACTTATGATGTGCAGTAGAGTTCTCTAGAAGTAGTTGAAACCAGTACCCAGCAATCCAGATCAGATCTTAATATGTATTAAGAAAATACAAATTTCCTTTATCAGAAACATCCAAGATTTCTCTCAATAACACTAAAACCAGTGGCTCGCCCTTGCAGAGCAGTGAACTCTGATGCCAGTTGCCATTCTAAGCTGTGTTCGTATTTATCAAAACTCAACAGGAAGTATTCTTTTCCTCATCTTACAGAAAAAAAAGAAACAGAGGCACAGAAAGGTTAAATAAAATGTCAAAGATCACACAGCTCACCTAAAGCACCTAGGTCTAGAGGCCTCAAACACCATATCACAGACACCTCTGATTAGAGGTGTCTAATCAATGCTGTGTTCTGGGAGATGTTCCCTCCACCTCTTCTGATGTGATTTGTGGACCTGGTTGTGAAAGTCAGAGAGCTCCAGTGGACAGAGTTGCTGAGCAAGCTGGTGGCCGGTTGAAAAAACTCGGTGGAGCCAGGGAATGGATGGGAGGTCTGGCCTCCTGCCTGAGTCACACAGGTCAGCCGGGGCTGGCCTGCTCAGCCTGTCACTATCAGCTGTCTCTCTGTGCTACACAGCAGGGCCGGGGCTCAGCTCAGAGATGGGAACTGCGATTTATAAGCTCTCGGGCAAAATCAACTTTCAGGTGAAGAAAACCCACATCCCTGGTAGGTTCCCTTGCTTCAGATGGTCTGTGGGCACGAGGGCTGCGGGAGGAATGACTCCCCACGTTGGTTCAATTGTTTGTGCCTTTGATGTTACAGAATGACCCAGCTAGCTTTCAGGGGTAGGGATGAATGCTTCAGCCAGGCCTGCTGTTGGGGTTTTTTGTCATCTGAGTTCGTTTAGAAATCCATTTCACGAGTAAACTTTATTTCTTGTAGGCAAATGTGCTTTCAAATTTTGCATGGGTTAAACAAAGGATGGAGCCAACACAGCCCTGCAGCCTCTTTCTATTACAGGACAGCTCGGGAGGTTGAATTCTCTGTAACAGATGTAACATGAACTCCAGCCTTATTTTGACTGGTTATAAATATCAAAGACATGTGTTTTGCAGTTCAGATTCTTCCTAAAAGGACTCAAGAACTTCCAGCTTTAGTCCGCTGCTCCCGAGTCCTTGTTGGGGAGCAATGGAACATGCATTCGCGTTGCCAGGGCTGGGTGGAGACTTAGGGCAAGTGCCAGGTACAGGGTGAGCCTGTGAAATGCCTGGGAGAACTTGGGGTTCTCTGTGGCTTCAGATGGTGGCTAGGTCTTCTTTATCAAGCAAATCTCAATGAAGAGATGAACAGAAATTAATCTTAAGTGAAAGAAGGGATTTCCCATGTCTCTTGCCAATCTGTTAGCCCATCTCAGGCTCCTAGTGACTTCTGCAGGGTTGGGGGTGGGAAGGAGGTGGCTTATAGATGGTGTGTGAGTGAGAGAGAGGATTTTTAGGGTGAGAGGGGTTGGAATGGACTCAGGAGAACTTGAGCTATGCCCTGCTTGCTTGTTTGTTTCCTGGTGTGAGTAGCAAGGTAACAAACACCTTTGTACTGAGCTTTGGCAAATGTCCAGCTATGTGTTTGTTACACAAATATCTTATTCTATTATCTGACAACACTAGTAAGTAGTTTTTAAATTTTTTCTAGATAGCTTTCATAGTAGTTAGGCACGGCATTACCAAATTTCATCATACCTAAGGCAACATCTATTTTGATAGATGCTATCATTTTTATACCCCTAAGAAAGGAAAATGCCATGATATGTCAGTTATTATAAGATACATACCCATTTCAGAGATGTTTACATGATTTTTCTAATTTATTTTTTGAGATGGGATCTAAGCAGTTGACTGAACTTGAACTCCTAAATCTCTCTTTTTTTTTTTTAAAGAGAGAGAGAGAGGGAGAGAGAATTTTAATATTTATTTATTTTTTTTTTTAGTTTTCGGCGGTCACAACATTTTTGTATGTGGTGCTGAGGATCGAACCTGGGCCGCATGCACGCCAGGCAAGCACGCTACCGCTTGAGCCACATCCCCAGCCCCGACCTAACCCCTACTTAAATCTCTTGCAGCAACTTCCCAAGTGACTGGGATTACAGATGTGCGCCACACTCTACTTTTTTTTTTGGCAGTGCTGGGGATGAACTCAGAGAAACCTTGTGCATGTGAGGCAAGCACTCCACCAACTGAGCTATATCCCCAGCCCTCTACAGAGTTTTTAAAGTGCCTTTTAGTATAGATGGAATTTGGTAGCTAGCTTTCCAAAGTTCCTTTTAGTCTTATAAATCAGTGTTCTTCCATAAAACTTTTCCCATCCTACATTGGCAAATTTTGCAAATATTTACAAAAAGCCAGGTGCAGTGCCACACCCCTGTGGTCCCAGCTACGGAGGCTGAGGTGGGAGGAGCACTTGAGCCCACAAGTAGAGGCCCACTTGGGCAGCCCAGAGAAACACTATCACAAAAGGAAGGAAGGAGGGAGGAAAGAAGGAAGGGAGGAAAGAGAGAGGGAAGAAGGGAAAGAGGAAAACCCAGCACTGGGAGAGTTTTGTTTCTTTCTTGTAAAGGTAGCTTTTGGGGTTTGGGTATTTTTTGTTTTTGTTTTTCATTTTGTTTTCGTTTAGTTTTTTTTACCCCCAGTAGTATTGGGGATTGAACCTAGGACTTCATGCAAGTTAGGCAAGCAAGCACCTTACTGCTAAGCTACATCACCAACAGGAGAAAGTAGTGGGCCTGATGTAGGCTCAAGATTGTACAGAATTACAATTAGAATTAATTATGAATGAGAAACAAAAATGCATCAGAATAAAAAAGTATTGGGGCTGTGGTTGTGGCTCAGTGATAGAGTGCTTGCCTAGCACATGTGAGGCACTGGGTTCACTCCTCAGCACCACATATAAATAAATAAATAAATAAATAAATAAAACAAAGGTATTGTTACCGAAAGAAAGAAAGAAAGAAAGAGAGAAAGAAAGAAAAAAGAGTCTTGTAATGTTAAAAATGGCTTGCAGCATGTAGCTTCTAATTCAATTTGTCTATGTCAGGTTTATTACCACACAGGTACACATAGTAAGATAATACCTTTAGTTCCAACATACAAAGGAAAAGCTTTGAAACTTTTTTTTAAAATGTTGCACAGTCATAGGATATGGTAGAGAAATTGGGTTGTATCATTTACCCCATTCTGTTTTGAATGTAAACAAGGCATTCTATAGGATTTCTCTTCTAGTCTCATCAGAGGATAGACTGATGTCCTGTCTGTATTTACAGAATAATAAAATGCACAGCTGGTGCTCACATCATGCTCTCCAAGGCAGGATCTAGTCCTGTTCTCCTGATTCCCCCCACTGCCTGGAAGAATATAGTTAAATTTCTGGAATGGCTCTGTGCTGTTCCCACATCTTTTTTTAAAGAATGGAAGAGTTATTTGTGTGTTGTTGTTTTTTTTTTTTTAGTATTTATTTTTTTTTTAGTTTTCGGCAGACACAACATCTTTGTTTGTATGTGGTGCTGAGGATTGAACCCGGGCCGCATACATGCCAGGTGAGCGCGCTACCGCTTGAGCCACATCCCCAGTCCACATCCTTGTTTCTCATGTGCTTCAAGGTGATGTCTGTTTGCTCCTAGTCTTCCTAACTGCAAATCCCAGCAGAACTTATCTAACTTGGCTTCCCTATGGCGTATCACATTACTGACCTGATTTTCTTGGACCTTTCTCTCATCTCAATCCTTCCCCCACACTCTTGCTTATTTCTCCTCTCATCCTTTTGACTTTTCCCTTCAGTCCCCTTCAAGGGCTCGCCTTCATCTGAGCACCCCTTCAATAGCAGAGTTCTGTCCTTGCTGTATGTGGTACTTGCCCCAACAGGATAGCTGCTGCTTTGTGTGAGCTTCTGCTCTAGAACATTCTAGGGCTTAATGAGGTACATCACTTAAGGCTCACAAGCACCCTGTGAGGCCTGGTTATCCTCTCTGTCTCACAAATGATATCATCAAGTTCCTCTGAGCTAGTGACTGCAAAGCCACACAGCAGGTTTCAAAGTCTGACCAGAGAACTGTGCTCTCTCCCTTGGTCCAGTTCCCTCTCTCAGGCTGCTCTCCATCATAGCCATATAGTCCAGGCAACTTGTGAAGACAGTGACTCCCAGTCGCCAGCCCTCTCAGCCCTTCCTGAATTCCCAGCTGACACCCAACCACTTTCTCTCAGTCCACCGGCTACCCGAGCCTCAGTCTGTCCCAGACTCCGCTTCTTTTCTGTCAGCGTCCTCACCTTGTGAAAGGCAACCTGGAAGTCATCTTAGCCTCCTCCCTTCCCATCTCAAAACCCTCACAATACTACTTTCATGCATTTGCCATAACAAAATACCACTGAGTAACTTAAACAACACAAATTTATTTTCTCAGAGTTCTGGAAGCCCAGTGTCCAAGACCAAGGGGTTGACAGGTTTCGTTTCTTCTGAGGCCTCTCTCCTGGGCTTGCAGATGACCA
Source organism: Marmota monax (assembly GCF_021218885.2). NCBI lineage: Eukaryota > Metazoa > Chordata > Mammalia > Rodentia > Sciuridae > Marmota > Marmota monax. The sequence continues at coordinate 1,804,008 of NW_026695212.1, forward strand.
CCTTCTCGCCATGACCTCACGTGGTTCTCCTTGCTCTGTGTATCCTATGGGTCCTAGTCTCCTCTTTTTCTAAGGACACTGGTCATATTGGATTAGGGTGCACTCCATATGAACTGATGTTATTTAATTACCCATTTAAATGCTTATCTCCCAATCTAGTGCTGTAGTTAACGACTCCAACATATAAACTTGGGAAGGACACAACTCAGCCCCCATCACTAGACATCTCTCAGATCCAACTTCCCATCTCCATCCTCAATTGCTACTCTTAGTTGAGCACCTGCCATTTCTCACCATTATATATTCTCATCATTACAACTATTACATCTTATAAATAATACTTTTCTTATTATAAAATAATTACATGGGCTCCTAGAAGTTTCAATTTTTTAAAAAAAAACTCTGTAATCTCAAAAAACATAATTGAAATTGATAAATATCCTTAACCTCTTTTCTCTCTGTATATATATATATTTTTTTAATTTTTTTAAGAGAGAGAGAGAGAGAAATTTTTTAATATTTATTTTTTAGTTATTGGCTGACACAACATCTTTGTTCATATGTGGTGCTGAGGATCAAACCCGGGCCGCACGCATGCTAGGCAAGCGTGCTACCGCTTGAGCCACATCCTCAGCCCAATATATTTTTTACTTTTTTAGTTATACATGGGCACAATATCTTTACTTTATTTATTTTTATGTGGTGCTGAGGATCGAACCCAGTGCCCCACATGTGTGAGGCAAGCACTCTACCCCTCTCTTTTTTTTAAAAAATTACAATCACAACCTATATTCTCTTTTGCAATTTGACTATCTCCTTTAACAATTCCTCACACCATTAAATATATTTTCCAACATCATTCATTGGTTACAACATGGTATTCCATTACATAGGTATCCTAACTGATTTCCCATTTAATCAGCTTCCAAGTTTTCACTCTTACAATGAAGATTTTTGTTTATCTGTATTTTCTCACATCTAGGATTTCCTTAGGATCCGAAGTGAAAAATTGGGTCAAATGCTAGTTTAATTTTTAGGTTTTGATTTCATTCACAAATTGTCTTCTAAGAAAGTCTATCTGAATCTGTACTCCCACCAATGTATTCAAAAGTATCAAAATTCTTAGCATTCTCACCAGAATGTGCATTTGTCAAGTGAAAAATGTTATGAATAAAAATATAGGTTAGGGGCTGAGGATATAGCTCAGTTGGTAGAGTGCTTGCCTTGCATGCATAAGGCCCTGGGTTCAACCCCCAGCACCACAATAAATAAATAAATATGTGTATGTGTGTATGTGTATTTTCTAGGTTATGATTCTAACTTTTTAAAATATATGGATAAAAAAGATAAGGATATATGCCATTTATCAATTTCAATTATGCTTAATTATTGAGATTTTTTTATTTCTACCTTCTACAGACCTCATGTAATTATTTTATAATGTCCAGTTTTCACTGGTGATTACAGTACTAGCTGCTTTATAATGAACTCATGTCTTTAGTGTAGCAGTCAGCCACTCTAACATCCCCAGGCCTCAGGCCTCAGGCCTACAGCCTATGGGCTTCTTCTCTAGCCCCTGGCTGTAGCCCTCAGGGTATAAGGCGTTGCACAGTGCACTGACCTGTGACACTCCTGCTCTTGTGTCTAAACCCAGTCAACACCACTACTCCAACAACTACCATGAGCCCTTGGGCTTCTGGGGAGCAACTGGCATCTTCTATGGGCAGAAAAACAGCTGTATTGGCCCAGGAGCAGGCTGGAGGCCATTTAGATAGAGAATTCTGAATCCTGGTGGCCCACAGTGTGATCCCAGAGGCAGAGGTGTTAACTCCAGATGAGTATGTCCCTCAGCCTAGTGAAGGTCAAAGGAAGGTCCAAAACAGGGGTCTTCACAATACTACCTGTGCCATTCAGGAATGAAAAATAATCTATGAGGGACTGAGGAGATATTAGACATTATATATTTTAAAAATTTTTTTCAGATGTTGATGGACCTTTATTTTACTCATTTGTTTATATGCAGTGCTGAGAATCGAACCCAGTGCCTCACACATGCTAGGCAAGCACTCTACCACTGAGCCACAACCCCAGCCCTAGACACTATATTTATACTCAGTTTTCAATAGCATCCTTCCTTAAAATTTTCTTTTCCTGTCTTATTCTACACAATGTATTAGTTAAGTAGTATACGCATAAGATTACAATACAAAATACTGCTTAATATGCCTACATTGGAAGGCTAGGGATGTGGCTCGAGCAGTAGCGCGCTAGCCTGGCATGCGTGCGGCCCGGGTTCGATCCTCAGCACCACATACAAACAAAGATGTTGTGTCCGCCGAAAGCTAAAAAATAAATATTAAAATTCTCTCCCTCTCTCTCTCTCACTCTCTCTTTAAAATATATATATATATATATATATATATATATATATATATATATGCCTACATTGGAGATACACACTTGATGTTTTTATCTGTTTTTACCAAGAGCAGTGGAAGTTCAAAAACATTTAGAGACTTTTCTGTAGTGAGTATGTTGACTGTTAGTGACCCCCATGAAATGAGCTTTTAGTTCATCTACTTCCTTAATTTTTTAAAAAATATTTTTTAAACACAATATCTTTATTTTATTTATTTTTATGTGGTGCTGAGGATCAAACCCAGTGTCTTACATGTGCTAGGCGAGTGCTCTGCTGCTGAGCCACAACCCCAGCCCCTCCTTCCTTAAATTTTTATAGTTCCTCCCCCACCCTTACTGCTACCAGAAAGACTTTTTTTTACACACAGATCTTATTTTATCACACTTCTGCTTAAACTATTTTCTTTGTTTTTCACTGGCCTCTGTAACATAGCCTGTAAGGCTATGCGGGATCTCCTGCACAGGGACACACTTGATGTCATCAATCCCACCAAGAGCACCTGAGGTCCATTGTGGGCCTGTAGCCCCCCACCCAGCCTCCTTTGTTGCATATGATGCTTCCTCCTCTTCAGATGTTTCTCCCAAATCAACTGGCCCCGGTTGGCCAATTTCCCAGACCACTTCACCCTAGGGTAACCTTGAGTGAAGTCAGGCCTTCCTTGACCTTCCTAGGTACCTTCAAAGTCTGTTCTCTGTCCCACCAGGCTGTTAGACACTTGTCACACTGAATTGTGGGTGTTGCTTCTGTTATTCATTTCTTCCCCTGAAGGCAGAGACTGTCTTTTGTTGGCATCTACTTTCCTGTCTACTCAAGCCCTGGTATGCAGCAGGCACTAATTCTTTTTGTATGGATTTAAGTATGCGCCCATGCATGAAGAGTCAATCTCTGCAAATTCGTTGAATTGGATTCTAGAGAATGTGGCTTTTAGGTTCCCTCTGGATTCTAAGCCAGGTCACTTTTATCCTCCTGTAAATTTAATCTTGGCATCAACACGAAAAACATTTTTATAATGATGATGATTTTGACCATCTGGCCCTGAGTTAGAATCAGAAGTACCTGTAGACTCCCCACTCTAAATTGTTCTCCAGGTTTCTTCTCACCCTGACACCAATTCAATATGTGGGCCTTTTCTCCTAAGACGGCCCTTGGAATAGTTCATTATGTAGGACCTCTCCTGGGTGGGTTCTATTACCAGCTGTTGTTTATAGAGAGTTCTATTTGCTGGTGAAGAGAGTTGTAGCAGTTCTTATCTATGTGATGTAATGTGGCAGAGAGAGATGTTTTAAAAATACTTACATTGGAAACTCTTTGGCAGCTTCTCAAAAAGTTAAACAAAATTACTATGCGACTAGCATTTCCATTCCAGGTTATATGCCCAAGAGAACTGAAAATATTAAGTTCACACAAAAATGTACATGTGTCTAGCTAGTATTCATAATAGACAAGAAGGAGAAACAACCCAAATATCTATTAAATGATGAGTGAATAAGCAAAATGTGGTACATTCATATACTGAATTATTATTCAGCTGTAAAAAGAATGAATTACTGATACATGCTGTAGTACAGACTAAGCCTGAAAATGTTATGTTCAGTGAAAGAAGCCAGACACAAAAGGCCACATACTGTATAATTTCATTTACATGAAATGTCTTGAGTAAGTGAATCCATAGAGACAAAAATAGATCAGTGGTTACCAGTGAAATGGGACGTGCCTACTAATAGGCATAGAGTTTCCTTGTAGGGTCATAGAAATATTTTATAATTTGATAACAGTGACAATTGGACAACATTGTAAGTATACTAAAAACCACTGGATTTTACTGTTTAAAATGGTGAATTTTGTCTTACTTTAAAAAACTGCAAAGGAAGCATGGCAGCCTAGCCTCCTGTCTTTGTGAGGCATCCTGATGATATGACTGGATTTCAGAGAAGGCCAAGATGTCCAGATTAGATGGCTCAGCACCTTGTTGGGAACAGATGGGTCTCCACAAACTCACTTCTGTTCTTACACAGCAGAGGCTGGCCTTTTGGAGGGGAGGCGGATTTGTTCTCCTCTGCCTGGCAGGTCGATAGAGACCCCTGTACGTCTAACCAGGAACCTACCCTGCCTTCTCTTTCAGAGGGTAAATACATATGTCATCCTCACTGCCGAGACTTGGTGCATCTGGATTACCCACAAAATGAGAAATCACCACGCTGCAGGCCCACTTCTGAAGTAAGACATTCGAGCACAAAGGACAGTCAGGTAGGCGCTTGCAGAGCTTGCAGTGATCTGGGTTTCAGGCTGTCCCCGGGCTCCGACAGCGGCAGAGGGGACTTGTCACCCTCGGCTTCCTTGGCTTCCTTGTGCTTCTCCAGCAGATCTAGCTCAGGTTCTTTCTTTGCCATGGTTTCTTTCCTCGGGCTCTGCCTCATCAGAAGCTTAACTCTGGGTTATAATTTTAGAAATAAGATGGTAGCATGTATCAATAGCTTTATCCAACAGATTTGTCATAAGACACCAGGCTTTATTTAATCTGCTGATTACTTGCACTTTCGGGATACGCTCTTGTTGACAGACACACTTTTGGCTGCTGAAAATCGGACTTGGATTTTGAATGTGTGTTGTTTTATCATCTGGTAAAGAAATTGAGCATGAACACAACTGCTGGGGAATACATCAGCTTTTACTGGTTCAAGCAGGGTTCTCCCACTGGGACACGGTTCCCCCTTTTCTGTGAGGAAAACATTCCAAGACCCCCAGGGGATCCCCAAAACCTCAGGGAATACTGAAGCCTGCGTATAATATTTATATAACATATATATGATAGAGTTTAATTTAGAAATTAGGCACAGCTAGAGATGAACAATAATGATTAAAAATTAAATAGGACAATTATAACTATTTATTATTGTAGCAATATACGATTGATATACAATTATAATAAAGTTCTTTAAAACTTATGAAATCATTTATTTCTGTAATTTTTCATTTAACGTTTTAAGACCAGGTGACTGAAACTTTTCATGGAGGGGGGGGGGGGCACATAGATTTCGATCTACTTCTTAATAGATCCCCAACCTGGTTCCTGCCAGCCCACCATGCGCACTCTGTTCTCATGGGATGGCTGTGATTTTTAGAAGGACCGGGGGTGAAACCGGCAACAATGCCTTCTCCTCGATTCAGTATCCCCTTTCCTGCCACACAAGGTTCTTCCTGAAAAGTGGACAATTTTTTCAAAGGTTGGAGGCACCTGAATTAAATGAATCTTTGAACATGTCATTTCTGGGAGCTCACAGGCATGTCTGAATAGGATTACCTAAATTAGGCAACAATATTCATCCTTTCTTCACGTGTGAATGAAACTATGTGGGCATAAGAGGCTGATTTCTTGTCCCCTGATCAATGCTAAGAACAAAAGACCAGTGACATGGTTTTGTCCCTTGTTTTTTTTTCTTAACAAAGTTAACTCTTGATCAGAACAGTCGTAGCTGTTGAGGAGAGTCAGTTCAGCGCGTGTGGTTCACATGTGCTGGATTCCTACTCAATCAGGCGGGGCAGGGGTGGAGGAAGCTAATGGGGCATCTGTAAAGGGCACGAACAATAGCTCCTCTGGCGCACTGATGGCTTCATTTTAAGTAGTGACTGATGTGAATTGTACAATTGAAGATGATGAGCATTCCCGCAAAGTTGTTCCAGCCTTAAAATTAGCTCCAGAAAATGCCTTCCTCTCATGGAGAAAAGCATCGATTGGGGATGCAGCTGGTAATTTAATAGGAAGACTCTGTAGAGAGCAGTGAGGACAATAGATGTATTATGAGAAGCTCTAGGGAGAACAAACATTGCTTGTTGAGCTTGGGAAAAAAATGTTGAGTTCAAGTATAAGGTTTAAACAAATGCTTTAGGAAGTTTTTCAAAAAGTACTTGCACAAATGATGCTTGAATAATTTATGTTATTTTTCATATTGACTTATAAACATAATAATTGTACATATTTATGGGGTACAGTGTCATAATTTGATACATGTATACAATGTGCAATGATCAAATTGGAGCAATTAACACTTGCATCTCCTTAAATATTTATCATTTCTTTGTTATGAAGCTTCACACACCTCTCTTCTAGTTCTTTATAAAATGTACAGTAGATCATTGTGAACTGTGGTCATTGCATTGATTTTTTAAAAATAATACTGAGCTGGGTAAAGTGGTGCATGCCTGTAATTCCAGCCATTCAGAAGGCTGGGGCAGGAGGATGGCAAGTTAGAGTCCAGCCTCAACAATTTAGCAAGACCCTGTCTCAAAATAAAAAATCAAAGGATGGCAATGTAGTACAGTGCCCCTGAATTTAACCCCCAGTACCACACATGTACTACTACTACTAATAATAATAATAATAATAATAATAAGCTCTCCTATGTAGCTTAAAAAATTTTAGGAAATAATAAAGTCATTTGGAATCAATTTACTTTGATTATTTTTAAATGATAGAATTTAAGATTCAGAAGTTGATGTTTTGGGCACCCCAGATTTGGTTCATTAGAACAGGCTGCAGATCATGCGGAGAAAAATCCTCCTAACAAGGTGAGGATAAACTTTTTCATATTAGAGAACCTTTCCCTCTTTTATAATCGGATAAGAAAGACATTTGGGAATGTCACTCTAACCTTTAATTTCCTGTATAAGGGGAAAGTGGCTCACAAAGAGTACATTATATCCTGAATATTTTCTTTTCATGAGGCACGACGTACAAACTGTGGTGCTGTAACACCTTGTTTTAATATTTATAATGGAACTACTCTTGTGAATTGAGCTTTGCTACTGCAATTATTTTTGTTCTTCCTGGCTTTAAAGGTGCAAAATGATAAATGCAGTGGTTCTAAAGTCATTAGCCAGATTCTAAGTCTTGGCGATATCTCAAGACTCAGGACTTTCTCCTTTTGGAAATGTGTATCATCTCTTTCTGTTACAAGATCTCACAGTCCAATCATAATCCCCAGTGCTGCTGGCTTACGCCCCTGATAGAGAAATAAACATCAGAAAGATTTTGATTCAACCAAGACTCTTAAAAGACCAGTTCCAGCAGAATCTCCTAGAAGCTAAAGAATTTGGCCAAGAACCTAAAGAATAATTCCCTTATAATTATTTCACTCCTACTTTTTTTTTTTTTTTTTGTACTGGGGATTTACTCAGGGGCACTTGACCACTGAGCCACATCCCCAGCCCTATTTTGTATTTTCTTTAGAGACAGGGTCTCACTGAGTTGCTTAGCCCCTTCCTTTTGTTGAAGCTGGCTTTGAACTCACAATCCTCCCACCTTAGCCTCCCAAGCTGCTGGAATTACAAGCATGAGATACCAAGCCCAGCCTCACTCCTACTTTTTGATATGATGAGAATTTGAAAGGATTGTTGAAAAGCACTTTTCAACCATGAAACATATTTAGTTATTCATTAACCTAAGATTTGTAATAAACCTGGTATTTAGTTTCTGAATTCGGAACCATGAAGATTGTGAAACTCAAATTTGACTGATTTGGTATTGCATATTTTTATTATAAAAGTAATGAGTGATTATTATAGAAATTTTGAAAAATGTCAGAAAGTTTAAGAAAAACATTAAAATTGACTATCACCCCATCACCCAGAGATAATCACTGTTGATTTTTTTTTTTTTAGTGTCCATTGTCTATATGTATTTCTTTGTAAAAACTGGGACTTTTGTATAGATAGGTAAAGATGCAGATTCATCTTTACTGTTCCTTACAGTGTGACCATTCTTCCTGCCATTGTATGTCCTCTGAAAACATGATCTCCATTATGTTGCATCTTATATTTGATGACTATTTTTTACTTCTTTTGATACTGTTCTTCATTATTGTGAATAAAACTGTAATATCTTTGTATGAAAATTATTTTTTACATTTCTTCTTATTTCCTTCATGCAGATTTCTGAAGAATAATTACTTGATTGAAAGCTCTCCTGGCTTTTGATACATACTGCTAAGTTCTTTGACAAAATGTGCCATTTTATACCCTTACCAGCAGTTCATAAATAAGGTTATCTCACTATAAATTTACCTATCCTTTCCTGCATAAGGCATTCTATTTTAAAACTTGAGAGTTGTGAACAGTGGTAGATGTCTATAGTCCCTGATGATCAGGGAGCTAAGGCAGAAGGATCACTTGAGCCCAGGAGTTTGAGGCCAGCCTGGTCAACATAGCAAGAATTGTCTTAAAAGAAAACAAAACTATTTATTTATTTGTTTGTTTGTTTGTTTGTTTTGGTTCCAGGGATTGAACCTGGGGGGCGTTTAACCACTAAGCCACATACAAAGCCCTTTATTTGTTTTATATTTTGAGACAGAGTCTCACTAAATTGCTTAGGGCCTTGCTAGGTTGATGAGACTGGCTTTGAACTTGTGATCCTCCTGCCTCAGTCTCCTAAACTGCTAGGATTAAAACACTCCAGCCAAAACAAAATTTTAAGTGTAAACTTAATATTTTAAATCTAAGGCTGGGGATATAGCTCAATGGTAGAGTACTTACCTAGCATGTGTGAAACACTGAGTTCAGTTCCCAGCACTGAAAAAGTATTAAAATATAAAATTAAAAATGCATTTTAAAAGCTTAGTCCCTATAGATTTGGTGTGCAGGGTAAAGGAAATGGTTGAGTGATGATTAAGTGGTGTGGTCTAGTCCAGTCTTTCAAAATTGTATTTTGTGAAGCTAGGACCCAGGTTGATAATTCTGTGAATCCCCAGTTTGGTTTTTCTTGGTCTATGCAGAAAGGGTGGGCTTCCACATCAATTGTCCCCTCGAGGCTCTGAGAGTGAACTTTTTTCCAAAGGAGGGAAGGAAATGGAAAATCTGAATGAAATGATGGAAAAGGGGAACAAAACCCCACCACCACCATATTTCTGACTGTAACATGAGCAGAGTCTTAAGGGCAGAGGTGTGGAAGGTTAGATAGGAGATCCAGAAGACAGCCTCAATTACTAAAAGCTCTGAGAGATTTGACTAGATGTGAGGAAAGAAACTTCTTCCTCCAGCTCCACATCCTGAAGTCTTCATGTGTATATTTTAGCAGTTAAAACTACACACTCAGGCCGGCTGCAGTGGCTCATACCTCTAATTCTGGCAGCTTGGGAGGCTGAGACAGGAGGATTGTGAGTTCAAAGTCATCCTTAGCAATGAGGAGCTAAGCCACTCAGTGAGACCTTGTCTCTAAATAAAACACAAAATAGGGCTGGGGATGTGGCTCAGTGGTCGAGTGCCTCTGAGTTCAATTCCCAGTACCAAACAAAAACAAACAAACAAACAACAACAACAACAAAAAAAAAAAACTACACACTCAGACTTAATCATAACCACCAATGGCAGCAATTATTAGCTAAATTCAACCAAATGAGAGTATCATTTTTTTGTAGATCAGAAATGGCTAAATCCCGGCTAACTTTGTGTGGCTCAAATTCAAACATAACCTAGGGAATTATTCTTAATCATTATAAGTCCATGGCAGTACTTTTTGATGAAGGCCTCTGTAGCAAGGTGGCCACTGCACCCAGACCTATGGGGGAAGCTGAGCCTGGGTCCCAGGGAGCTGAGAGAGGGATAGATGGTTGTTGTGTTTGTGACTGCATGGCCACCAGAGGGAGCTCTAGCATTGGCTCCTGTATGTCTCATGTTAGCCCCAGATTACAGTGAAAAACAATAAAAGGAATAAAACAGAGAGTGCTTAAAAAAAAAAAAAGTGAGTACTAATGCTTCTTGAGCACTCAGTACACAGTACTGAAGCTTAGGCGCACAATGATATCACTACAATTTTTATTTTTTTTTAAAGAGACTGAGAGAGAATTTCAATATTTATTTTTTAGTTATCGGCGGACACAACATCTTTATTTTGTATGTGGTGCTGAGTATCGAACCTGGGACGCACCCATGCCAGGCGAGCGCACTACCGCTTGAGCCACATCCCCAGCCCCCACAATTTTTATTGTTAACATTAATGAAGCTTCTAGGTGCTTGACAGATAATCTCTCATTTCATGCTTACTGCATTTGGATCAGCAATACATTCTTTCTATTTTTATACATTAGATCAAGGTTTATAGAAATTAAGCAATTTAACAAATAAGGGAAATAAATGAGATTTTTATCCCCCCTACCCTTTTCCTACTGGTAATGTAAAAGAAATCATTCTTGTTAAAAAAAAAAAAAAAAAAAAGGCTGGGGGTGTAGCTCAGTGGTAGAGTGCATGCTTAGCATATGTTAGGCACTGGGTTCAATCACCAGCACCAAAAATATTTAAAAGTTTAAAAAAAATTTAAAGGCATTTCATTTGGTATAAATGATTCCTCAATATCTTTAATGTATGAGGAAAAACAAAAACAGAAAGGGAAAAGGAGAGAAGAGAAAAGCTACTCAATTTTGCATACTCACTTCCAAGGCAATACCTGGTCCTGACTCTCCCCAGCACAGCCAAGTTCAAAGTCAACCTGGGCAATTTAGACACACATGGGTTGATACTAAAGGACAGAGAGGCACTGAATAGGGGACCCATGAAGAGGCTATTGTAGAATCCTAAGCAGGAGATGGCTCAGGTCATGGTAATGGTGTGGAGGGGACATGTAGTCCAATTCTGGGTATATTTTGAAGACTTATCGGACTTTGATGAGCAACTGGAAAGATAAAGTTCCCATCAACTTAGATGAGGAAGCTGAAGTGAAGCAATAGAGTTCCTAGATTGATCTTAAGACATAAAAGTAAGAGTCTTTAGCACAGAGAGATAAAATTTAAAGCTAAGAGAGGAGTGTAGATAGGGTAGAAAACTAAGGATTAGAGCCTGGAACACCTGGGATTAAAGGTCTGGAACCAGGAAAGGGAAGTGAGAAAGAGCAACTAGTTAAGTAAGAAGGAAACCAAGAGGAGGTGGATTCTGGAAGGTAGGAGAAGAAAATAGAAGATAGTCATCAATTATAACAAATGATGCATAAGTCAAGTAAGAAGAGGATGAATAATTGAGTGTTGGGTGTAGCAACATGGAGAAATTAATCTTGACAGGAGCAAATTTAGTAGATTGGAAATTTTTTTTCTCTATGATTTGACAGCAAGACTCTGCCATGGTATTCTCAATGCCTGACACAGAGTAGAGGCACAACTAATATTTCTTGGATAAGGGCTGGGGTTGTGGCTCAGTGGTAGAGTACTCACCTAGCATGGTGAGGCCCTGGGTTTGATCCTCAGCACCACATAAAAAAATAAATTAATAAAAAAAATTCTTGGATGAATTAAAAAATGCATTTCAACATGATACTGGCTATAATTGAAAACTGAATCTTTTAACTTTTTTTCTTCTGGTGATAGGGATTGAACCCAGAGTTTTGTACACTCCAGACAAGTTCTCTACCACTCTGCCACACACCTATCCCTTGGAGTTTTAAATAGGAGAGTTATACCTGTTAAGAAATTTATGAAACTATATATCTGTTTTCTTTTTAAAATCTCCATCTTATTTATTTATTTATTTTGAGGTACCGGGGATTGAACACAGGGTTACTCGACCACTGAGATACATCCCCAGCCCTTTTTATTTAATTTGAGGTAGCGTTTCACTAAATTGCCCAGGCTGGCTTTAAACTTGGCAATCCTCCTGCCTCAGCCTCCTGCGTTGCTATGATTTACACGCCAGCACCACCATGCTTGGCAAAATTCTTCATCTTAAAATAGATTAATGAGAATTCATGAAATACCACTGTACTAGTTTGGATCTTCCAAGAAGCAGAATCCAAGATGGGATGAGACACAGAAGAAATTCACTGTGGGAATATTTATGAAGGCTAAAGAGGAGGGAGTCAGGTTGTAAGGAGAGCTTCCCACAGCGATGCAGACCTGATGTCTGCGAAGAGGAAGGGAAGGAAAGAGGTTGGGTTGGAAGCGTCTGAAGTTGCCACACAGTTCCAAGAAATCCTTGGTGGGGAGTTCTCCAGTAAAAGTTACCAGCGATGCCATAGTTTGGGTCTGGAGTGTCCCTCACAGGCCCAGGTGTTAAAGGCATGGCCCCCAGCTTGGTGCTGTTGGGTAGGGTGAAACTTTTAAGAAGTGGAGCATCATGGGAGCTCTTCTGGTCGCTGGGGATGTGGCCTGGAGGGGAATTTCAGGACGTCAGCCCCTTCCTCTTGGTCTCTCTTTTGCCTCCCAGCCCTGAGGTGAATGTCTGCTCTGAGTCACACCCCCTGCAGGATGTACTGCCTGCCACAGGCCCGCAAGCCAAAGAGCCAACCTCACATGGACTCAAGCCTTTAAAATTATGAACCCAAAGAAGCCTCCCTCTTTAGGCATTTTGTTACAGTTACTGGAAGCTAACCCATCTGAAAAAGGAGTCCTGCATCTTGCTTGATTCGTGTGGCATTAGTACCCCCTCCTTGCCCAGTCAGGCTGAGAGGAAGTGTGGCCTCCAGGTAGATCCAGGGGCCTGCACTGGGGCCATCAGCCATGCTCCTCAAAGCAGGGCTATGAGTGGCACACTGTTATGGCTGCCACAGTCAACCTGTTGCATCACATGGATCTACTTCTCCATGCAGGTTTAGGGAGCAGCTATTCCTCTTCTCCTGAAGGAAAACTTACTAGAGGAAGGTGAGTGGGACACACCCCAGTGCTGTAGCTGCTGTTAGTTTCAGGTATACAACTGGTGTGCATGCTCTTCTTCCTCCCTCTACTCTCACCTTGGCAGCTCTTAGTGGGTTGCCTGTGGTATGACCCTGGGTTCTGGCAGCCATGATGTTTTGAGACTACCAGTTGCTACCTACATGCATACACAGTCACAGTAGGGCAAGGAAGAAGAAGAGATGCCCAAATAGATCCAGCTGTATCCTGGGCACAAATTCCTGGCACCCTGGCAATAGCTGCAGCTTCTAATGCAGTGTCTCCTGACAAGTGTTGTATCTCCTTTGGGGACCAGAACTTCCAACTCTGAAGAGCTCAGAGTTGCAGGGATGAGAACCACAAATCCCCCAGTAGGTCACTGGAGTGATGTTGTTGGGTCCTCCTTCCACCCTTTGGTTCTCAGATCCACACATTCTTTCTAAGCAGGACATAGCACTGGGGGAGACATCTCTGAGTTAATGCATCTGTCTTATCCTGGAGAATGGCACTCCCTATTTGCATAGTGTTGCTTCTCACCTGAGTCTCTAGCTGTCTTGAGGCTATTCTGTTGCATCTGGCTGCCTCTGGATGGTGTTACATAATATGGCCAGTGGACCTCATGGTCATGGGCCTACTTCTGCACCTCCTTTGTTGCAATTGGGTGCCCTGGCCAGGTGCTATATTGTAAGGATTCCATGCCTATGGATGAGGCATCATATAAGATCCCAGATAGCAGTGCTGCCTGAGGCACTTTGAGCAGAAACACAAACACAGGCAGTGTTCTCCAAAGGTCCATGTGTTAAAGAGTTGGCCCCAAGGTAGTGCTATGGGCCTCTAAAAGTTAGGGCCTACTAGGAGCTTGGTCCTTAGGTCTTAGTGGTATGTCCCTGAGGAAGATTGTAGAGCCCAGGCCTATCCTTTCTCTCTCTGATTTTCTGGCTCATGATGTGAGAAGTTTGCTCCAACATATGCTCCCTGCCATTGCCATCTGAAACCCTCACTGAAGACCTAAACCAATGGGGCTGCCCAAACTTGAACTGAAACTACCAGAACATTAGCTAAATAAAACTTTTCTCCTTTATGTATGTGTGTGTATCTATGCAGGGGCATGGTACTATTGAGCTACATCCCCACCCTTTTTGATTTTTATTTCAAGACAGGGTCTCACTAAGTTATCTTGCCAATGCTGGCTACATTTGCCATCCTCCTGCTTCAGCCTCCCAAATTGCTGGGATTACAGCATTGGGCAAACTTTTCTCTCTTTACAAGTTAATTGCCTCAAGTATTTTGTCATAGTAATGTGAAGCTGACTAACACAAAGATAAACCACTGCCTTCTAGGATGGAAGGTACCCAATGTAGTACATTTGCCCAAAAGTCATCAGTTGTCTGTCTGCAAGAATCATACATATTGAGGCTCCTCAATAGTCCCTTTTGCCAACAATTGTACATTCAAAATCAACAGTAGTTAAATCAACCTTGAAAAGTGAGCATTCATACTGTTGGGAACAAACATAGTCTCCATATCTGCTACCATGACCATTTGGTTCTTGTGCCTTTTGTATTAGGTGGGAAGTGGCTGATGATGAAGATTACTTTCAACTAGATAAGTAATTTTGTCTACCTGCTCAACCAGTACCTATTTCATGGGAGATGCTTTCTGGTGGTTAATGTGTAACACAAAAATTTTCATCCTTGTCCATTCCCATGGACATCCACATGTCTGTTTTCCTGCTTTATGACTTGGTGGATCTAACAGAACCCAGTTCTTCCTGAGCAGTTCTGAAGGGGTGGTTACTTGGCACACCATGGTCAAGCATTGTATCAAAAATCCAGTAAAATGTGAGAAAGGGGCTGGCATAACTCCAGGAATTGATTTAGTGCCTACTACCCTTCGTCCTTGAAATGACTGGGTATTTCCCTTTCCCTGGTTTGCAGTAAATAACCAAAGGTCTTTTTGAGGACTGCCTACAAAAATTATTGCAGTATGTGTTGCAGGGTTCTTTCTAGGGATCTGGCCACCTTTCCAGTCAATGGGTTCCAGATTTGAAAATTGGTTCCAAGAATGGGAACTTTGAAAGGACTGTGGCTATTTTTTGGAGTGCCTCCCTCCCTCAGCCTCCTACTCTTTCACTCTTGTCTTCCTTTGGCATAGATATTGTGGGCCCTTCTTAATTACCCATTACTTTTGTCCCTAGGGACACCATGCTCTATGAATTATC
The DNA here is from genome assembly GCF_021218885.2 of Marmota monax. NCBI lineage: Eukaryota > Metazoa > Chordata > Mammalia > Rodentia > Sciuridae > Marmota > Marmota monax. The sequence goes on from NW_026695212.1 coordinate 1,819,270, forward strand.
TCACGCCCCCTTGGCTGCTGCTAGTCATTATGGTAATTGTGGCCTCCTGGCTCCTGACACTTAAGTGCCACCGCCTGGTCTCTATTACTCTGGGGCGTCATAATGCCCACAGATATTAATGAGCCCAGGCCTGTCACTACCATTTGTACAGGTCATCAGCCCTGACCAGCAAAGGAGAGTTACCTCCAAACTTCTCAGTGATGCTGACGCCCCTCCTCAGTCCTGAAGGCCTTCCTAAATGGCTTGTCTTCTGGGTCTTTGCTGATCCATTTCCTCCATTTCTTTTTTCTTTCCTGTGCCATTTTCCAGGGCAACCCAAGCACTTCCACTTTGCTCAGCACTGTCAATTATTTCTCCAGGCTTCTAAGAGACGCTTTGGCAGAATGTTTGATTTGTCTTCTGGGATCCTTATCACGGTGCTTCCCACCAAAAGAGCCCCCTAGTGATGAATTGTTTTGCTAGATTATATTCTGGCCTCTTTGACCAGGTACCTTCAAATATGACCTCAAGATTGCTCCCTGTTTCCTGCTGGTATACGTGAGTAAGCTCTAACAGATCCTTTGATGTATAATCTCTTTTCTCCCTATCAGGCCCACCATGTCCCCAATCTTGATATTCTTGGTTTTGACCTTACTTAATGGCTTGGTGGCCAGTAAGGGAGTTGGGGGCAGCTCCCTGTTGCTTTTGTAGGGGAAAGATCTCTGTCGTGTCTACAGTATGGTGAAACTGTCAGTTCTCACTGTAAAACAGCAAGCTGCCTCGGCAAGCTTGGTGGGTTCAGGGGCTCTGCCAAGCCATTAGCCTGAGGCGCATCCATTTGGATATCCCCATCCCATATTTTAGTCCCAGATTTCTCCAACCAAGACCCTGACTGTAGCACGATAGATTTCCCAACTGGATATTTAAACATCTCTGGGTCTCTGTGACTTTATTAGATCCTTCGTCTGCTGCTCACTGTGTCACTTCTTCCACTAGAACAGATAAGAACCCCTTTGTAAGTCACCAAATAGGTTCTCTGCACCTAACACAGTCCCCATTGCTTGTTATCTCTCAGCAGGGCATCAGTACAACACAGCATTAACCAGCCAACTCCGCTCTCTTTGCAGGTATTGTTTCCCCGTATCTCCCAAATGGCTGCCATCTAATTCACCTCCACTTGGACTTTTTCCCAGGTCACCACTGGTGAAGGCTTTAATAATTGTGCCACCACCTTCTACCAGGGACTGTCCTTGCCCCACATACCACTCAGGCTAGCATCCACCTAGCCTGCTGGGCAATAAAAGAGCCAGTCCCCAGACCCTCATCTTAACTCCTGTTTTCTTGGACCACTGCTGACACTTCTTGGGTTAGTTTACATTCTTGAGAAGCAGAAGCCAAGATGGAGACCTGCATGAAATGTACTGAGGGAACACTTGGAAAGGATAAAGGAGAAGGAGTCAGAATAGGCAGGGAGAAACTTCAGACCCAGTGCAGGTCTGACATCTGTGAAGGAGAGGGGCAGGGGAGGACGTTCAGGAAGGGGAGCCTCGGGGTTGAGTTACAGCAAGGATGTGGGAATCCTTGACCCAAAGTTGCTCATTAATGGAGTCCTGCTTTTAAGTTTAATTTGGTTTGTATGATACTGGAGCTCCAACCCAGGCCCTCACGTATTCTAGGCACACACTCTACCATGGAGCTACATTCCCAGCCCAGGAGTCCTACATTCTGTAAGAAGGGCCTATGTTGTGACTATGCACTCTTTATTCTGTCATTGGCTGGAAGTGGCCTATAGGAAGGTGGTCTCCAAGGTGTGGAGGAGGATGCGGAAGGTCTGCCTGGGGCCATCAATTATGCTCTCACAGCAGGAGGGCTAAGTAATGCAATTTCATAGCCACAACCTCCCACCAGGTCCCCGAAAGCTTACTTTACTATTTGTGTATCTTGTGAGTCATAGAGTAAGGAGGCTACAACTAGCTTCAGAGATGATCTCATCTGATGTCTTCATTTCAAAGATGAAGAAAAAGGGCTGGGGTCCTGGCTCAGGGGTAGAGTGCTCACCTGGCACCTGTGAGGCCCTGGGTTCAAACCTCAGCACCACATAAAAATAAATAAATAAAATAAAGATATTGTGTCCATGTACAACTAAAAAAAAAAGATGAAGAAAAAGAGACTCGAAATTTAAAACAAAGCTTTCCTTTTATACAGGCATTTCAGGTTGTACCTTTTTACTTGAGTGTGAAGATATGCCACTCATCAAGGCACATTTGGCATTTCTGGCCCAGGATTAGATGCCAGAAGTCCCTTTCCCCACCCCATGCATTGTGAGAAACCAAACTACTCTTCTCCTACCCCATTTCTAGAAGGTCCTTAGAGGGCATAAAATCCCAAGTAGTAATGTTGATCAGCTCACTGATGTCAGAGTCAGGGTTAGTGTCTGTCCAGATATACGACATATTTCCATAACATCGAGGGCCATTCTACATAATTCTGTGACAGTTCACATGCCTTCTTGGCACCTCTACTGTTGTTCTTCCATCCTTTCTTCATACCCCACCCCCACCCCAGTCTTCTAAATAAACAACTGCTTTCTTCATCTAGTTGTTTAGGAACAAACCTGAGAACCCTCCTATATTCTCCCCCACCCCCTTATTCCCCACATCCAGTCCATGAGTGAACCCAGTTGCTGTCTCCCAAACATAACCAACATCTGTCTGCTTCTCTTCATGCCTACTGCTGCCACATTCCTTTCTCACTTGTACCACTACCACAGCCTCCTATATGTAAGTTTTCCTCCACTTTTACAGAAAGCAGCCAGAGAATATTTTAAATGTAAATCAGATTACATTACATATCTATTCCCCTTAAAATAAAATGCATATTCTTTACAAGGCCCTTCATGATTACATTAGTCTACTTTGTTATTATACCAAAATACCTGAGGCTGGGTACATCACAAAGGAAAAAAACGTTGGGATTGAGGGTGTAGCTCAGTGATAGAACATGTGCTTAGCACATGCCAGGCGCTGATTCAATTCCCAGCATTGTTTAAAAAGAGAGAGAGAGAGAGAGTTTTTTTGTTTTTGTTTTTGTTTTTTAGCTCACAATAATAATGTTCAAGGATATTGAGTCAGCATTGGCCCGGCTTTGATAAGGACCTCATTGGCAGGAGTGCATATGAGAGGGAAAGATGACTAACTCAGGGTCCCATGAGAACTACCTAAATCTCATCCAAGGGTAGCACTCCTGGATGATCTAACTAACTCCCACTAGGCTGTACCTTGTAAAGGTCCTACCACCTCTCAATGTCACCACACCAGGGACCAACCTTTCAACACAGGAACCTTGGGCAACAAACCACATGCAAACCATAGAGGTGATCTAGACCTTGCCTCCCCATTGATTTTGGTTCATACCACTGCTCCACTAAGTCACTAGATACCAGCCGGGCTGACTCTTGCCCTGTCCCTTAAATATACCAAGTTCAGCCCTGAGGTCCTATGCCTTTTACTCTGCCTAGAATATTCTCTCCAGATTCTCTGAACTGGCTCCTTGATTGAGATCTCAGTTCAAATGTCACCTTCTCAATGACACCTTCCCTGATCTCCAAACTACAGCAATTCCCACTCTACCACCATCCTCTAACATATTTCCCTGTTTTATTTTCTTCCTGTCCGTTACCATCATCTGACATTATTTTGTTTATTTCTTATCTTTGCCATCTAGAACGTAAGTTTCATTAGAGAAGGAGCCATGTCTGTCTTGTCTGTGGTATATCCCTAGCACCTCTCCGAGCCTGGCACAGGGTGGGTTCTAAAAAATATATGTTGAATGAATAACACCATTCATATTCATGGTCTGTATATCCAGTGTCATTGCAGATTCTGATCATCGACACAGATATTTGGCTTTCAGTATACAGCATCCAGAATGCTGGGGTTTCTTGTCTAATACATTATCAATTTTTAGTAATGATCTCACTTCTCAACTGGTTGACAATATTTGCTATTTGACAATGAAGCAAGTGTAATTTCAAAAGAGAGTTTTTATAAATGAATCACAAAAGGAATCTTGTTCTCTGTTTACTGTTATCCTAACGTTTTTGGATTGGGACTGATTCCACTTTGGTTTTCCCCTAAATTCAGTAAACTCCTCCTCTCTTGCTCACATGTGTAAAAGCTGTCACCTCTGACATAGAACAAACATGTTCTTTGAAAAGATTATTTGGTTATATCTGAATACCTTTTGCATATAGTAATAACAACCTCAAACTAAACTCTGCAAACAGAAGTAGTATAAGGTAAATGAGAACTATCCTGGAGGCCAGAAACAAAAGGCGAATCCATGAATAGAAGAAGAATGTCTTGCTTTGGAGATGGGGACATAGTTTCGTGGTATATTGCATGCTTAGCATGCTTGAGGTCCTGGGTTCAGTCTTCAGCACTATCTATCCCCCTTGCTTCAACTTGGAGAGTATGTTAGGAAAGCATCGGGGGATGTCTTTTTGTACCAATTATTGATACCCAAAGGCTGAAGTGTCTTGCTAATGAAACTTGCACTGGTCAACTTTTCTTTTTACTATAAAAAAAAATACTTGAGATATGTACTTTATATAGAAAAGAGGTTTTAGTTAGCTCACAATTTTGGAGACTGAGATTCAAGCAACATAATACACATAATATGTGTCCTTTGGCCACATCGCATCATGGCAATACATGTATATCTCTGTCTGTCTGACCTCTCTCCTTTTTCTTATAAAGCCATGAGAATCCAATCATGGGGGCTCCACCATAATGACCTAATCTAATTTAATCACTTCCCAAAGGTCCCACCTCTAAATTCTACAGTTGAATTAAGTTTCTTCCTTCTTAACACAATTAGCATATGACTTGGGAGATTAAACTCCTGCATGAGTTCCAGGGGACAAACAATATTCGAATTCTATCCAGAATAAGAGAGGAGGAAAGCTTTTCTAAGAATGCTTGCCATCCTAGACATTTCTGCTTCTTTCTCTCCCCCTCCAAAGAATGTGAACAATCTTATTTTACATTTTTGTATTTTATTATTTAATCCATTTGCATGGTACTGTTGCAAAGCATTTGAAAAACACATTCCAAAGCAGAACCCATTGGAAGCAAGGCCAGTGGCCTCACAATTCAGTGGCCAGCAATGCCCTGCACTTGGTGGACACTCAGTATATCAGACATCACCACCCAGGGGGCCTGAAAGGGTCCTGAAAGGAGTCAGACCCCCATTTCCCAACGGGTGGGCATGAGGCTCATGGTAAAATGGCCAAGCACATAGGTAAAAAAGTGGGGATAGTAATGAATAAGATAGTAATGAATAAATCCTTAATTGGCAATGTTGCCAGCTCTAAAACACATGTAGACATTCAGGGAAGTTCTCAGGGAAAGACCACAGGCTGTCACTGTGAGAAGTCCACAAGCAGACAAACTTTGAGATGGCGGGCAGGCTCACTGCAGATAAAGATGTCACTTACTTTTCTGTCCATACACCTGGCATCTATAAAATGGAAGTTATTATGCCTGCCCATCCCTATCTCGCCTGACGGGTAGGGTTTCCAAACTCCTGAAACTCTATGATGGTGTTTTTGAGTTGCCAGGTGGGGACCAAGGGCAAAAAGCAGTTGTTCAAGTGATTAGATCCAGATTAAATACAGCTTTGTAGGCGGCGAGGCCGAGGCCTTGAATGCTGTCCTTTGGCAGACCCGCACACGCTGCAGTCAGTGAGGGCAGGGATAATTGATTCTCTTGCTAGTGGCTGAAGGAGCAAGGGAGCAGCTGGGGTTTGCAACTGTTGTGGCAGATTGATTTCAAAAAAGGCCTAGATAAAGGGAACCTGTTGCGGGAGCTGAGCTGAGGGACGAAGCATGGGTGACCTCAGCAATTCCCCATGGGTGTAACCTGGGTGACACTGTGCCTGAACCTAAGACAGTGAGCGTCACACCCAGGTTCTTAGTCCTGCCTTTATCAGTCTCAGCTACTCTCTTGCCTGGGTATGTGCAGACACAAAGAAATGAAAGGAAGCCACTCTTAGCGGGCACAAGCCAGCCCTCCTCTCTGTAGAGCCACAGCGGCTGGCAGAACTCACCACCCCAATTCCTCTTCTTCCAACACTACATCCCCCTGCCTCCTCACTTTAAGAGTGGCCAGATTACTGAGTTCCAACCAATGAAATGCAGGGAGGCTCTGTAGGGGGACTCTCATGCCTGGCTCCAAGTCTCTTCCGCCCAGCCATCACTCTCTCCTCACCACTGGCTGAGTGCAGACAATTTTGGGGAGCTAAAGGATGATGGGGCCATGGGATAAAAGGAGCTGGGCCCCTAAATGAACTCACCAACATCAGGCTGTATCACAAAGACTAGAATTTGAGGCTCCCCTACATTTAACAAGTCCTGAATAATACACTTCTGAAAGAACAATTGCCAGAACCACTGTTCCCTAAAAGAGTCTCAGTCTGTTTTCTGTTGCTATAACAGAATATCAGAGACTGGGTAATTTATAAAGGAAAGAAGCCTATTTAGTTCCTGGTTCGAGAAGCTAAAAGGCCAAGATTGAGCGGCCACATCCTGCATGGGCTTTGCGCTGTGCCATAGCTGGGTGGAAGAGCAGAAGGACTAGTGGGCACATGTGGAAAAGGGAAAAGGGAACCTAACCGCTCCTCCAGAAAGGCATGCATCCATTCATGAGGGCTCCACCACCATGATCCAAACACCTCCCACCAGATCCCCTAGGCCAGCACTGCTACAGTGAGGAATTAAGGTTTTGATGCATGAACTGTTGCGGGACACCCTCAAACCATGGTAGTCTCCCCGAGGCTCCTGGATGCTTCTGCTGACATGGGGGGGATGGTCCCCTATTCCCCATCCCCTGTCCCATGGGAGGCCAGAGCTGCTGCTTCAAAGGCTCTCATGCTGCACGCCTCTGGACCTCCCGGGTGCCTGGCTTCCTGCGCATGCGCTATGAAGAGTCTGCCTTACACCAGGCAGAGCCAAGGCGCTGCTCCTGCCCTGCCAGGGGCTGGATCCTGGAGGACTCTGCTGTCTCTCTCTCTCTCTCTCTCTCTCTCTCTCTCTCTCTCCCCCTTCTCTTCTCTTCTCTCTCTCTCTCTGTCAGATATAAAATACATATTTACATAAAATTTGCCATTTTAACCATTTACTTGTTTTTCTTTTCCATTTCAACAGAGGGCCCCAGGTCTGGGTGAGGATCATTCATCCCCATTGGAGTAGAGATGGGCCCCTGTTCCTCACAGCCCATAACACACCACGTGGTGGCCCGTACCTTCTCCCCCTTCCCTGTCTCCAGAACAGTCTCTGAGCCACCAGGGCAGGAGCTACAGACAGGTGCTTCCCATCTGTTTAGGGAAGTTTTCTATTGAAAACTCCAAAAAGTACCCTGTTTTCAGTCACCCACCAGCTCCAGCCTAAGGTGAAGTGAGTTCATTTGTAACTGTCATTCTCCCCCTGAAGGAGCCAGGTGGTTTAGGGAGTCTCAGTGGGGTAGGAGAGGAGTGGGTGAGGACCAAGCTTTGCATCAGAAGAGTTTTGATTGGGACAGGGTTGTACCCAGACATACAAATGTGTGTGTCACGACAGCTCCTCTACCATCTCTCACCCTTGGTGTCCTCTTCTGGAAAAGCCATCTTTCATGTTGCTATGGAAGCCTCCAGAGCTCCTGTGGGGAGCTCTCTTTGCACAAGGTAGAGCCAGACTCCCCCCTCTAACAGACACAGCCTGGCTGGCGCAGGGCAGGCTGGATTTCAGCCCGGGCTTGGCCTTCAGCCCACTGCTTTGTGCAGTGTGCAGACTGCACTCCTGCAGCTCTGGCCCCTGCCCACCTGACCATACAAGTCTCCTCCCAACATTGCCATGAGTTATTGCTCGTGCCTCCCTCCTCCGTCTCATCATTGTCACCTCAGGGTTTATAGGCACAGACTTGGAGATCTTAGGGCAATCGAAGTGATTTTATTTACCCTGTGCCCAATGAAATTCCTTGGGCTGATGTAATACATCTATCTTCTCTTTTTGGAAAAGTTGTCCATGGACCTTTATTTTATATATATATATTTATTTATTTGCAGTGCTGAGAATCAAACCCAGTGCCTCACGCATGCAAGGCAAGTGCTCTACCACTGAGCTACAACCTCAGCCCTGGAACTTTATTTTATATATTTATTCATTTATTTGTGGTGCTGAGAATCAAACCCAGTGCCTCACACATGCTAGGCAAGCACTCTGCCTCTGAGCTACAACCCCAGCCCAGAACACAACTATCTTAAATATCATCATCCCTTTGAGGGACATTTGCATTTCTAGGTCAAACAATATTTAAACAGAAATATTTAGGAATAATCTGCCCAATCAAATTATAGGTTCTTCCTAGAATACCTTTGACTTTCTTCTCCTCACCCCCTTAGGCTGTGAATGTCTGTGGCTCACTCTAACTTTGGACTTGGCCAGCTCAGATTTGATCTTGGCTCTCTTTTGCTTTGGCCTGCAAAGTGCACATGACTAGGAGAGTAGATTTCTGGACATAATTTTTTTTTTTTTTGAAACCTGAACCCCAAATGAGAATGTGTCCTTGTAAATGGCTGATTTAATTAAAAAGTGAATGAGGCTGAGTGCACACATTTTTTTTTTCTCTCGGAATGCTTATTTTAGTGCCGTCCTAAAACTGATATTTAGTGGCTGATGGATGAGGAGGACAGATGTTTTATCTTGGCCTTCTCTCTTTTATATATCTCATCTGGGCATAATAATAATATCAAGGGAAAAACAAGGCTGAACTCAACACCATCACTTGACCTCATTTCTGATTTATGAATTCTCCCTGGGACCGTGCAATTTGAGGAGAAGGCGGTTTCTGAAATGTGTTTTGAATTTTAACATCTTTTTATACTGGCCTCTTTCTTTGTCAAGCCACCATGTGTGCAGCTGGCTCAACTTGCTGGCTAGAAAATTGAAACATACTTCTATCGGGCTGCTAGAAATAAAGGGGAAAATTGTCTTTCTGAGAGCCACTTAGCTGCCTGCACCCCACCCCCCGCCACCCCACCATGGTATATGAACAACCCCACAAGAATTGAAGCTGCTTTTGAATTGATGTCAGTCATGTTTCCCACAGGGTTCTAACATGGCACTGAACAAGTGAGGGTCTGTCATTCCAGGAGGCTCATCCACAGACACATCACAGTGTCCTCTGCCCCAGTGGTGGAACCTGAGACACTTCTTAACCTCTGGGGTTTCGAGGGATCTGGCAAGCCAGATGCCAGGTTCAAAACCATCTAGAAAACCTCACTCAAGGTGATGTGCTTTAAACTCTGCCTGCTCCTTAGAAGCCAACCTATCAAAAGGGGTACAAGGAATTGGCAGTGACTTCATCTGGAAGCATTGTCCAGAAACATGTAAATATTTGTAACTGAGGAGACTTCCTGACTCCAGATTAGGCCAGTGTGCGCTCTGTGGAGGCAAAGCTTACCTGTGGGACACTCTGAGGGGAGACCAAGTTTTACTGAATTGATAAGAGAATTATAAATTTCAGCCTCAGAGGGCTGGGGTTGTGGCTTCGTGGTAGAGCGCTGGCCTAGCACGTGCAAGGCCCTGGGTTCGATCCTCAGCACCACATAAAAATAAATAAATAAAGGTATTGTGTCCAAATACAACTAAAAAATAAATATTAAAGAAAAAATTGGGGGCTGGGGTTATGGTTCAGCGGTAGTGCACTTGCCTGGCATGCATGAGGCACTGAGTTCAAGTCTCAGCACCACATATAAATAAATAAAATACATAAATAAAGGTCAATCAACAAATATTTTAAAAAAGGGGAAAAAAAGGAAAAAATTTCAGCAACAGAAATAACCCATCACCTGAAGGGTTTGTAGGAATGGAGAAGCAGGGTGGCATGTACCTGAAAGTCAGCCTTCTAAATTTAACCCAAGGTGGAAGTGGCCCTGGGGCATGTCCCTTAGGAGTGACCGTTGTCTCTGAGCCTGTCCTGCTCTGTGCTTTATAATCACATGCTGCAGTCACTGGACCCTGAAGTCCCTGGACAAAGCAGGGAGTCTTTCAAGTCTTCAAAATGTAGGCTTCAGAAGCCACCTGGCAACAGGAAATGAGAACACTCCCGTCAAACCCATGCCAGCCAACGCCACCATAAAATCTGGATGTCACCTGGCAACAGAGGAGAAAGTACATCTGCGCGTCATGCCTGGAGATCCATTGGGCTGGGTTTAGGCTTCAGCATAAAGAAGCTTCCTGATCATTCAGCACTCTCCTCTTTACTTTCTCTTCTTTGAGACACCTGTGTTTTTTGGCTGCCATGAGAGGGGGAAAAGCCAAGCGCTTGGCAGCTTCCTCTGATCTGGCACTAACAGCTTCACACCAGTCATTTCCAGCAATTATCTGCCTGTCATAGAGGTTCAGTGAGGAGATCCGTGACACTTCTCTTTGTGCTGTTCCCATGTGCACATCTAAGTAGAGAGATGAATTTACTCATATGGTCCCTTCTTCCCCCCAGTCCCCAAGTGCCCATCTGTAAATGGTTGCATATACAACTAGTTGGAGCAAGCAGTGATTTTTTTTCCCCTTCTTTTTATGGTACTGGAGATTGAACCCAGGGCCGCACACATATTAAGCAAGTGCTCTACCACTGAGCCACACCCCCAGCCCAAACAGCGATTGAGATTCTGCAGGTGCTAGAATCACTCAAGTCTTTCTGAAAACTAGAGGGTACAGGTCTTCTGGCAAGGTCAGAATTCACAAGTGGTCATGTTTATAAGCTTCCCCTTTACTTTGGATTAGGCCCAGTTCTCCGGTTAATTTCTCCCTGAAACTTTCCTTCATGATTGGAGTTTATAAGTGTAGATTTGTGTGTTATTATTTTGTCTTCCTCTTATTAGACTGTGTTATAGGCTGATTTGCGTCCTCTCCCCCAAAAAATTCATATGTTTAAGCCCTAACCTCCAAAGTGATATTTGAAGATGGAACATTTGGGAGGTAATTAGAGTTAGATAATGTCATGGGAGTGGGATTAGAGCCCTTATAATAAGGGACATTAGGGCTAAGAGTGTAGCTCAGGGGCAGAGCATGTGCCTAGCATGCATGAGGCCCTGAATTCAATGCCCAGAACTAAAAAGAGACACCAGATATGTGCTTTCTCATGCTCCCACCCCCCAACCTGTCCCACCTGTGTTTGTCTCTCTCTCTCTCTCTCTCTCTCTCTCTCTCTCTCTCTCTGCCACGTGAGGGCAAAGTGTTGCCTTTTCCAAGTCAGGGGAGAACCCTCATCAAAACCCAACCAGGCTGGTGCCTTGATCTTGAACTTTCAGCCTGCAGAGGTGTGAGAAAAATGGATTTCTGTTGTTTGGGTCACCCAGTGTGTATGTGTATGGCAGTTCAAGCTAATACAGTCTATAATCTTTATGAAAGCAGGAATCACATCTGTTATGTGCATCACTGAATCCCAGCACCAGCACAGAGCCTGACATATAGTAGCTTCTAATAAATATTTATTTAACACATGCATGAATGTTGAATGAAGCTTGAAACAAACCCTATAGAGTAAGTCTAGCAGCTTTACTTAATAGATGAGAAAACAGGTTAAATTTCTAACTTGTCTATGAAGATTGCTTGCTTTTTGTTTGTTTTACACACATGAAGACAGACTGAATTTGTCAGTGAATTCCAGACTACTAGTTGAGCATCTGTTTTGTTGAATTAGGGAATTCAAAGATGAATAAAATGTAACTCTACCTTTAAAAATGTTTCATCTCTGGGCTGGGGTTGTGGGTCCGTGGTAGAGCACTTGCTTCGCATGTGTGAGGCACTGGGTTCAATTCTCAGCATTACATATAAACAAATGAATAAAATGAAGGTCCATCAACAACAACAAAAAAAGCTTTCATCTAAACAGCAGTTAAACTGTTAAGATGACAATAGTAACTATTTATTATGTTCTTGCTTACTTATATAAAACTTCGTTTGCTGTTCCCCAAAATCCAATGGGATAGATCCTATTGTCCCTACTTAACAGATGCAGAAAGGCAAACTCAGAGGTAATATTGCCAAATTATATTAAACTTGTACTATGTGCCAAACTGTTTATAATTCATTTAATCGTGAGGAAAATCCTAGGGAACTATCCATTGCCAAGCTCGCTCAGGTGACTGTCAGTGAGCCCTCAGGGCCTCACTAGGTATTGGTTAGAGCCAGTTTCTTGCTTTCACAACATGGCATCTTGCTTTCCCAGGTCAAGGGTTGAGAATCAGATCAGATCAAAGTTGAAGTCTTTCTAACCAGGTGCAGTGTCCCATGCCTGTAATCCAGGTGGCTGGGGAGTCTGAGGTGGGAGGATCCGGAGTTTAAAGCCAGCCTCAGCAACTTAAAGACTCTGTCTCTAGATAAAAGGTGAAAAAAAAAAGGGGGGGGAGGGGGGGCGCTGGGGATGTGGTTCAGTGGTTGAAACCCCCTAGATTCTATCCCGTATACCAAAAAAAAAAAAAAAAAAAAAAAGTTAAGTCTTTGTAACCTAATCTCAGAAGTGACCCATCTCATTATTGCCATTTTCTTTTCTTTTGTGGGGATACCAGAGATTGAACTCAGGGTCACTCAACCACTGAGTCACATCCCCAGACCCATTTTGTATTTTACTTAGAGACGGGGTCTCACTGAGTTACTTAGCACCTTGCTATTGCTGAGGCTAGCTTTGAACTTGAGATCCTCCTGTCTCAGCCTCCAGAGCCGCTGGGATTACAGACATGCGCCACTGTGCCCGGCATTATTATTGCAATTTTCTACTCATTAGAAACAAGTCATTTGGTTCAGCCTACACTCAAGGCCAGGAGTGTGTGAGTTGGGAGGCAGGAATCACAGGTCACCCTAGAGGCTACCTGCCACAGCAAACTTACTTGAATAACTCAAAATCAGTGTAATTGCAATATTAATAGTACAGAGAAGCCATGCATGGGGTGAATGCCTGTAATCCCAGCTACTCAGGAGACTGAGACAGGAAGATCTCAAGTTTGAGGCCCATGTGGGCAATTTAGCTAGATCCTGCCTCAAAGTAAAATTTTTAAAAAGGTTTTGGGGATGGAGATATAGCTTAATGGTAGAGTATTTGAACCCTGGATAAAACCCTGGGTTCAAATCCCCAGTAATGAAAAAAAAATTTTTTTAAATAGTACAAAAAAATCTATGATCCTCAATAGATAACAAAAAAGTTTTTAATGAAGTTTAATATCCATTGATTATTTTTTAAAACTTTAAAATTTAATATCCATTGACAATAAAAACCAGAAATGTAAGACATTGTTCTTATTCTGATAAATAAGAACATGAATGGCCCCACATTACTTCTCCAGTTCCACACCTTTACCATATAACTTTTCAGTATCCTTCTTCATGGGCAAGGTTATTCTTAACTCTAGACTTGGCCTTTTGAGTTGCTTTTGGCATTGGGATATTAGTAGATTTGAGGCAAGCAGAGTTTAGAAATGGGCTTGCCTATTGGGTTTGCTCTTTCATGCTGCCATTTACCATGAGAACAACCTGCCCAAGGCAGCCCACTGTCCCCAGGTGGAGGATGAAAAACAAACAGAACACATCTACCCCCAGTCAGGGTGTCCATCAAGCTCAGGAGAGAATAGAGCCCCTCACTGACCTGCAGATGCCCCCATAAGCCCAGGTAAAACCAGCAAAATGACTGGGCTGAGCCTAGCCCAGATCCCTTGATTGCCACATAGGTGCAAGAAATAAATACCTGTTGCTATATGCCACTGGGCTTTGTGGTTCTTTTTTTATCAAACAAAAACTTACGAATAAACGTAGTCTACAAAAATACCTTTGGCAAATATCAGCTTAATGGTGAAACCTGAAAAGCTTCCCTCTGAGAATGGAAACTTGCTAAGTCTGGCTGCTATCCCCTCTTCTATTTAACTTTGTATAGACACCCTAATGAATACAATAAAAGATAGAAGGATGAGAATAAAGAAATAGCCATAATTTGCAGATGACATGTCTGTGTGCATAGAAAATCCTTAATAATCTTCAGGGCAATTATACTATAATTAATATATAAATTTATATAGATAACTAGATTCAAAGTCAATATAAAAATATCAAGTGTATTTTTGTATGTGAGCAACAAAAAAGTATAAAATGAACTTTTAAAAATGTAATACCTATAATGGCACCGAAAGGAATCAAGCCAGGCTTGGTGGCATGCACCTACAATCCCAACAACCTAGGAAACTGAGGCAGGAGGATTGCAAGTTCAAGGCCAACCTCAGCAACTAATTGAGGTCACAGTAGAATGAATGAAATGAGGACAGTAGAATAAATTGGACATAATTTTCCTGTGTTCATATATGAATGCAAGAACAGTGTAACTCCAGTATTACTGATCCAGTGGATCAGTGTACAAACACAAAAATGGGAAGTTATACTCCATGTCTGTATGATATGTCAAAATACATTCTACTGTCATGTGTAACTAAAAAAAAAAATTAAAAACAAAACAAAATTGATATTAAAGGTTTGAAAATGGTTTCCTTTGGGGAAAGGGAAGACATAGTAATTGAGAAAGGATATGAATGATTTGATTCTGGCCACTTTTTTGTTTGTTTGTTTTTAATCTAGGCAGCTACACAGGTGTATTCATTTTGTGATGATTCATGAGCTATATGCCTAAAATTAACCACTTTTTTTTTTTTGGTGGAGGAGCTAGAGAATGAACCCAGGACCTTGCAAATGAAGGACAGTGTGGCATTCTACCACTAAGCTGTGCCTTAAGTCATGCACTTTTATATAAGTTATACTTCAACTAAAAGTCTACAGTTTTACTGGGCATGGTGGTTATTATCCCAGTGACTTGGGAAGCTGAATTAGGAGGATCACAAGTTCAAGGCCAGCCTCAGAAATTTAGTAAGGCCCTAAGCAACTTAGCGAGACCCTGCCTCAAAATAAATAAATAAAGGACTGGGGGATGTGGCTCAGTGGTAAAGTGTCCCCTGGTTTCAATCCCCAGTACCAAAACAACAACAACAACAAAAAACTCTTCAGTTTTGAGTTGGTGGCACTATGTGCCAGGGAATACCAAAATCTGGTTCACTGAAGATCGCACACCTCAACCAGTCATGATGGTAAGAGGGGTGAGAAAATCTTGTATTATAGACAAGTACTTTTTAATTGGGTGCTGTTGGCATTTTGGGAAGATAGAACCTCCACGTGCAGACTGCCCCTCAATATCCCTGGCTCCCAAAGCACTACATGCACTAGATCCCTTTCCTCACATTTCCTAGTGCCTTTGTTGAAAACAATCCCTTTAGACTAATCAAGACCATAAACATAGCTGGGGCAATATCATGGAAGCCACAAATCTGCTACAGAGTAAGAGAAGGTGGAATGGCTCTGGAGAGAAAAACCAAAAAAGGCCAAGTGGACCTAGGAAAGATTGGCACCAAAAAAAAAAAAAGAGCAACCAATCATTCCTTTTATCTGTGTTCACTGCCTTTCATTAGTTAGGAGAAATTCAATCTTCTAAATAATGTAGTATGTTTAATTAGTGAAAATACTGATTTTAATCACTCTGATTGTGAGAACTGAGTAGATAGGAAATCATTGGTGAGCTGGGCGCACTTTGGCACATGTATGTAATCCCAGCAACTTGGCAGGCTGAGGCAGGAGGATTGCAAGTTCAAAACCAGCCTCAGCAACTTGGCAAGTCCCTAGGTAACTTAGTGAGATCCTCTGTCAAAATAAAAAATAGGGCTGGGGATGTGACCCAGGGTTAAGCACCCGTTGATTCAATCCCTGGTTAAAAATAAAAAATAAAAATTGATGAGCTGATAAGCTTTTCCTTTTTTGCAAGTTATTCTGTTGTCTTAAATGTCCTTATACTTGCTTCTGCCCACACAAAGAGGGAGCTCATAGGACATTTCTTTTGTTAAAACACAAAAAACTCCTGGCAACTAATGTAAATGGTAAACAACGGGGCCCACAGTTTAGAAGATGGTAGCCCATTAACATAGTGGTCTAAGATGTAAACATTGCTTTCTCTTGGTACGAGGGATTGAATCCAGGGACACTCCACCACTGAGGTATATCACCAGCCCTATTTTATTACTGAGGTATATCACCTGCCCTTTTATATTTTCCATTTTGAGATAGATTCTTGCTAAATTGCTGAGGCTGGGCTCGAACTTGCAATCTTCCTGCCTCACCCTCCTAAATCATTGGGATTATAGGTGTGCACCATCATGCCAAATTTAGAAATGATCTTGATGATGACGTGTAGAAATGTGGAAGATCATCTATGATATTATGCAAAGTAAAGGACAGAATGCACAGAGGCATGTATACTATAAGTAACTATGAAAAGTATAAGTGCATCTAAGGACTGAAAGGTGTTTCGCAAAAAAAAAATAGTTGCCTGGGTGGTGGTTTTTCTTTTCTCTAATTGATAGCTAAAATTATTGCATGATCTTTCCTTGGATGATAAACCAAAAATGAAGTGAAAGGCTTTCTTCCCTTTGAGAAATCCAGCTTCCCCCAGAATTGTAGTATAAATTATTAATCTCTACTCTGATGAGGTTTTTTAAAAGAAACTAGCTCATCCCATAAGAGTTACAATGTCAGGAATTCTAGCTTCTATTTCTAGCCCTGTTGACAGACTAATGATGGACCTCAAGTATGTGCTTTAAGCTTTTCTCCTCTTTGAAGCTGGGAGGAATCCCACTTGCTGCTGCCATTTAGCCCCATAACGTGGTAAAGGCACATACTGTCCATAATGTTTGTGGGAATTTCAGGTGATCGTTTCTTTGAGAAATCAGTGTTGTTTGTATAGGAGGAAAAAGAGTAGGAGTGTTGTTATATTGCTATAAATTGAGTTCCTTCAACTGACCTTCCTTATTGAGTGCCTACTGTGTGCAAGGAATGATGTTTACAGTTATGAGTATATGCAAATATGTTCAAATCATGAGTTTTGCCTTTAAGGATCTTACAATCAGATAATGATAAAATATCTCAATTTTACCAGCCAGGTGTGGTGGTGCACACCTGTAATCCATGTGGCTTGAGAGGCTAAGACAGGAGGATTGCTAGTTCCAAACTAGCCTCAGCAATAGAGAGGAGCTAAGCAATTCAGTGAGCCCCTGTGTCTAAATAAAATACAAAATAGGGTTGGGGATGTGGCTCAAGTGGTCGAGTGCCCCTGAGTTCAATCCCCAGTACAAAAAAAAAAAATCTAAATTTTTCCAATAGGCTAAGGCACTAAGTCATGTGCCTCTGTCAGCCCCCTCCGGTCAATACATCTTATAAATTAATGCCTTTTTAAAAACAATTTTTTATTTGTTCTTTTTAGATATACATGACGGTATTTTGACATATTATACATACATGGAGTATAACTTCCCATTCTTGTGGTTGTGCGTGATGTGGAGTTACACTGGTTGTGTTAAGTGCGATTAATTCTACTCTTTCCCATTCCCTGCTTCCCTTCATTCCCCTTTGTCTAATCCAATAAACTTCTATTCTCCCCCTTCCCACCCTCCCTTGTAAAATAAAGCCTTTTTTGGGAGGAGGGGTATTGGAGATTGAACTCAGGGGTCCTGGACCACTGAGCCACATCCCCAGCCTTATATTGTATTTTATTTAGAGACAGGGTCTCACTGAGTTGCTTTGCACCTTGATTTTGCTGAGGCTGGCTTTGAACTCTTGATCCTCCTGCCTCAGCCTCCTGAGCCACTGGGATGACAGGTGTGCACCACCACGCCCAGCTAAATACTGCTTTTTGATGAGGGACAAATTGAGCTTACCATCCAAAAACCATGTTGGAAAGTTTGTACCTCTATTCAGCCTCCCAAGAGTTTCTACTTAGGCTGGCTTTGTCAGTTAATCTTAATCATTAGCATAGAAATCACATTTAGGTTATATGTGTTTTAATTTCTTTTTTGTGAGGGAAGAAAATACTAACAATAGCCAAATATTTTTCCCCCTAGTACTGGAGATCGAGCCACAGGCCTCACTCATGCTGGGCAAGCACTCTACTACTTAGCTGCATTCCCCAACTCTTTTTAAAATTTCATTTTTAATTTTTTTTAGTTGTAGTTGGACAAAATACCCTTTTTATGTAGTGCTCACCCATGCTAGAGGAGCTCTCTATGGCTGAGCCACAATCCCAGCCCTAAATTTCATTTTTGAGATAGGGTCTTCCTAAGTTGCAAAGGCTGATCTTGAACTTGTGATCCTCCTGCCTCGGCCTCCCAAGATAGCTGGGATTACATGTGTGTGCCACCATGTCAACTGCCAAATGTTTTTAATAAACAATCTTTTCTCTTTTTTAATATATATGTATGTTCTAGGTAGACACAATATCTTTTATTTTTATGTGGGGCTGAGGATTGAACCCAGTGCCTCACACATGCGAGGCGAGTACTCTCCCTCTGAGCCACAATCCCAGCCCCACAATCTTTTTTTTTTTTAATGTTATAACTTTGTGTTGTCTAATATTAAAATATTTCTTTGTCTTTTTCCAGAATCTATAAGAGATTATAGAGGATTGTCTATGCTGAAAACAGGGAACAAAACTAAGTTTTGTGTTCTGGATTTAAAGCCCATAAAGTCATAGACTCTCAAGTTTAGAAAGAACTTTCAAGGATGTTTCTAGCTCAGTTTTTTTTTTTTTTTTTTTTGCTGTGGAGTATAACCCATCTGTTGATTGTGAAATTAATGGACTGAGTTATGACAAGAATTTTTTAATAAAACAAAACAATAAAATTGCACATGGTAAAAAATGTAAGGGTCATTTATCAAAACCTTCATTTTAATTGTCATGTCCATTTCCTAGGGCTGCCATAACAAGGTGCCACAAACAGGGTGATTCAAAAAACTTATTCCCTCACAGTTCTAGAGGCTAAAAGCCCCAAACTAAGTGTTAGCGGTCCTTTATAATAAAAAGGCCAGCCCTGGGCCGGGGTTGTGGCTCAGTGGTAGGGCACTTGCCTAGCATGCATGAGGCACTGGGTTCGATCCCCAGCATCACATAAAAATAAATAAAATAAAGATATTGCGTCCATTCAAAAAAAAAACTTTTAAAAAAGGCCAGACTTTTCTATTATTATTATTTTTTATTTTGATATAGGGTCTTGCTACATTTCCCAGGCTGGCTTCCAATTTGCGATGATCCTCTTGCCTCAGCCTCCAGAGTCACCAGGATAATAGGTGGGCACCATTGTGCCAAGCTGGAAATGAGGATTAAAAAAAAAAAAAGTTATAGGCAAAATTTAAGTGTTGGGTATAATAAAGACCTCATTGCCAAAGTCCAGAGAAGGTGTATAGTGTCTCTCCCTGTTTCCTTCTTGTTTTTTCTCATCTGAAAGTCTTTAAAAGAAATCAAGGGCTGGGGTTGTGGCTCAGCGATTGAGTGCTCACCTAGTATGTGAGGGACCCTGGGTTCCATCCTCGGCACCACCTATAAATAAAGCTATAAAAAAAAAATCAAGACATTTTTAATTGTAAAGCACAGGAAGCTAGGTCAAAGACCTATAGACCTGGGTAGCCTATAAAATCATGACACCTTGCCTTTGAGGTATCTCAACATGTGGCCACCACCCCGCCCAGTTCTCTGAAATTTGCCAAGTTTTCCTCCTCTACTCACCTTGCTGCTAGCACCAGCCTGCTCATGGGAGTGAAAAAGTTTCCCCACAAAAGGTTAATTAGATTTTTATTTCTTTAGAAATTTTCTTTTTTTTTTTAAAGAGAAAGAGAGGGAATTTTTTAATATTTATTTTTTAGTTTTCGGCGGACACAACATCTTTGTTTGCATGTGGTGCTGAGGATCGAACCCGGGCCGCACGCATGCCAGGCGAGCGCACTACCGCTTGAGCCACATCCCCAGCCCCCTAGAAATTTTCTAAATAAATTATTGTGCCTATTTGTGCATGGTCAAGCTGTACTATTTTCATCATAGAAGATAATTTAGAACCCAAAAGACTCTTTGGCTAACTGCATCTTTTCCTATCTCTAAGACATTCAGAGAGGAAACAAAGTCCTGTCAATCCCAACCCATTAATCTGCAGAGGTTCTTAGAGGTGGGACTTTGGGGACCAAGAAAGAGATGTATCTTACAATGGAAAGAAAGATGTGGAGTTATCAGAAGTTTCATTCTGAAGCCACCTCCCTCTTGATACCCACACCTTTGAGCTGGCTTGAGAATCGATACCATTAATGTGTCTCTCCAAGAGAGGAATCTCAGACCTGAAGTCTCACATGGGAAGGTTGAAAGTATAGAAGGAGCTTCAAAATACCACTCATTTTGGTTTTGGGGCTTTTGCTTTTTGTTTTTGGTGCTGGGGATTTGAGCCCAGGGTCTTGCTAACCATGTACTTGACTGCTGAGCTACACACGTGTAGCCCCTAGCCCCAGACACCGCTAGCCTTGAAGCATTTGATCAATCCTTGTTCATAGCAGCATATATCCTCAGATTCAAAGCACATATCTCAAAATAGCCCTTTACATTTTGTTTACTTGCAAAACAAGAAGTTCTTTTCCCTGGAGAGATGTCCTATACCCCACTTCAATCCCCCTTTGTACACAAGGCAATGGCAGGAACAAATCTAAAAGAATTAAATCTTTGTCCCAAGGTAGGAACAAAAGGATCTCTATCTTTTGATAGAGATCAAAAGGATCTTCTGTCTATCTTTTGACAGAGTTATTTGCCCTTGCTTTATTTGGGTTCTTGTTGAAATTAAAAACAAAACAAACAAAAAAAACCCTCTTTTATTATTCACTGTTAATAGGGTGAAAAGCTCAAGTGTTCTGTATCGTGTACAAGAAATTAGATGTGTATTTTATACTAAGATTTTACCCAGAGGTTCAGAAAGCTGAGGCAGGAGAATTGCCAGTTCAAAGCCAGCTTCCGTAACTTAGCAAGGCCCTAAGGAACTTCGTAAGATCCTGTCTCAAAATGAATTTTTTTTTTATATTTTTAATTTTTTATTGTGGGTTGTTCAAAACATTACAAATTTCTTGACATATCATATTCCACACTTTGATTCAAGTGGGTTATGAACTCCCACCTTCACCCCATACACAGATTGCAGAATCACATCAGTTACACATCCATTGATTTACATATTGCCATACTAGTGTCTGTTGTGCTCCGCTGCCTTTCCCATCCTCCCCCCTCCCCCCTCCCCACCTCTCCCCTCCCCTCCCCTCCTCTCTCTCTACCCCCTCCACTGTATAACCCTGAGGGTCTCCTTCCATTACCATGCAATTTCCCTTCTCTCTCCCTTTCCCTCCCACCTCTCATCCCTGTTAAATGTTAATCTTCTTCTCCTGCTCTTCGTCCCTACTCTGATCTTAGTTACTCTCCTTATATCAAAGAAGACATTTGGCATTTGTTTTTTAGGGATTGGCTAGCTTCACTTAGCATAATCTGCTCTAATGCCATCCATTTCCCTGTAAATTCTATGATTTTGTCATTTTTTAATGCAGAGTAATACTCCATTGTGTATAAATGCCACATTTTTTTTTATCCATTCGTCTATTGAAGGGCATCTAGGTTGGTTCCACAGTCTTGCTATTGTGAACTGTGCTGCTATGAACATCGATGTAGCAGTGTCCCTGTAGCATGCTCTTTTTAGGTCTTTAGGGAATAGACCAAGAAGGGGAATAGCTGGGTCAAATGGTGGCTCCATTCCCAGCTTTCCAAGAAATCTCCATACTGCTTTCCAAATTGGCTGCACCAATCTGCAGTCCCACCAGCAATGAACAAGTGTACCCTTTTCCCCACATCCTCACCAGCACTTGTTGTTGTTTGACTTCATAATGGCTGCCAATCTTACTGGAGTGAGATGGTATCTTAGGGTGGTTTTGATTTGCATTTCTCTGACAGCTAGAGATGGTGAGCATTTTTTCATGTACTTGTTGATTGACTGTATGTCCTCCTCTGAGAAGTGTCTGTTCAGGTCCTTGGCCCATTTGTTGATTGGGTTGTTTGTTCTCTTATTGTCTAATTTTTTGAGTTCTTTGTATACTCTGGATATTAGGGCTCTATCTGAAGTGTGAGGAGTAAAGATTTGTTCCCAGGGTGTAGGCTCCCTATTTACCTCTCTTATTGTTTCTTTTGCTGAGAAAAAACTTTTTAGTTTGAGTAAGTCCCATTTGTTGATTCTAGTTATTAACTTTTGTGCTATGGGTGTCCTATTGAGGAATTTGGAGCCCGACCCCACCGACTGTAGATCGTAGCCAACTTTTTCTTCTATCAGACGGCGCGTCTCTGATTTGATATCAAGCTCCTTGATCCATTTTGAATTCACTTTTGTGCATGGCGAGAGAAAGGGATTCAGTTTCATTTTGTTGCATATGGATTTCCAGTTTTCCCAGCACCATCTGTTGAAGATGCTATCCTTCCTCCATTGCATGCTTTTAGCCCCTTTATCAAATATAAGATAGTTGTAGTTTTGTGGATTGGTTTCTGTGTCCTCTATTCTGTACCATTGGTCCACCCGCCTGTTTTGGTACCAGTACCATGCTGTTTTTGTTACTATTGCTCTGTAGTATTGTTTGAAGTCTGGTATCGCTATACCGCCTGATTCACACTTCCTGCTTAGCATTGTTTTTGCTATTCTGGGTCTTTTATTTTTCCATATGAATTTCATGATTGCTTTCTCTATTTCTACAAGAAATGCCGTTGGGATTTTGATTGGCATTGCATTAAACCTATAGAGAACTTTTGGTAATATCGCCATTTTGATGATGTTAGTTCTGCCTATCCATGAACAGGCTATATTTTTCCATCTTCTAAGATCTTCTTCTATTTCTCTCTTTAGGGTTCTGTAGTTTTCATTGTATAAGTCTTTCACCTCTTTTGTTAGGTTGATTCCCAAGTATTTTATTTTTTTTTGAAGATATTTTGAATGGAGTGGTTGTCCTCACTTCCATTTCAGAGGATTTGTTGCTGATATACAGGAATGCCTTTGATTTATGCATGTTGATTTTATATCCTGCCACTTTGCTGAATTCATTTATTAGCTCTAATAGTTTCTTTGTAGAGCCTTTTGGGTCTGCTAGGTATAGAATCATATCATCTGCAAATAGTGATAATTTAAGTTCTTCTTTTCCTATTTTTATGCCTTTAATTTCTTTCGTCTGTCTAATTGCTCTGGCCAGTGTTTTGAGAACTATGTTGAACAGAAGTGGAGAGAGAGGGCATCCCTGTCTTGTTCCAGATTTTAGAGGGAATGCCTTCAGTTTTTCTCCATTCAGAATGATGGTAGCCTGAGGCTTAGCATAGATTGCTTTTACAATATTGAGGTATGTTCCTGTTATCCCTAGTTTTTCTAGAGTTTTGAACATAAAGGGATGCTGTACTTTGTCGAATGCTTTTTCCGCATCTATCGAGATGATCATATGGTTCTTATTTTTAAGTCTATTGATGTGGTGAATAACATTTATTGATTTCCGTATATTGAACCAGCCTTGCATCCCAGGGATGAATCCTACTTGATCATGGTGTACAATTTTTTTGATATGTTTTTGTATCCGATTCGCCAGAATTTTATTGAGGATTTTTGCATCTAGGTTCATTAGAGATATTGGTCTGTAGTTTTCTTTCTTTGAAGTGTCTTTGTCTGGTTTAGGTATCAGGGTGATTTTGGCCTCATAGAATGAATTTGGAAGTTCTCCCTCCTTTTCTATTTCCTGAAGTAGCTTGAAAAGTATTGGTATTAGTTCTTCTTTAAAGGCTTTGTAAAATTCTGCTGTATACCCATCCGGTCCTGGGCTTTTCTTAGTTGGTAGTCTTTTTATGGTTTCTTCTATTTCCTCAATTGATATTGGTCTGTTTAGGTTTTCTATATCCTCCTGACTCAATCTGGGCAGATCATATGACTTAAGAAATTTATCTATGCCTTCACTATCTTCTAATTTATTGGAGTATAAGGATTCAAAATAGTTTTTGATTATCTTCTGTATTTCTGAAGTGTCTGTTGTGATATTGCCTTTTTCATCCCGTATGCTAGTAATTTGAGTTCTCTCTCTTCTTCTCTTCGCTAGCATCGCTAAGGGTCTGTCGATTTTGTTTATTTTTTCAAAAAACCAACTTTTAGTTTTGTCAATTTTTTCAATTGTTTCTTTTGTTTCGATTTCATTAATTTCAGCTCTGATTTTAATTATTTCTTGCCTTCTACTTCTTTTGCTGTTGTTTTGCTCTTCTTTTTCAAGGATTTTGAGATGAAGTATGAGATCATTTATTTGTTGGTTTTTTCTTTTTTTAAGGAATGAACTCCAAGCAATGAATTTTCCTCTTAGAACTGCTTTCAATGTGTCCCATAGATTCAGATATGTTGTGTCTGTGTTTTCATTTATCTCTAAGAATTTTTTAATTTCCTCCTTGATGTCTTCTATAACCCATTGATCATTCAGTAACCTATTCATTCTCCAAGTGATGTATGCTTTTTCCTTCCTTCTTTTATCGTTGATTTTCAGTTTCATTCCATTATGATCAGATAAGATGCATGGTATTATCTCTACTCCTTTATATTGTCTAAGAGTTGCCCTGTGACATAATATATGATCTATTTTTGAGAAGGATCCATGTGCTGCTGAGAAAAAAGTGTAACTGCTTGATGTTGGGTGGTATACTCTATATATGTCAATTAGGTCTAGGTTATTAATAGTGTTATTGAGTTCTATAGTTTCCTTATTCAACTTTTGTTTGGAAGATCTGTCCAGTGGCAAGAGAGGTGTGTTGAAGTCTCCCATGATTATGGTATGGTGGTCTATTAGACTCTTGAACTTGAGAAGAGTTTGTTTGACGAACATAGCTGCACCATTGTTTGGGGCATAAATATTTATGATTGTTATGTCTTGTTGGTGTATGGTTCCCTTAAGCAGTATGTAGTGTCCCTCTTTATCTCTTTTGATTAACTTCGGCTTGAAATCTATTTTATTTGATATGAGTATGGACACGCCTGCTTGTTTCCGAAGTCCATATGAGTGATATGATTTTTCCCAACCTTTCACCTTCATCAAATGCGTCTCCTGTAGGCAGCATATTGTTGGGTCTTGTTTTGTGATCCATTCTACTAGCCTGTGTCTCTTAATTGGTGAGTTTAAACCATTAACATTTAGGGTTATTATTGAGATATGGGTTGTTCTTCCAGCCATATTTGTTTATTTCTGTTACTAAACATGGTTTGTTTTCCTCTTTGATTATTTTCCCCCCCTTTACTGTCCTACCTCCCACTGTTGGTTTTCATTGTTATTTTCCATTTCCTCTTCCTGTAATGCTTTGGCGAGGATGTTTTGAAGAGATGGTTTTCTAGCTGCGAATTCTTTAAACTTTTGTTTATCGTGGAAGGTTTTAATTTCATCTTCCATCCTGAAGCTTAATTTCGCTGGATACACAATTCTTGGTTGGAATCCATTTTCTTTCAGTGTTTGAAATATGTTATTCCAGGATCTTCTAGCTTTCAGAGTCTGTGTTGAAAGATCAGCTGTTATCCTGATTGGCTTACCCCTAAATGTAATCTGCTTCCTTTCTCTTGTAGCTTTTAAAATTCTCTCCTTATTCTGTATGTTGGGCGTCTTCATTATAATGTGTCTAGGTGTGGATCTCTTATGATTTTGCACATTCGGCGTCCTGTAGGCTTCTAGGATTTGGGATTCTGTCTCATTCTTCAAGTCTGGGAAGTTTTCTCGTATTATTTCATTGAATAGACTGCTCATTCCTTTGGTTTGGAGCTCTGTACCTTCCTGTATCCCAATGACTCTTAAGTTTGGTCTCTTAATGTTATCCCATATTTCTTGGATGTTCTGCTCATGGTTTCTTAACAGTCTTGCTGAGCTGTCTATGTTCTTTTCCAGTTGAAATACTTTGTCTTCATTGTCTGATGTTCTATCTTCTAAGTGTTCTACTCTGCTGGTAGTATTCTCCATTGAGTTTTTAAGTTGGTTTATTGCTTCCTGCATTTCTAGGATTTCTGTTTGTTTGTTTTTTATAACCTCTATCTCCCTGTATAGTTGATCCTTTGCTTCCTGGATTTGTTTGCGTAATTCATTGTCGAAGTGATCTTTCATTGTCTGATTTTGCTGTTTAATGTCTTCCTTGATACTCCAGATCATCTGAAGCATGTATATCCTGAATTCTTTATCTGGCATTCCATCTGCTGCAGCTGTTACCTCTTCTAAAGTTGCGTTGACCTGCATTGCTTGTGGTCCTTTCTTTCCTTGTCTTTTCATACTGCTTGCGTATCTTTCCTGCAGGCGCGGGCGGCGGCTCTGCTCTCTCCTTATTCCAATTGGGGTGTCGTGGCTACCACGCCGGCAGGTCACTGGGCCTGTTCTGGGCACTGGCGGCGGCTCTGTTCTGCCCCTACTCCAATTGGGGTGATGAGTGTACCACGCCGGCAGGCCACCGGGCCTGATCCGCCGGTCGGTTGCAGGTTTGCCTACCCTGCAGGCGCGGGCAGCGGCTCTACTCTGCCCCTTCTCCAAATGGGGTGACGTGTCTGTCGTATCGGCAGGCCACTGGGCCTGTCCCGCTGGTCGGTCGCAGATCTGCCCACCTTTCGGGCACGGGTGGAGGCTCTGCTCTTCCCCTACTCCAATCGAGGTGTCGTGACTACCCTGCCTGCAGGACGCTGGGCCTGTTCCTGGCACGGGCTGCGACTCTGCTCTGCCCCTACTCCAATTAGGGTGGTGTGTGTACCACACCGGCAGGCTCCTGGGCCTGATCCGCCGGTCTGTTGCAGGTCTGCCTACCTTGGAGGCGCGGGCGGCGGATCTGCCCTGCCCCTCGTACCACGCCTGCGGACCCCTGGGCCTGATCTGCAGGTTGGTCACAGGTCTGCTCACCCTGCGGGCACGGGTGGTGGTTCCGCTCTGCCCCCACTCCAATTGGGGTCACGTGGCCACCACACCGGCAGGGCCTGATCCGGGCGTGGGAGAAGGATCTGCTCTGCCCCTACTCCAGTTGGGGTGACGTGTGTACCACACTGGCAGGCCACTGGGCCTGACCCGCCAGGCTGTCACAGGTCTGTTTACCTTGCAAGCGCGAACAGCGGCTCTGCCCTGCCCCTCCTACCACGCCCATGTACCACTGGGTCGCGGGTCTGCCCACCTTGCGGGTGCGGGTGGCGGCTCCGCTCCGCCCCCTCTCCAATTGGGGTCACGCGGTCACCACGCTGGCGAGCCGCTGGGCCTGCTCCGGGCGCTGGTGGTGGCCCGGCTCCTCCCCTCTGGCTCGACGACTAATTGAGGAGACTCGGGTGTCTGTGCCTCACCCCCCCTACCAGGAGACCAACTGTTTATGTCGCCGCTGGTATTGATGAAGTTCTCTCCTCCGCCGCTTTCTGATGACATCAGATCTCTGCCATGTTGGTATCCTATGCGAATGGCAGCATTTCGTTCCCCTTGCCGGGCAACCAAAGCAACGGGTGAGTCCTGACCGGCCCTCAGCAGGACCCGGACCGAGAAGCAGTTTCCACGGGCTCCTAGCCCCGGGCCAGGGAAGTTCCGGGAGCCGGAACTCGGCCGCTCCGTGCTCGGTGTAAGCTCCTATAAGTGTAGGCTCCAAGAAGCAGTCCCCGCGGGCTCAGTTCCGGGAGCCGGAATTCGGCCGCTTAGTGCTTGGTGTATGCTCTGATAGGAGCAGGGTCCAAGAAGCAGCCTCCGCAGGCTCCGCAGCCCTGGGCCAGGGCGGTTCTGGGACGGTTCCTGGAGCCGGAACTCGGCCGCCCCGCGCTCGGTGTTCGCTCCGATAAGATCAGGTTCTAAGAAGCACCCAGGCACTGAACCCTAGCAATCTGTCTGCAAGCCGCAGGTGAATGGCAGCCTGAAATTACCTGTTCTATGGCTGAATGAGCTGCGGTCAGTCGAAAACAGGGATGGTGACGTCAGCTTTCCAACATGGTGGCTGCTGGCCTCCTCTGTGGTCTGACCGGTGTGGAGAACCGAGATGGACCGCTTCCTTCCCCCGTCTCGAACCCAGAATTCAGCCCTGAGTACGGTGCTTGCACGGCTGGCAGAAACTGCAGCGCTGTATCCCTGCGTCGCTATCTCCTCGTTTCCCAGCGCGCGCTGCAGACTCTAGCCGCGGGGTGATTTGCTGAATAAGCAGTGTTACCCTCCGTGCGACTAACCTCTCGCGTTTGAGTCCCCTAGCCGATCCTCGTGCGATGGAAATCCTTCCTCCAGGTTCCGGAGCACCCCACTATTGCTGGAAATTCCTAACAAGATATCCTTTAGCCGTCCTGACTTGTCATACTCCCACACAGTGAAGCAGCACACGGGGGCAATGCACTCCCCTCGCCGCCATCTTCCTTCTCTCCTCTCAAAATGAATTTTTAAAAAGTCGGGGGACTGGAGTTGTAGCTTAATGGTAGAGTACTTGCCTAGCATGTGTAAGGCCCTGGGTTTGATCCTCAGCACCACATATAAATAAATAAATAAATAAATAAATAAATAAATAATCCATTGACAACTAAAAAAAGAAAGAAAATTAAAAAGTCAGGGGTGGGGATGTGGCTCAGTGGTTAAGTGCCCCTGGGTTCAGTCCCTGGTTTAAAAAACAAAAACAAAAATCACCAAACACCAAACACCAAGATTTCAAGCAACCAGATGATTTTTGCTGGCCCCAGGCACACACTGCAACCTCTCTATCTTCCTTTATCTCTAGCAAATCCATTCTGCCAACTGTCACCATATTAACCTACAAGAAACCAGGGGGCCTGTCAGTAGAGTTGATTTGACTTTCTGTCACCCAATCACATCCACTTCCTGTTCTTTTAAATCTCACTGGCAGCGTCTTCTTTTACATGACATATGTGGTGAGTTTGGCTATGCTATCAATTTCTGATAAATTTGTGTTTTAATCTCTGACGGTCAGTGTTGCAGGCACTAATGTTATTTAAAAGTAGCCACACAGTTCTAACCCAGAAGTGGTTTTCCAGCTAAGATCATATATTCAGGCAGCTGATTACAGACACTGACCTTGAGCTAGGTTCCTGTGCGGTAATCCAAACCATCTGTACTCGACAACAATTAAAACCTTCAGATCTCTCAGGCATTTCCTTCCTCTGATTATAACTTATGGGTTGCAGCAAAACTCAGAGGAACAGTTAGATGGAGCAGGCTTTGGTGCCAGCTTGATTTCTGCGGGGCATTTCTAAACAGAGAAATCCCATTTATGTAACAGCTCTTTCTTCAGCTGAAATGCATGTCCTCAACTTCTAACAAACCTTGAACATTTCATTATTCTGATTCCCTCTTTTGTCCAGAGGGGAAAAAGTATCTTTCATTGATGGAGCCAGAGTCCGGCTTTTTACTTCTCCTGCCCAATTTCCGTACCCTCAGACATCTTGCTGCCATCTACTGCAGAGATCCACAAAAAAGGAAAAGAAAGTCAGTGTTCCATTTCTTTTGTCCCCCTCCCTATCTCCTTCCCCCTCCCACTTCCCTCCCTCCTCCTGCTCCTCCCACTCCTCCTTCTGCTGCTGTTGCTTCCTTGATGATTGAATCCAGCACATGCTAGGCGAGTGTTCAGTACCTTGGTGTTTCATTTCTTACTGTCATTCTCCCCTCCTTTATGACCTCACATCCTCACAACTATGACTCTCCTATGAATTCCAAAGGAAAGGCACAGAATGAATGCATCCAAGTATCTGTTTTAGTCTATTTTCTGTTGCTATAATAAAATATTCGAATTGCAGCAATTTGTGAAGAATAGAAATTTATTTGGCTCATGGTTCTAGAGACTGGGAAGTACAAGAGATGGGAGACCAGCATGTGCTTGGCATCTGGTGAGGTTCATCTTGTGTCTGGCGGAGGGCATCACAGGCAAGACAGAGCAAGCATGCTAGCTCAGGTCTCTCTTCCTCTACTTACAAAGCCACAAATGCAGGCCCTGCATCCAATACCATTAACATAAAAATTTTGGAATTTAGTTTCCAACACTGGACTGTTATGGCATACATTCAAACCATAGCAGGGTCCATGGGGGATAAAACTGTCACCCTTGGGAGTTGAAGCTGTAAGAGAAAGCCCTTAGAAACAACAAGTTTTTAATGGAAAGCATCAAAGCCTGAGCAAATTCCTGGGGGAGTCTGAACTTTGGTTGGCTGGAGCATGGCAAATCATACTATTCCTATGGCAGTATTATCCTCTAGGAATGCTCTGGAAAAGCATAGGATTATTTAAGCCAGGCTCTCCAGCAGGCTGGAGGCTGGTAACCTCAGCTTAGGGACACCAATGGGGATTTTTTGGGCCACTATGGAAAAATCCAGTACTGGCTGGGTATGCAGGGGTGCACATGTAATCCCAGCTACTTAGAAGGCTGAGGCAAGAGCATGGAAAGTTCAAGGCTAGTCTGTGCAACTTAGCGAGAACTTGTCTCAAAATAAAGCATTAAAAGGTCTGGGGATGAGGCTCAGTGGTAGAGCATCCCTGGATTCCATCCCTGGTACTACCACCAACAACAACAACAAAAGAGAGAGAGAGAGAGAGAGAGAGAGGGAGGGAGGGAGGGAGGGAAAGAAGAAGGAGGAGGAGGAGGAGGAGGAGGAGGAGGAGGAGGAGGAGGAGGAGGAGGAGGAGGAGGAGGAGGAGAAAGGGGAGAAAGAAGACCATAAAGAATGAAAGATAAAAGACCATAAAGAGTTCTTTCTCTGACTGGTACCAGGTTGGGGAGAGAACTTGGGGATATAGAGCTTTTTCTTAAGCACTAAGATTCAACAGAATGGCTCCTAATTCAGATGCCGAAAAGTGAAGAGGAGGTGGGGGGAGAGAAGTTTCCTTCCCCAGTGCTTCATCAGCACTCCTGCTCCATCTCACTAGACATGTCTTCAGCAATTGTCATGGTAGAGCAGTGGTGTCTGCAGAATCTTTCACATTCATTGTCTCACTTGATGCTCTTTAGACTTATTATCTAAGCATTTTCATTCTTTAAAAAAAATTAGGAAGTAAAAATCCCCTCTAAACTCACTCTTCAGAGAGAACTTATATCATGTCTGATTTATATTATGCATAGTATTATTGTCCTCATTTTACAGGTGAGAAAGCTAAGATTCAAGAAACGTAAAATACTTTACCCAAGGCCACATAGCTAGTCAGTCAAGTGTTCTATTTCCAAATTCAGAGGCTCTTTTAAGTTTATTTTCCATGTTCCACCCCCTCCCCTGCCATACACATTTTTTTTCTTGTAGAGTGGCAAAGATTTGTGTGTGTGTGTGGTTTTTACTTTTTTTTTTTCCTTGCTTTTTCCCTAAGGGGGAAATGGGCAATAGTTTGAGAACAACGTAGGGTGGCTGTTTTATCTACAAAATGTCATGCTACCTGGCCAGAGTATTCTCAAATGAAGGGGGCAATACATCATTTGATTTAAGAAATTGGTTTTGACAGTGGGTCACCATCCACAGAATTAATGAGACTGAGCCTGGTGGTGTCATGTCTCCCTCTTGTTTCATTTGCAGAGTAAAGGACAGATGCAGCTAGTACAACAGAGGGGATTTTGTTGGTATTTGCCAGGCTGATGAGCTCTCCCAGTTGTGGCTTCTATACTAGGACTCTAGGTCCTGGCTCTTGTTTGGGATTCCACCCACTTTTACCAAGTAACTGTTTGAAGAAAATGGAAACTGTAGCAATTTTATTTTTGTTCCAGTTAAAAATACTTCAACATAGACAATGATATCTCAACCCACTATTTTTTTTTCAAGATCATGATACTTAATGGTTTCATGGTATTAACTAAATGAATACCACCCCCGTAGCTTCATTTGTAGGTTTCTATACTTATCAAAATACAATTACTAAATTAATACATCAGGAAAGAGCAAGTTACTCCCAGTTTTGCTCTCATGGTTACTGAGAATAAAGAGAGGGAACAGAGGCATAAATATAATAGGAGAGTATTTTTTTTTTAAATGCTGAAGCTCAAACCCTATGGTAGGCAAGTGCTCTATCATAGAGCTACTTTCCCAGCCCAGTTATAGTATATATTTTTAATGTATACCTTTTAATTCCTAGAAATTTTTACATGACTTCTTTTTCATTTCTTATTTACAAAAGTTTGGTTTAACTCAAATTGTTAGAAAACATGAAGCAATAATAAGAAATCATCACACTGCTTTTTGAAATATAGTAAAACAAAGTATTCAACTAACACCAAGTGTGTTACACAGATAAAGAACAAAAGCAACTTGAGAACTTAAGTTGAAAGCCAGTTCTCTTTTTCACAATATAAATGCCAGAGTAATCAAATATTTAAAGATGGCATTCTACAATTAAAGACTAAATATAGCATTTCCATGTAAAGGCCTTCCCATATGCCAGTATTGCTTCAACAAACATAGCTTTAAAACAACTAAGTATGCTATTTAAAAATGATAGCTTCTCCCCCCCCACACACACACACACATAAAGATAAAGTGTTTAGGTCTTGAGTTGAGGCTGGGTGTATAGCTCAGTGGTAGAATGTTTGCCTACCAAAGCCCTGGGTTCAATCCCCAGTACCGTAAAGGAAAAAAAAATAAAATTGGGCTAGCCTTATAACAAAGCACTCTGTGATTATTTGATGAACATTAATATATTAGCTCAGTTCTTCCCTATGAGGGAAGATGAGGCCAAGATGGCACAAACACTATGTTTACTTTATAGACACAAGCCCACAAAACTAGGCTTCAAGAGTAAAGAGATACCATTTGTTTCATTGACAAGGAAGAAAAGTGGCTATCCACATACACCCAGATGATTTTAACTAGTTCTAGACATTTTAGACTATCCATTACATAGGAAATTCAGGGTTTTAAGGTTATCTTTCTAATTTGGGTACCACCTAAAATGGAGCAAAACTTGACATGAATTTTAATCTCATCTCTCAATGTTACTTTCCTTTGTAGTCTGTATGTTAACTACCAACTATCAACTACCAAATGCCAGCCAGTGGGCTGTTAGGGAGCCTGAGTTTCAGTATCAGTCCAGCAGTGAACACAGAGATATCACTTAACTTCTCAGATACTCAGTTTCCCATCTGTGAAGAAGCAGTAATTACAGACCCTTTAGGTGAAGCTAAGATAACTACATGAGAAAGTGCTGTGAGCATTTTTAAAAGCATGGCCCGAGACACATCAAGCTGTTATTATTATACTCTGTTATTTAATTTCTTCATGTAGACATGAAGCCATTAACTGAAATACCTCTCAATAACATGGTAAACTCTATCTTTAAGATTTCTAAAGGTCTTTGAAGATGAAAGGATGCTAAGAGGGTTCTTGATATGAGTTCTGGTCTTATGTGCACTAAATGGCCTGAGGGGGGTGTGATTGTGTTCTGATGGAGTTAATAAAAATTCAGAGCTTATGCTTGTTTTAAGAATTTTATTATAAATATTAACACTAGAAAGAAAAGTATAACAAACCCTTAATGCCCATAACTCAGGTTCAACTATTGTCAAGATTTTGCTACACTTTTTTTTTTTTAATTGGGTCTCACTATGTTGCCTAGGCTGGCCTTGAACTCCTGGCTCCAGCAATTCTGCCTTAGCCTCCCCAGTTCCTGTGACTACAGGCATGTGTCTCTGCATCCAGTACCATTCTTGTCTTATCCATTCCTTTTTCGTTTTGCTCCAACAAATCCCAGATTTTATGTTGTTTCAATACATAATTGAAGGTGTATTTCTTTTTTTATTCCCCCCGCCCACTTCTACTAGGGATTAAACTCTACCACCGTGCTACATCTCTAACCTAGTTTCCAAATAATGGTACAGTCATAACCTTGACCAGGAGGTACTTACTATTTTTGCTAGTGTGTTTTCAAGACTGAGGAATGCCTATATAATTTGCCAGATTCTACTGAATTATCCTTTCTGGGAGTTGAACCATTTTAAATAATCGAAATAATCATATGTGATAATATCTGTTTCCCTGCAAATCAGTAACAAAGTTGTCAATTTGATGGAAAAGAAATGGTACTTCTCAGTAATTTTAGTTTGTATTTTTCATTGTTTGTGAAGTTGAGCATCTTTTTGTAGGTTTAAAGGCTATTTTCATTTTCTGTTCTGTGAAATTACAGATCTTTTTTTGCTCATTCTTCTGTTGGGTTACTGCTTTTCTACTTGTTTGGAAATGCTTTATGGATCATGGATATTTGTTCTTTATGACAAAACTTTCCTGGTTTGTAAATTACCTTTCCCCCCATTAAAAAAAAATTTATAATTTATATAAATAGAATTTACCCTTTTTAAAGGTATAGTTCAACAAGTTCTGACAAACATACAATTGCATAAACTTCTATGATCACAATTGAGATTTATTTTCTTATTTTGAGTACGAGGGATTGAACCCAGGGCCTTGATCATGCTAGGTAAGAACTCTACCACTGATACAGACCCCCAGCACCACAGCCAACATTTAAAACAGTTCTTGTCATTTACCTTTGTTTTTTTTTTTCCCCTAGTGCTGAGGATTGAATTCTGGGCCTTGCATATGCTAGACAAGGGCTACATGCCCAGTCCCTTGTCATTTACCTTATGACTCTTTCTATTATGTTCTATTTTGCCATGATGTGCTTTTTTTCTCTTTTAAGCTATTACAACAATTATTTATGTAAACAGATTCTTTAAACAAATAGCTCATAATTCTCTTCAGAGTGTTAAATAGATTATATAGCCTAAATGTACAGTGTACCTGGGGACATAAGGACACATTGTTATAACTAATATAAATGTTTTTTTTTTTTTTTTACTAAAGCAATTTATAAACTTAAAATTTAAAAATTCCTGTAGTCAATCTGAATATGATTGCTCCTTTTTACTTGAAGGATTGTGGTAGGCTTAGGAAGCAAAAAGAAATGGGCAACTTCTAAAAGAGTTTAGTAGTTTTGCTATTTCCAATATACTCCTGAAAGGAATGAAGTATGCCACTCCAAAATATGCCACTTTGGTATGACAATTATTTTGAGTTGAAAGCAATTGAAGAACAGCACACTCAGGAAAAGCTCTAAAAATAAAAGAGCATAAATATCTCTTTTGTGGGGACTGGGGATGGAGCTTAGTTGTACAGCACTTGCTTAGCTCCTATAGTCTCTGGGGATTGGATTCCAGTCCCCAACCTGATTCCCACCCTCATCCCCCCAAAAATTTCCTCTTGTGAAGGAAATTTCCTTTGTAAATATGTTTCTTTCAGGAAAAAGAAAATGATGCCCCCACCCCATCCCCAATCCTGCCTTGTTAGCTGAGGAAATAACAAATGGGGGGAAAAGGTATTTGCAAAATTTTGTCACAAAGAGCAAATATTTATGACCCATAGATAATAAAGCTGATCACCTGAGATGACTAGATTCTGCCTGATGCATCTTATTCAACATCCTTTGTTTATCATAGATTTCCTAGTCTCCTTCCCTCAACCTGCCCCCTGCCCAAGTCCAAAACTTCTCCACACTTTGCTAAAATGGTATACAAGCCCTAGGGAATACCTACCTCTGGGCTTTCATTCTTTGTCTGTAAAGCTCCCATATGTATGTACAATAGTCTTTTTTTTTTTTTCCTCTTGTCTATCTTTTGTCAGTTAGTGGGGCTCCAGGCACTGCAGCTGAGAGGGTAGCTACAAGAAGAAATTTCTTTCCTAGCCTTCTCATATCACATGAGCCTTGTGAGTTTAGTGGGAGATTGTTTTGTTTGTTTTTGAGAACAGGCCGTCACTGATTAGCAAAGTTCAAGGACCTGGAGGTACATTTCCCAATGCCCAACAACCTCTGCACTGCAGGAGTCCTTTCTGAACCACAGGAAGTTTCATAAGCCATGGTCAGAGCTTTTTGCTCCTCTTCATTGGAGTTACAACACAGACCACCACCCACTCTACTTCCCAAATTCTGTTCTTCATATGGTGCCCTGTCTGGCACTTTCCAAATTCACAACAGACAGTCTTATCTCCTTGGTATATCTTTCAAGACTTGGGTCTTCACCTATCTGGTCAGCTTTTCAGATTAGTTTTTTTTTTTTTTCTCTCTCCTTTTCCTTACCTTTTCTTCCCTCTGTCCCCCTTCCTTCCTTCCACTGGAAATTGAATTCAGAGCCTCATGAATACTAAGCATAACCTCTACCATTGTGCTGTATCCCCAGTACCCCCAAATCTTCTAATTCCCCTCAATTTTATGTTAATAGTTTGTACCTAAGTTTTAGCAAATGACCTTTCTTCTATTCTCTTCCTCTCATCTATCTCCCTTCTTTAAGATTCAAACTAAGGGGCTGGAGATGTGGCTCAAGCGGTAGTGTGCAGCCGGGGTTTGATCCTCAGCACCACATACAAATAAAGATGTTGTGTCCACCGAAAACTAAAAATAAATAAATAAATAAATATTAATAAAAATATTCAAACTAAGTCTCACCTCTTTGAAGACTTCCCAGATGAAATAATGTTCTTCTGATGTTCTGATCACATTCTTCATAGATCTATTGATAGGCTAATCACAGACTCTCATTATTATGTAATTGTTCCATGGGGTACCTTTCCCTCATCAACTGAATTAAACATTTGGAGGGCAGGAAAGTATTTAAAACTTCTTTTATGTCCTGCCCAGTTTCTAGGGTGCTATGGATCTAGGGAGGGCTCAGTAGTTAAGTAGTGAAAGAATGGATGTTCCTTGAGTGTGGATGCAGCCCAGCAGGGAACAAGAGAGACCAGTGCAGAAGGCCTACATCAGCAACTCAGGTCTTCTTTGGTATGGATAATGTATGCAGCCCAGTTTAAGCTGCCCAGAAGCCTCCTTCACCAACATTTTGCAGCCAATGTAAATTTGTAAAGAAGGACTTTATTTTGTCCTTATTTGTAAAGAAGGACCAGTATAGTCCTGGAATGCCTTTCTTTTTTTTCTTTTTTTTTTTTTTTTTTTTTAATTTATTTTTTTTTTTAGTTTTCGGCGGACACAACATCTTTGTTTGTATGTGGTGCTGAGGATCGAACCCGGGCCGCACGCATGCCAGGCGAGCATGCTACCGCTTGAGCCACATCCCCAGCCCCATGGAATGCCTTTCTTGAAGAAACAAAAAAGCATTTCTGTTTACCTAAAGCTGTTGCTATAAAACAGATTTCAAAATCAGGTATGGTGGGCTCTGGGTAGAGGTACCATGTATTGAAAAGCAGCCATCAGATCTCTGCTATGTTAGAGATAAACATTCCATATTTAGCCACAGAACATTCCCCATTTCTCCCTCCATCTCTCAGCCCCTTGACATTACATCTCAAGCAAACTTTCCAGAAAATGTCCTTTTATTCTACCCATGTTACAAAATGAATGTGAATTCAATGAGACCGCCACATGACAAGGGTTGGCTCTTCTCTTTGTGGACAGCATTAGTCTCCCAGCCATACCTCTGAATTTAAAGGCCCTGACTGAGAGAATGCTGCTGTGGATGGGCCACAGTTTTGGTAAATACTCCATGGCAAAAAGAGTTCAGGGGCTGGGGTTGCGGCTCAGTGGCAGAGCTCTTGCCTCACACGTATGAGGCACTGGGGTTCCATCCTCAGCACATGTAAAATAAATAAATAAAATAAAGGTACTGTGTCCATCAAAGGTAAAAAAGAAAAAGAAAAAAAAAATTTTAAAAAAGAGTTCAGATTCTCTTTACTTATATACAAAATAAGGGATGGAGAGTTGGCAGATGTCAGTGGAAAAGGTTACAATCAGTTGGAACGACTGATTAAAATAAATATTGGGAAGTTCAATGTCCTGGCCAATTGAATAAAAACAATTGTTTTTTTTTAAACCTTCAATAGCAAATATCTCTCATACTAATGCAAGCTCCTACAACACATTTCAAATCAATTCACTGAAAATCATTTCTGACAGGCAGAAACCTTCTGGATTTTCTCTAAGGCAGATTGACTGTACTCTTGTCCTCAGCTGGTTGAGCCCCAAAGGCAGTGTCTCAAAGTGTTTGGAAGGGGGAACCTAGGGGCTACCACTGCTTTGCCATTTGTATCTGTAATAGCCACTCTGCACTGTCCTTTTATTAGGGGTCATTGAGGGGTGTAATGAAGATTAAGTGAACTTCTATTGACAGAACACTCAGAAGAGTGCCTGGTACCCTGTAAGAGCTTAAAAATATTCAAGGAATTTTTTTTTTCCCCTATCAGACAGGCCTTCTTTAGGAATAATATCTAAATTGGAAAACATAACATGTCAACTGCTTCAGGGTTGTTTTGTTTCTCTCTATAGAATTTCTTTCATTGATGGGCTGGGTTTGTGGCTCACAGGTGAGGCGCTCGCCTAGCATGGGTGAGGCACTAGGTTTGATCCTCAGCACCACATAAAAATAAATAAATAGGGAGTAGGGTTGTGGCTCAGTGGCAGAGCACTTGCCTAGCATGTGTGAGGCACTGGGTTCTAAGCACCACATATAAATAAATGAATAAAATAAAGGTTCATCAATATCTAAAAACATATTAAAAATAAAGAAAGAAAGAAAATAAAGGTACTGTGTCCAGCTACAACTAAAAAAATTTTTTTAAAGAATTTCTTTCATTGAAAATGAACTTTTTATTTTCACAATAACTTCATTTTGTTTGTTTATGTGGTGCTGAGGATAGAACCCACTGCCTCACACGTGCTAGACAAGCATTGTACCACTGAGCTACAACCCCAGCGCCTGAACTTAAACTTGAATGAGGGCAAACAAACTGTGTTTACCCACTATTTGAGGAACAATTAAGTTTTACTTTCAAATGTCCTTTGGGAGTCCTGTATCTTTGCCAAAAATGACTCAGATGTTAATGCTTTTTAAATTTTTCCTCATCTCAGGGAAGGTAGAATTCTCTCTTTCTTTTTATTGACATATAAGCATCCATTCTTTTTAGATTCAATTAAATCATAAGAATTTTCAACTGTGATCTATAGGAAATAGTAAGTGGAAATTACCAGCAAACACCTTAGACCCAGTGGTTTTGTGCAATGTTGGATTTTTTTTTTTATCTCAAAGCTTTAACTTAAATATTTTTATTATATTTTTTTTATTTCTTGATGCCAATGATTGAACCCAGACCCTCTTAAATGAGTGCCAGGCAGGTACTGTACCAGTGAGTTGCACCACTAGACCCAAACAAAAGTTGGAAAGTTGGTGTTTTTTTTCTTTTCCTTCTCTTTTTGTGGTGCTAGATATGGAATCCAAACAAAAGTTTTAAAACTATTCTTATTGTAGTTGATTCCCAATCTTTTTTTTTTTTTAGGGTGCTTAACTACCCAGCCACATCCCCAGCCCTTTTTTATATTTTATTAGAGAGAGGGTCTTGTTGATTTGCTCGGGGCCTCACTAAGTTGCTGAGGCTGGGTTTGAACTCATAGTCCTCCTGTCTTTGCCTCACGACACGCGCTACCGTGCTAGGCTGATTCCTAATCTAAAACTGGCTTTTGCTCTGGAATATTTTTGCTCCTTTTCTGTTTAGATTTCCATATAATATAAATAAATATATTTATTTATATTATATATATGTATATATAATCATGTATACATATATATATATATTTTTTCACTACTAAGAATTGAACCCAGTGGCACTTTATTACTGACTTACATCCTCAGCCCTTTTTATTTTTTTATTTTGAAATGGGTATTACTAAATTGCAGAAGTTGGCCTCAAAATTGCAGAGGCTGGCCTGGAATCTGTGATCCTCCCACCTCAACCTCCCAAGTAGCTGGGATTACAGGTGGAAAGTAAAATTTTAAACATAGAAAAGTGAACATTTTTCTTCCTTTCTTCATAATCTTTTCTGCACACCATTGCAACTCCTAAAGTGCCCAGACCAGGATCATTTTTCATTTTTGGTACTAGGGATTAAAACTAGAGATATTTTACCAATGAGCTACATCCCCAGTCCTTTTTATTTTTTATTATAAGTCAGAGTCTTACTAAACTGCTTAGGGCCTCACTAAATTGCTGAGGCTGGCCT
This sequence comes from Marmota monax, assembly GCF_021218885.2. Taxonomy (NCBI): domain Eukaryota; kingdom Metazoa; phylum Chordata; class Mammalia; order Rodentia; family Sciuridae; genus Marmota; species Marmota monax. Next base: position 1,859,204 of record NW_026695212.1, read on the forward strand.
CAAATTTGTGATCGTCCTGCCTCAGCCTCCCAAGCCACTGGGATTACAGGCATGCATCACCACACCTGGCTCATTTTTCTTTTTTATTCATCTAGGTCTTATTAAAACAATACTTATGGTTATTGGCATTTAAAAATATTTTTTCACAAAATTGTTAGAGTCTGCTTCATTATCAGGACTTAAGTTTTCAGAAGTTTTCCATCTGAGATCTCCTACTTAATCTCTAGATCCAGTTAGTTCTTTGTATTATTAAAATGTAATGATGGGCTGGAGATACAGCTCAGTTGGTAAAGTGCTTGTCTCTCATGCACAAGGCCCTGGCTTCAGTCCCAACACCATTAAAAAAAAAAAAAAATGTAGGGCTAGGGATATAGTGCTTGCCTTGCATGCATAAGGCCCTGGGTTCAATCCCAACACCACCAAAAAAAAAAAGTAATGGCTTTTAAAAATTACAATTATAATCTGTCTTTTAGTTTTTTTTATTATAAAATTAAAAAATATTCTAAGGGCTGGGGTTATGGCTCAGTGGTAGAGTGCTTGCCTCGCGCGTGCAAGGCCTTGGGTTCGATCCTCAGCACCACATATAAATAAAATAAAAATAAAGTTATTGTGTCCAACTACAACTACAAAAATAAATTTAAAAAAATATTCTAGGCATATAAAAAATGTGGACAAAATTACTTAAAAATCTGTGTCCAGTATCCATTTAAGATACACATTAACATTTTGTCCTATTGCTTTATTATTTTTAAATAAATAAAATACCACAACTAAATGAAGACTGCTGGGCTGGGGATGTAGCTCAGTGGTAGAACACATAGCTGATGTGTATGACACCCTGGGTTTAATCCCCAGCACCACCAAAAAAAAAAAAAGATTGCTCCCTATTTTTCTTGCTTTCACTCTCCCAATTTTGGAATATAACCCTCCCACCTATCTGTTTTGACTTCCTCTCTTTTTCTTTCTTGGTCCTAGGAGTTGAACCCAGGGCCTCCTGAATAGTAAAGACAAATTCTACCACTGTGGGACACTCCCAACCCCCTGTTTCCTTAACCTCTAGAGGAGACGAGTAATTATCACTTGATATGAGGGTTAATATTAACATCAAGGGCTTAGAGGTCTGAGAAGATGATGTGATAAAATATCATAATGACTGAGGACTTTTTCATCAGATATGTGCTTTCCTTGGCCAGTTCTTATCACAGTAATGAGGAAATGTGGAGCCTATAATGAAATCTGCTGGGACACAGACATCCCAAACTATGGGGTTCATTTGAGAGTGCTTGCACCGGGTAGTACCCTGGCATGAAATATTTCAGCTCATTCTAATAGGCCCAAGGGAGGCAGGATTGGCAAGTCTAGTGATGGAAAAAATCATTTGTTTTCCTCCTTCATCTTGTCCCAGAAACCTGCATCTCCAGGTTCACAAAGAGCATATGACTCTCTGGGACACCAACAACGTGCCCAAACAAACACGGAAATGCTTTCCCTCTGTGTAATCATCTTTGCTGGCATTAATTGAACTTTTATTATGCGCCGGGCATTGTGCTTTACATGCTTCATTTTATTTAATCCCCATAGGAATCCTACAAGGCAAGTAATATCATCCCCCACTCCCATGTTCTAGACGTAGTACAAGTTACCATGGGTCACACTATCTCAGCCCACATTTGGACACAGTCAGTCTGACTTCCGAGCCCAGATACTTAGCCACGGAATATATTATCTTTCAAATATATTGTTTATTTTTGTCACTGTCATGAACAAAATGGAAGTTACTATGGTAATAGTCAAAGCCACAGAAATTGACCAAACAGAAGAGAAACTGACTATATCAGTGCAGCTACCCCAGTGCCTATTTTTTTTTAATTTTTATTTTTTTTTTTTAATTCTTGTTAGCTATACATGACAGTAAATGGATTTTGGTATACATGAATATACCTTCTCATTCTTGTGGTTGTACACACTGTGAAGTTACACCGGTTGTATATTCATATACGGACACAGGAAGGTTATGTCCCATTCATTCTACTGTCTTTTCTATTTCCACCCTCCCCCTTCTCTCCATTTCCCATTGTCCAATCCAACGAACTTCTATTCTCCTCCCACCCCCTTATTGTGTGTTAGCGTCTGTATATCAGAGGGAACATTCATGCCTATCTTCTTTTAAAAAGATTTTTTGACACTGGAGATTGAACCAAGGGGCACTTTGCACAGCCCTTTTATTTATTTATTTATTTATTTTTAAATTAGTTGTTGATAGACTTTTTTATCATTTATTTTTAGGTGGTGTTGAGACTCGAACCCAGTGCCTCACACATGCTAGGCAAGCACACTCCCACTGAGCCACGACCCCAGCTCTCAATCCTTTTTATTTTTATTTTGTGACCAGATCCTGTTGACTTGCTGAGGCTGGCCTTGAACTTGTGATTCTCCTGCCTCAGCCTCCAGAGTTGCTGGGATTACAGGCCTGCCCTCAGTGACTGGTTTACTAAAGCCTATTTTCTATCAGCCTTGAAGCAACAGACTTCCATTATCTTTAAGTTTGAATGTCATAGAATTTTTGAGAGAAATTTTAGCACTACTTCCTCCCTCCCTTCCTTCCTTTTCTCCCTTCCTTTCCTTTCCCCTACCTTTTTTCCTTCCTCTCCCCTATCTTTTTTTTGTGTGTGTGTTGTGTGTGTATGAGGAGCACAGGAATTGAATTCAGGGGCACTTGACAACTGAGTCATATCCCCAGCCCTACTTTGTATTTTATTAGAGACACGGTCTCACTGAGTTGCTTAGAGCCTCGCTTTTGCTGAGGCTGGCTTTGAACTCTTGATCCTCCCTCAGCCTCCTGAGCTGCTAGGATTATAGTTGTGTGTCTTTATTTTTGACATGGGGTTTTGACATGTGGTGCTTGGGTTGGCCTCAAGTGATGTTATCTCCTCATTCTCGAGTAGCTGGGACTGTAGGCATGTGCCACCATGCCAGACTAGCAAAATATATTGTTTCACATAACAAGAAGTCCTACTCAGGGGAGCTTCAAAGTTGGTAAATTCAAAGACCAATGAAGGTTCCTTGAATCTACCATCTTTGCTGATGTCAGGGTGTCAATTTCATCCACAGTATGGCTGCAGAATTCCCAGGTGCCACATTCAGGCAGGGGAAATCCTGTGGAAGAAGGGATGGGTCTTTTTGTGGTCTTTTTTTCAAGGTGAGAAAACTTTTCTCGAAAACCACTCAGAGGACTTTCCTTCCTGTCTCAGTATCTCTGGGGTTGGTTATGTGAGACCTGCCCATACCTAAAGCCACTCTGGTACTGAGAAATGTGACCATCACATCCACAACCCACTGGGAACATCAGGCCTTGCCCTGAGCTGGAATTGGGCCTCTTACCAAGGAGAAGATTCTTGAACTAAAGTCTTTATTTAGTTAACAAGGAAGAAATGGATAATGGATGTTGAACGTGCACCAAAATCTAATATTTGGGGTAAGAAAGACCAATATTTACTTGGCCCTATTCTTTGCCAAGGGCTTTACATGATTTCTTTCACTTAATCTTTACAATAAACTCAAAAAAGTAAAATGAAGACATTGTTATTTCTGTTTTGCTGATGATAAACCTGAGTTACAAAGGAGCTACTTAAATCCCTAGGGCCACATGAGAGCAACAGTGTTATCATTCAAACTGGCTGGTCTGCCTGACCCACAAGGTCAGGCTTTTTCCATGTCGCCCATATATCAAGATAATAGTTGTCTGTTAATGTGGCCTTTATGATAAATCTCCCTGATAATTTAACTTAGTTTCTAGCACATTTTAAGAATATTACCTATACTGGGTGCAGTGGCACATGTCTATAATTCCAGCTATTGGGGAGGCTGAGGCAGGAGGATCACAAGTTCGAAACTAGTCTCAGCAATTTAGGGAGATCTTGTCTCAAAACAAAACAAAACAAACAAACAAACAAAAAAACATAAAAAGGGCTGGGGATGTAGCTCCATGACAAAGCACCCTTGGCTAAATCCCCAGTACTGAAGGAAAAAAAAAAAAAAAGAAAAGAAAAGAAAACATATAAGATTACCTACAATCATAGTTAAATAAAAATAAATATAGTTCTATTATGCTCATTGTTTCATGACCTACTTTAAAAAATATGCTAATATCCTCATCAGTGAAAAATGAAACCCTTTGTTTTATTTGCTTGAGTTTTCAGAAGTTTTAACAGTTTATTCTCTGCTTGCAAACCAAGGGGGTTCTTTACAAAGGTGAATCAGGCCTGGTGTGGTGGTGCACGCCTGTAATCCCAGTTACTTGGGAGCTTGAGGCAGGAGGATCACAAGTCTGAGCCCAGGCTGGACAACTTAGGGAGACCCTGACTCAAACAAACAAGGCAGGGAATGTAGCTCAGTATTAGGGCACACCTGGGTTCAATTCCCAGTACCGATCAATAAATAAATACGTAAGTAAATAAATAAAGTAAAAGGTGAATCAGTGGTTGTGGACAAGGCTCAGCGATACAGCACTTGCCTAGCATGTACGAGGCCTTGAGTTCAAGCTCCAGCACATACACACAAAAAGTGTGATAAACAAAATAAAGGTATTGTGTCCACCTACAACTAAAAAAAAAAAAAAATCCTACTATTCCCTCCACTTGCCCACTTAAGAAACACTGGCTTCCTTTCTTTTATTTTGAGTATGCCAAAGCGCATTTTTGCCTCAGGACCTTTATACTTTCTGTTTTCTCTGCCTGAAATGCATTTGCTAAAAATAGGAAATGACCAGCTCCCTCCCTTCCTCTTTTCTTGAACTGACCTCCTCAGTGAGACCTTTAGTGTTCAGTCTATGTAAAACATTCATCTTTTCTTCATGATTTCTATTAAAGTTATACTTCCTAACATTACTATATAATTACTTTGTTCTTTGCCTGCCTCTCTCCAACCCCATTAGAACAAGATTTTTTTTTTTTTTTGGTAGTGCTGGGGATTGAACCCAAGACCTTGTACATGTGAGACAAACACTCTACCAACTGAGCTACATCCCCAGCTCCTGAGTGAATGTTTTAATATATAAATGATTGATGAGCTGTTTGTGTATGTGCATATATATTTATTTATGCACTTTTTTAAAAAATTGAGATAGGATCTTGTTATGTTGCTCAAGCTGTCTGCAAACCCATGATTCTTATACCTCTGCCTTCAAGTAGCTGGGATTATAGGTGTGTACCACTACTGGGCTTTATATTTTTCTTTCTATATATATATATATATATATATATATATATATATATACGTTTTAGTTGTAGATGGAAAAAATACCTTTGTTTATTTATTTTTATGTGGTGCTGAGGATGGAACCCAGCGTCTCACACATGTGAGGCAAGTGCTCTACACTGAGCCACAACCCCAGCCCTATTTTTTCTTTTTATCAACAACTTGTCCTATCCTTTGCTTTATTCATTAAAGATGTTCAACATTTTTATTGCGTTATCTAATTTCTTTATTTATAATTTTTTTTAGTTGTCAATATACATTTGTTTATTTATATGTGGTGCTGAGAATCAAACCTAGTGCCTCACACATGCTAGGCAAGTGCTCTACCACTAAACTACAACCCCAGCCATAAGTTCTTTATTTTTAAAAATATATCACACCTGTTTTTTATGTTACAAACACTTCCTCCAGTTTTTTCCTTACTTTTTAATATTGTATGTATGTGTATGTTAACAATATTTAATTTTTTTGTATCTGTGTGTGTTAACAATATTTAATTTTGGGGAGGGTACCAGGGACTGAACTTGGGCATTCAACCACTGAGCCACATCCCCAGCCCTATTTTGTATTTTATTTACAGACAGGGTCGCACTGAGTTGCTTAGAGCCTTGCTTTTGCAAGGCTGGCTTTGAGCTTGCGATTCTCTTGCCTCAGCCTCCTAAGCCACTGGGATTATAGGTATGTGTCACTGCACCCAGCTGTAATATTTGACTTTTTTTACATCGTAGAATATAAAAATCCTTTCCTTTGTGATGTTGTATTATCTTTATTAGGACAAATTGACAGAAGAAAAATTTTACTTCTAAATATGTGTAGCTAAATGATGAGGTGTTATTATTTTTTTTCTATATTTATCATTTGTGTTCCTTTAAAAATTTGTTTAAAATTGTAGATGGATACAATACCTTTGTTTTATTTATTTTTATGTGATGCTGAGGATTGAACCCAGTGCCTCACACATGCTAAACAAGCACTCTACCACTGAGCTACAACCCCAGCCCCTTGTGGACTTATATAATACTTAAGGAATCTGAATGTGATTGAAGCTTTTTGGTTGATAACCATATGTATAGAATTATATTTTTTTCTCATAATGGTTTAACTGATGAGAAAGAAGGGTCAAAGCTTTTAGCTCAGTGGTCCTATGCTTGCCTAGCCTGTGCTAGGCTCTGCTTTTGATTCTCAGCATGCTACTCCACCCTTCACCCCTCACCAAAACACCACCACCAACAACAAAACTTTTAGTAAGTCTTCCCTTTTACAATAATTTAAAGGAAATTATTTGATGTGTGGGATAATTAAAATGATAAAAACATTTGTGTTTATAATGTTTGTATACATTCAGTAAGCTTTAAATATATTCCCTGATTATCATAGAAATAAAAGATTATGAGGCTATAAATCTAAATCAAAACACTCTTGTATTGCTGGGAAATTTATGGTGATAGAGTCCATTTTCAAATTCAGTTCTGCGTCTGACAATAAGTCCTTTCAAAACTGACTTGACTGCATAAATTTTATTTATTCCACCCCTTCCCTCAACTTTAAATGTTAAAAATGTCTGGTTGCTTCATATGACATTTTGAATTTTTACAAATATCATTTTCATAAGCCAAAATTTATTTTAAAGAGTATATTCTTTTTATATATATACATTTATTTTGTTTATTTTTATGTGGTGCTGAGGATCAAACACAGGGCCTCACACATGCAAGTGCTCTACCGCTGAGCCACAACCCCAGCCCCTCACAAGCCAAATTTTAAACTCATAATTTTATTAAAAAATTCTATCAGAGAAATTTAGAAATAATATTATGCTCCACTTAGGAAACAGCATGCCAATTCTTCCTTCCTTCCTCCTTTATTTTTTTGCCTTCTGTTGCTTAAATGCATTGTTTCTGCTTATTCAATCATACCTCACCATCCAACTCAGTGCCTCATGTTGTCAGGAGCTCTACCACTGAGTTTCATTCCCTGCCCCCCATCATACCTTTTTATTAAAACTGGTTCTAATGGATGTTGACAAATATAAAAATTAATTCAGTCCTTTGGAGCTTAAAAGTAGCATCAAGAAATCGTGTTTGTGATGTGGTGGATCACAAAGCATTTTAAATGAATTTTTCTTCAAAGTATTCAGAGACTTTAAATAATTTGTTCTGGATAAGATTATTTCCCCCTTTGTATCTACAATAAGACAAGTTATTTAACTTCTTTAACCTACACATTATACTCTTAAATTGGAGTATTTAAGAAGGACTGTGTTGATATGACATAATATTTGAAAAATGAGATAATGAAGTCAAGTAAGAAAAAAATCTTTCATAAATTGTCCTATTCCCTTATAATGGGTTAATGTGCCTGGCACACACAGGAACCAGCTGAGTTTCACTCAGTAGCTGTGTGGCTGGGAAAAAGCCTTTAATACAAGACCTATAAAGTGGGCTGTTCCTTCTGGAGTTGTGAATCACTAGGAGTAACAGGAGTGTTTTGCAAGCTGGAGGTGTGAGTAAGCCTCAAGGAAGGCAGAGCAGGTTTGCAAGCCCATTTCTGCCTCAGGTAGAAGGATGAGCCAATTCTTCTCCCCTTCCGGTCATCTGGGGGCTATCTCTCTCTCACCAGATCACAAAAGAGCATGGCTGACCACGGACCAAGCGCAAAAATCATAAGGGTTATGTTAAAGCCTTCGAAGCAGTAGAAGCCACAGCAGAATGGTCCCAGCCTTGCTACCTCCTGTACAACTGCTGCTGTAGGTGTAAAACTGGCATAAAGTAGTTCTAACTAATTTTCAGTTGTTTTGAAGATTAGGGGAGATCATGCAAGAATGTTTAGTTGTAAAGGGTGAAAACTTCATCTTTCTAAACCCCTTTCTTCCCCTTTTAAGAAAACCTCTGCTGAAGCCAGAGTACCATAGGAGGGTTGAAGCTTCAAAACAACTTCCTTGCGGTCAAGGTCTCTGCAAGCAAATTACTATGATTTAAATCAATCCTGTAACAGCAAGGTGCAAAAGATGAGTCCTCTCAGGTGGCTTGAATAAAAAAATTGACTGGAGGGATCTTAGAAAAATGAAAATTTTAAATTTATTTTAAATTTTTTGCATGTGGGTGTAAAGTTCCCTGTTTGCCTTAACTTCACTATTTCACCCTGCCTTGTGACCTAGGCTGGTTGTGGAAGTGGGTATTCACAAAGTACATTTAATTATTACTCGATTGTTTTTTAACTATGGAACTATTCATCTTCCTCTACACCAAGTGGCTTCTAAAATCATAACGATTTGGCCACCTTCACTTGTGAAAGAGCCTTCGCTGGGGGTGGGGGGAGGGTAAGATCGAAGTTCAAATTAAAGACCAGAAAGGATGTTTTCCTTCGAATAACCTCAACCCAGCTGCTATCTTCCCACCCATCTCTGCTAACTTTTAACCCTCCAGGAGCGGCGGGCTGCAGGAGGCCGGCGCTCTGGGGCACCCTCCGCTGCCGCCCTCAGGACCCCGCGAAGGGGTAAGCCGGGCGAAAAAAGTTCTCCGCTCGGCTCCCGCCCTCTCAAGAGCTCCAGCTAGCGTAGCGGGGGGCGGGCGGACTGATCACAGAGGAATTTGCAATTTCCGGGAGGTTGGGGAAGCGACCCCTAACACAGCCCTGCCGAAGCAGCCCTCGAGCCCGGCTTTCTGGGTTCCGTGAAGTTGCAGGGCGCGCCTGGAAGGGGCGTGCTCCTCGCCCCCACCTGCGGCCGCGGGGTGCGTCCGGGCTCGCGAGGAGGGGCTCGGCCGCAGCAGGCCGGCCGGGGCGGGGCCCGGGAGGCGGGGTCTCCGGCGCACCGGGGCCGGGCGGCGTCTGGAGCAGGCGGGAGGGGCCCAGACGGCCGGTTGAACGGCGGCCGCAGCTGCAGCAGTACGGCCCGCCGGCGGCTCGGGGCCGCGCGCCGGGAACCTCGCGGGGCGGGCGGGCGCCGCACCCCCTGCCTGGCCGCCTGCGCCCCGGGGAGGCCGCCCGTGCGCGACGGGACCAGCAGCATGAGCAGCGGCTACAGCAGCCTGGAGGAGGACGCCGAGGACTTCTTCTTCACCGCCAGGACCTCCTTCTTCAGGAGAGCGCCCCAGGGCAAGCCCCGCGCCGGCCAGCAAGTGAGTGGAGTGCGCGGCGGGCGCTGCTGCTGTTTTTTCTCCGCCCCGGCGTGGCGGGACCCCAACTCCACGTGTCTCTGCGGGGATGCTTGCCCGGGAGGAGCAGGAGGCCGAAGAGCGGCTTCTGCCTTTTTTCGGTCCCGGGAACTTGCCTTGAACCTCTGCCTGTTGGCGTGGGGTGCCCTGGGCTAGGGAAGCAGGAGGAAGGGCTGGGAGGCGAAGGGCCCGATCCTGCCTTCCGCGCCAGATGGCCTCTGCGGCCCCGCCTGGGGGCCGCCGGCTGTGGGGGAGCAGTTTTGAGAACCTGGAGGCTGCCCCAGGTCCCTGCCGGGTCAGCCATCGGGTCCCCGAGCCGTCCCTCCTTGTTAGTACGCCCTGTGGCCCGTGGCCCTGGCGTGGCTTGGGGGAGTGTGTAATAGCCTTGAGTGACCGCGGTGACCTGTCTCCCGCCCCCGCCCCGCTTCGGGAGCACTGGTGGGGGAGGGGAGCCGAGCGGACCCGACAATAGTAGGCGCTCACTAAATCTGGGTTGCTGGACTTGCAGGACTTAAGGTCAAGTTTATGGGTGCTCCGAATAAGTTTTGCAAGCAAGCTCCGGTGCCAGATAGAAAGTAGCCGGTGAGAGCTGAGCTTTAGGCCGGTTTCTTCCTTTTTTGGAGGAAGCATGCCGTGGGAAGCATGGCTTGGGAAAAGATGGAAAGGGAACTTGTGCCAGTTTTGCCGGTCGTGACTGTTTTTTAGGGAGGCTTTCCAGACAGGGCGCTTGAACCCGCGGCCTGCTGCCCCTGGGAGCCGGGCCAACCCGGCCACGCTCACATCAGATTAGAGAAGGCTGTAATGGAACAGACTTGTTGCTTTTCAAAAACAACAGGCGCGCTTCGGACCTTTCTTTCAGGCAGTCCTAAAGACTAGAAGCAAGAGAAATCGTTCAGGAACTGGATGATGGGTGTTTATTTATTTATTTATTTATTTTTTTGAGGTGATGGGGTGGCAGGGAGGGAATTTGTTCAAAGTGTCCTTGCCAGGTTCTCTTTTTAATTTATTGAACCCCTTTCTAAGGTCAAGTTTCTTAACAAGATTCGTAAGTTCTAGCCTTTTCAGCCTCTTAACCAAACCAGAAGAAGGGGGAGTGGACGATGAAGGGCTAGAGTGGAGTCAAGTGCCCTTATTCAGTTAACAGCGATTAATCGGGTTAATGGTGAATGAAGTGCCCGGTGATAGTTCGGGTCTTTATTGTTTCACAGGCTTAAGGGCGCACTACTTACCAGGGTGATCTCTTATTTTCAGTAGAGAGTGTGCTAACTGCCTGAGTTTGGAAGTCAGAAGTTACTCTCCATCACTTATGAAAAATGGATTTTTCTTTTTCTTTTTTTAACCTTTTCTCTTTCTTTTCTTGGCCTATCCTTTCTTTACCTTCTTCACTTTATCTTCTTCACTTACATTGTTGTTGCCATTTGACACATGGAAACTGCTTGTTGTGCTAGTTTGAAATCTATTCCAGAGGTGGCTAGTAATCTCCAGAAAACTAGTCAGCTCTTGGATTCTCCACGTGTGTGACATTCTCCTTTGCAAGGGACAGAATCTCCAGATTGGAATTGTTTGAGAATTCTTTGGTGCTTTAACAAGTAAGGAGCATTTCTGTCTAGCTTTATGTCCATATAGTGGTTTTATGTTTAATGCATTAATTTATGTAATAGTCACCTAGCATGTATATTATGCTCATGTAATATTATTTATTGAGCATCTAGAATTAACGTAACATTAATAGTGTTTTGAAGGATTGTGTTGAATCAGAACAGTAAGGCTTAGTTCCTGCCTTGAAAAGTTTCATATGTATATTCTGAAACTCTATTGCCTGTACATTTCCCCTTCTAGCATAATGCATGCAAGGTGCTGCGTTGTAAGAGGAGTTATTTGCCAGGGAGATAAAGGGTCCTAAAATGAATTTTAGTGGGCATTTTGTTTTACTTAAGGAAGGTACTGTGTTTCAAGTTCCTGCTAGTTTTGTAAATAAAGAAGTGAAATAACGCACTCTTGTGGAACATTTTTTTTAAGGTCAGATAAGTCATCACTTTATTAACTTATGATTATAAAAATAAGTATTTCTATTATTAAGAGTAGTGATTATTTTTTAGCTGTTGACCATCTAGTGGAAAAGCTGGAAAATTTGGTTTCCAGAGCCCTTGAAAATATCTGGAAAATGCAAGATATCTTGGTGAATGCATGGTTGGGAGGAATGGGTGAGGGTAATGCGAAATTTCTTTCTTTTGCCAAGAGAGGGACTGTAACCCAACTTCTTTCCATCTCCAACAAGGACAAAATCCTTAAAGACAATGAACATGCCATCATTTCCCCCCCCTCATTTTCTTTTGTATCCTGTTCTCTTAAAAAATAAAATAAAATAAAAAAGAGGGAAACAAGGGTTAAAAATCTGTCTGAAGGATATAAAGAAAATGCCTTTTTGTGACATTTCCAATGTCATGTATTATAGCTGTATCCTCAGGACCTGAACAGTACCTGACCTAGAGTAGTTGTTCAGTGAATACTAGTTGAATGAATGAAAGCTTTCCTGACTTGATAATAATTGGATCTTTATGGTTTTTCAAATGTACTCTATCTTATGATTCTCCCAATAACCCTTTGAAGCATTAACCTAATGAAAGAGAAGTTGTTGTACAGAGTTAGGTGGTGCACACCTGTAATCCCAGCTCCTTGAGGCTGAGGCAGGAGGATTGCAAGTTCAAGGCCAGCCTGGGCAACTTAGCAAGACCTTGTCTCAAAATCAAAAATAAGAAGGGATAGGGGATGTAACTCTTGGTAACACGTCCCTGGATTCAATCCCTAATACCTGAAGGGCAGTGGGGAGGGGCAAGAGGAAGTATTGGTATGAGATTGTCTAAGTGTCCATACTTAGAAGACTGGAATTTGGGTTTTCTAACTCAAATTTCACTTTTCTTTTTGTTACTTTTTGGCACAAAAAATTTAAATTAAATTTTCCCTTTGCATATATGGATGTATGTAAATTAGGAGTGTTTTTAAAATTCAGCTTTGTCGTGTACATATTGTCATCACAGTGTTTATAATTCATGTTTGTAGATTCACTTAATTTCTAGGAATCTACCTAATCATAGTTTTAAGCAGATCCCAAAATGTTGATGATTCTGTAGTTTATGATTTGCCTTTTCTGGTTTTGTGACAAAATCAAACTACCTTTAAAAAAACAGGACACATTCAGATTTCCGAAGAGGAGAGGTAGCCCAAAACTATTAAGATAAACTGTTGAAACGTGTCTTACTTCTTGGCTGAGGTGTTCACCTTTCTTCTTGAGCCTTTGCTAGTGAATAGGAGTAAGAAAATGGGACGCTGTTGTTGCTTTACAAGTAGAATAGTGCAGACATAGTGAGGAACTTGAATTGTCTTCTGACAATTGTAAAAAGCAATACTGAGGAATTTTTGAATAAGTCAAACCTGTGGTTCATAACAAACCTTAAATTCGATCTTTGGGTTTTCTTCTTCTTATTGTTTCAGTAGTTTTGTGGGTCTTTATTTGGCCGTGTCTTATTGTGAGAATCAACAATAATGAGTTGCACACTCCTCCCATTAATGTTTCCACTGGAAGTTTTGAAGGTAACTCATTGGGGCAAAAGAACAGTAGTTTACAGCATCAAAGGTGTTTTGGTTCTATTTCTTTTGTGTGTGTGTGTGTGTGTGTGTATGTGTGTTGTGTATGTGTTTGAACCCAGGGGTGCTCTGCCACTGAGCCTCATCCCCGGCCCTTTTTATTTTGAGATAGGGTCTCACTAAGTTGCTGAGGCTGGCTACCAATTTGTAGTCCTCCTGCCTCAGCCTCCTGAGTTTTGTGCTGCCACGCTTGCCTGGCTATACTAATGTTTAATCCCTGGGCTACTGGATATAAACATTCCTACCAGCCATTTTGCCTTGTGCAAAGTGATTTGCACATTTTGTCTGCATGTCTGATCTGATCTGTTCTTACATAGTCTTAATCCATTGGAATTTTGTGTTTGTATGAGCAGGACTCACAAAAGCATATTGCTGTAACTGGATTTCAAAAGTAAATTATTTCCCAATCTTTTATAATTTCATGTATGACCAATACACTCCGTATTCTGTTTCTTCTTCCGGCTGACTTGCAATATTTGGAATTATTTGGAAAGCAGTGACACAAAACATTTATGAAAAGAAAGGCTAAAAATATCTACTAATGTCATTATTCTTTTTAGACTTCCTTTGACAGTCAATGCCTATCATGCTGTGAACATTCTCTTTATGGGAGAAAAAAATGAGGCTGACCCAATGCTTTCTAGTGTGGTCTGATCACCAGCTCTTAGCCCCGAGCCTCAGCGCTTGCCTTCCCCCACTTCACTAACATAATTCACTGCCCTTTGATGAAGGCCCTAGATTGAGGCTTGCTTTTGATTCCTAATTTGGCCCTAGGTCATTAGCTAGCCATGACAACCTTCTTCATAAGGAATGGTGAAAAGACTGTAGAATATATGGTAGCTGCAGGCAAAGGAGCTTCTAAATGAAGTATCAGGGCTAATGTGGCCTGTTTGTGCCTTTGTCTGAACAAAGAGTTAAATATATTGTATAGTAGGAAGTTTTGATTCTCACAGCTGAACAAGTATTACCTATGTCACAAGACCCAGCTGATTGTTCACCCTCTAATGTTATTTATTTTTGAGATAGTGTCTTGCTATGTTGCCCAGTCTGGCCTCGAACTCCTGGGCTCAACAATCTTCTTGTCTCAGCCTCTTGAGTAGCTGGGATTTCAGGTGTATGTCGCTGAGCCTGGCTTGTACTAACTGTTATAGTTGCATATAACTAGAACTGTAATCATGTTAGCTTTCTTTTAGTTCCTTTCAGGATCCAAGTTATTCTCCTTTCAGGATCTTGGCCTGGAGTTTGCTTCCCCCCATTATCCTTCTTGTGTCAACTTAAATGTCACCTCAGAGAAGTGTTCCTGAACCTCATATCTAAAATAGGCACTGTCCCCTCTGTTAAAGCTCTCTTGTCTTTCCCTTCATAGCAATAATATTTTTTTTAAAAAATGAAGATGAAGACTAGTATGTTTACTTAGCACATAAAAGAAAGGTTCAGCTGAGAATGAATGAAAATTTGCTCTTTTTTTTTTTTTTTTGTAGTACTAGGGGTTGAACCCAGGAGTGGCATTATGAGTTATGAGTGGCAATATCTGAGTTATGCCTGAGCCCTTTTTATTTAGAGACAGGGCTTCCCTAAGTTGCCCAGGCTGGCCTCAAACTTCTGAGTCTCCTGCCTCAACCTCCTCAGTACCTGCGATTATAGGCATGTATCACCATGTCCAGTAAACCTGCTTATTTTGGATCAGTGTTCCAGTACTTGGTACTATTATCTTTTCTTTATATACAAGTGCACATAATTCCCCACGCTTCGTCTCCAAACTAGATCATAAAACGTCACAGTATCTTACAGGTGGTAGTCATTTAAAATTGAATGATATTGATGATATGTAATTCCTAGCTATATATTTTCTATTACTAGTTACACTAATAATGTATATTAGTTAAGCTAACAATATATACTAGTTATTACTAATACTATATATTACTAGCTATATATTTCCCCCTTGTTGTAAGAAAGCTTGTCATTCATTCTTTTAGTGAACAATTTATGAGGTGCCTTACTATGTGCTAGGCTCTGGGGATAGAGTGGTGAACAAAACCAAGTCCCTAGCCTCATTCAGTAATACTTTTTAAAAGATGTGCCAAATAGACAAAATTCTCTCAAACTTTTCTTTCAAAAGCTTGCTCCTTTAATGTATTCAAGGAAACTTAGAACTTTTTTATAGTTTGCCAGGAACATACCTATTTTATTGTCAAGCTGTATATCCATTTAGATGGAAATGTCAACATGGAGGGGTATCCCTGTCAAACATTCTTTCCATATTTACTTCTGTGCTAAAATGTAGCACATTTAGTCATTTAGTAGATGCTGTCTTTCAACAGAAACAGTCTTCAAGAATAGAAAATGCATCACACTTTTTAGTTAATTAGAGTTAATTGAACCTCTGGTTAATTAACCAAAATATGACCACAATTAACAAAAAAAAAATTAACCAAATTTGGTTTATTTCCAATGTTTGTCTTCATAGTTCTGGTTTGTCTACTACTGACTAGTCAAATGGCTTTTGTTTCCATGTTAATTATTTTTATTTTTTTCTTATGCTGGGGATGGAACCTAGGACCTCACATGTGCACGTACTTTGCATCCCCAGCCCTTGACAAATCTTTTTAATGGATAAGGTGAGCTGTGCTCTAGGAAGGATGTCAGAAACCATAATAAATAACATATGAAATACATGTAAAAAATATTGTAGTTGGCTCTGAGTTAGAAGTGAACATGCTAAAGCTGTGCCATCCAATACAGTAGTCACTGGCCACATGTAGTTACCAAGTCCTTGAAATGTAACTAGTTGGAATTAAGATGTGCTGTAAGTATAAAATATCAGATTTTAAAGACCTAACTGTGGCAGAAAGAATGTAAACTATATCACAGTAATTTAAAAATACTGATTGCATGTTTAAATGATATTATTTTGGGCAAACTGGCTTAAATAAAATTAATTTTACATGTCTATTTTTTAACATGCTTATTGGAACATTTAAAATATACAGGTGTTTTGAATTATATTTCTTTTGGACAGTGCTGCATGCTGAAGTAGAGCTGATAGCCCTTGCCATAGGTTTGAATCTCCATCATCTGGGTGGCGAACGGTGGATGGGGTGCCCCCCAGTGTGCTGTAAAAATTGCTCTTTGTGAAGGGGGAACTTTCTCTTTACTGCTGGGAATGGTTTCTTCTTGGACTATCATGGGTCATACATACAGCATTTTGTGGTTGTGAAACTTTTGTGTGGGGAACTTTTTTTTTTTTTAAATGTGAGCTAATAGGGTAAAACTGTCCTGCTGGCATTCTAAGTGCAAATCTGCCTTCAGTTTACAGAGAGAATAGAGCTCATTATTTCATAGAGTATTAAAACAGCAAACTTAATATGCATTTTATGGACTGTAATTGCTAACTGCTGCTACATGATTCATTCAGCTAAGAATAATTTACTAATTATATATGGCAGCATCGGTTCTTTTTCCAGATGTTAAACAAAGTGAGATTATTAGAGAGGAAAAAGGATAAATTTGGGTATTGGAGACTAGAATAATAGATTTTTTTTTTTTTCAGAAGATCTTACATTTAACAGAGTTGGAATGAATGTAATCAGCAGAGTGTTCCGCTGAAGTTAATGCTGTGTGTGTGTGTGTGTGTGTGTATGTGTGTGTAAGATTGGTTGGGGTTCTTTTCTAAATTTATTTCCTAGTGTTTATTGAATATTCACAATGTGCTGGATAGGTGCTGGAGATTCAGTAGTGAGCAAAACCATTTGGTAATTATATTTCTTAATAATTTTTTGGGGAGGAGGGTACCCTGGATTGAACTCAAGGGCACTTGTCCACTGAGCCACATCCCCAGCCCTATTTTGTATTTTATTAGAGACAGGGTTTCACTGAGAGTTGCTTATCACCTTGCTTTTGCTGAGATTGACTTTGAACTCATAATCCTCCTGCCTCAGCCTTCCAATTACTTGGGATTACAGGTGTGTGCCATCCCACCTGGCCTGTTTCTAATTTTTTGATAAACACTGTAGTGACAATTTTGAATCCTGCTTTACCACTGAGCTATATCCCCAGCCTTTTTATATTTTTTATTATGAGATTGGGTCTCCCTCTGTTGCCCAGGCTGTACTTGAATTTGTGAGCTTCCTGCTTTAGCCTTCTGTGTACCTGGGATTATAGGGTCAAGATATTATGCCTGGTCAAATTATGAGATATTTTTGTGCCATCACACCTGGTCGAATTATGAGATGTTACTGGATGATTTCAGTTTTCATTTTGATGTCTACATTGTATTTTATTAAATAGGCATTATTCCCAAATATTGGAAAATTTGGTGTTGCTAATTTTTACTACTATAATATTGTTGTGAACATCTTGAGCATGAAACTTTTCCATTATGAATTAATATTAGGATAGATATACAAAAATGGAATTTTGCTGAGTATGAGGGTAGTCATTTTTATGGCTGTTGTTACGTATTGTCAGTTTATGGCTGTATTTTTACTCAGTTACATTACTCTCTTAGTTCTAAAAAAACTCCAGTGAATAAAGGCACCTTTCATTATTTTTCTGTGCTTCTAAGAGCTCTTCCTTTGTGTGAGCATTGTCATGCATGGCCTTTGACCACTTGTTTCTTAGGTAGGGGGAAGTCTTGAGAGGGCCTATTCTTGAGTCCTGTGCATAGTTAGCTGGGTAATGTTCCCCTTTTTGTGGTCAGCTGAACTTCAGGTTATTTTTCTGACTTACACTGTTTGTACCAAAGGGGCATTACATATTTTGGTATTTGAAATACTTCAAAATGTGTTTCAGGTTGACATAACTGAAACTCGGAGCGAAATACTTACTACTTGTGTAGTTACCACGCAGGACAGGCATTGTGAAGAAAGCAGTGCTGTGAGTAGAGAGGGTGGGGAGTTGGCTGGTGTGCCTTCACTAGCCTTGTAAGAAAGGGGAACTGTAAGTCTTGTTTATCTTTGAATTTCAGTACATTTAGGGCTAGTTTACAGCCATTCTAGTGAGAATCAGAGGAATCTAAGTTATAAGTAGTCTAGGTATTGAAAAAAAGAATGGAAAACTGAAAATCCCTCCCAGCAAAGAGAACTGTTTACTTATGGGCTTATCGTCTTGTTGAAAAATTGCAAGTAGAAAGGAATCTGGAGTTGCCAGATACTTAAATGCTTGTTGGTGCCTCTGCAGAAAATTGTTGCTTCATCTCATGGTGTAACTTCTTGTTTGCCCTGATTTTTTTTTTTTTTTTTTTTAAATATAAGTACTGGGTATTCACCCAGAATCACTTTACCACTAATTTACATCCCAGCTCTATTTATTTATTTATTTTAGTTGTGGTTGGATACAATACCTTTATTTTATTTTTTATTTTTATATGGTGCTGAGGATTGAACCCAGTAGGCGAACCACATCCCCAGCCCTTAAAAAAATTTTTTTAAAAATTCTTTTTAGTTACACATATGACAGTAGAATGTATTTTGACATATACATAAATGAATTATAATGTCCCATTCTTGTGGTTTTACATAATGTGGAGTTACTCTAGTCATGTATTCATATACAAACATAGGAAATTTATTTCTGATTCCTTCTACTGTCTTTCCTATTCCCATTTTCCTTCCCTTCCCTTCATTCCCCTTTGTCTAATCCAAAGTACTTCTATTCTTCCCTAACCACTTCCTCCGTTATATGTTAGCATATATGTTAGCATCTGCCTTTGGTTTTTGGGATTGTCTTATATCCCCAGCCTTTTATCTTTTATTTTGAATCAGGGTCTCCCTGAGTTGCTTAAGGCCTTGTTTAGTTGTTGAGACTGGCCTCAAACATGTGATCCTCCTGCCTTAGCCTCCTGAGTTGCTGGGATTACAGGCGAGTACCATCACGCCCAGCTAAGATTTTTTTAAAAAAATATTTTTATTAGTTGTTGATGGATCTTTATTTTATTTACTTATTTGTATGTGGTGCTGAGAATTGAACCCAGTGCCTCACACATGCTAGACAAGCACATTGTCACTAAGCTAGCCACAACCCCAGACCTAGGATTTTTGTTTTTTAATCAAGTGAACTTTTTTGTTTTTTGCAGTGCTGGTGATAAAATCCAGATCTTCGTACTCTATCACTGAGCATACCTCCCCACTCTTTCTATCCCCATTTTTCTTAGACAACTTAAACAAGTTTACTTTGAAAACTTCCAACAAATGCTTGCTTTGGGGAATTTTCAAAAATATTTTGCCAGACTGGGCACTGTGGCACACATCTGTAATCGCAGCAACTCAGGAGACCGAGGCAGGAAGATTTTCAAGTTTGAAGACAGCCAGGCAACTGAGTGAGGCCTAGTCTCAAAATAAAGGCTGGAGCCAGGCACAGTGGCTCCTGGGGAGTCTGAGGCAGGAGGATTGCAAGTTCAAAGCTAGCCTCAGCAACTGGCAAGGGGCTAAGCAACTCAGTGAGACCCTTCTCTAAATAAAATACAAAATAGGGCTGGGGATGTGGCTCAGTGGGAGTCCCCCTGAGTTCAATCCCCAGTACCAAAACAAAAAAGAAAGAAAGAAAAAGAAATAAGGACTGGAGATGTAGCTCAGTGGTAAAGCACCCCAGGCTCTGGATTCAGTTCTCAATACTAAAAAAAAAAAAAAAAAGGTCAGCATGATCATAGAAATTTTCATGTATATGATGTAGTTCTTAAAATAGCAAAAAATTATGAAATTAGAAAACAACATAGCTAAATGTATTATATAGAAAAATACCAATAAGTGAAATTTAGCATTCTATACCATTTTACAATTAGCAGAGCATCCCAGGAAAATTAAAATTCACATGATCCTATCACCTTAATTCAGTGGAACTTTTTGACAAATTAACCACAGAAGTTTTAATCAGTCAAACCTTAAACAGATACAGGTTTCATGGCATGTGAGAGGTGAGTTTTTAGGGATACTTGACTACATTGAGTAATTTCCCAGCTATGGGAAAATGTAAATATTATGTAGATGGTTAAAGAAACAATAATATCACTTTTGTCCATTTCAGGTCTTTCTCTGTTTGTTTAAACAGGCTTGTGGGTTGCTTTTTTCTTGCCAGTGTTCCTGTAGGAGGAAGGTACTGCCCTTTCAGATCTTTCTGAAGTTTGAAAATTGCTTTCTTACTTTTCCTGTAACCATCATAGGTCATGCAGCACAGTCACCACAAAACTGCTATGCTTAGTTTGATCCTTGGTGTCCTGTTGGTCTGTTAGAGGAAATCTGTTCTGTGAATTATATCCAAATAATTATTCTTGCCACTTGGTGGAGAAGACTTTGGAGGTTATGTAGGGGAAAGAAATATTGTTCAAAAAGGCAAACCTAGCACCAATATCAGCAAATCAACTTCAGACCCATTCTGAAGAGGGAGTTCTGTTACAGTTTTGAAGTTGGCATTCCAGTAAGTAGATCTGCACTTGGAGGTGGGGGCTTAAAACTCAGTATTGAGTCAGGCATAGTGGCACATGCCTGTAATCCCAGCAATTCTGGAGCCTGATTCAAGAGTTTTGCAAACTTGAGGCCACTTTCATCAACTTAGCGTGACCCTGCCTTAAACTAAAATGTAGCTCAGTGGTAGAGAGCTTTCTTAGCATGCTCAAGGCCCTGGGTTCAATGCCGGATGCCATGAAAACCGAAAATGAAAACTCAATATTGGTGACGGAGGGAACTGGATTTGTTATGGGCTAAAAATAGATGTGTTCTTAATTGATGAATTGATTGATGCAAGCAGTGATGTAGGGCAGGCAGCCGGAGGTGGAATCAGTGCAGGCTGTGTTGTCTTGGGCGAGTAGTTGTGAAGCCAGATTTAAAATTAGGCAGTCAGTGTAGTTAGGTAAATGGGGTCTAATATCGAATGAAATCTAAAATGGAGGCCATGTTGAGAATGAATTTCCGGAAAAGTTGAGCAACTCTCCTAATGTTAATGAAGTCCAGGAAACAGCCCCCAACAGATTTGAAGATAGCCCATCCCCAAGAAATGTTAATGAAGTCCAGGAAACAGCCCCCAACAGATTTGAAGATAGCCCATCCCCAAGAAATGTTAATGAAGTCCAGGAAACAGCCCCCAACAGATTTAAAGATAGCCCATCCCAAAGAAATGTTAACGAACAGCAAACTTGAAGATGCTGAACAGCAAACTTGAAGATGCTGACTCGGAAGTGCCTAGATTACTTCTTTGGCCCACCTGTGTCCTGAACCTTCGGGCCTTTCCACCTACATTCCATTACCAAAAACTATAAAAAGGGGAAACAACCGCACTTCCACGGATTCCATCTCTTGGGTCCCCTTCTTCCTCCGGGAGAAGTCTTTTCTGCTGTCCTTTAATAAACTTCGAATTTTCTACTCTGACCTTCCTCGGTGTGCTTCTCTGGTGTTATTCTTCAACATTGGTGAAGCAAGGACTCGTCACCCGCCAACAGCGGTAACAGTTGTACATCGTTAAGCCTCGGTTTCTTCCATCTGTAAACTAGGGGCCAATGTGGCAGGTAATAAGCACTAATAAATGTTGGCAGTTGCTATGTTTTTAAAAGGTTCCATTGTATATGATCACTTACAAACTCTTTGACAGTGGTTGAGAGATTTAAAGTAAACTACCTACTTAAAGTCAAAGAGACCAGAGAGGGAGGAAACTATAGGTTTCTCTTGGCTTTGTTAACTAAAATGAATTGGAAGTCCCAATGTAATTGATAAGAAAGAGCTTCAGTGTTCCTGGCCATGGTTATTTTTGTTTTCTAACTGCCTGCCCCATCACAGGTGCCTTTGTTTTCTGGTAAGGGAGCTGTTTCCTCCTGACCAAGCCTGAGGCCACCTCAAGTCTTCACTGACTTCTTTCTCCTTTCAAGTGGGGCCACCCTGACTTGAAAGAGCAAAATGTGGTTCTTTTGCCCAAGCGTTTATATGTCAGTTAACACACATTATATGCACTTTTTAAATTGAAACTTCCTCTTTTCTGCCTCTGACTGCTGGATTCTGACTGCAGAGTCTTGCCTAGGGCTGCTCACTTGACTGAGTGACAAATTCCGCTACATCCTGGGGGCTTTCCTTTTTCCTCCAGTAGGTCTTGTGCTCATTGTTTAGGGACTTAGTCACTGTGGTGTTTCTGTTTTCATGAGATCAAATCAAATGAGGTAATCTATGCAAACTGCATGATGTGCTGCAAAGGGAGCCCACCCACTTCCCCACTGTGGCTGCCTTTCCAGCCCTGGGTCTCCCACCCACAGAGTCCATCTCAGCTTTGCTGGCTTTCACAGTTTGAAAACAAGCTTGCTTCTGCTCGAATGCAGGTGTTGAAGAAGCTCAGTGAGTCATGTGATCTGTCTGGCCAACTCTTCAGAGTTCATTTATACTCTGAAACTGGATGAGTTGTGGAATTTGGTGGGATCCTTCTGGAATTGGTTGTTTATTCTCCACCCCCCAATATCTCCTTCCTTTGGTTATGTGTTTCTTACAAAAAAAATTGGTTGTCTGAAACTGCCTTTATATAATTCCGAATACCATTATAAGCATTTTTAATCGCCTTTAAATTTTCAATTTGATTAAGCTATAGTGTAAGTAAATTATTATTAAATAGGTAATTCATATAAAAAGACTGAAAGTAGCTGGCATTAAGGATATATTCAATAAAAGTCAACTTTTTTTTGTAGTGCTATTAGCATTACTAATATAAAACAATTTGGTAGGAGCTTTTACTGAGGCAGTGTTGTTCAATAGGGAGGTCTGTGGACCTAGAATTGGTAGACTCTTTGTTCTGGATCATACGAACATCAGAGTGTACTTACACTAACCTAGAAGGTACAGTTCTAGGAACTTGAGCAAGGTTCTTAATTAGCTTCCTTGAGTATTTGAGAGGGACTAAATAAAATAATGTATGTGGAAATCATTCCTAGAGTATAAATTGTTACACAATTGCCAATATGACAGCATCATAGTGTGTTTAGAGACTACTCTTAAAATTGTTTTTTCTGCTTTTAATCTTGTCTCATGTAAGAGTTCTCAAGCCTACCAGGAGGTGACACTTGATAAATAGTTGTTGAAAATGTCCCCTGTTTCTTCTATGTGTCTGCAAAGTAGTGATTTAAGGAGCTGAACAATTGATATCCAGGTTTAAATTACATTCTAAAGTGATTTTGGTATTTATGAAGCTCTCTGATGCTTTGGAGAAAGATGCCATTCCAGCTCATTGTTGTATCAAGGGACTCGAACAAATTTAGTTTTAATTGTTTCTGATTATCCTATGAACTTCACAAAGGCACGTCACATTTCTGGTTCACCACTGCATAGTCACGAGTTGATCAATCATGGGACTGCTTTTTGAGAAATGAGTTGTTAGGCAGTTTAATCATACGGACATCAGAGTGTACTCACACCAACCTAGAAGGTACAGGTCAGTCACTCAGCATGGCCTCTTGATGTGGTCAAGAGGTACAGTAAACACAAGATGTATGAGGCTGCTGCCAGAGTAGCATGGCATTCTGTTTTACAGTTCACTTTTTACAAATAAGTAGAAGGTGTACAATCAATAATGATTAAAAGTATAGTATGATAAATACATAATCCAGTAACGTAGTAACAGTTGGTTGTTATCATTAGCAGGTATTATATAGTGTGCATAACTGAATGTGCTATACTTGAATACTCCTGGCAGTGCAGTAGGTTTGTTTATGTCAGCATCACCATAAACTGGAGCACAGAGCTGTGCTACAGTGTTACCAAGCCTGCCTCTTTACTAGGCCATAGAAATTTTCCTGCTGAATTAGAGTCATGGGACCACTGTTACAGGTTTCAGTCCATAGTTGACTGAAACATCATCATGCAGTGCTGAACTGGTGCTGTATTTTCAATGTATGCGTGATGTCTGGCACTGGGGACTGACATGGACCTGTTGGCTTTACTTTTCAGTGCTGGGGATGGAACTTGGGGCCTCATGCATGCTAAGGATGCACTCTGCTGTCAAGCTCTCCACCCCCAGAAACTTGACCATCTGGCTTTCACCCAATCAGACTCGACAGAAGTGTAATCAAGAAAAAGAAGTTGGAGCTGGGGACATAGCTCAGTTGGTAGAGTGCTTGCCTTGCATGCACAAGGCCCTGGGTTCAATCCCCAGCATCATTAAAAAAAAAAAAAAAAAAAAAAAAGAATTTGGGTGAGGGGCTGGGGATGTGGCTCAAGTAGTAGTGCGCTCGCCTGGCATGCGTGTGGCCCGGGTTCAATCCTCAGCACCACATACAAACAAAGATGTTGTGTCCACCAAGAATTAAAAAAAAATAAATATTAAAAAAAAAAAAAGAATTTGGGTGAGGGCAGTGAAACAGGGTTGCTTATTTGTTTCAGGGGGAGTAATAAGACAGTGGTAATAGAGTCTGCATTTATGTGCAAGTGAGTGAGACAGACATTCAGGTAAAGTAACTTGGGAAGAGTTACTTAACCATTTGGAGCTACAGTTTCTTCCTCAAAGGCCCTGGCCAGATCTCTGATAAGTGGTTAATTTATTCTGGAGTTGAATTATGATGGACCTAAGAGAAGAAAACAATGACTATGTGTGATTTCATTCATTAATGTTTTGAGATGTTAATTAATTAGTTTGGAAACTACTGTCTTAGGCCTTATCTGCTTGGGTGGGGTAAACCTGAGTTGATTAGTCATTGGTGTTTGAGAAATGAGTGGAATATGTAGAATTATTTCTTTTTCAAAAAGGGTAATGACTTGGGAATGAGATCTCCAGGGGTTCATGGTGGTGTGTTTAATTCATTCATCTATAGTGCCAACAAGAGTGAGTTTCATGCAAGACAAAGAGAACACTTAATTGTATGCTGCAGCAATTATGAATACAGTGTGGAGAACTATTTAAAAAAGCCCCCCAGCAGGGCCACATTCCTCAGCACTAGGGCAGGATGAATGTGCCAGCATCCTCTGCTTATCTGGGTGTCTGGACATGGAGGGTGGGTTAGTCATTATTGTGCTTCCTGAAAGGGTGACACTTGGAGGTCATTTGGGAGTGAGGAAGTATGTTCATTTCCTTTGGTGGAAGATTTACTTTTTTTTTTTTTTTTGGTGGTCCTGGGGCTGGAACCCTGAGCCTCATACATGTAAGATAACTATATTCCCAGCCCCTGGAAGATTTACTTTTTTCATTTACTTCTTAAAAAAAAAAAGACTTTATTTACTTGATTGTTTGTATGTGGTACTGAGGATCAAACCCAGTGCCTCATATGTGCTAGACAAGAGCTCTATCACTGAGCCACAACCCTAGCCCCTTTCATTTGCTTCTAAGATCACTTTTATTCCAACTGGTCTGCACTTACCCTTGCCAGGTAAAATGTCCCTAGAAATCTTTTAGCATATTTAACCCGATTATGAAATGGCAGTGTTCATTGCCAAATACAATCTAATACAACTTGTCCAAACATGAGGCTTCCAGAGACTCTTTATCCCCTTGCCTACACTGTCTGTAGTGCCTTTTTTAGCTTCTCCACTCACTGGTTCTGGAATACCCAGTTCGAGGTTCATTTCTTTCTGTTTTGCAGTTTTGGGTATTGAACACAGGGCCTCACACATGCTAGGCAAGGGCTCTATCACTCAGCTACCTCCTCAGCCCTTGTTATTTTACCTTGAGACAGGTTTTCACTAAGTTTATCCTCTTGCTTCCTGAGTAGCTGGGATTACTGGCCTGTGCCACCACACCCAGCTCAAGGTCCATTTCTTACAATATCTTGTCCTGATTGCTAAAGTGTGTTTAAGGTTTGACATCTTGAAGATTGGAGATCTTTGCCTTATAGAGGGCATGCCAAGAGAGTGAGTGTGATGATTAACTTGATTCTTTTTTTTTTCTTTTAGTGCTGGGGACTGAACCCCAGGCCTCCTGTGCTTTGCAGGTGCCCTACCACTGAACCACACTCCCAGCCCCCATTTGATTCATTCTTGAGATATCACCTTTCAAGAGAAAAATTACATATTTGTCCAAATAATTCTTTTAGAAAACTTTCATTCGGGGCTGGGGATGTGGCTCAAGCGTAGCGCTCGCCAGGCATGCACGGGGCGCTGGGTTCGATCCTCAGCACCACATAAAAATAAAATAAAGATGTGTGTCCACCGAAAATTAAAAAATAAATATTAAAAAATTCCCCCCCCCTTTTAAAAAAACTTTCATTCTGTTTTTAACTTGATGTATACTTTAGGGAATATTTCATCAACATCCTATGGGGAAAGGTAATACTTCAGATTTGGGCTTTTAAACATTCAAGAGATCATTGATCATTTGGAATGTCATAATTATAACTCCAAAAGAATGGAGCATATAGACTCATTTCTTTTGACCTGAATAGTCTGAGGTTCCCTGTTGTTCTTCTAGTGAGAATGAGTATTCTTACGTACGTTATTGTATAAAGTTTTGTTTTTAGCCACAAGAGCCATAAGAAATTATTTTTTCTAGCATCTCCTATTCTTTTCATTAAACACATCCTAGTTAGTGCCCCTGAAATTGTGTGGTGCATTTTGGATGACTGATGTGATAATATGAAGAGGTGGCTGGCTTAGGGTGGCTGCTCACATTTTGTGTTTCTTTTAATTTGAAAACCTGGCCTATGAAAATGGTTTATTTGTACTAAAATCTTATTAGTGTTTTGTGGCAAGCAAAGCACCAAGTTCCCAGACCCTAAATGTTATTGTTATTAAACATTTGAAGTATCTCTGAATTAACATACAAGCATTCCATTCATTTTGGCATTCATTGATTTTTAACAATTTTCATGATCAAAGGGAAAATGTGGACTGAACGAACTATAGAAATTATAGATTCCCCCATGTGTATAGTTTATGTTACCAGAAAAGATAGAGATCTAAAGTTAAAAAGCTTCTTGGAAATCCTGAGCTCTTTCTTGCACTCTTGGGACATGTGCACTCCACCTATATGTCTATTTCAAGAGTGAGTTTCACAGTCCTCAGTGGCCATTTAGTTATTATGTTGGAATGAAGGCAGTGAAATAGGGGAAAATGAAGGTAGGGCCAGGCTGGTGGTACTGGAGAATTGGGGGAGTTGGTAACATTGAGTGTGTGTTGGGAGATGCTTGCTAAAATGATGGGTATCGAGATATGTTGTATGCATAGAGCTAGGGTTAGAGTGGGCTCAGAGTGGTGGGGAGTGAGGGTTGTGTCATGGGTTCTGGCTTGGGTACAGGCAGTCTTCACCGAGAGAGGGAACAGAGCAGAAAGGACAGATTTCAAAGGGAGGATACATGCAGGCCTTGTGTGGAGCACACCAGGCAGCCAGTACATTCTGAATTAGGAAATCTGGGGTGTGCATTTTGAGATGTCTGTGGGATATCAAAGTTTACTGGGCATCTTGTCTAGAAGGTAGACCTGGTCTGCAGAGCTTTAGGATATGGGCTTGGACACAGTCACCTGACAGGTGTGTGTAAAAGTGAGAAGAGGTCTTTGGACAGAATATGGAGGATGCCACACAGAAGCATGGGGACATCCATATGTAAGAGCTAGGTAAAGAAGGGTATGTCATGGAGGTACCAGAGGAGCAGTTGGAGAGGCTGGAGGAAAAGTGGCAGAGAGTGGTATCCTGGAGCTGAGATGTGGGCTACCTCAAGAACACAAGCTTAGTTATTGGGACAGGTGTTTCAGAAAAGCCCAAGGATGGGGTGGGGGTGTGGGGGGTGGAACCTTTATTTAGGAGGTTGCTGGAGGCCTTGAGGGGAGCGTGCCTTGCTCTTCAGTGAGCTGGAGGGGCGAAGCCCGACTATAGAGGGTAGAGGGGTAAGTAGCGGGAGGACATGAGAACAGGAGTGGAGGCCACTCCTTCATGAGCCTTGGCTGGCAAGGAAAAGACTGTAATTAAAGGAGGAGGTCCTAATGTCAGTGCAGTTTTGTACATGAGGTCTTGTCATCATTTCTGTTTCTTTTCAGATTAGATGACCCCGAGGGGAGAGAAAGGTGAGGAATCAGGGGAGTGAGGGTCCAAGTGATGGGGAGTGCTGAAGGAGATGTCTGCCTCCTCTGTGCTGAGAAGGAAGATGTTGGGACTCCAGGTGGAAGGGAACTGTTCATCCATGGTCAGCAGGGGGAGAGCCAAATCTGGTCATGGGCACTAGGAATTTGGGTTGGTGGCGGATAGGCCTCGATGTCAGAGGTGGACATGTATGTAGAGGGGCCTGGGAAGAAACTCCACAAAGGCACCCAGGCAGAAGAAGGTTGTGCTGGGGTGTGTGGGGAACTAGTTGGTGTAATGGCTGGAGCAAAGGGTATCACCCATGGGTGTGGTAAGAAACTGGGCTGGAAAGGGAGGCTGGCAGGGCCCTCCCTGCCAGTCCAGCCACTTTGGATTTTATTTTCTGAGTAAGGAGGAGCCGTCTATGGAGAAGTGATATGGCCAGACCTATGATTTTGAAACCAACAGCAGTTTATGGCAGTGTAGAGTAAGAGAGGCAGGGATATTGCTTGGGAGGCTACTGTGGTAACACAAAGGAATGTAATTGGGGCTAGAAATAGGGGAGTTGCAATGGGAGAGATGAGGATTCCAGAAGTTGAGTTGGTATATGGCACCTGATGGGCCACCTTTTAGGAGAGGAAGGAGGTTGGAGGGAGGAGGGGGTGTGGAGGAGGAATGTGCTGTCATGGAAATAAAACAGGAGGAAGAGAAGCAGGTTTAGTGAGGTGGTGGGGCAGTTCAGTATTTGGCTATGCATAGAACATTTGTGTAGTATTAGCTGCAACCAGAATTAGGAATCTGAAGCTAAGGACAGAGGTTGTACTAGAGGCAAAGATAGGAGCATGAGATCATTATTTCTTTCTTTTCTTTTCTTTTTTCTTTTCCCTCCCTCCCTCTCTTTCTCTCTCTCCCCCCTCCCTCCCTCCCTCTCTCTCCCCCCCCTCTCACCCCCCCCCACCTCCCTCCCTCTCTGTCTCCCTCGCTCCCTCCCAAGGGTGTTCTACCACTGAGCTACATTCCCAGTTCTTTTTCTAAAATTTCAGTAGGGCTGGGGATGTGGCTCAAGCGGTAGCGCGCTCGCCTGGCATGCATGCGGCCCGGGGTTTGATCCTCAGCACCACATACAAACAAAGATGTGTGTCCACTGAAAACTAAAAAATAAATATTAAAAAATTAAAAAAAAAAAGAATCTTGTGAGTTCATCCCAGGCTGGCCTCAAACTTGTGATCCTCTTGCCTTGGCCTCCTGAGGCTCTGGGATTACAGACTTGTGCCCCCATGCCTGGCAAGATCATCTTTCTTACATTGGAAGTGTTTGAGATTTCTTTGAAAGAGCAAGAGGGAAATAAGTATCAATGTGGATATGAACTGGGAGAGTAGACTTTATATAATATTTGAGTATATTTTAAATTTTCTTAGGGGCTGGGATTGTGGCTCAGCAGTAGAGTGCTTGCCTAGCACTGGCGGGACCTGGGTTCGATCCTCAGCACCACATAAAAATAAAGGCATTGTGTTGAGTCCATCTACACCCAAGAAATAAATATTTAAAAATTTTTTTTTCTTAGAAAAAGATCATTAATGTAATCTACGAAATGTAGATTTATACCCCCTACCTCCAAATAGTTCAAAATAAGTTTGAAAAATTTCAATAAAAATGCTGTTATTGTACTAGAGCTGTTTTTGTTTTTTGTTTTTTTTCCTATCAGATTATAGTCTATTTCTTAAATCCATTTGTTTCATTTTGGTAAGAGTCTTCAGAATACTGGCAGGGATTAGTTGGTTGTAGTTTTTGAGAACTCTTCAAATGTGGGGAGAAAAAAAAAACCACCCCCCAGCACTGGAGATTGAACCCAGGGCCTGGCCCGTGTTAGCCAAGTGCTCTATCATTGAGCTACAGTCTCAGCCTATGAAATTTTGAGTGTAGTATCATTGTATTTTATTCTTTTTTTGGTGCTGGGGATCTTACCCAGGACCTTGCGCTGATAGGCAAACAGTGGACCACTGATCTACACCCCCTGACTCGTACTCAGCAGGTTTTTGAGACCAATGGGTACTTAATAGTATTCTAAAGCAGTGTTTTCAGAAGGATTAAAAATATAACTAAACTGGTTTTCTCTCTTTTGGGGGGAAATAAGCTGGCTATAATTTATATTTAGCCACTTTTGTGAGGCATTTCTTTTAATCAACTACAAAATCTGCTTTCCTTTTCAAAATGTATAGGTAATAACTATACATAACTGTTCTGTCAAAATGTTAATTAAACAAAGTAAATTATTTAAATTCTCTGGAACTTCTAGCAATGGGATGGACATTCTAGAATTTGTGTACCGATGCAAGTGATTTGGTTTTTTTCTCCCCAACTCCTGCTGCTGTCTGTACAACTTCCACTTGGATTGAATGCTGTGGAAGAGAGATTATTACTCCTGCTTTTATGGTATCAACAAACATTTATTGAGTGCCTGCTTTATATCCTGCATTGAGCTTGATTGAGAATTCCAGGAGGAATACTCATGTGTCCTTGCCTCAGGAGTGTGCACCTAGTAGAAAGTCATGAAGAGCCACAAGGAGCTGCTGTCAGTGGCTATGGAAGAGCAGCAGAGTGTACTGGCTCTTGATGACAAGGATGGCTCACTGCACACATTTTGTACCTGTTACCTGTATTGATTGATTTCTTTGTACACCAGTTCAGTGGAATGAAAGATGTCCTCTTGGCATAGAGGCTGAGAGGTTAAGTAGTGGCTGGTAAATAGAGGAAACAGGATTGGAAATTGGGCAGTGTGGGGCAGAGTAGGTGAAGCAACAGTCTGGTCAGGGAGACTCTCGTGAACTGAGATGGGAATGAGCCCTTAATGCTGTGTGCATGGAGCTTGGGTGGGATGGAGGGGCCAAGGGCAGGAGAAATCGGGTAATGATTACATTAAGTCCGGATGGACTAATCTGCAGTCCAGTGGTAGAGGGTGAGGATGTAGGGAAGGGGGATGGTCAGAGATTGGAAATAGGCAGATTGTCTCCTGTTATATCAAAGGTAACAATGAAAAATTTAAAGTTACATTCATAGTTTTGTATATATTGCGCATGTACTGTGGACACTCAGTGGAAGCCCAGGATCTTTCCTTCACCCTCCCCACTTCGCTTCTCAGTACTGGGGACTGGGTGCCTGTGCATACTAGACAAGTGCTGTATCACTGAGCTACATCCCCAGTCCTTTTCATTTTAATTTTTTGTTTTGAGAAAGGATCTTGCTTACATTTTGAGGCTGGCTTTGAACTTGTGATCCTCTTGCCTCAGACTCCTGAGTAGCTGGTATTACAGATTTGCGACACCAGGTCTGGATGACTGGGACCCTTTGAGTTTTTAGCATTCTTATTCCCATACTGATTATATTCATTGTCATCCAGAAAATATGCATGTAAAACGTGGGTGGAAATTATAATGATTATAATGAGAGTCACAACTCTAAAGAAGTTGGGGAGCTCAGTGTACTTTATTGTAATTTAAAGAGCAGTCTATAATTAGTAGACTGGAAATTTGTTTCAAATTTGTTCAGTTTGGAAATGAAGGCATTCTAGAGACTAGTCGTATATTGTATATTGCTGTATATTTCTATTCCTCTCAGATTGGAAAGGGAATTCAAAGGACCTGGGTGCATTCCAAAAATTAAAGTAAGCCACACACACCCTTATTGGCACACTGGGATTGCTCAAATGTTTGCATTATTACTAAGCATGGACAATGCACTGAGCTTTGTTATACAACTGCGTTGTTACAGGATTCCTGCTTCCTCCTTGTAAGGAGCTCTCAAGTTTATGTGAGGAGACCAGCTTGCCAGTGGTAGCAACTTGTGTATAAATGAACAAAGAGCAAGCCAGAGGAGGTAAAATAAATACATTTAAAAGCGATCATAGTATTCTCTTGATTTATTCATTTTTGCAGTTGGTTTTGAGTGGTAGGCACCTGGGGGTGGAGTGAATAGACAAGGCCTGCCCTAAATAGGAATACCATAAATAAGAGAAGCTTGGATTTGGGCTTTGGAAGGATAAAGTCTCAGTGACTGAAAAGGTATTGATTATTTTTTCTGTGAACTCAGGGGCACTTTACCGCTAAGCTACATCCCCAGTCTTTCTTAGTTTTTATTTTGAGACAGGGCCCTACTAAGTTGCTGAGTTTGTCCTGGAATTTGTGATCCTTCTGCCTCAGCCTTCTAAATTGCTAGGATTTTAGGCGTGTGCACGACATTTTTTTCTGTAGAAAAAGTATGGTATGTTTTGAATCAGATTGGCTCAAAAGCATAATAAGTTTTGTAAAGACTTAATAAATTCAGAAATGCCATGTGTCTCTCTGGTAGGAGTACCAATGAAGCCAGATTTAAAATTAGGTAGTCAGTGTAGTTAGGTAAATCGGGTCTAAGAGTGAAATCTAAAATGGAGGCCATGCTGAGAATGATTCCGGGAAACGCAGGACAACTCATGGAATGTTAATGAAGTCCTGAGAAAAGCCCATCCCAAAGAAGTGTTAATAAACAGCCCCCAGCAAACTTGAAGGTGCTAACTCAGAAGTCCTTCCTGACCAGATTACTTCTTTGGTCCACCTGTGTCCCAGCCCTCGGGCCTTTCCACCTACATTACATCACTGAAAGAAACTATAAAATGGAGAGACAACTGCACTTCCACGGATTCCACCTCTTGGGTCCCCTTCTTCCTCCGGAGAAGTCTTTTCTGCTGTCCTTTAATAAACTTCTAATTTCTACTCTGACCTTGCCTCGGCGTGCTTCTTTGGTGTTATTCTTCAACATTGGGGAAGCAAGGACTCGTCACTGGTCAAAAGCAGTAACACCTTCAGGGACTGGAAGTGATATGAATAGTTAATCTTTAAAAACACTGCAAAGCATCACAGTAAAATTTTAGAGACAGATAACTCTAAAATTAGGATGTCCCTAATCACTCATTTTCCATATTAACAAATCACATATTTCTATTTGAGAATTCATGATTGTAATAAAAAGGAAATTATTTTTGGACTATTACATTGTCAAGGTAAATATTTCTTAGAGAAGGTTAAAAATGCTAATAAAGAGGGTTTTTCATTTTTTCTATTATAAAGTAATTCAGACATAAATTAATCATAAAAGTAGCATTACCATTTAGCTACTGGAGCTTAGAAGATAAAACATTGCAGATTGTTGAAGTCCTGGGTTTCGCTTCCTGGTTCCACTTCCTCTTTCCTTCTCCTTTCCTCAGTTGGTGTTCCCCATTGACATCCATGTGTTTTATAGTTTGTGTGTGTTTTCAAAGTGTTCAATTCAGTGTTTATTTTTTAAAAAATTTTTTTTATTATACATGGGCACAATATTTTTATTTTGTTTGTTTATTTTTATGTGGTGCTGAGGATCGAACCCAGGGTTTCACATGTGAGAGGCAAATGCTCTACCGCTGAGCCACAACCCCAGTCCCCCCTTTTTTTAATTTTTTATTTTTTTGTAGTTGTAGATGGACAGAGTGCCTTTATTTTATTTATTTTTATGTGGTGCTAAGGATTGAACCCAGTCCCTCACAAATGCTAGGCAAGCGCTCTGCCGCTTAGCTACAGCCCCAGTCCCATCATTCAGTGTTTCTGTGCTTTTAAAACTTATGGACATGGTGTTGTACTGCCTGCATCAGTCTGTAGGTTGCTTCTATTGTTCTACTTTGTTTTCCAGACTAGTTCTTGTTGTTTTAGCTAATTCTTTTGGGCTGCTAAACATACCATGGTATGTTCATTTTTCCTGTTGATGAACTCTTAATTTTTACTTCCTCCCATTTTCTCTATTATAAATGGTAATGCTGTATATTTCTGTAAATATCTTTTAATGTCTCTTTGTGTGTGTGAGACTTTATAATCTGAGGAGTGGGATTGCTTCATCATAGGGAAGGGAATGTATCTTCATGTTCTGGGCTAATTGTTTTAGGTAGGTTCTTCGGTTCTAGCTTTGACATGGGAAGTTTGGGGGTTAAGATTACTTCTTTTTAACTTGAATTTTTTTGAAGCTGTAGTAGAACTATGAATGTTGGTGTTTGGTGTGTCTGTGGGGGAACCTATATAGAGTAGGTAATATTGTGTGTTAATTGTTTATAAGTTGTGACATGTAAAGTTCCTTTTAATTTAAATAATATATGGTTCATTTTTTAAAATATTTTTTTTAGTTGTAGTTGGACACAACACCTTTATTTTACTTATTTATTTTTATGTGGTGCTGAGGATCTAACCCTGTGCCTTGCACATGCTAGGCGAGTGCTCTACTGCTGAGCTACGACCCCAGCCCCATATTTTCTAATAGGAACCTCAGTAAGAAACTTTAAAGAGGAAATTCCTAAACTATTTCTTTGGTATCTTAGCATCCACTTGAAATTTGACTGAACAATGAGTGTGGCAACGGGTGTGATGTTGTACACCTGTAATCCCAGCAGCTCAAGAGGCTGAGGCAGGAGGATCATGAGTTCAAAGCCAGCCTCAACAATTCAGCAAGGTTCTCAGCAACTTAGTGAGGCTCTTTGCTCAAAATAAAACATAAAAAGAGCTCAATAAAAGACTCAGTGTTTAAGTGCCCCTGGGTTCAATCCCTGGTACCAAAACAAACAAATCAAAACAAAACAATGAGTGTGGCTTACTGTGGGGCAAGGGAGATGGTTGTGGTCTTCAAGTTTTTGTTTTTAAATATTTTTTAGTTGTAAGTGGACACAATGCCTTTATTTTTATTTATTTAATAAATATTTAATTTTTAGTTTTAGGTGGACACAATATCTTTATTTTACATTAATGTAGTACTGAGGATGGAACCCAGTGCCTCATGCATAGTAGGTGAGCATTCTACCACTGAGCCACAATCTTAGCCTCTTTATTTATTTTTATGTGGTGCTGAGGATCGAACCCAGTGCCTCACCCGTGCTAGGTGAGCTCTCTGCCACTGAGCCACAACCCCAGCCCTGGTCTTCCAAGTTTTCTCAAATTTATTTTAAAATCTCTTTCTAAACTCTTGTCTTAAAGTGCTCAAATACAGGGGAAAGTGTACCTGAATTATGAAGAGTGAGTGGCATAAATCATGAGAGGGCCTTTTTGAAGTCACCTGGCATGATCCCTTTGGGTGAAAGAAGGATCTGTTTTCTTAGTGAGTTCTTCCTGCTCAGGTTGCCCAGGTGTAGCTTGTGGTTTCCAAGTACCTGCTGGATTGGCTTTAAGCTGATGTATCAGTTCCTTCATATTTTCTCCACTGTTTTCAGATAAGGCCCTAAAACAATTTTGCTATTATGGTGTAGTTGCTTCTCCAAGTGTTTATTACCTACTGGTAGAATCAGTTTGAGGCCCTTCTGTAGGTCTTGGCCACAGGTTCTGTGATGTGCCACTACTGGTAGAGATGAAGGACTTCTCTTGAAAGATCTGCTTGCCATCCTGTGGTGGAAAGACGCAGGGATAAATATTTGTGCTATTAAAGCTATGCAATTTATGTAGGTAGATCACTGACCGTTTGGTTCACCTCAGGCTTCTGATGATCTTTTGGTTTCCTCTACTTTCTAGTTGACTTAGAACACTTCTTTTTAAAATAAGTATTTTTTTACAGCTTTATTGAGATGTAATTGATGTACAAAAACCTGGACATACTTAGACTATAATACAATTTGATGAGTTTGGACCCGTAGATGGACCTGTGGTGCTATCACTATCAGCAAGATGCCAAACATTTCCATCACCTCTGAAAGTTTCCTGTCACTCTTGTGTGTGGTAAGAACACTTAACACGACCTCTGTCCTCTTATCAGATTTTCACTGTACAATACCCTATTGTTAACGGCCCTGTATTATATAGTCAGTCCTGTAGAATTGTAACTCTATACCCATTGATCAACTCTATGTTTTCCCCTCCACCATATTCCTTAGATTTACTTTTCTTTTTTCTGCTTCTATAAAGTTGGCTGTTTTAGATACTACCTTGTATGAGTGGAATCATGCACTATTTGTTTCCTGTGACTAATTTTGCTTAGCATAATGTCCTTAAGGTTCGTCCATGCTGCTGCAAGTGGTAGGCTCCCCCCTCCAACCCCCACCCCCACCCCTGGGAATTGAATGGGGGGGGGGGTTACCACTGAACTACGTACCCAGAACCTCCCTTTTTTAAAATTTATTTTTTATTTTGAGACAGGGTCTTGTGAAGTTGCTTAAGGCCTCCGTAGATTGCAGAAGCTGGTCTCAAACTTGGGATCCTCCTGCTTTGGCCTCCCGAGTCTTTGGAATTACAGGGATATGTCACTGTACCCAGAAAGGCTTTCCTTTTCAAAGGCCAAACAATATTACATTGTATGTTTATACAACATTTTCCTTTTTGGTACCAGCGAGTGAATCTAGGGGTGGTTAATCACTGAGCCAGCCACATCCCCGCCTCTTTTATTCTTTCTATAAATTTTGAGACAGGGCCTCACTAGGTTGCTGACTCTGGCTTTGAACTTGTGATCCTTCTATCTTAGCCTCTCAAGCCACTGGGATTACAGGCGTGCCTGACTGTAGCTCAATTATAAACTGATTAAAATGTGCTCTTAGTTGAGGGATTTCCTGGTTGAGTTACAGTTTTGCTTTATCTTCTGGCCTAGCCATTCTACTTCTAGACATTCCTTCTTGGGAAAAAAAGGTTGAGGGTATATGAAAAGATCTCTTTCAAGAAAGTTCATTGATTCTTGTTTTTTTTTTTTTGTTGTTGTTGTTGCATACTAGACCCAAACACTGCTTTTAAGAGTGGAAGGTGGAAATTTTAGAAGTTAAAAACCCAACCTCAAGAGGCTTGGGGCTAGGGCTCAGTGGTAAGAGTTCTTGCCTAGCACATGTGAGGCACTGGTTTCGACCCTCAGCACCATATAAAAATAAATGAAATAAAGGTATTGTGTCCATCTATAACTAAAACAAACAAAAACCCAACCTCACATCTGTCAGATATGTAGACATTTAACCATTTAAAATTATTTGTAGGGGCTGGGAATGTGGATAGCACTTGCCAGCATGCGTGAGACCCTGGGCTCCTTAGCACCACAAACAAAACAAAACAAAATTGTATAGTGCTGTGGTTTAAAAGTGTGGGTTCTGGATTCAGACTGTGAATTTATAATTCTGGTTCTATCACTTGTAGCTTGGCGATCTAGGGCAAATTTCTTAAGGTAATTGATAGTTGTAACTGTTAACACCTCTCCTTGGGTTATTTTGAATATCAAAGAAGTTACTAATTGATGTAACATGCTTAGAACACATGTGGTTCATAGCAAATGCTCATTAACATTGGCTGTTGTTATTGTTAAAAGTATCCAATTCATAGATATTTACAAAATTTCTAAATGGAAAAGATTTATAAACAACATGTATAGTTATCATTAAATATAAGACTAAACTTTATCCACAGCTGGGTACAGTGATGTACTCCTCTAATCCAGCAACTCTGGAGGCTGAGACAGGAGGATCTCAAGTTCTAGGTCACCTTGGGCAACATAGGGAGACTCTTGTCTCTTATAAATAATTTTAAAAATAAAACAAAGAATAGAAGTTAAACAGTAAACCCTGTAAGAAGCTACGTCTCTGGGTACAATCTCTTTTTTTTGTTTCTGTGTTTTTTTCTTTCTGACAACTGCCTTGTTTTGCTTCTTTAATATAGATTTTTTTTTTTAAACATCAATTTTATTTTGGGGTCTTTGGGTAAAAACATCTAGTAGTTACTGGCAGATTAATCCTTAAAGAACAATTTGATTTTATACTTTATCACAGAGTTTCATTTGTTTCCTAGTAATTGACTACTTATTTAAAAATTCATTGTGGCATATGTACAGTTGTGTCGAAAATACACTTTCAAACAAAGGCAACTTCCTAAGGGTAGCCATAAAATTGTTTATAGTTTGTTAAACTTATTGTGGTATTTTGTTTTTCCTAAATACTGTTTCCTGTTCTTTTGCTTTTACATGTTAACATTGCTGAAAATAAATATTTCAGAAAGCCAGATGGGTGTTTATAATTCAAGGAAATAGCTTAAACTGTCATCAGTTAAAATTGCATTAAAAGGCCAGGAGAACTTTTGTTAGAATTTTGTAAGGTAGCAAGCCAGGAATATTCTAAGTAACCTATGATCATGATGGTAAAACTGAAATAAAGGTGGAGGGAAGCTGGGTACAGTGGCGTGTCCCTATAATCCTAGCTACTTGGGAGGCTGAGGCAGGAAGATGACAAGTTCAGGGCCACTTTGGGCAGTGCAGCAAGACCCTGTCTCAAAATAAAAAGGATTCATGGGGATGTAGCCAGGAGGTAGAGTGCTTGCCTACCATGATGGAGGCCCTGTGTTCAATCCCATTAGGGGGGGAGGGGTGGGGGGCAGGGGGAGGAGGTGGAGGGAAGGAAGGGTAGGTGAGGCTGCAGGTGAGAGTCGGAGACCCAGCACAGCCGGAAGTGACCAGCAGCTGAAAGCTCCAGATTTCTCAGGAGCATCTTGTGTTATTTTAGCAAAGTTTGTAGTTTTCTTATTAATGTCTGTTTATATAGCGAATGTTTCCCTGTAAATTTTCGTTAAGTTGGCTGGCTTCAGAAATATAGATGGTGTATTTGTCCTCTGACTTCAGTATACCAAGGAAGGTCCCAAGGTTTATATATAGCTAGTGTGAGAAGCAAGACCTAAACAGGGTGAACAGTTTTTACAAATTAAACTGGGAATTGTTTATAGTTTGCATGCTTTCAGAGAGCTTCTCTGAATTTATTCAACAAGTCCAGTGTCCCCCTGCTCTGCTGCTGGGGATGGCACCCAGGGCCTTCTGCTGCTAGGCCAGCACACCACTCTAACCCTAGTCATTAAGACTTCAGCACCTGTGTTTTTTTGTGGGGTGGAATAAAAGGGAGTGAAGGAAATGGATAAATAATTGTGTCACACCATTGCTAAGTGGTGGATATGTGCCAGGTGCTGTGTTAAGTGATTGTTATCCTAGTTAATTGTCCTCACAGCAGTTCTCTGGGATAGGTGCCAATGTCACCCCAATTTAGAGGAAGGGGAAAGTACAAGAGAGACGAATTTATTCTTTCTTAAAAATATTTACATTTGGAAAGTTTTGTGTGTTGTAATGTATATACTGTTTCATTAAAGCCAAAATCTTTATTACTAGCCTTCTATCCTGCCTGCCCATCTTTTATTAAAAAAAAAAAAAAAGTGAAGAAAAAAGTTTTATTCCAAAGTGAATGGTGGGCATGTTGTGTCTTCATATTTATTTATGTAGATATTTGAGTTTTTAACTTTGAGGTATAACATATATAATGAAAAACAAATCACAGCTGTATAGCTTACTTTGACAAGTTTTTCTGTGTTATGTTTAGCTACTAGTCAAATAAAAATATATGGTATAATTTGGTAACTCCATAAGGTTCCTGTGTATCCATTCCCAGTCAGCAGTCTCTCCAGCTCTTGGTTAGAACCACTATTCTGACTTTCATCATCATAAATCCATTTTGCGGACTGAGGGTTGTGTCTCAGTGGTACAGCGCTTACCTTGCATTCGTGAGGCACTGGGTTCGATCCCCAGCACTACATAAATAAATAAAATAAAGGTATTGTGACCATCTACAATAAACATTTTTAAAAAATCAGTTTTGCCTCATCTTTAATTTCATTTAAGTGAAATCATGCAGTGTGTACTGGTTTGCAGCTGGCATCTTTTGCCAATCCAATATCATTGATTCACCCATGTTGCAGCACATGTCAGTAATTATTGATATTTGGCATTCCATTGTATGAATATTCCATTCTTTGTTTATTCATTTTCTTGATGAGACTTAGAATCATTAGCTGCTTCAAGCATTCTCATTGTACTTGCCTTGTGGTGGACATATGCCCTCATTTCTCTTTGATTATATACCTTAGAGTGGAATTGCTGTGTTGTAGTATGTTTGGTTTTAGTACATATCATCAGTTTTCCAGTGTAGTTAGACCAGTGTACATGTCCACAAGCAATACATGAGAGTATCAACTTTTATTTGTTTATGTTTTCTGTGTGGGCATCAACCAGGGCTTTGCACATGCTAAGCAAACACTCTACCACTGAGTCATACCTCCAGCCCTGTGTTTGATTTTTAATTGTGTCATGCAGTATGGGATGTGGGAGAAGGTAGATGAGGAGTGCGACCTGGATGGGATGAAGATAAATTACCAGCACATAGCTTAAAGCTTTGCTCCGCTGCTGACTCAGGCCTGTCAGTTGTCTCAGTCACTCTAGCAGCAAATTGATTGGAACCTGTCTGCCCACTTTTTCTTTAGGCCAACCTTATCAAAATTCTACTACAGTTATGCTTAAGTTCTCTTCTTAGGATAAGTCGTTATTTCTCTGTTTACATTCATGTTGAAATAGCAAAAAAAAATCCTATACTTCAAATTTCTGTAGGGAATCTCTTATTTCAGAAGAGATAAGTATTTGATTTCTCTCCTCCATTTCTTCCATTGAAGTGATGTGAAAGACCTAGGAAAAATCAGCCTTTTTGTACATTTTGGAGCTCCAATGACAATAACCACAGCTATTGTTGCTCCTTATCTCATTTACTTTCCATCACAACCTAGTGATAAAAAGGTATGGTTAGGGTTGGGGTGGTGGCTCAGTGGTAGAGCTCTTGTCTAGCATGTGTGAGGCCCTGGGTTCAATTCTCAGTACCACATATAAATAAATAAAAGTCCATTAACAACTTGAAAAAATAAACAAATAAAGGTACTATTATTATTTCCACTTCACAGATGAGGAAACTAAAGCTTTGAGAGGTTAAGTAATTTACCAGTTACTAAGTACAGAAACTGGAATTTAAATCTAGGTTTTCTAACTACAAAGTACAAAATCAGAGTCCGTCTTTATGACTGTTAGTTTGTTAATAATTAGGCAGAAGAATTTCTACATATTTATTTATAATATATTTTTAGTTTATTTATTTTGCAGTACTGGGGATTGAATCCCATGGGTACTTTACCACTGAGCTTTATTCCCATCCCTTTTTGTTTTTCGAGACAGGGTCTTGCTAAATTGGCCAGGCTGGCCTTGAACTTGCTGTCCTCCTGCCTCAGCCTCCTAAATCACTGGAATTACAGTTGTGCATCACCACCCAGCCCCAATTATCTTTTTAACTGAGTCTCTTCCCCGCTCCCCTGGCATTTTGGCAAAAAATAAATGAAACCCAACGTTGTTTTTAGGCCCTTTGAAGAATGTAAAATAGAACGAATGGGAAATAGGTTCAGGCATCAGGTGGACTGTGTGTAGCAGCCAAGGTTAGAAATGCACGTGGCCAGCCACCAACAGAGGAAAGGTCCTGATGAAAGTTTTGGGCTCTTGGTGGTACCAGGCTTTATCTAGGAGACATTTGAGTTGTGATTTGAAGAGTGGCTATATCTCAGCCCATGTGGGCACTGGACATGAGGCCAGGGGCCAGAGGGTGGAATCCGTGCTCCAGGCTGGATACTTGTGTTTGATGGGTCCGTGGGAAGTGGGATGGGCATCTCCATGGCAAGTAGCTGATCCTGCATCCATTCTTGACTTTCTGGTCAGTAGCCCTTGAACTGTTTCCCATTTGGGGAAGATTAACTAGCTGGGCAGTGCTGACATGTGGAGGTGGAGAGGCTGGTGAAGGATTTGTGGCACTGTAAGCTGGGAGGCAGATCTGGGCTGGAGAAAGCAGATGTGGTAGTCACAAAACTGGCTATAGGAGCAGTGAGAGTAGACAGAGGCTCCAGCTAGAGCTGTAGGGCAGTGGGTTAATCAGATGGGTTTCAAGGTGTCTTGAAAATATATTGGCCTGTTCTGACCTTAAGGATTCTGATGTGCGGTCCTGGGATCACAGCAGGGTCTGAATTTTAAAAGTACTTCAGGGAACTGAAGGTATAGCTCAGTAATAGAGAGTGTACTTAGCACGCACAGGCCCTGGGTTCAATTCCCAGCAAACACCCTCCTCTCAAAACAAAAAACAAAAACAAAAACCCAACTAAATAAAAGCACCTTGATTTCTTGTATTGCATTTTCTTTCTGTACCCTGAAGGTCAGACTAGGTGAGGAAAATGGGTCTTCAGTGCCTCTCTAGGAGGTCACACTCAGAGGACAAATCTTGCTATCTTGATAGTTGAGGGAGCAGCATTAAATGTCTTGAAAAAGTCTTGTTTCCCAAGTGGTCATGCTGTCCTTGCTTAATTAACCATTTCCAGAACAAAGAGCTTGCCAATTTCCAGAGCAGCTATTTTGGAACAATTTTGAGGATCAGAAAAGCTTTTGGGTGAGACAAGCTGAGGTGTCTCCTGGAACAGCCTTTGTAGAGTAGGGCCTACAGGGAGCACAAGACCTAGCTCCTATGTGTGGGACTCTTTATGGTTTTCAAGACAGTTTTCACACACCTCAGTTGTCCTTTTCCCCTCACTAAACATCCCCAGTGTACTCCTGTGCCATATTCAGGCTTAGGATCTCTCTGGACGATTCCTTTTTGCTTCTACTACTTTTCAAATGGGCACCCTGAAAATTTGGGCATTTTGACTAGCGCTGAATGGAGTGGGACCATTTATTCCTCTCGTTACGTAGGAATACACTTCTGCATTTGGGGGGAGTGTGAGGCAAATCCCAGATATAGACCTTAAAGTATCTTTAATTTCAAGGAGGATGCATTCTATCATTTGAGCCTGTCATCTGGCTCACCAGGGTGCCATTTGCCAATTTGATGAGGAAACTTGCTCGCCTCTGTGCAGAGGAACAAGCACCACTTCAAAGGAGGCTGCCCTGCCATGACTTGGATCAGTGATGAGCGCACTAACAGGCCACCTTCACATATTTAGTCAAGATCTTGACTAGTGAGTTGTCCTCAGCTTATTAAAGTAAACATTGCTTGTTGTTTTTAACCTCATGAGATGACTTGACTCTGCAGAGTCTTTTCTTATACCTTGAAGAATAGTTTGAATGAAGTGGTTGCCTGTTTAAGGTATTTCATTCGTTCTTACATATTTTTTCCCAAGAATTTATCATGCCACTAATTGGACAGTCCCTACATTGAGTGCTTACTTCTGGTTACACTGTCCTGGGAGCATTATGAATTGTATCAGTGACATTGTTTGCATCTACTAAGCATGTGCTCTATCACTGAGGTACAACCTCAGCCCTTCTCAATGCTTAGTTTCCAAGAGGTGTTTGCTATATGTACTTGATGTGTTTAATATAAATAGAATTGAGGTTGCTGTTTGAAAGTGCCATATGACCATAAACTTAGCTAACTTGTTAAAGATATGTTACTGCATTTTAGACACTGAATCTACTAATAGAAAAAGCAGTGTCTTGTTAGGTGGTACATGCTGTAGTCCCAGCAACTTGGGAGGCTGATGCAAGATCGCAAGTTTGAGACCAGCCTCAGCAACTTAGTGAGACCTTGTCTCAAAGTAAATAAAAAGGTGCTGATTGAACTCAGCACCTCTGACAACTCCAGTGCCAAGGGGAAAAGAAAAAAGGGGGGTGGGGAGCATAACAGGTTGTGTGCCTCTTTCTTGTGGTCCCTCTTTC
Organism: Marmota monax; assembly: GCF_021218885.2. Classification (NCBI taxonomy): domain Eukaryota; kingdom Metazoa; phylum Chordata; class Mammalia; order Rodentia; family Sciuridae; genus Marmota; species Marmota monax. The sequence continues at coordinate 1,902,742 of NW_026695212.1, forward strand.
TTTTTTCTTTCTTTTTTTTTAAATATTGACAATTAAATGTCCAGAACTTTTGTGGCTTACCTAATTTAAGATCCAGGGGCTAGAGATTTAGCTCAGTTGCTAGAGTGCTTGCCTCTCATGCAGAAGGACATGGGTTCAATCCCCAGCACCATACACACACACACACACAGATCCAAGATATTTGGAGAGGCAATAAAGGTGACATAGACACAGAGAAGACAGAGGCCGAAAACAGACCCTTCCTCACAGCCCTTAGAAGGAAGCAACCTTGATGACATTCTGATCTCAGATTTTAGCTCAGTATTTGGCCCTCCAGGATCACTAGCTTGGTGGAAACAGGTTATTAGTGGGTCCCCTTCTCCATGACATGAGCAAGTCCATTTGGGGAAATGATGATGTCACTCTGGTTTTAGTTTGCCAGTTCTCTCCACTCTGATTTTGGTTAAAAACAGCATGCAAATGCTGAGAGGAGTAATTTCTACTTGGGCATCATAATCTTGTCAGTAGTCTCATTTATTTGACTGTCACTGTATTTATCTATTGACCATCACTGTTCCTTCCTTCGTTTTTGCTGGGGATCAAACCCAGGGCCTTGCACTAGGTCAGCTCTCTACCAGTGAGCACAGTCTGACTTAATTTTTCATTAAATCCTGTGTTTCTCTTTGAACTGATTTGCCGACAAGGTTGCCTTCTGTCCTCTCCACATGTATGATTCATATTCATTTTCTCTTTTTGTTGTTTGTACTAACTTCTGTGAATACTATAGAAGAACATGGTATGATTTACTGACTATCAAGAACTAATCATGGGCTGGGAGTACAGCTTGGTGGTAGAGCACATTCTGGGTTCCATCCCCAGCACAAAAACAACCAGAAACTAATCACCCCAATACCTGTCCCAAGTGTGGTGAGAGCAAGGGGAGATCTTTAATTCAAAACTAGTTTCTGGCTAGGTGTGGTGGTGCACGCCTGTAATCCCAGGGGCTTGGGAGGTTGAGGAAGGTGAATTATGAGTTCAAAGCCAGCCTCAACAACGGTGAGGCACTAAGCAACTCAGTAAGACCCTGCCTCTAAATAAAATAACTAACAAATAAATAAATAAATAAATAGGGCTGGGGATGTGGCTCAGTGGTTGAGTGTCCCTGAGTTCAGTCTCTTGTACCCCACCTCCAAAAAACAAAAACAAACAAACAAACAAAAATACCTGGTTTCTGTACAAAACATGGGTGTAGATCTGTAGAGATTTTCACCTCTACATAATGCTCAGGAGTTTTCTATAAGCATTTAGCTCTTAGTGATTATAAGTAGTTTACCTTTTTTTTTTAAAAGTTTGTTGATATCCCATTTCTCTGATATTGCTTTATTAAGAGGCTGTAACATCACAATTTTAAAAAATACACATTGCCAAATGAAGGGTAATGGCCAGAATGTGTGTTGTGACAGGAGAGAGACAGGAATGTCCACAGAACAGGGAGGAGAGCTAGCCTACCCTCCAACACAGAGCGCAAAGCCCTGAAGAGGCGCCCCCCTTCATGCTTATCTTAATTACTGTTCTTCTTTTAAATTGAAAAGATCAAAAAACAAAAACTGTTACAATTTGAGGAACATCTAATTTTTTAAAAATGTGTGTTTTTTGTTTTGTTTTGGCTAACAGAACCTCAAGTTATTGGGATACGTCTGCAAACACAGTTTCCAAAAATGATGTTTACTGGAAAGAATTGTTTAAGGTTACTTGTGGTATATGTATGCACGCATTTGATGGTAGTGGATGTGTGTTGGACTTTGAAGTGCTTGCTGAGTACTGTGGGAAATGTGGAAGGGGTGTAAGAGTACTTATCACCTGGATTATAAAGTTAAGGTCATGTTAATGGGAAAGAGTGGGTGGTGACCACTAATGGGTTTAGGGTTTCTTTGTGGATTGATGGAAATGTTGTAAACTGAGATCATGGTGATGGTTGCAAAAATTTGTGAATATATTAAAACCATTCAGTTGTACTCTTATGTGGGCAAACTTTATGCTTTCTGAGTTATATATCAGTCTGACGATGCTTTTAAAAAAGACCTTGTTAATAAGCAGTGATAAATTAGTAGTGCCTAAAAGATTTCAAAAGTGATTGTGATTTCTGCTTTCCTTTTTCATTCTTCTGATCTCCCAAAGCAGTTGTAATGAAAGACAAAGAACAGCAAACACTCTTATCTTCTGGTGGTGGGGAAATGCTGAGTGGCCCCAGATTTGCGCAGTGAAAGTTGTTTACACAGCCTGAATCTGTAAGCTCAGAGATAAGGGAAATCCCTCCTGGTTGAAGCCCCACTCAGGCAAACCTTGCCAGAGAAATGGGCCCTTCTGCTTGCTTGAAGGAAAATCCAGGATTTTGAGTGCTTACTTCTGGTTACACTGTCCTGGGAGCATTATGAATTGTATCAGTGACATTGTTTGCATCTACTAGTCCTTAGTTTTGTGAACCCTTTAGGCTGTCAATAAAGTAAGAGTAAAGTTCTTTCACATGCAAGAAGAAAATGACTTTGAGGACATTATTCTGCATAATTAAGGCAGGCAAAAAAGGACAGATATTGTGTGGTTTCAAATATGAGGGACCAAAAATAGATTTATAGAGACAGAGCAGAATGGGGCTTTGGAAAATGCAGAGTTAGTGTTGAACCAGTGTATGGAGTCTCAGTTGGAGGAGATGAAGAAGTTCTGGAATGGTGGTAAAGGTGCCACACTCGTGTGTGCACTTAATGCCACACACCATACGCTTAAAAATGGCTGATATGGTAACATTTATGTCATTATGTTTAGCAGAATATATTTTTAAAAGTAAGGAAAGAGAGGATGGACCAGGGTGTGGGGGTTCCCTACGCTGGGGATCCTTTCTGATGGTCTTGCTTCTGTTGCAGCCTCTGAGTGTGTGTGTGTGGGGGGGTGATGAGGGTGCTCCATGAGCCCTCACCTACACCACCTTTGTTCTTGTCACCCAAGGAGCATCTTCTGTGTTCCAGAAAAAGAGCCTTGGCACTGGGGCAGGATGCCCAAATTTTGGTTTGGGCAAAGGGGAGGGGGAGAGGGGAGGAGGAATGGGGGTAGGAAAGATGGTGGAATGAGATGGACATCATTACCCTAAGTACAGGTATGATTGCATAAATGGTGCGACTCTACATCGTGTACAACCAGAAAAATGAAAAATTGTGCTCCATTTGTGTACAATGAAACAAAATGCATTCTACTGTCATGTATAACTAATTAGAAAAAAAAAGTGTGACCTTCAAGGTCCTCATCAGTCTGAAGGGAGTTATGAAAGAAACATTTGCTTTAAAAAACTGTCCTGTTGCATTGTGATTTTTTGTGCTGGAAGCATGGGTGGCATTATTTAGGTGCTATTTGAGTAGTGACCCTGAGATATCTGGAAACCTAATTTAAAGTAGGAAAATAAAAATGTTGATGAAACTTGGTACCTGCAGACATATTCTTATAAAAGACAAGAACGGTTTTAGAAGAACAAAAGGTGTCTAGGCCCTAGAACCTTCCCGAAGCAGAGATCCACCTGTGTGCCAGAGGAGCTTAGGCTTTGGTGGGCAGCCCCTAGGGTGAGGTGAGCTATCTGATGACATCTGAGTCCTGGAGTGATGTCAGGAAGACAGCCAGATCCATAGGGAGTTGAAGGGCTAGTTGAAGGGAACCAAAGCAAAAGTGTTTACAGGGCACTCACTGCAGACAGGTTAGCAGGTTATGGAGAGGAACGTGTCCTAGCTCAGGGGCCAGTGAGAAAGAGCCTGGAGATGGTTTTCAGCACATTCCATAGTCCTGTTCATGTTTTTTGGAGAGATGGGTTTTCAGAGGCAGTGTCTTCATCTGTTAAATTCTTTACCGGTGAGAGGTGGAGTAAGAGGTGAATTGGGGTCAGGAAATGATATTTTTGGAACATTTTGAGATACAGAGTAATTTCCTGATAAGATTAGTTTTCTCCTGAGTGAAACTTGGACTGTGGTCATTCTCTTACTAATGAAAAAGTCAGAGCAAACTGAACAACCTTAGAAGACTTGGGTTCTTGGCTCTTATGCTGAATTCTGAGGCTATGTCCTGAGGTGACTTTAAGGATAAGGGGGATTAGTTTTTGTGGAGTATCTTATTTTAGTTTGAGGTTTGTTTGTGAATTAATTTTTTTGTTTGTTCCTTAATTTTTCTGTCACTTTCCCACTTGGTTGGAGGTTGGTTGCTACAATTTAGAATACAGCAAAATTTGAAAGGAAATTTAGAAAAATCACACACTAAGAATTATTAGCCTAGTCAGGCACACACCTGTAATACTACTTGGAAGGCCGAGACAGGAGGACTACAAGTTTGACTAGACTGGGCCACTTAGTGAGACTGTCTCAAAATTTAATAAGGGCTGGGGATGTTACTCAGTGGTAGAGCGCTCTGGGGTTCAACCCCCAGAATCAAAAAAACAACAACAAAAGCCCCTGACAGATTCTTTGTTTTTTTAAGAAAAGGGAAAATAGAGATTAATTACACTAAATGTGATATTTTTTTTCTTTTCACTTGCTTATAATTTGTGATCATTGACCAGTAATATTCATGAGCCAGTGTTATGGATACTTTAAAGTAAAAGGGACCTCATGGTGTTTAAGATGTGTGTAGTGAGTAGTTTATATTGGCCAGTATTGTGAGAAAACTGCTTCTGGAACCTGTTTTGGTGCTATTGGAGACAAATACAACTTCATGTTTCATAAGGAAGGTCAGTATTTTGTCATGAATCTAATTTCTTGACCTTTAAGGAGAAGGTCACAAAATCTTAAAAAAAAAAAAAAAGTGATTCATTTGCTTTTTCCCTTTAAAAGTAGGGAAATTTCTTTTTAAGGTAAAAATTTCCCTAATGACTAAAACAATATGCACTCAATACAGAAAACTTGTAAATTAGGGAAGAAAAAAAATGGAGAAGTTTGTGAAAAATCTCTTCTTTCAGGATGAGGGCTGGTTGTGTTTTCCCTCCAGGTGACAACCAGCAGAGCACCTGTAGCCCTCGCATTTGGAGGATTGGGAGGATTCCTGTGCCCTTCTCTCCCCATCAGCTTCCAGTCTTTTCCACAGAAGCACAAAGAGCTTTCCTTTTTAATTTGTTAACCACTTAGCTCTGTGATTCTGGTTCTAGGAATACCTTACCCATTGCTCCCAAGGCTTGTTTCTACTGAGTCCGGAGCTTGACAGCAGAAGGTGGTTGTGGAGGGTGGTGTGGCCCTTGCTCAGAGGCATTGGGCCAGATTATGGCTTCAGTCAAATGGCGGCTAAGGGGCAAATTGAAATTGCTTTGCTCATGTAAGTGCTAATAATGATTCTTAGTTAAAACTTTTGATTTACCTGTGTGTGGCAAACTCTCAGGAAGAGTTCTCTGTAGGGATCTGATGTATTGTTCATTCAGATGTGTTTATTGAGTGCCAACTATATGCTGGGCCTTACTTTTGGTGTTGGATTCCAAAAGAGAAAATAAAATCTCTGTCATTGTGGAGCTCTGAGGCTTGTGGGAGAAGCCAGTAATAAACAAGATAAATGCCTGAAATACAGGATTTACTAAATAGTGTAAGTGCCAAGGAGAAGAAAGTCAAGTTTCCATTTGGAGGATCAGGGTGTGTGTGTTGGAAGGGAAGGAATGTTGAAGGGTTATAGCTGTGACTTAGTCACCACTGTTAAACTGAGATACAAATACTCTATAGAGAACTGAGATAATGAACAGCAACATTTGGTAAGTGGTTATAGTTGAAGGTTGTTCTCCTGTGAAGTATATTTAATTCCCAGCTGAGGAGAAGACCCCACCCTAGTGTTGAAACGGAACTTCCTGGCTGTCCCTGGCTTAGTGGGCTCTGTGTCTTGCCTGGTTGGGAGTGAGGGCCCCAGCAATAGGCTTATGGTTTGTGGGGGGAAGTTTGCATGTGGCCTCTGGATATACATGAAGAGTGCTTAGAATAGTGCCAGGCAGTCAATAAATTCTGGCTATTATATGTGTTAACTCTGAATTATGTCTTCTGTTAAAGAAGACTCGGAGCTTTAAACAGAAACTGGAGAGGCCACTTTTTGGATAAAGTGCCTAGTGCTAGAAGCAGTTATTATGTAAGTACCAAATTTGGAGCATACACATGGTGTTGATCCTCCCCATCTTTCTCACACTGGCACTTCTCTTCAGATTTCTGTCTCTGGGTCCCTTCCCCCCCTTTCATCCCCTGGGGGAATTTTGGAGATGGTTTTAAGGCTGGAGCCTCAGTGTGTAGCAGAGCCGCCCTTCTGTTATTACCTAGTGAATCATTAGTCAACAGGAAGTAACATTCTGAGTACAGCCAGGTTTCTAGAAATGTGCTTGAACAAAGGGAGGATGAGAAATCCAGTAAAGGTGTGTTGCATGCTGATTGATGGGAAAAAAAATAAATAAATGCGGTGTTTTCCTAAGCTCTAGCCATCTCTTGTTTTCTGACTAAATTTGGGTTTTGGAAGATCCAAATCATTTCAGGGATGTAAATTTATTCAGTGGCTTACAACTTTAATTTCTGATTACTTCTGGGTGGTGCTTTTTAGTTTAAGAAATATGATTCTGTAACTGGTGTTAAAAATGATACTTTAAACCACTTACTAAATGCTGCTGCTCATTATCTCAGTTCTCTATAGAGTATTTGTATCTCAGTTTAACAGTGGTGACTAAGTCACTTTAATGATAGGTCTCCATTGAAGATACCCCCCCCCTCATTCCCCATAGCCCTTAAAAGGCAGAGGTCCAGAATTAAAAGGTGTGAAGTCTTCTGTTGGTTATGTATTTTGTGGGCTAAATCATCTTCTTATATCAGAAAAGTAGTGTAGTGGCAAGTTTCAGGAGCTACATGGGTCTTGGTTAGAATCTGAGTCCCTTTTGAAACCAGTTTGGGCAGATTAATTGCTTGTCAGTTTTCTCATGTTCAAAGTAATTATTATTATCAATTCACCAGGTTCTTATGAAGGCTCAGATAGATGAATATTATGTGCATCTAGCTCAAGGTAGCTACTAAAATTCATTCCAACTAGTTTCACGTCTGTCAGAAATAGTTTATTCATTGTTCACTTTTAATATAGATTTTGAGAGCTTCCAGTCAGATTTTCCAGTTGATTTTACTGTTAGATTTTAAATCTAACATTATTGTTAAATACCAACCTCAGTAATGAACACTAATACTAGTAGGTAGCAATGATACGATGCTGATGGTAGCCAGCAAACATTCCAGTGTTCCCCATGTGTTATCTGGTTACTCTGAACAAGGGCCTTTCGAGGGCAGGTATGTTTATTAGGTTCATTTTGCTGAAAAGAAATGAGGTTTAAAGATTTAGGACGTCATGAAAGACAAAAGCTGTGTTAAAAGATGACTTTTTTTCTTGGTCAAGATAACATGAGTTGCAGAGCCCTTGGAAATTGCTGGAAGGTAATGACATTAGGAACTTTCTTTTTGAAGAGATTCACATTTTTGGGCAGAAGTCAAACCTGTTCCCCTGTTGCTACATCACCTCAGGGCCTTCTGAGTACTGACTGAATGGAATCCCAAAGGTCTAGTCTTCCTGGAAATTCTTGGGATGTCTCTAAATTTGCTTTCTTCTAAGTAGATCTGTTTACCTAGGAAATAACTGGATTACTGCTGTTATTCTGAGTTCCCACAGGAATGAGGGTCCAGCCTATAAGCTATGTTTTTTTTGCAAAGAAAGAAATAAACTGAAAACTACATGAGATGGTTCTCCCAATGGATTCCTGATGTTGATTGAGGCTCTCCTGGCAGCAGTGAACCGCTTAATAATTTAAACCTTTTGATACACCCAGTTATCTGTAAATAAAAAAAATTGAAATTTAGAATGCAACATTGCTTTTTTCCCATTACATTTGTTCTTTCTGTTTCACTCTTTGAGTGTTGACATGTTAGTGAAACACAGAGAAAAGTTACATCGATTTCACAATGTTTTAAAGTAAGACAAAGATGACAACCTTGATTGGATCAACAAATATCCATGAAAGATTTTGGGGAGCACAGTGGGAACTCTGAATGTGAAATGGATATTGGATGATATTAAAGAATTACAATCCATTTTCTTAGGTATGGTAAGCGTGGTTTGATTATGTAAGAATATGGCCTTATTCTTTTATTTGTTTGTGTTTTGATACTGGGAAGCTTTGGCATTGAGCTACATCCCCAGCTCTTTTTATTTTTTATTTTGAGACAGGGTCTCACTAAGTTGCTGAGGCTGGCCTTGAGCCTGCGATCCTCTTACCTCAGCCTCCTGAGTCACTGTGATTACAGATGTGTGTCACTGCATCCAGCTTGAAAATGTCTTTATTCTTGAGATTCATGCTTTAAGGGTGGAGGGGTATGAGAGCGTTCCGGAGCAGGGGTCTATATACAATTGAATACACAGCCTGTTTGAATCCAGCATCATCTAGTCACAGCAGTTATACACAGCTTAACTTAATTATCATCATCTTAATGGCTCACCTCTCAACCATTACTTCTGGCAAAATGCCAGGAGCCATTCCGACTTGGCTGTGGCTCCCAATAGGGGTAGAGGGACATCACATCTATGAGTTGGAAATGGATGTGCAAAAATGAAGCTCCCTCCTTCCACAGGGTTTGGAGTAAACCCATTGCAGGGCTGCCTCTGCCCTCACACAGCAACACACACAGTTTGTTTGAGGGAGGAGGGACTATTCCAAAGAAACCAGCCTTTCGCTGTCACCCTGTCCTTCGCCCAAGGATGAGCTCCTTGGGGGCAGGGTCTACCTTAGTATCTGCCCAAAGTACAATGCAGGCTACCCAATAATCACTGTGGAATAAATGGGCGAACAATGTGACCAGCACAACTAGTGTAATGGCAGCGACCCTTTGTCCTTGTAGACTTGCCAGCTGGTGGGAACCCAAGGACGAGGGGCAGTCTGGTTCCTCCTGGGCATTTTCAGGAAAACGAAGTTGAATAGTAATATATCTGAAAAGAGTAGCAGGTTGCTGGCAGCACAGCCTCAGTCTCCAAGACTGATGTGTTTTTGCAGAAAATAGCAGGTGCCACTGCCTAGTGAAAGCCGAACTCTGTGGAACACCCCATTCTAAGCCCTGGAATTTGGTTCATTCTCAGGCTGGGCCAGTTGGAGAAGTTTTAAGAGGCTGGGTTGGGCTTGGGGGCTGCTCTCCAGATATGAAATGTGGTTTAAGCCTATTCTTGGGCAGTATGGTGAAGGGACAGAAAACATACTGTTCCAAGCTGAATTTATGGCCTTTTGTTCATGTGTGTTTTGCATTGTTTAGTGTTTTTTCCCTCAAGATCTGCAGTGAGAGAAAGCAGCTGTAGTCAATGTTGTTTCTCTAGCATGAGGCAGATACTTATGGTGTAAGCTATGGAATGGAATTAGGTATGGAATGCTGATGTTTATTTTCTGTTTTAGGATGAAAGTAGTAAGGCATAAAGAATAAAAACCATTGCTAATTTAGACTTCAAATCCTTTTTTCTGTCTTGTCTTTCACTTGTTTTCTTTTGAAGTACTGAGGAGTTCAGAGTGGTTAACTGAAACAGACTCTAAAAATACCCTTCAGCAGCATGCTAAGTATTTTCTCTTTGTCTAAAATTAGCCACTTTGAGCTGTGTACTTTGTTTTTACCCCGATGGCTCCATTAGGTGCTCTGGCGGCTTCTTTCTGAGGTTCTGTGTGCTCTGGATAACCTGTCTTTTGCAGGAGAAGCCACAGAGCAGTTTGCAGGTTAGACGCCTCCTCCTCCAGGGATATCTCAGTGTGACCTTACTGTGTCTTCTAGATCACCTGCCTCTTTGTCCCCCCCTTAGAGCCACTTCCCAAGTCTCCATGCCTGTGCTGTGTTCACTGTTGCATCCCAGTACCTCACACAACTGTTTGCTAAGTACTTAGGTGCTTAACAGGTAATTTGTCAAAAGCCAAAATGGGTCCATTTACTAAGCAGAAGGAAAGGAAAATATTATGTCTACAAAGAGATTTGTCTTTTCACATGAAAATGAAGAAGGAAGTGGGGGCAGAAAAGCAAGAAAGTGAGAGCAAAGTAGTTGAGAGCACAGTGGCTCAGAAGTGTTATAGGGACGGGGTGTGGAAGGAGGGTCAGGTGAGGAGGCTGCACAGATGGCCAGCCAGAGGGGGAGAGTAGAGCCAACCGAGACTTGCCTTTCTTCTGCATTGGACATTGCCAAGTCTTGTCTTTGTTTCAGAAACTGATCGGTGCTTTCAAAAAATGTTTACCCCATGGATGTGGTGACGCACATCTGTGGTCCCAGCTGCTTCTTCAATTTAGTGAAACTCTGTCTCAAAAATAAAAAGGTTTGGGATGAGCTCAGTGGTAGAGCGCCCCTGGGTTCAATCTTCAGTACTGGAAAAAAAAGGGGAAAAAAATGCCTCGCTGTAGGTAACGCAGTAACACATTTATTTTTTCAAGTAGTCTACTTAACAGTTTTCATTTGTTAATTTCTGGGATAGTTTTTAGTCTGGTATGTGCATACATGTTTTCTTTCTGTTGTGAATTCGGGGCTGGATCGTGGCTTCTATTTTAATAGAATTTCTATCTTAGCTGTTTTCCCTTTTTTTCTTGGTGTTGAGGTATTCAAGGAGGATCAAATTTCATCCCGCTTTGCTGCCTGTGTTCTCTCATTTAGTGGAGAAGGAGACAGGAGTAAGGCAGATGGAGACCAAAATTTACCTTTTAACTCCCATAACAGATAAAGCCAATGTGGAGAATGTGGCTGTTCCTGAGGCCCAGCTGCAGAGGTGCAGAGGACACCCCCATCTCCAGAGTCAGAGCAGACTGTTGGCCCCTAAAAGGTCAGAGGGAGGGGGTGGCTGTGACAGGAGCCAACTTTCTCCTTCAGACTCTGGATTCTTTTAGTTCTGCATTTCCATGGAGAGGTAAGAACTCAGTGAGGTTCTGTACTTTCTTAAAGTAATACACCGGCTGGCAACAGATTTTTCCTGGGCTCTGGAGGCCATTTGGTGTGAGTAGAAAGGGCATAGTTTCGGAGTTGGCCAGGCCTAGATTCATATTCTTCTTCTATGACCTTGCCCTTGATTTATGCATCTATACAATGGGGTTAAGGTTTCCCCCTGAGGTTCTGGGAGCTTTACATAAGGTATAGTGTGAATGGTGCACTTCCTCAGAACCAGTGATGCAGATGTCACCCAGCCTGCCCAGGGTGCTTTCCTCTACTGCAGTCCTTTTGTTCTCAGCTCCCTGGTTTGGAGCGTCAGTAGAGTGGGGTGTCGATGGTGACTTTTCAATTTGAATTTTTGGGAGGAAAAAAAATTGTTCTTAAAGAAGTAAATAAATCAGAAGAATTGAATGTATTATATCTTAGGACAACTTGGGTCATACCTGGAATTGATTTTGTAGTCAGGGTTGAACAGTGTGGCCTGTTTAACCTTGAAAAGAACATCCTTTCAGGGTCTTTTTATTTTTTTAGTTCTGTTATTTTTATTTATTTATTGTGGGTATTGGGGATTGAACTCGGGTGCTTTACATGGTACCTATGTGGTACCTTTTTTGCACTTTGTTTTGAGACAAGGTCTTGATAAGTTGCTGAAGCTGGCTTCAAACTTGGGATCCTCCTGCATCAGCCTTCTAAATTGCAGAGATTACACCCATGCCCAGCTAAAGTTTAGTTTTGTTGTGCATGTTAGAGGACTCTATGAATGAATTCCTGGGGGAGGAAATTGGTGGCTTAAGTGAATAAACATAAAGACAAAACTTTCACATATATGTATAAGGGATCTGGTCCAGAACATGTAAAATCCTACCTTCTTTCTTGGTGTTTCCTTAGATGTCCTGGATAAAATAGTCTCTGTGTCCTCAGGGACACTCGCTGCAGGCAGTAGCACACGTGGGGAGAAGGATGTAGTGCTAAGCAGCACTTTCCTGTGTTTAATTCTGTGCTGACCCTCCTCTTGGTGTCTGCCACTTGCTTCCTGTCCAGAGTTTTAGCTTGGAGTGAGGTCCAGCTGTGAAGCTGAGTCCTACATGTGCTACATGATTTAATTCAGCTTCTCTTTTTCTTCCTTCTGCTGCACATCAGCCTTTAGAGCAGGTTTGTAGTCCAGACCTGTAGCTGAGCCCTTCTCTGGGGTGGCTGCCTGGGCCTCCGACCCCAGCATGAGGAAAGGTGGAGCAGGCTTCCTCTCAGCCTTGGACTTCCTGTGCTTGCCACTGTGGAGGAAAAGGATCTGGAGGCCTTGTGAACCTTCAGGTTATACAAGTAACACTCTTGCACGAACAGAGACAATGTAAATTGTTGTAAATTAAAAAAAAAAAAAAAAATACTGGCAGTTCAGTTTCCAGGCCAGTTGGAGGGTAGCTTTTATTTATAAATTGGTCAACTAATCGAGTGATGTTAAAAACCTACCTTTCCTCTTGGCAACCCTTGTTAACAGTATTCTTATTAACTTTTTAATGGCCAGAGAAATCTGTTTTATTTCACAGATCACAGTGGCAGCCTCTCTTACCTAAGGGATCTCTGTTTTGCTCTTTCTGGCACCTTCTGTGTGTCAGTCTCTAAGGGCAGTCAGCTGTCAGTGTGGAGAATGCCCAGCCTTGCCCTGGTGGTGCCTCTGTTTATTTGGGGGTGGTAGTCGGCACATGAAAGTGGTCTGCTGGCAAAGCACTCAATGGCTTTGTGTTTATTTTTGTTTCCAAGGCTGCTTATTTTATTTTTTTATACATGAAAGCCTTCCTGCCTTTCCCAGATTTTATTTTTCGATCCCTGATTAACTAAGTCATACAGACTCCAGAGACGTTCTTTTGAATTTAGTAAAAATTTAGAAATTTAATTTAGAAAGAGGAGGGGGCACCCTCAGTCTCATCAACCAGACACAAACCACTGTCAGTGTTCAGCCTATTTCCTTTCAGTTTTTCGGCTCCTCTTCTTTTTTAAACATTCTTTGTCCTACAGGGTATATAGTTTCTTCCCTGATTTCTTTTTTCATTTCATTTAAAAACTCTTCTGTAGGCTTTATGTTAACAGCTCCTATATGGCCCTTCTTAGGAGATGGCAGTATTTAGCCATTTCCTTAATGGTGGAAATATAGTCTTCTAAGTTTTAAATTAATTGTCTTTGGCTTTGGCCAGATTAGTAATTCCCTAATAAGTTGACAGGTGTGTTACTACCCCATTCTACAAAATTCACATGGCTACTGTGTCTAAAGGACCAAGCCTCCATAAGCTGAGTGGGTGGTGGGGAGGGCTGGACATCCCTGAATGCTGTGTTGTGGTCCGTGGGCCACTCCTCCTCTTACTTGCTTGTCCTTACTGTCTTTGAATCCAACAGACCTAGGTATGAACCTCACTTGGCCCCCACTCACTGCATGTTCTCAGGTGAATTCATACTCCAAAGCTTGTTTTCCTTCTAGCAAAATAAGAGTAATCGTAGTACCCAGTTCTAGGGTCTTTTTTTTTTTTTTTTTTAAGTTGTAGGACACAATATCTTTATTTAATTTATTTATTTCTATGTGGTGCTGAGGATCGAACCCAGTGCTTCATGTGTGTGAGACAAGCGCTTTACCACTGAGCTACAAACCCAGCCCAGTTGTAGGGTCTATATGGGAATTTTTTGTAGGAATTTGGTTGGGTCATGGAGGGTGTGGGATGGTGTCTAGAGTATGGTGGTGACAAGTTCACCACGGGGACCTGATACTGTCCCCATTCTACCTTGTGTCCCCTCCCAGGGATTTGGGTTGGCTGATCCTCCCCCATCCATTTGTGGAATAGGGATCAGATAGGAAAGGGAGGCAGAATAAGAGGAGGTGGAGTTGAGAAGACTTTTCTTTCCTTCTAAATGTAGAGAATTTCATGTTTCAGGTTGTGCCTGAGCCCTCAAAAGTCGGTGTGGGCTGGCATTAGGCCACCTGGCTGGGGTTTGTGATGTGGCCAGGAACACCAGGCCTGGACATTCTCCCTGCAGAGGACCAGTCCAGCCCCACTTCTTTCTACTTAGTTCTCTCTGTGAGCATTGCCTATCCTCACTCTGTCCAGCTGGAGCTCCTGACATGCCCCCGATGGCTTGCATGTTTCCCTGCCCACCCACACCAGAGCAGGAGGCCAGGAGGGGGTCTCTGGGAAATGTGCAGCTCTTGAAGGTACTCATCCTCCTGGGTTTTATTTGAGTATCTCTACTGTATGTTTTGATTATTTGACAGTATTTTTGCAACCTTGGTAGGAAGGAGGAAGGTGATTCCCTAGAGCTGCACTTTGGGAAGAAAGTGGTTCTAAAGTAGAGGTGGCTGTGTGGGTGTTCTCCGTGGGGGGAGTTTTGTGCATGTGTCATTATCCTGATGATGGAGGGCAGTAGAGGGGCTTCTTTCTTGTTCTTTGCTTGTTGCCTGTGGCAGAAGGAGTCCTGTACACTTTGTACTTAGGACATGCTTTTGAAGAACTAGAGACAGAGGCATCTTGAGAGGAGCATAGGGTGCTAGGGAGGAAATGGACCCTCTTCTGACTTTCAGATTTGTCTGTTAAAAAAAAAATGCTTGGCTATGTGTGATAGTCCACATCTGTAATCCTAGCTACTCAGGAGGCTGAGGCAGGAGGGTCACATATTTGAGGCCAGCAACTTAGTGAGACCCCCTTGTGAAACCCTCCCTCAAAATAAGAAGTAAAAAGGGCTCAGTGGTTGAGCTCCCTGGATTCAATCCCCAGTACTGGGAGTAGGGAAAAGCTGGTAGGTTTGGGGGTGTAGCTCAGCACTTGCATAGCAGGACTGTTGACTATCTCTCTGATCTTTGTGGTGCTGCAGACTTCAGATGGTACTAGTGCGTGGTATGTAAACATGCTGGGCTGGTGTATTTATAAATCCAGGCCCTGGAGGAGTTAAACGGGACTCTCTTTGGGGACATGGTTATCCCATACAAGTTGCTGTCTCTACATTTTAACTCCATTGCCTGAAAATACAGAGTTTTAAGTTGATATAAACCTTTCTTCATGTGGTGGCAACTTAGACTCACAATTGGCAAGGAGGAAGACACCAAATCCTCTGTGGAACCTTTGAACCCTGGTGATAAGGGGTTGTCTTTTAGGTAAGCTTGCTTCAGATAATTTCCCTTGGGGTGATGGTCTACAGAAATTTCTGATTTTCTTAATACTGTTCTCCAAATTAAGTTTCTTTTGGCAAAGTGTCCACTTTTTGTTTGCAAACCTCTGCCCTTGAACTTCAGATTCCTGCTGTTGGTGGAGCTGAAATAACCTGGAACCTGCAGCGCTTCCCAGACTGCCCCACCTGCCTTCTTGGTTGCTGCAGCATTTCTCTCTGCTTCCTGTTGGGCTCACCTCAGAGGAGTCTTTTAGTGCCTTTCTCTGAACCTTCCCTTATCACTAGGGTTCAAAGATTACGTAGAGGATTTGGTAGTCAGGAGACCTGACCTTAAATTCTGACATGACTAAAAGCCCCTGTGCCCCTGGACTTCAAGCCTCTGGAGCCACAGTTGTAATTGCTGTTAGCCAAAGAAAACACACGGCTGGGTGACCCTCAGGGCCTCGACCAGAGAGAAGTTCTCATCTAGAATTTGAGGTGGTGTTATGTTGGGACTTGGCATTGTCTTGTTAGTCGCACTTCCTTCCTGACCTCCTTAGTAAACTCTTTTTTCCCCCCTAATTTTCTTAACATTCACTGGACTTACTTTATAGTATTTGCCTAGGGTAGTATTGCAGATGGAATAGAATATTAGAAAACTGACACCGA
This sequence comes from Marmota monax, assembly GCF_021218885.2. Lineage (NCBI taxonomy): Eukaryota > Metazoa > Chordata > Mammalia > Rodentia > Sciuridae > Marmota > Marmota monax. The sequence continues at coordinate 1,918,465 of NW_026695212.1, forward strand.
AAGGGACCGTAGTCCGGTGCTGTCTTTTAATAACAGGGAAACTGAGCTCTTGAGGCCACGCCTTCCCTTGAAAACCTGAGAATCCACTGCTGCTTCCATTGACTGAGCCCACAGAGGAGGGCCTTGGTGAGAGTGCTGACTCACTGGCCACGTGCCTCATCTAATTATCCAGGCTGATTCACTGGATGTGGATGATGGCCCTGAGGCCTCTAATCGGCTTTCCTCTCTCACCTAGATCACCTAGATTTTGAAGAAAGTTAAGCCAGTTGTGAAATGTGTTACCTTTTAGAAATTAATAGCTTCTTAATTGACTCCCTTTTAAAACATGTCAAGATGGGATTCCTAAGTCTGAGTGTAATCTGGTATGCCTTGACGTTGGGACCTCAAGCTGGGGCACTCTGGGGAGTCGGGTCCACCTCCAAGTTTGTTTTCTGGCTCTAAACAAACGAATGGCTGTTTGACTATTGGCACACGACCCAGTTTTAAAAGTACAACCATATAGGGTATTGGTGGAGTGGTAACCCGGGGGTTTAAAAAGTGAGGTCATGGGAGGCTCAGATGAAGCTCTTTTAATGTGTATCACAACTGCAATTAATCTTATTAACATGCTGGGTCTGTGCCTGCTTTCACAGCCCTGGGTGAGTGAGGGTATTTAAGGGGCAAGCTCTGAAGGACTCTTGTTCTTTGATGATACAGATGGATAGCAGAAGCATATAAAATGTTGTATCTGATATTGTAAAGGCATTTTGTGTGCCTCTGAAGATTTACTCAGTTTTGATTCGCGAGCAAAAAACCTCCTGCGGATTGATAAGGCACACAGAAGAGGGTGGCTGGCAGATGCAGGCTTGTGGCTGGGCTCCGTGACCAGATCAGAATCAGTTGATGGATGGCGCACACCTCTCTGTCCAGCACCGGCCTAGTTTTAACAGAGTACTCTGGTTATAAAAGATTAAAAAAAAAACATGGTAGGGTAGTTGATAAGTAAAAGTAAACACAGGAGCCACAAGTTCTAGAGGGGGCCTGGAGCCAAACTGATGGTAGCATGGATGTTCCAACTGAGGGCTGCTGTGGTTAAGGTGGCTTCCTGGGTGGGAGGGATCTTGAACACAGAAGACCACAAGGAGAGCAGCAGGAGGAGTTCAGCATGTTCACTGGTGGGGCGGTGCGGTGGTGGGAGGGCACGCAGTCAGCCCGTGGCACACTTTTTGAGTGTGCTCTTGCTCTTGTTTTTCTTTCTTGCTGGTGCACATAGGAGAAGGCTAGTGCAGACCTCCATCCTTATAAGGTTGCTGCTTAGTTCTATTCTTGCAGCCTATTTTTTGGAAGTCTTCTAAAATACCCATTTAAGCTCCCCTGGGTGTCCTCTTAGGTGTTGTTTAATAAGCAGGCTTGGGGACAAAGAAGTTCCTTAAAATTGCCAAGTTCAACCGCTATGGTTTAGGTGTGTTAGCAACCCCCTAATGAATACAGCATCCATTCACTAAGTGAATAGCTAATAAGACCCCCAAAATAATGTGTCATTTGCTTGTAATTAATGAGCATTAATGATCTATACCATTATAATAAAGTTCATTTTCTTAAGGTTTCCTTGCTGTGTGTGCTTTTACTGGTTTCTTTTTCTTACTTTTTTTGGAGGGGGGTACTGGGTATTGAACCCAGGGGTGCTTAACCACTGAGACACATCCCCAGCCCTTTTTTTTTGAGAGAGGGTTTCACTAAGTTGCTTAGGGCCTCACTAAGTTGCTGAGGCTGGCTTTGAACTTGTGATCCTCCTGCCTCAGTCTCCCAAGCTGTTGGGAACATTGATGTGCATCCAGCTGCTTTTACTGGTTTCTTAACTGCAGAACTTCTTAGAGACTTTAGTATTTTGAGGAGCATTGGGAGTCTTGGGGGAGGCAAGCAAGAGGTTCAGCAGTGCCCTTGCTGTCCACAGAACATCTTGGAGGATCAGTGTCCGTGGAACACTGGAAAATGCGGCTTCCCGTTGTTCTGCAGTGCTGTGCACATTGCCCTTGTCCTTTCTAGTTGCCCTGTTTTCTGCTCATTTTTCCCACCCTGAAACAACAGGGAGGTCAGGGATAGGAGGCAGCTGTGAGATCCCTCTTGTCCTTGGCAATTGGAAGCATGAATATCATCCAGTAAGCCTACATGGTGGCCTAGTAAGAGTTGCCTGCCTGTAAGCTGAATGCAGGCAATGTGAGCTCCTTAATCCTCACAGAAATGGAAATAAAGTACCAGCTCTATATTTTACCGTCTTTTTTTTTTAATATTTATTTATTTTTTTTAGTTTTCGGCAGACACAACATCTTTGTTTGTATGTGGTGCTGAGGATCGAACCTGGGCCGCACGCATGCCAGGCGAGTGCGCTACCGCTTGAGCCACATCCCCAGCCCCTATTTTACCATCTTTAAAAAAAAAAAACAAAAAACAAAACCTCCCATCTGGCAGGGGAACAATCCCAGTGTAGAGTGGCCAGGATGAATCAGCATGCTGGGGCTGCACTAGATAAGCACTGGGTATCCAGACATGGCACCCCTATGGATTTTCAGATCGGTGCCATGAGAACACAATAGTGGCAACATACTGTATTTTTAAGGCCACCACCAGCATCTCTGAGCACCCCGAAACGGCTGTTCTCATTTTTTCCTTCAGGAATAGAATTGGATTTGTGCTCTAGAACAGGTGTCTTTTCTCCTTAACATCCTGTTGTACGTTGTTTTCTGGTTGCTTTACTCTCTTTGTTCTTCATTTGCCTGTGTCCATTGTCGTCTAGAGTTACACTGTCCAGTGTAGTAATGAGGTTTAAAATTCAGTTCTTCATTTCAAAGGCTCAGAAGCCACACATGTGGCTGCTGGCACAGATATAGGACGTTGCTATTGTTGGGTAGTAGAAAATGCTGTTGTTGGGTAGCCTTGGTGTTTGTCAAGAACTTGATCCCTCCTTGAGAAAAACTTTCTGGGCCCCATAGTGTTCTGCCTGCTTTGAGAATTTTTTGGAGAGTATGGTTCTGAAAGTGAAGAACGCTGGACAGTGAGGGTAGATACTAGGCTGTCCCCTGTGGCCTTTCTCATCCATATTTTCATTAGCATTGAGTAAGACATGATTCTGGCCTGAAGGACCATGGGGCACTTGACTACCGAGCCACATTTCCAGCACACACACAACCCCCCCACCCCTGCTTTTTAGTACCAGGGATTGAACTCAGGGGCACTCAACCACTGAGTCTCATCCCCAGCCCTGTTTTTTTATTTTATCTAGAGACAGGGTCTCACTGAGTTGCTTAGCGCCTCTCTTTTTGCTAAGGCTGGCTTTGAACTCTCAGTCCTCCTGTCTCAGCCTTCTGAGCCACTGGAATTACAGGTGTGTGCCACTGCACCTGCCTCCAGCCCCTTTTATTTTTTATTTTGAGACAGGGTTTCACTAAGTTGCTTAGGCCCTTGCTAAATTGCAGAGGCTAGCATTGAACTTGGCAGCCCTCCTGCTTGAGCCTCCTGAGTTGCCAGGATCACAGGCACACCTCCCCAACCCCCCACACCCAGCCCCTTTCTGTAGTCATCATATGGTCTCCTCTTTGCACACCTAAAAGTCTCCTTGGAAGAACTTCTTTTTTTTTTCTTTTTTTCCTCATCCTGCGGATCATACTTTAAAATCTAGTTCAGGAGCATTTAACTTAAAGAAACACTTAGAAGAAGTAGTTAACATGTCGACCCCCTCCAAACTGCTTGCACTTTGGCTCCTGGAGTTACTTGTTTACTGAACTCAGCAAATGCCTCATTGCAGGCCTGCATGGGGTTTGTGTGTAGGTCCCTCCCTGATTGCGGTAGAAAGATATTGCTGCTAGAGAATTTTTTTTTTTTTTGGTTGGGTCCACGGTACCTTATTGGATTTCCTTGTTGGAACAGGGCCTGGCAGGAAGATGTCTAGTGGAGTCAGTACCTAGATTCAGTTCAGTTATTCAGTTCAGTTGGAGCTGGCCTTGAACTCGATTTGCAGGAGAGGCCCACTTGATGTTTACAAGACTGGAACTATTCTTTTTGTATCACACTGGGTACCCCAGTCTCTTGGGACATCAGTAGGCAACTGCTTGTTTCCAAAACTGGAGATGAGATTAAAAGTAGGAATTCATGATTTCTGAGTCTAGCCTGGAAAAAACACCCACGGGTGTGGTAAGTTCATCCTTCTCCGCGGACACAGGCTGAACCCCAAATTCAGCTGTCCAAGCAGATGTAACCTGGAGCAGTGGGGCCTAAGGGCCAGGTGATGGCAGCACCTGCTGAGTGTCTGTTATGCCCCTGGCATCAGGCACTGTGCAGATAGTGTTCTTGGTCAGAAAATCTCTGTTTGGTCCCCCACTCCAACCCCTTCTTGCGAGACCTGTCAATAGCTTGCTGTTTCCTTCCTTCCTTCCTTCCTTCCTTCCATTGTTGATAATGGGACAGTGGGCCTTGTGTATCATAAGCAAACACTCCACCACGAAGATACATCCCCAGCCCTGCTTTATTTCTTGAAGAGGTCTGTGATGCAAAATAAAAAACCCCAAACATACACAAGGGGGTAGGGTGGGGAGTAAGGCAAACTTTACCAGGCTGTCGGCCAAGAAGAGGCAGAAAGGCAGAAACTACAACTGTCTCTCTGAGCTTGAAGTGCTTGGCACAGAGCCTGGCCCCAGTAGGCACTCAGTAAATAGTTGTTGAATATGAGCTTATGTTATATCTTCTTACAGTTGTATAATTGTTTTGCATATTTTACAGAGATAAGAAGACAGGTTCAGAGAGGTTAAATAACTTGCCTTTGGTCGCACAGCTAAAACATGAGGGCCTTTTTGCACTTTGATCATAGAGCTAGAATGTGAGAACTGTGATTTTATTTTCTGTAGTGCTGGGCATGCCAGGCAAGCACTGTACCACCGAGCCACATCCCAGCCCTGTTGTTTCATATTTGTAATTGTAGAGTTACAGAAGAGTACAAGTAATTCTTAGACCCTTTACCCAGGCTTGTTGGGTATATTCTTGGAAAGCCTGATTTGCCACCCTGTGGGAGCAGGCCATGCCTGCGCATTTATGAGGTACAGGGTGTGTCCCTTAAAACAAACTGATGTGACCCCACCCAGGAACTAAAGCTAACCCAAGGGCAGCTCTTGAGCATTCACTAGCTGAAAATACGAGGAAAGAGTCTAGAGGTTGTAATTTTTGTAATTTTGCATGGAAGAACTCCCTCTCTGAGGAACTAGAGGCTGGGGAATATAAAACAAAACTGACTGAAACAAAGATGACTTGCAACCTGCCAAATAGACACTCAGGCATGGCGTCAGACCCTCCCTGGCTGCCAAGAACAATAACCAATGCATTATTTACGGACTGCTGCTTGCTGTGCCTTTTCCTCTCCAGCCTTGTAATGAAAGATTCATGCTCACTCTGGGTGTTTCATCTGTGCCACGCCTTCAGTACCACCTTTTAACCCTCGCCTTGCATTCCCCCCTTTACCTCCTTTGCCCCGCTGGGTTAAAATCCCCCCCCCGCCCCATCTTCCTGCCCATAACGACTGTATTCCAAAGAATTGCAGTTCTTACAAATGCTCAGTGTATTTGGAGGAAGGAGGATTCTTGCCCAGATTAGCTAAAAAGGGAGTTGTGTTTTTTTTTTTTTTTTTTTTTTTTTAAGTTCAAACAATTTGGAGATTTTCCAAGTTAGGGGTCTTTCTTTGGTTTGGAGGCTAACTGAAACCAGTGTCTTTGGCCCCAGGGCCCAAGCTGGCTTTTTCCTGCTGCCCAGACCTCCAAGGGCAGCTTGCTTGGTTATCACTTTGGAAGCATTCTCTTTTTGGCTTCCTTTGATGGTACTCAGCCTGTGCTGGGCATAGACAGTAAGCAGTGTGAGGTGGGGTGGCATCTCCTTGCAAGGTCCCCTGCACTTAGGCAGGTGCCTGGCACGCAGCAGATGCTCAGTGAACATTTGCTGAAGGAGCCGCGTACAGTTGCTACATGAGTTGGCCTGCCAGCACAGCTTCACAGCCCTCTGGGCTCTAGCTGCTTTCCTGGGATTTACTTTCTGGACCATCTTTTAATGATGAGATGTTTAGCCTGGAGAGGGTCCTGGAGATGCTTGGGTCCAGCTCTTTTCTGTTTCTGCTCCCTGCAGTTTGCTTGGTTTTGATTCTGACAAGAAAAGAGACTTGTTAGAAAAGAGTATCTCAGTTATTTACATACGGGTGATCCAGGGGAAGTCGCTCTTTCCAGACTGGCTGGCTCTTCTGATTTTCCTCAAGCTTCTAAAACTGTTGACTGTGGCCTGCTGATGTGGAGGGGGACGGGGCTTTAAGGATGGATGCTAAGTTCAGTATTATCAGCAAAATCTGTAAAGAAGAATTAACAAGCTTTACTTAACTTTTTCTTTGCTCTTAATCTTAATACACAGCCTTCACCCCTTTTCCTTCTCTTCATTCTTAAGAGTTCTCACTTAGGTGAAGCCCTTAGGATGTGTGTTTGCTACGGTATACATGCAGTTAACTATTTGGTGTGTGTGCGTGCATGCGTGTGTGTGTGTGTGTGTGTATGTGTGTGTGTTTTTGGAGGGGACCCTGGCCTTGCCTACCTCTAGCCCCAGTCATCACTTGGAAGTTTTGCCTCTTTAATCACCGCAGTGAAAGCAGCATCAGATCTTTGCAGATGGATCCTTTATTAGACTAGGAAGTGCTGCAGAAGTGACTAGTCTTTTCATTGGAAGGAAGTGAGAGAACCAGCTCAGAAAGGTTGGTAACCCCAGAGCCCTGTATGCTGGTGACAGACCAGGGGCTGGATCCTGGGTCTTGCTGGAGCAGTGTGCTTTCCACCCCGCCTTCTCATGTCACATCAGTGACTGCACAAGTCCCTTATTGTTTTCTTTTAAGTACTCGTCCTTTGTATTTGTGGAAACGTATCTGTGGATTCAACCAGCCAGTTGCATCATTAATAAAACATGTATAGACTTTTTTCTTGCCTTTATTTCCTAAACAATACATTATAACTGTTGACATAACATTTATATTGTGTTAGATACAATAACACTAGGTTATCAAGTAACCTAGTGTCACACATGTGTAATCCCAGCGACTTGGAAGGCTGAGGCAGGAGGAATGCAAGTTCAGAGCCAGCCTCAGCAACCTAGTGAGGCCCTAAGCAATTTAGCCAGACTCTGTTTCAAAGGAAAAAATAAAAAGGACAGGCGATGTGGCTCGGGGGTTAAGCACCCCTGGGTTTAGTCCCCAGTACCAAAACAAAACAAAACCAACAACAAAACCCACAGTGCATTGTAACTGTTGACATAACATTTATATTGTATTCGGTATTGTAAGTGATCTGGTGATGATTTCAGGTATGTAGCAGGATAAGCAAAGGGTATATGCAAATACTATTCCATTTTGTATAAGGGACTTGAGCTTCTGAGGACTTTGGTATGAATCGGGGAAGCAACCAATACGCTGCTGATCCTGAGGAACAATTGTGTATGTGTTGAAAGTCTTTGAATAATTGTTAATACTTAAGAGACAAAGGCTACCTCATTTTCTTTTTCAGCGGTGGTCAGTAGGTGGCTAATTGTGGACTGGAAAGAGCAGAGCAAGCCAAGATGGGATACATGTTTTAAATTTCCTTGGAAATAGTCACTGAAGCTTTTGAAAAGTTAAACTACAGCTTTCTCCCCCCTAACCAGTGACATCAAAAATAAGATTTGTGCTGGGGTTTTCCATGAGCAAAAAGAATGCTCTTAAGGGGCTTACAGTGACTCTCCAGTATTACAAGGCACATTGAGCCCCCCAGACTTGCCAGGACGGTGCTGAAATGGAAAATGCTGAGATAATGTATAGTTAGGCACCCTCTTAGGGTCTAAAATCAAAGAACTTGAGACTCAGTGGCTCACAATTTCTTTTATACTCTATTCTCCATTCCTGCCCGCTGTGGAGTGGCCATTCCTGGTGTATTTATAACTTTAGCTCCCAGTGAGTGGATGGGAGCATGTCCTGCCTGGAGAATATCCAGTCTGGCTGAGCAGGCATATTTTCAAAATTCCTATTTTTTTTTTTTTGGGGGGGAGCATGTTTGGGGAATGTGAATTATCAGATTTTAATTGGTCTTCTCTTGGTCTTCAAGATTTTTAGGCCCCCCTGTCTTTCAAAGTTGCTATTTAGGTTTGAATCTGATTGTGCAGCTTTTCTTTGAGTTTTCAAATGTTAACCTACACCAGAATCTTGGAGACCAGTTTAGTGGAAACAACAGAGGACCTGGATTAAAATGCAGCTTGGTCTGGTACTAGTGGGGTTGTCCTTGGATAAGCCACTTGACTGTAAATCTTCTCTTCTTATCTGCAACATGTGGATGCTGATTAGCTCATTCTGGAGAGGATTAAATGAGAAAACCCATGTGGAGGTTCTTAGAGGTCTCAGTGGTTGGAGTTAGTGAGGGTTGGTGAGCCTTGAGGTCAGGCTTCAGGCAAGTTCTGCCACTTCCACTGAACAGTTTCTTTCTTTTAGCAGGTTAATTTACTTCCTAGAACTTGATCTCATCTGGAAACTGGAGTAATAATGCCTACTTTGTTTCGGGGTGGTGGGGTGGTGGTGGTGGTGAGGGGGGGGGGCTGGGGTTGTGGCTCAGCGGTGGAGTGCCCACCTGGCATGCATGAGGCACTGGGTTCGATCCTCAGCACCACATAAAAACAAAATAATGTGTCCACCTAAAACTAAAGATACATAAATAAATAAATATTTTTTAAAAATAATGCCTACTTTGTTGGGTTGTTGGGAGAATTAAATGTAATACAAGTTCAGTGCCTGGTATACGTGTCTTTGTGGGGGTCACAAAATACTACAGTTTGGCCATTTGTGACCACATATTAGCTGCTGCATAATGTCATGCACTGGTTGAGCTTTTTAGACAATGAATTATTAATGAATTCTTCACAGTATTAATGAATTCTTCAAGGTGTGGGAAGGTGAGGGTAGATGAGATTGGAGTGGAGGTAGGAGTGGGTAGGTGGAGGGAGTCATGCTTCTTGTTCTTGGCATAGGTATTTGTTTGGAAGACAAATTACCTTCTGTTAGTTGTATATAGTTTGACGGGTCAGTGATTAGTGCTGATTAATTAATACCTACTAACTACTGTACTTTTTGTGGATACCTTAGAGCTCTTAAGATCCTAATGTTCACAGAATTTGCTAAAGAGAAGCTTTTGGTGTATGTCTTTAAATATTGTTTAAAATAGAAATGGCCAGATTAGGAGACTCTCTGGGGGAAGGATCTTTTTGTAGAAGGGAAATTTACAAAAACAGTTCTGCAAAATAATATTTAATGAAGTGTTGCTTTTAGCTGCTGACAGATTTGTTTTACTTGCTATATGCCTTTGGAAGACTATAGTCTGAGGAATAAGGACCATATTGGTGGATGAGACTGGAGAGTTAGGAAGAGAGAGAGAGAAAAGTGTGTGTGTGTGTGTGTGTGTATGTTTGTGTGTGTGTGTGTTTGAGATAAAGAGGGTAAAGTGCTCCCAGGTGCTCTTATGTGGAATATAAAAAGAATCCTGGCATATCTGCATTTTTTTTTGTGATCATTAATATGTGACATGGCTCTTGATTTTCTTTCTAGGATGTGGAGAAAGAGAAGGAAATTCACAATTACCTCAGCAAAGAGGAAATCAAAGAGAAAGTTCATAAATATAATTTAGCTGTCACAGACAAGTTGAAGATGACCTTGGTAAGTACCCCAATACTATTTAGGCTGTCACCTGTCCAAAAACAAATAGAAGTTGTTGGTAGTATAATCTATGTATTTTAAAATATTCAAATAGTATTTCGTATGCAGAATAGAAAGATAAGACTATTTCTTCAGCTTTCAAATTAAATCTGTATTTTGAAGTAGCTTTGTCTCAAAATCAGTGGTTAGGTTAACCTTAAAAAAGTGAAATTTTGGGGCTGGGGTTGTGGCTTAGCAGTAGAACGCTCGCCTAGTGAGTGCGAGGTCCTGTGTTTAATCCTCAGCACCATATAAAAATAAATAAATAAAATAAAGGTATTGACAACTACAACTAAAAAATAAATATTAAAAAAAGGTAAAATTTTATTTTAAAAGATATTGTGACCCCTTTCTTTTCCCCAAAGGATTTTCTAGATTATCTAATATAGAGATGGTGACCAGATTCTAATAAGACCTCAGGTATATTCTGTCTTGTGTAAAATAAGCACGAAAGTGTCAGGAAGATTTTGTTCCCATGGATTGAGTACGTTGAGCTAAGATGTTTTTCCCCTGGCTGTCAGTGTAAGATAGGTACATAATATTCAGCTTCCTATGTTGTTGTTACAGGCATCTACAAGGTTGTACCACACTGTTTGATGCACCGTGGGGATGTAGGAGGGAGGAGGTCAGGGCTTGGGGGTGATGAAACGGATCGGATCGACAGCAGAGCTACAGTATTCATGTTCCTCTAAAATGAACTGGCCTCTGTCCTCACTCACTGATTGCCCTCCCATCTGGTGACCTCCCACGCAGCTCCTGCCATCCCTTGGTGCCACTTTCCAGGGCCCCTGAACCCCTGCCTCTCACTCTATTGCTTGCGAAGTGAGTTCATTAAAAGACGGATGGCCTGTTTTAAACAAATGAATTTAGGAACCCTTGGGAGGAGGAGCTTTTAACTGTGAAACCGTATGATAAAGGATCCCATCCTGGTGGCAGTGTGCCCAAAAGTGGGGAGAGGAACAGATAATCCCAAGATTATTCTTCATTATTTCAATAATGATAGTTCTTTTTCAAACATATTTTTCCTCAAAGGAGAAAAGTTCCGCCTGCCATGGTTTTTATTTCTTCCCCCATGGAGATTAAAGCAGATGCAAATTTCCATATTCTTTCCAAGATAAAAAATTTTAAGTGTTGTACAATGCACGAACAAGGGAATTAGTGTTGCAGATTCATCTTCTGTAAAGGAAGAAAAATAAGGGGCCACGAAGGAGGTCTTGAACATTCTCCTTGAACTGTGGTATTTGTATGTGACGCCTGATGACTTGTTTTAGTAAAACACAACTGTCGTTTTTTTTTTTTTTCCTCCCTAAAATAAAATGAAGACAAGACCATTATTACTGTTTTGGCAACTGAGACATAGTACTTCTACTATAAATTAAGACGAATAGTTGTAATATCTTTAGGTCACATAGTAGCTTGAAGTTTAGGAAAAAAAATATGTTACTTAGAGCATAAGAAATGCACCCCATGCTGAACACGGTCTAGTATGTACCTAGTAGCCACTAGGAGCAAAACAGCCTGTTTTCTTGTCAGCTCATCATTCTTGGGTATTGCAGAATCCTAACTGTGGGCTTTTTTTGGGGTCATAGCTAGTCATCAGTTGGGGATGCCGTTTCCTTTAAGCGTTGAGTCGATCTTTCATTCATTTGGGTTTGGCTAGCATCTGTTCCACTGGCTATAAGCTCACAAATGGCCACTGACCTTTCACCTGCAGTTTGGAGGCCCTGGTTCTGGGGCTGGTGGCTGAGCAGGGGAGGGCATCTTCGGTTGGCACATCTGCTGAGCAGACTTTGCCTCTGCAGGCGCTTCGCTGCGGTGTGTTAACCTTCCTCTGAGGTCATTCCCTTGGGGGAAGTTTTAGTGAAGTCCTGCCGCAAAGCTCCAAGTGAAAAGAGCAAGAGGAAGAGCTTCCTGTTGGGCTTTGATACACTCCTGTCCTAAAATGTGCTGACCACATAGCTAAGAGTGGCTTTTCTTCTTCCCTCTTCAGAACTCAAATGGGATTTACACTGGTTTTATTAAAGTGCAGATGGAACTCTGCAGACCTCCACAGACTCCTCCCAGCGCTGGGACAGTCACCCCCAGCAGCATTGGCTGTGTGAACACACTTCACATCAGCAGCACCAACACTGTCGGCGAAGTCATCGAGGCCCTGCTCAAAAAGTTTCTTGTGACCGAGAGCCCGGCCAAGTTTGCACTTTATAAGCGTTGTCATAGGGAAGACCAAGGTATGCTGCCTCACCTAAAAACGAAGATGGTCTCTGCTTCTCTTTCTGTCCTTTGTCATCATGAGCCGGAAGACCTATTTTTTACCTGTGTCAAACTACCCCCACCTGGGGGCAAGTTCTGGAAGCTTTGGTGATCATGGCAGACACTTAATGTTTCCTGGCTGTTCATGGTTTTGAGTTGAACATTTGCAGGTCTGAGGAGCTTAGAATCATCTGCATGTGTTGGGCGTTTCTGTAGGAGTTGTTGATATGCACAGAGAAGGAGCTTTGATTAGTGGGAGCAGAGTGGCTTTGATTTTAATGCCCTTTAAGACACAAAAGAATATTTCTGTGCTTGAAGTTTTCAGTAGCATGATTTACATTTGATGCTCATCTGCACACGCAGTGGCTTGCTGGACCTGTATTCTCAAAAACCTTGAGGATGGGGAGGCCCATATCAGCACATTTCAACTCACTGATCAAAGTGGCCCAACCCTGCATGCTTCTGTTTCCTAAGCTGGTTGTTGCATGGGGACATTTTGGCACCCTGCCTCTAGAGGCACATAAAATGAGTGAATAGCATTTTGATCTGGGGTCTGTCTGAGCTTCATAACCATGTTCAGTGGGTAGAAGGAATTTTTGATTACTTCATGAAACTGAATAAGATATTCTAGGTCAGATAGTCTAGCAGAAATTGATACCTGTGGTGGACAACAGCAATTTATGCTAATTTGGAAACAGTATGTGTAAGTCATGAACTCTTTGAGCTTGCTCTAGTTTTTCTCAGTAAAGCCTAAATTCGCCATGAAAGAAAATATATTGACCTTACTTGATAGTAGTGTTCTTTAGTTACACAGCATGAAACATAGCTAGATGCTGAATATGAGTACATTTGTTTAACACATACCATGGGGATAGACCCTGCAGAATACAAAGGTAAAGAGGTCAAAGGTCCCATCAGAGAACAGAGGCTCAGCAGCCTGGGAGACGTGTGCATCTACAGGGAAATTGGCACCTACAAAGCAGTTGCACCTGGAAGTACCCAAATAATGTAGTTCTGCTCCAGTGGCATTTTTATCTTGCTAGCTTCGGTGTTAGCTCATCTGGACTTCAGCTGTGCAGTCTGAAAGTGAAAGCATCTTGTTGAAATGACTGACAAATCTTTCAACAGCACAGGCAATATCAGTGCGCGCGTGTGTGTGTGTCAGAGAGAGAGAGAGAAGGGAGAAGGGACACACTGTTGTAAAGCCACCAGAGCTTCTGTTCTGATGCTTCATTCATTTGTGGTTGCCAATTACATATCTGTGCAGAGATTTGTTCCAAGAGCTTTGAATTCATATTCTTTGGACAATATATTTTCATTGTCAAAGGGGTTGAAGAACCTTTTTAAAAGTTTCTTATTGCCAGGTTCAGTGGCACATGCCTATAATCTCAGCAAGGCCCTAGGTACCTTAGACCCCATTTCAAAATTTAAAAAGGGCTGGGGATGTGGCTCAGTGGTTAAGTACCCCTGGGTTCAATCCCGAGTACCAAAAAATTAAAAAATGCTTCTTATCTTGCTTTCTAAAAAAGGAACAATAACTAATTAAAAGCATATTTGGGGACTAGTAGCTGTTTAAATTTATTCTTGGAAATTATTTCCTCCTTAATCAAGGTACAGTTTATATTGGGCCAAGAGAATGGAAATGGAATCCATTTGGCTCCCCTGTGGTCTGCTGGTACCAAGCTGAGGGGAGGATGGGTAGACATGGACACATTGAATTGGAAGGAGAGGGTGGCAAGGGGCATGGGGCCGAGGAGTGCTGAAAAAAACTCATTTGTGACGTGCTGCTTGTTTCTTTGCCTAGTCTATGCCTGCAAGCTCTCAGACCGGGAACATCCACTCTACCTACGTTTGGTAGCAGGGCCCAGAACCGACACACTTAGTTTTGTTCTTCGGGAACATGAAATTGGAGAGGTAAGTGATTGTGTGATGTGACTTTAAACTATACAGAACAGCTGGCCCCGTTTTATTGCTCTCGTCTACTGACTTGACCCAGGAGAGGAAGCCGAGTGGGGTGGGGGACATGCAAGAGGGAGATATTTTGAATCATCAGAAATAAACCCAAAATTAATCCATAGTATGATTTCCTCGAAGCACTGTATTGGTCTGCTCTTCTCCTGTATGGGAAGAAATGCGACTTTTTACTTGTTGGTATCCAGAGAGGCATTTTCAGCCCTTCCCACCTCCACAGGGCTCTGAGCCAACTAAACATTGAAAGTTGACACTCCCAGTGTCTGCTACTAAGAAAAGTCTCCAGGCTAATTTCATTCTAAAGGGAAATAAAAGGAAACGTGATCTCTTTGCCACAGAAGACATTTAACTTTCTAAAATATTTTTCCCCCCTGCCCAAATGATTAAGAAATGATGTTTTACATATGTCTACATCATTTGACATTTTCTCTCCTGGGAGGATTGTATTTAGACCATTAAAACAAAAAAACAAAAAAACACTTTGGACTGTCCTTTACATTAGTTGTCAACTTTAAATGACACTTGAGCAAACTTCCTGAACTCTGGGTCTCAGTATTCTGCTAAGAACAGGAAATGGTGTGAAATGTTGCATGGGACAGCAAAAACAGGGTTTCCAGCTTAAAAGTTAGGAAACAGGACTCTGTTTCCTTTTGTTTGCTGTATTTGGAAAATGAGCTAGTTTTTCCTGCCCTCCGTTTTAAAATCTGTAAAGAGGAACTAAACCCTTTAAAAGGTGAGGCCCTAGGTAACTTAGTTTTGAGTCACAAATTGGAGAATATATAAATGTGATATATAGTATATTTATATATAAGTGTAAATTAGAATTACTCCAGGGAGTTTTAGGAAGATTGTTTTGCTTCTATCGTTTTGAAACTTTTTAAGAAATTCAGTCATTCTAGGGAGAAAACTGGGTGCAGAAGCTTTGCAAGGTGGGCAACGTTCCTCCAGACCTACTCTGGACACAAGTGTAGTCTCATCCACATTTTACACCTCTTGTTATTGGATTTTTTTTTTCAGCATTTCACATAGTTTAGTGCAGCTAGAGCAACATTGGGGAGGAATTGTGTTTTGAAATTAGAATTGTGCTTTAATGTTCTGGACTACTTTATTGAACCTTTGTTCAGTGTTTGCTTTTCACTTATTGAAGGAAGCTAAACTGCGGGAAGAAACTTTGTATAAGCTGTCAGGGGTGGGAGAGAGAAAAGATTTTATAATGTCTCTTTTTAAAAATGAAATGTTAAAATTTTTCCATATTAACAGAGTGTTCTAATGTAGAAAGTTGTGCTCTCCTACTCCTTGTTTCTCATTTTCTTTTTTTGGTACTAGGGATTGATCCCCGGGGCACTTAACCACTGAGCCACATCCCTAGCCCTTTTTTATTTTATATTTAGAGACAGGATCTCACTGAGTTCATTAGGGCCTCACTAAGTTGCTGAGGCTGGCTTTGAACTTGCAATCCTCCTGCATCAGCTTCCAAGCCACTGGGATAATAGGTGGGCGCCACCGGGCCTGCTCATTTTCTTTACTAACCAGCTTTAGTTCACCTCCGGGAAGCCTTCTTATCATTTAACCTCTTTGGTGGTATTTTTCATGCTCTTCTCTGTGCATTTATATTGGGTTATCTAACTAATTCTACCTCATTAGACAGCATTTCTAACTTTGGCAGTGATTCTCAGCCAGGACCTAGGGTCCTCTTTGGGTTGGGAGGGTGTCTGAAAAAAACTCGCCAGATGATGCCAAATACTGTCCTTGATATTCACTGCTTGAGTTAAAATTTAAAAAAAAGTGTATTTTGTGCTTACTAAGTGTACCAAGTACTGTTAGGGAAATAGAAGTCAGCCTCAGGGGCAAGAGACAAACTCCAAATAGTGAGAAGTATGAAGTTGCAATGTAGGTGAGGTGTAGGTGAGATAGATACTAAGCAAATAATTATTAATAATTCCAAAATCTTGGTTGTGATCAGGGCCACCAGTGCTCAGTGAGAACTTCTAGACTTAGATGTGCAGGGAGGAGTTGTGGAAAGGCCTCATGGAATCAGTGGCATTTAAGATGAGCCTTGAAGAGTGGGTAGGAGTTTGGCAGGTACCGTGGAGCAGGGAGACTATGTGCCAAAGCCCTGGGTACTGAGTGAGGCACAGTGTGAGAGAGAGAGGGTTAGAGAGGTTTTGGGGTCTTTCAAGACTTAACCTAAACAACCCAGGGAGCCTGTTGATTGCATCCAAGCAGGGAGAGTCATGACCAAATTTGCATTTTATAAAGGGTTGGCTGTTGGGGGAGCAGATTGGTGGGCTCAAGTGTGCAGTGAGGAGGCCAGGTAGGCTGTCCCAGGGCGCCATAATGATGTCAGCTACACTAGGGATGAGCAGAGTTGGAGAGAAAGTGTGTTGGAGAGGTATTTGGGAGGTGATGAGATTGATTGTGGGAGGTGAGAAAGCAGGCAGTGAAGATGGTGATCAAGGTAAGATACAGAGAGATGTTTCTGAGGCCTTGGGGGGGTCAGATCAGGTGAGGAATGAGGCAGGTATCTAATGGAGGTAGGGATGTGGAAGTCTTAGTCCTCAGCCATTTTGAAGAAAGAAGCAGGGAGGGGAGCTAGGGGCTGTTGGGAGTGAGCTGAGTGGGAGTGAAGAGTAAGAAAACCAGGGTTCTGAGGAGCTGGGCCAAGAAGGGAGGGCAGCCACACTGCCACTTGCTCAGGACAGCTTTCCCTCTGGACTCTGAGTTAAATACCTGGCACTTTTTTGTATTCTCACAGTGGGAAGCTTTCAGCCTTCCAGAACTGCAGAATTTCTTGCGCATCTTGGACAAGGAGGAAGATGAGCAGCTGCAGAACCTGAAGAGGCGCTATGCGGCCTACAGACTCAAGCTGGAAGAAGCCCTTGGCGAGGTGTGGAAGCCTGGCTAACACCGGGGGCATCTGCCAGGAAGGCCCCAGTTGGGACCTATGTTCAAAGAGCAGCAGCAAGTGCCTCTCTTCAGAGAGCTGTTTTCTTGCCCCATGATGCTAGGGTCTTCCCCTTTTATCTCTAGACTTAGTTCCCAAAGCCTGGTCACGCAGCATGCCGCACCTCATGCATCCTGCGTAAGGGACTCTGCGAGCTTGTTCTGTTACGGCATGGCGGTGTTACCTCTTGCAAGCTGCGAACCTGTAGGCATCAGGAGCGTTCTAGAGTGCTTGAAAGCATGAACTCTGGGTTGTTGTTTTTTTTCTTACTCTCTTCTAGTTGTTTTAATTATGTGATGATGTTAAGCTTTAGGATGTGCAAGTGAGTTTTTAAAAGCTTAACAAGGAATCTCTGAATACTTGTCCTATGTTGAAACTACCTGTCTGTATTTTTGTTTTCTAACAGTAAAGGAATCTATCCATGTGAACTGAAGGCATAGGAATCTAGGAACTCTGGGGAATTTGGGAAGGATTTTGTAGGAGTTTGACAAAGAAAGTAAAAGCAAGTTTGGAAAAAGGATTGTGTAGAGGTGAGGGCTCTGAGGGTTGAGGAAGGTGGCAGGGGGTAAGTTGGTGGTAGAAAAGAAAGGCTTTATTATTTGCTTGTGAATGAGTTAAATGAGAAGCATTCAGTGTTGAGATGTTAAATGCGTTTTAGGATTACTTGATTTCCCAATGAGAAAAATGTGGGGCAGAGCCAAAGAGGTAGGAGCTAACCCCAAGGAAGGACCCAGCAATTCTGGAGAATGAGGCAGGTGGACGGAGGTGAGCCCAAGGTTTGTCTCATGCAGCTGGATCTGACCCCTCCGTGCCTGGACACCCAGATTCTCCCTTCTTCAAGTGAAAGGTCCTACTGGTGTGCCTGGTCTGTGTAGGTGGGGCCTGGTCAGTTAAATTTATATAATACAGTTGTGTCTACCCCCCACCCCGCTGTTGTTTTCAAAGTTGAAAAGGAGTTTGGGTAAGGGCAGGTGTTTTCTCCTCGATTATCAGCCAGGAGGTTTATCAAGTACAGGGCTCACATCCAACTTGTGACAACCATTCCCTTCTCTTTTATTCCACCCTTCCTTCCTTTTCCTCTTCATTACTTCCTCCCTCTCCCTCTCTCCCCTCTCCTCCCTCCTTTTCCCTCTCCCTTTCTTCTGTTCTCACATGCTATAGAACAGGGATGTTGAGTAAAGACCCAGCACTACCACATCATCCTCAGTTCTGAAGGACTTGACTGCAAGGAGGAGGGCCCTCAGGATCGAGGGAAGTCCACACTCAGCTGACCACACACCGGGTGTTCATAGTGGAATTATTGAACAAAAGTGCATGTTCAACCAAAGAAATGCATGTGCAATAGAAGCCTTCCTTAATACAGGCAAAATAACCTCATCTTCTGCAGTGACTTACAGATCTGAGAACAGCGGGGAAGGTGTGCTGTGGTTCCAGTGGGGCCTTACAGTCACTATTTATAATCTAGATTTGTTTGTTTATAAATTCCCAAGGAATTGTTAACATGTTGGTGACACCTAATGGATTCTTTTTGAAATTCCAAGGTGCTTCAGTTCTTTGCCTCATTAGTGAACTGTGCCTTTTACTGCATTATCTGTTCCCTCTTGGTGGCTCTTCTGACTTTTCAGAGAATACCCATCTTGTTGGAGGCAGATTTACATGTTGGTTACACTGTGCCACACAAAGTTACTGAGACAATCAGATCTTCCTAAGCTTTTAAGGAAAGTTGTGGGGGGAAAAAGTAGAACTAGCTATAAATTATGCATGGCACACCTTGTTTAATTTTGCATGTAACTTCTTTTTAGTGCTTCAATGAGGTTTTAGTGACATTGTCATCCAACACTTGGCCTTTGTTGTTCAGGGAATGCCTTCATGATTTTAATACTGGTTTTCCTATTCAGACTGTGGATTGGGTTTGAATATACTGTTATCAACCACCTGGTCTTTTAATTACTCATCCCAGTAAACTTATAGTTTGTGAAGCATTTGTTTCTCAGATTCATGACACTGTTAGAACCTGAAGTGGTAGCTGATGGGTATCTGTGAATTCTTTTTTTCTTTTTTTTTTTACTTGAAGTAGATTGTCTGAAATAGGCATATTCTCCTCTGTGTTTATCCAAACCTCCCTGTCATGTGCACTACAAGTTACAATTTGGAAGTTACTGTATTAAAATTCTGTCTGTTCATGGTTCTAGAAGAGTGATGTTCTCTCCCAAACACTGGTTACTGCAGCAGCATTTTTAATGTTGTAAAATAAGAATAAAGGCTCCGAAGGCCAAAGATTTTAAAAAGTCATTTTACAAATGTTATGTTAAATTAAAACTGAGCTTTGCTGTAATACTGTTTTCTCTTCAAAATGTGATGGTACAGGAAAGGTGTTATATGAAGGGGTGGTATTGCAGGGGAGCATTTTAAATTGCAGAAGTAAAAAAGTTATAATATTTATAATTTTGATGAGTTTATTTTTATAGGGAAGATTTTTCTCCCCTGAAATTTTTTCTCGAATGGCAAAATGTTTCCATTATTAAAAATTGAAATTGTTAGTTGATGTTTGTGTGTTTTTATTTATAATATGCTGGATTTAAGAGAAAAAGTCACAGGAGTAGAATCGACTATAAAGAAATACTATACAATGAACACCCTGTGATCACTACCAAAATAGAACCTTGCCCAGTTCTTTGGAAATCCTCTCCCTCCACCCCCATTCTTGCCCTAAGGTCTTCTACCCCTGAAACAGAACATTTTCAACATACAGTGGTATTGCATTTGGGGCCAATGTGACTCTCTCTATATACAGAGGAAGAAGGGCATTTGGGGACAGCAGTGTGGGCTGGGTCTACCCATTCTGCTTCCATGCCTGCTTGCAGGGCCCTTTTCACGACTACACTGCCCCCTAGAGGGGTTGGCAAAATAGAAGCCAGCTTGCTAGGGAGAAGCATTTCAAGTACCAGAGCTGCTTCATAATGAAGATATGATAGAGAATTATGGCTCTCAATAGTTTTCCTTTTTCACTGAAATATCCAGAGGATTAGGATTCTAGATTGGGAGTTCAACCTGTATTGCAACCCAAGGTACTGTGGGGTTGCGGGGTGTCTTTTGGAATTTCATCCCTTAAAAGGAATTAGCTTCCTGCCCTAGGTTTCTTTTCAGAATTTGTTGCCAATTGAGAACTTTTTTTTTCAATATATTTTTTTAGTTGTAGGTGGACACAATACCTTTATTTTATTTTTATGTGGTACTGAGGATTGAACCCAGTGCCTCACACGTGCTAGGAAAGTTGTCTACCATTGAGCCACAACCCGAGCCCCCAATTGAGAACTTCTAAATAAATATTCTTATGTTGCAAAAATATAGAATTTTCACGGTGGCACACACCTGAAATCCCAGCAGTTCAGGTGGCTGAGGCAGGAGGATTGTGAGTTCAAAGCCAGCCTCAGCAAAAGTGAGGTGCTAAGCAACTGAGTGAGATCCTGCCAGTAAATAAAATACAAAATAGCCTGGCTCAGTGGTCAAGTGCCCCTGAGTAAAATACCCAGAACACCCCTCAAAAAAAAAAACAAATATATATATATATATATACACACACACACATACATATGTTTCCCATGCCGCTTGGCTTATAACTCCCTCTTCAAGGCAGGCCATAGAAACTATAATCTTCCCCTCCCTTTCTGTCTTGGAGTTGGCTATAATGGAATTACCTTGGACTGGGGTATAGCTCAGTGGTGGAGTGCCTGCCTAGCATGTACGAGGCCATGGGTTTGGTCCCCAGCCCGCACGTGCACGCGTACACACAAGAAGAAAAAGATCATGTCTGATGTAGATCATTAAGATCCCAATTACAGAAGGGGTCCTGCCCCACACCTGGAAAAAGGAATACTGTACAGAGGCCAAGAAAAATCTGACAGGCCTTTCTGGGAAATGCAAGTGAAGGGAGGTTTCAAACAAGCAGAAATAAAAAGGTACTGGCAGTAAGATTTCGGAAGTAGCATTAGATCATACCCTTTTTGTCGTATCATATGTCTACACTGTTCTCCAGGCTTCAATCATGCTTGCATAATGAAGTCTCCATAAAAACCTTTCTAAAAGGTCAGGCTGAACAGATGGAGGTTGCCAGAAGGTGTTGTGCCCGCGGAGCATGGAAGCTGTGGCCTTCCCACAGGTGAACCTCTGCATCTCGTCATCAGCAGCTTTTGTAATATCCTTTTAAAAAGCTAATAAGCGTAAGACGTGTTTCCCTGAGTTCTGTGAGCCTTTCAAAAAAAGATAATTAAATCTAAGGAAGGGTTTATGGAAACCCTGATTAATAGCCAGCATCAGAAACACAGGTGAAAGAACCTGGGCTTTTCGATGAGCATCTGCTGTGTGGGGCAGTCGTGGGGTCTGAGCCCTTACCTGGCATCTCCTGGTAGAGTGTCAGGACTGAATTGGATTTGAGGGCACCCAGGTGGTGCTACAGAATTGTTTGCTTGCTGGTGGGAAAAAAAGTCTCCATACTATTTGTGTTGTCAGTGTGTAGTAGGAAAGGCTAAGTTGAGCTGGTTCCTTAAATATCATTGGTAGCTGGGCACTGTGACGCATGCCAGTGATCCCAGTGAGTCAGGAATCTAAGGCAAAAAGATTGCAAGTTTGAGGCCAGCCTCAGCAATTTAGCTGAGGTCCCAAGCAACTTAGGGAGGCCTTCTCAAAAAATAAAAAGTGCTGGGTAAGCATCCTGGAACAAAATAATTAATAACAACAAAATAAAAATTAAATATTGTTTAGTTGTATACATACATTTGTAACACTGTCAGATGATCTTAGTTAGGAGTTCTGTGCTATTGAAAGGATGAGTTTATTATAATACCCAGTGCCAACCAAGGGCTGACCACGTGTCAGGCATTCTGAAACACTTGGTATGTATTTACTCACGTGTTCCCTTACTAGGTAGGTAATGTTACTATCCTCATTTTACAGATGAGGAAACACATTGTCGTCCAGCAGCTTCGTCTCTGGCTACTGTGTGTGTGAGTGGCAGAACCAAGAAGTGTCCAGGAACTTCCCAGTTTCTCCATTTTTCCCTGGAAGCTCTCTGCAGCTTTTCAGTGAAACTGCCTACTCAAAGAGCAAAAGCCGCCACACTACCTTTAACGTTCAGGCCAAAGCTGGCCTGTTTTGGTGAAGATAGACTTCATTGATGTCAGTGTGCTTTCTGATCCTACTTTATTTTTAGTTCACATCTTCTGTTTAGGTGATTTTACTATCTACCTGCTGTGTTTTCTTTTAGGGAGGAACTGACAGGGCAGGTAATCAAACCCCAGGTTCTCCCTGCAATTGGTAAGATAATTCCCTGAAGCCACCTGGAGAACAGCTTCAGGGAGAGAGGCGAGGAGCCACCAGACCTGCCAAGGTTTGACTCACAGACTTAGGCTCCCACAATCAAGGATCCTTCTCTCTAAAGGAACCAAGTGTGCCACTTTCTGGAGTGAACCATTACTTGCTTAATTAAGTCTGCAAAAAAGAAGGTTTGCATAGGGATAAAGGGCAAGGAGGAAGGCCTGGCGAAGGCCAGAGCTGCGGGATGAAAGCGGCAGGTCATGTAACTACTTCCGGGTTAAAGCTGACCCTTCCATCTGCAGGGTCAGGTTTAGGGTTGGACTTGTTTGTTGGTTTCAGTTTCATTCTTGGATTTTTGGCAGATCTTTTCTGGTGTTTACACCTCTGAGAACAACTCCTCCCTGTTTCCTGGAAAGGTGAGCATGATGATGATGATGATGTGATGATGATGATGGTGGTGGTGGTGGTGGTGGTGGTGCACTATGAGCAGCTTGTGGGTTTTCATTGTTGTTCTTTTACAACCAAGATAATTGAGCAGAGGCACAGTAGGGCCTTGTGGAAGTTTTTGCTATGAAGCTGGGAGATGGGGAAAAGGCAGCATGGTTAGGTTCTGCTGGAAGAGATTTTAAGACAAAATGGGGTTGCCACATTATTTCCCCACAAACTCCCAGTGCTGGGATTTTTTTAAAGGCAGATTTTTCTGCACCCCCACCCTGAACTGAATCTGAATCTCCTCTATTGGACCCTGAGAATGCCATTTTCCTGCATTTTTCACACCGTAGCTACAAATCCTAGAGTCCTACAAAGTGTTACCAAGGCTGAAGGGATACGACGTTTGACAGCCTGTTTTATCAGGTTCCTTCTTGCTGTTTTCTTCTGTGTTATTATGAAAAAAAGAACTTTAGGGCTAAATAATTTTTCCAAGGTTAAGAATTTGACCTTTGGCAAGGGTGGAGTTAAAGTTTATAAGGGCAATTATTCTGAATCAAGCCCAGCTTTTTCCTTGTAAAGTGTTGAAGGCAGCACCTGAGTAGTTACCTCAAGGCTGTTGTGAGAACTAAGATAGCAAACTTGAAGGCATCTTGGGTACCATCAGTCCTGGTGTAGCATATAGTGGGATTGTTTTACAAATTCTTATTTCTGCAGTAGTGACTGCTGGGCCAAGATGTTCACCTTTGACAAACTCATCCAGAGGCATCCTACTGGTCCATTACAAGAGGGACCTTTTTCCAAGCAGAAAGCCTTTTGTTTTTATTTTTCCAGGATTTAAAACTTTCTATTTGCATATTTAAAATTGTCCATTCCAATTTTAAAATCATTTGAACAAAAGTTACTCAGATTAAGCTGCATTTTATAGCCTGTGAGACATCTTGGACCAGCTTGGAATTTACTGTAGATTTCCCTGTCCTCTCACCCGCCTTTTTCCTTCCCTGCCAGCTAGACAGCAGAAGGGAGAGGCAGGCACAGCCTTTGTTTGTCAGTGGTTCTGAATTTGACATGAAAGGGGCAGCATAGCTTTTTTTGCAGTGTTGGCAATGGAACCCAGGGCCTCACACAGGCTAAGCTCCAACTATACCCTAACAACAGCAGTCATTTAAACTTGACCCAACCCCTTTGCATCTTACAGAGTTAAACAGCTAAAATAAGTAAAATAAAAAGGCAATGCTTGCTTGTGGAATATACAGTCCATATTGGTGGTGTACACCTCTTTATGATCTGCCTGCTTGTTCTCCTGTTTTGTTGTGGGGAAACAAACTGGTGGAGAAGCAGCAAGCAACACTTGGAGAGGAGAACTCCAAACTTAATTTTATGCCAGTGGGCCTAGAGGAAAACAAAAACTCCAAATTTTGAGCCCTCATACAGTTTCTTACAATATTTATAGGTAATTTGAGGTCATCTTAGACCCATCCTATCACTGACGCTTTTCCCTCTTTTTAAAAAAACTTCTTAATCTATTTGGCTGATGGCCTTGTGCCGGGGTGGTGGGGTGGTGGGGTGGGGTCTCAAACATGTTCACAGAAACAGTTGAGAAGATGTTAGTTACATCTCAGGCCTCTGTTAACATTTCTCAAGGAAGCAGTCAGACTCCTGGGGCAGTTATTTACAATCCAAAAGGCAGGGACCTGTGATTAATTAGGCTTCCAGGAGAAAGGCTGAGAGAGGGGAGCAGAATTGACTTCTTCCCCAGGCATTGTTTTTTTTTTTTTTTTTTTTTTTTTTAACTTTAACGTTTTTTGTTTTGTAATTGTAGATCCACAGCATGCCTTTATTTTATTTATTTTTACATGGTGCTGAGGATCGAATTCAGTGCCTCATGCATGCAAGGCAAGCGCTCTGCCACTGAGCTACAACCCCAGCCCTACCATAATGTTTTGTATTTCATTTCACAACCAGGTCTGGTTTTGTCATCAGTTTGATCATTGCTTTTGAAGACTCTGAAATTTTTCTCTTTACATTTCTGCCTTCTGAAATTTTGATTTACCATTTTTTTTTTTAAATCTCATTCATATGGAATTTGTCAGATGTGGTTGTGGAGGAAACAGATCAGGGTGTATAAGCAAGTGGCGTCTGTGCACAGTGGCCATTGCCAAGTTGTTATTGTTTTAAAAATTCATGCTGGGATGAGAATGTGGCTCAGTGGTAGAGCACTTGCCTAGCACAGTGAGGCCCTGGGTTTGATCTTCGGTAACACACAACAAATATAAATAAAAAATTATGGTTAGGGAAGGAAATTGAGTTAAAAACAGAATATTCAAAAATTCTAGGGCAGTTTGTAGACCAAGGAATCATATAGGGCCTTCCCTTTTGCTCCACATAAATGCATTCACAAAGTGGTGTCTTTCTTCCCTGACAAGCTAGAACCAAAGCGCCCAAAGCAGCTGGGTCTGGGGGTGCTCCAGCTGTCAGTTCAGCATACGGCAGAGAATGATGCTGAATGATCCAGACCAGGGGGCTGTGGGCAGCCTGCAGGCCTCAACCTGTTTCTAGTGTTTGCCTGCTCGTAAATTCTCCCTCCAGATGGTCATCTCCTGGAGATCTGTCTATTCAGCTCACTTTGCATCTCTTCCTGCTGCAGGGCACAAAGTTTGTGGGAGTCAAGTTTCACAGACAGGTCTGGAAATGGCCACTTGGACAACTTGGAGCCAGGAAAGGACTCCTCTCCAGACAGACCCTAGGCTGCAGCTTCCTGCCTCTCCTGCAGTGCTCGCCTTTGGCTGAACTCAGGCAGGGCCTTGCATGGCATTATAGGAAGGAGACTGGGGACCAGAGTTTTTGTTTCCCCCTGCTAGGTGGAGAACCAGATGTGGCACAGTGAGCTTCATTCTCTGTGGGGGCATCCAGGAGAGTTGTCAAAGGCTGAAGGCTTTCCTCAGAACTAGTAATCACTCATTCCAGACCAATAGAATGCATCCAAGTTGTCTTGATTTCAGGCATTGTAAGGTGGCTGCTTACCTTAGCTGGAAGATGCTGGGAGAGACCAGGGCTGGGGAGCAAAGTAGCTACTTGGCTTTTGCATCTGAGCTGCCTTCCCTGTGTTAGGAGGAGGCACGAGGATAGTGACAACAGGTGGCTTGGAAATCAAGGAAGAATCCTGGTATGCTGCAGCTGCTAAGGGGCTGCTGCTCTCCCCTGCACTGGCTCTTAGGAGTTCTAGAGACCCACTGGAGATGCGTGTTTGTGACTGGAGCCTGTCAGCCATTAAAATATTTTCCAACATCTGCTGAGGACATTTTAGCAACCATTCCAACAAAGATGCTTCTGCTTGGTTTTAGTAACAATAGCTGGAATGAGTGATTATTTATAGTCTTTGGGTATGTAGTAGTGCACATAAGACTTTTGCCCCTTCTTTGTCTGTTCCAGGTACCTGTAATTGGATGGGCTCTGGCAAAAGCCCTGATCCAGTTTCTCTCTTGGTAAACAGCTTTGGTCACTGTAGTAGGCATACATTCCTGTGTAATAAACTAGCCAAATCAACTTAAAACAACATTAAATATTGATTATATTATTATAATCTGTAGGGTAAGAGTTTGGGAGAAGTTTACCTGGATGGTCCTTGCTTTGGGGTTTCTCCTGAAATTGCAGTTAAGATGTTGCCTAGGGCTAGAAAACCCGCTTCTGGGCTGGGGATATAGCTCAATTGGTAGAATGATTGCCTCACATGCACAAGGCCCTGGGTTCAATCCCCAGCACCACAAACAAAACAAAAAAAATCTGCTTCCAAGATGGCTCACTCACTCAGGAGGCTGGCAAATTGGGGCTGGTCTTTTACAGACAGCTTCAGATCCTCACCAGGTGGACCTCAGCATTGGGCTGAGGTCCTAATATGGTGGTGTTTTTTTTCCCCAAAGTAATAGGAGAGACAGCAAGGCAGAAGTGGCCACATCTTTTATGACCTATTCTCAGAAGTCACATACTATCACGTGCCCTATTCTATTGGTGATATGACCAACCTTCATGCATTGTGGGACCACAGAGGATCGTTAGGAGCTGTCCTGGAAGCTGGCTACTGCAGCCATGCTGGAAATAAATGGGGTGTGAAGAACCCTCTATTTCTTTTCCACCAGCAATGCTGTGAAGTGGGACAGGAAGCCACTTGAATGGTTGGGGCACTTCTTAGTCTGATAGTGTCATTTCCCTTAAGGACAGGCATTAATGTCATGGAGGAATAAAAAAATTCCCTTACATAATGAAGCTCACTACTAGGCAAAGTAGGCTCTCATATATGATGAGGAAGGGATGGATAATTCTTTCATAGACAATGGAGAAACTGGATTTTAAGAGAAAGATGGACTTGGGGCTGGAGGTGTAGCTCTGTCGTACAGTGTATGCACAGCACGTGTGAGACTCTGGATTCAATCTTCAGTACCAGAAACAAATCGGAAGCCAGATCTTGAAATCCTTACGCTATTTAGCTTTCTAAGCTTGGTTATATTAAGCTGAGGAGAAAAACCCCATTCCCTGGATGTTTTAATTACCAAAAGATGGTAATTAGAAGCACCTTTTATACCTCCATCCTCTGAGGACCTTTCACCAGCAGAGCTGCAGGCCAAGAGGACATGTGTGGATATCAGGTTTCACAGGCAGGTGGTCACGAATCTTCCACTTAAAAACTAAGATTGAAAACTGTCCTCTCCCTACTCTGTGGTACTCCAGGATTTAGCGCCCATATCCCACAGGTGAATCTCATTTTATGTAGTGATTGCTAGGCCAGCAGTAGAGGTCTTGGACAGTGCTTACGTCCTTTGGGTTCTGCTTGTTGGCTGTTTCTTCAACAGATTTCAGTGTATGCACATGACCAGCCCTTTAAATCCACAGGTGGCAGAGAGATGTAACCAAGTCTGTAGGGAGCTTGGTGCTATGGGGCAGGTACAGTGTCAGTGTGAATAGGTGGGTTAGAAAGATGGTCTAGTAGTCTGTGCTTGTCCTCATTTTAATGTGTGTGAACATTCTCCTTGCTGATGGCTTTACATTAAGATGTTAACTAAATTTCCTATTTTTATGGTGGTAATTTAGCAATTTTATGAGTGCCTTATGCCAACTTGTTTTACTACTTGGTTACTGATTAAAGGCTCTTCACCTTTTCTCCAGGATTTAGACAAAGGTCAGAGTGGGTAGCTCTCAAAAACAAGTCTGACCTGGCCGTTCAACCTTATGTTTTTCTTCTTAATTGCTTTAAGTTTTAATTTCTCCTGTCTTGGAATCTAATAGGTCAGTGCTCATTCTTCATTAGATTTTCTTAGCCTTAAGGCTAAGACTTAAGTCCAGGGTGGGGGGAAAAATCACATCTAAGTATTTATTTCCTAGAGCTACTGTTAGCTTGATTTGTCGACAGGGAAGGGGCAACATCCAGCTAGGTGAGCCCCTGCTATTAACAGCTGGGAGTTGTTGGGAGAGATGATTTACTGTGGGGCCCAAGTACTGTTGCTGGGGGTATGCAAAAGATCGTAAGGTCGGAATTGCTTTTTATTCACAATTGTGATTGCAGTGAGCAGCTTTGAGGATGAAGTGGTGGTGGTCTTTTGGGGCAAAGAACAGGCATGTTGGAGAACAGGTTTTCCAAGTTCAGTGTTCCTTTTCTGTAACAAAACCCAGTGCTGTGCAGGTATTCACAAGGTGGGCCCTTTGCATCACACCCATGGGCTTAGGGACAAGAGTGAACTGACAGGCTCATGCTGATGAGTCCTTTGTCTCTATGAGACGCCTAGGTTGACTTCCAACACCAGCATCCGTGAAACAACAGACTAACTGGTTAGCTTGTAAGGATCAAAATCAAATCATAGGGGCTGGGGTTGTGGCCCAGTGGTAGAGTGCTCATCTAGCACCTGTGAGGCACTCACTGGGTTAGATCCTCAGCACAACTCTCTGGGTGTACTCTAACATCTTATTTTCTACTTGGTCTTTAGAATTGCTGGGATGAGGCAACCTGCTGGGTGCTGGGTCTGGGGTTGTTTCTACAGTTTTATTGGAACACACACATTTATGTATCGTCTAGGGCTACATCTGTGCCCTAGACGAGACATGTGACAGACACACATGGCCCGCAAGCCTAAAGTATCACCTGTCTCCCCCTTTAAGAAAAAGGTTGTTGATCCCTTGAAGTCATTCATTAGGACAGTGGGCCACAAGTCTGCAGACAAGGCAAAGTACCTCTGAAGATGAGCATCATCTACTTTCCTGAAAGCTAGCCTAGATTTTTTTTTTTAACCCCTCCAAAGTTGTAAATGATCAGGAAAGATTTTCTCCATGGCTACGTAGTGCTTCATTCAGGCTTGTCAATCACTAGGAAATCAGGTGCATAAGAGCTATCCAGGCAGAGACTATAATCTGTTGAGGAAATGTCCCATTTTTTGCTATTAGGAAAGTGGTTAAAACAAACAGCATCAAGAATAAAAGTAGCTTGTCAATTACTACTTGTGGACTAAAACAAAGGACACAGTCCCACTAGAACAGAAATAAATTTTAATTTGTTGAAAAGTGCAGCAGTGAACAGGGTCCTTCGAAGGGCACTTTCTAAGTGAAATGACTGATGACAGAGAGCCAGGGCCGAGTAACCTCCAGGAACAGATGATGCAAACATAGGGAGTTTACAAAAATTCAGTGGGAACAAAGTAGTAAATCTAAAGAACCTAAATATACCCATCTAATTCCATTGGTGGATCAGTTGAAGTCCCCTCTGCTTTCTCTTAAGGATCCTGGGACAAGTTAGCTTTCATTTGAAAAGCACTAATCCTTACTACTTAAAAATAAATTTAAGAACATTCCTCACAGATTAAGGTGTAACTTCTATGGCTATCATTACTATTTTGTACAAAAACCCTAGTGTCGTCAATTAAAATATGTTTGCAAAAGCACCGTTTGTCAATTCAAAGATACTCAATGTATTCCCTGCTTTGAAATTATATGAGGGAGAACTTTATAATAGGAAATGTTGTAAGGCAAAAATCTCTTCATTCCAAAGGCCTCTATTCATTCCCAGTGGTTTTACAGTCCTCTACTCTGCAGGGTACCAATAGACATGAACCTGACCTTAAAAGGGAAAATAATCAAAATCCAAATCAGTACAGTTAAGAACAAGGAAAGCCTCTTGCAAGTGGGTCCCTTGTACAAAAACATTCTGAAAACAGCAGTGCGCCCTGCAGTCCGTTAGGCTAGAAACTGAGGTCTATTTTAAGGTTAGCTAGGAAAGATCCCCAAACTAAAAGAGGTACACGGAAGGCCTTACCACATCTCACACCCAGACACATCAGCTGGACGCAAGAGCAGTGTGGCAGAGAGGCTGCTGGCAGCTGACTCGTGTCACTCTTAAGACTCCACCTGCTTTCAGGAACCAGCATCATAAACTGAATAATATGACATCACAGTCCAAGACCTGGTAAGAGTTGGTTTCTTTTTATTTGGGAATAACTATGGTCAACTTTCACTAATGTCAAAGTTGACGAATAAGAATCAAAGTGGAGAATAAAGTCAATACCCACATTCAACATTATAGTTGCTTTTAGTTACACTTATTTTTAAAATTTTCTCTAAAGCATTCACAGCAGAGGTGTTCATTTCATCAGCCTATTCACCTCTAGGTACCACCACAGTTGCTGGGGTCACGTGAGGTAAAAGAAAAAATCCAATGGCTACTAACCCAACATGGCTATCTGGAGTTCTGATAGAAAAGTTAACTACGGCCATGTCTTAAGAAGTGCTTAAAGCTCGACAGGCCTTAAATAAAGCTAAAATCACTTATTGCCTGAGTTGAACAGGTTATAAACCACAGCTCTTCCTCCCTTGCTGTCCCACCTATAATCAGCCTTCTTGAAGAAAACATTAGAAACGGAACTGGTTTTCAAGCCAAGAAACAAAACGTGTGTGTTCTAAGCAGTGAAACCTAAAAATCTGATTTTGATAAGTAATAAAAGATTCCAGAAACTCAGGAAGAACCTATCTGAAAGAGAAGAAGATAGGATAAAGCAGTTGATGCTACTTTAATTTGCATCAACTACAGGGCATTTTTACATCTTAAAACAAATGACAGAAAATAATGACAGCAAAATAGAGTCCAAACAACTTCATATGTGGCACTGATAAGTTAGGTTCCCTGTGGGACAGGCACTTGCTTCCTCCCAAGTTTGGCCCTTCAACCTGTTGACCCAAGAGCCTGGTCTACAGAAGGCCC
Source organism: Marmota monax (assembly GCF_021218885.2). Classification (NCBI taxonomy): domain Eukaryota; kingdom Metazoa; phylum Chordata; class Mammalia; order Rodentia; family Sciuridae; genus Marmota; species Marmota monax. The sequence goes on from NW_026695212.1 coordinate 1,949,365, forward strand.
TCAGAAACACAACCTTCCCCAACTGTGTACCTTGACAGTTTAGAGGCGGAAGTCTCAAGAGACATTTCCTCAATACTGCTAGTGCTGACTGGCACTCCACATGGTTAGCCACTGGAAAGCAGGTGGCTGTCACCTTCAAGAGCAACCTGGAATTAGCCTTTACCACAGCTTACTGCCCTATCTCAATGTAGCACTAACCCAGAATTCCAAAGAAACAGCTTGGTTGACATGTTTTAAATTTGCCACCTTATCACACTGTGATGGATTTTATAAACAACATTATCTACTTATTTTAAAACAATGGTACCTGTTCTATGATCTGATGATTCAGCTGAGGGTTATTCTTCAAGCCATGTGATGTTAGTATTTTTGATAGTGAGGTGCTCAGTCTGAAGTGTGTGCAGGTCCTTTGAATTTAGATCAACTCATAAACCAAAAGGTTTTCATACTTTTTCCCTATCTGAATGGATTTACACATTCAGACTCTGACCACATGGGGATAATCAAGAACTGTGGCCCCAGGACAGAAAGGACATGGTGAGAACAAAGACTTCAGGAGTGTTCGTTATCATCTGAGGAAAGAGACAAGGGTAGCCACTCCCTGACCTATGGGCAGAATTCACAGTTTAACACATTGCACGAGGAAGTCAGCTGATTGGGTTGCTTTTCAAATAGGACTTAGAACCAGTCCAGAGCTTTTCCAGGCATGGTCTCAAAGATGAGCTACAGACACCTACTACAGTCACTTCATCAGGAGGAGTCGTGAAGGGATCCCACTTGAGGCTGGGCATGGTCGCTAAAGAGGATGTTTTGAGAACCTTCGCATCCTGACACTGCCATGATTGCTGAACATGAGACGAGGGTCAAACCTGTATCTGGGGATGATAAAAGAAGAATCGTTGCATGAGCTTTTAGCTAAACACTATTTCCTCAGAATGTTATTCATCAGAAAGGTTAGCAGGAAGGGATGTAAAAGAAAACAAAATCACCAGAAGGGACTCTCATGAGAAAGTCTGTAGTAAAAGATACGAGGACTTAATAGTTAAGAACATTTCATGGTAAACAAAAACCCACTTCTGCTGAGTGCAGTGGTGCACACTTGTAATTTCAGGTACTTGGAGGCTGAGGCAGGAAGATCACAAGTTTGAGGCCAGCCTCAATGACTTAGACTACATCTCAAAAATTTTTAAGAAGAGCTAGGGATGTTGCTCAGTGGTAGACCACTTGCCTACCATGTGTGAGACTGTGTTTAATCCCCAGCACCACAAAAACAAAAACTTCCCATCCCAAGCCAGCAAGCCTAAAATCATATAGTATAAATTGAGGGGAGAAAAAGCAGAAGGTTAATCTTAAATGGTACCAGAAGGTAACAAGTTTTTTTTTTCCTTGAGGGAGGAGGGGTGATCCCTGAGGTATAAAGCAGCCAGATGGAAGAGAAGAGCCTAACCCTGGCTGAAAGCTTTGCTGGCAGTTTCAGAGCCCTCTCCTGTTTGATAGTTAAGACATACAGACACAGAAGAGCACAAGTGTGCAGCTGAGACGTGTTTGAATCTGGCTCACAATTTAGATGAGCTCTGCCCACCCCCACCCCCCCCAAAAAATAGAATTCACGCCAAATGTATGGCACACACAAAAAACAAAAAACAATTTTACCACTACAGGGGAAAGGTAGAATGAATGCTGAATAAAGAATATGCATTGGCCAGGAAGATTTTAGGTGTGCAGGCTGGAAGTAATATTGTACTCAACTCTTACTTCCTATCTTGTAGGATAAATTATTTAGAGAAGTGGTTGGTCAACACATTTGTAAAGGGTCAGATAATATATTTTGGGGGGGACTGCAGGCCACATACCAACCATTCAGCTTTAGTATTTAGTAGGAAATAGTAATCAGGGCTAATGAATTTAAAACAGAAAATCAGTGGAGTTTAAGCTCAGGCAAACAGCAGCTCGGCAAAATCAGCATCTAAAACTTGAATCACAAACTTCAACAATGTAAGTAAGACAATTGGTTATAGTTAAACAGATAATCAGAAGAAAGAAGGTAGCTCCCACCTCTGCCTTGCACTGGCCTATCGGATGTGGACATGGAAGGTCTACATTCTAGCAGCCAAGTGGTCAGGGACTCATTGGCATCTAGTTTGATATACTGTGACCTAAATAACCGTTGGAAATTGCAAAATCAACACAAGCCACCCCAAAGCCCTGTGCTTTTCAGAAACTGAACTTCCCATTTCAGAAGACCAAAGCTGGGGGCTGGGGTTGTGGCTTAGTGGTGGAGTGCTTGCCTGGCATGTATGAGGCACTGGGTTCAATTCTCAGCACCACAAATAAACGAACAAATCAAGGTCCATCAACAACTAATAAAAGTTTAAAAAGACCCACAACCAAAGCTGGGAGGGCAAAATACTTGGCCAATCATTACACTAATAGGTATCTATATTTAAGAAGTAATTTAGTGCAAATGATAAACTGATAAATATAATTTCTTTATATTGTCATCTAGCTTTCTAAAACTCTGATTCTTATTTTGAATTGCTGTATTTGAAAAAATTTGATCAACTCATAATTATACACATTTATGGAACACAATTTGGTTTTGACACTGGTATACACTGTTATCTAGGTTTCTGTTGGTTTTTTTTGTGATGCTGGGGACCTAACCCAGTGCCACGTACATGCTAGGTAAGTGCTCTGACACTGAGCTACTTCCCCACCCCCAGCCCTGTTATCTAGTTTTAGTGTGCTAGAATCTGTCTCTTTGGCTATATATGCAATACTTAGATATATTTATTTAATGAACAGTCTATAATCCAGTTTCTCTAATCATTGACATACATTCTTCTCATTTGGACTGAAAATAAAATTTGATATGAAGATGGCTAAATAGTTACAATTTTCCATCAACTTAGGACCTCACTGCTGTCTTACAATCAAGGGTGTAAGAACTGAAATAATCCATTCCTGGTTACAGTTTTTAAACTTCATACCCTTTAAGCATAAAGTGAATCCTTCTTGTCAGAGGCAGCTTAAATGCCTGGTGTTTGATGCCTTGTGTCCTATTGACTAGGCACTGTGTAACAGGAGAGGAGGAACAACATATCTGGGCAGGTGAAAATCATCTTTGTATTCATTTTTGGAAATGGACTTACATTTCAATATTTGGTTTAAACCTATCTTCGCATGCTTAAAATATAACATTCAAGTTACTATAGTTGGGGTTTCTGAGAAAAGTGATGAAGGCATACACTCTCGGAAAGCCTAGGAACAGGACAGCACTGGGTCAGAGCTTACTTAAGCCCTACTTGCCACGAGTACAACCAAGTGGTACCATGACAAGAATCACAGCAGCAGGGCAAAAGGAAGAGCCTGGGGCAAGAGAAGGGTGTCCATGCACCCAGGGCAGTGGAGAGCCAAAGTGTCTCAAACAGCTTATTTTCCCAGCACAACAAGGTGAGGCAATATGAAGATAGTATTCCCTCTCCAACAGAAAGGCTTGTGGTCAATGCAGAAAGGACCCATAGGACTTCCTATCTTCTATAACAGCATGACCACTAGAGACAACTCGGCAAAGTGAAGACAGAGGAAACTTACCCGGGGTCAAAAACCCCTGGAGTGCGACAGGTTGGCCCAGAACAGGACTGTAACATCATCAATCGATAGTTCATCTTTCCTAGAAGCTCTGGGTCTATACTTTTAGCAATGTTAGTGATTTGGTCTGGATCTGCAGTCAGATTATAGACTTCTACAAACACCTGGATGAAATGAAAGGATGGTGGAAATAAAAAAGGGTTATAATCAAGGAAATATTCCAAACATGAATTATTTCTAAAAGGGAAGGGAGGACATAGAAAAAAACCCAACACCCAGTATAACAACATCTGGCCTCAAGATCCTTAAGGAGCCTAACTGTGTACTTATGACAATGGTACATCTGTGCTGGGTGTCCATGGCTTTGAGTCTATAGCTTGAGCTGGAAAGGGACCACCTGCACCCCGACGCCTTCAGGCAGTCAGGATAGGGCAGTAAGAGGAAACCAATTACTCTTGATAATTGAAGAACAGCAGGCAGGGTCCTCAATGGCAGGCCCTCCGGAACAAGACTTCATAATGAAACTACAGGAGTGAGAGTTAATATTGGAAGGCTTACTTCTGCCTTAGAATTTTGAGATTCAAATAAGAATGGGTATGAAAAGTGCCTCAATTTAAGCTATTCAAGTTTCCCCATTTATAACACCAATTGGGGAAAGAGACAATACTCGTTATTTCCAACATCAGACATAACTGTAGGATTAGTACTTCCCCCTCTAACCTGTATGCTGTTCTCCAAACTGGAGTCAAATGATAGGTTGCCTACAACAGCTTCCAGTAGCTATCCTCAGACTATCATTTATAATTATCAAAACTTGATGAACACTGTTGGGAAGGGAGGAACAGAAACTGAGTTTGAGGGACACCCTTGTTGTCCATCATGCTTCTGAGCTCCACGTGGAGCAGCAAGCACAATTTCTGAGAAACAGAGGAACCACTACTCTGTGGAGTACCAGACGCAGCAGGGGTATGTGCGCTAATAAGCAGAATGCGCTCATAGGGACCGCAGCCCATGTGATTCTTCAGGCTGGCCAAAAAACTCACTTCTTCCAAGGACAGAGCTCCTGGGCCTTTGTACCCACTCTATTTGATGAGCACTGGACTGTGCTGTGGTGGGAACAGGAGTTTTTGAATATATCAGTTGCTATCAACTTTCTAGGAAAGGCTAATGCCTCTCACGGCCATAGAAGTGGAAGTGCTTCACTTTTGCCCCAACTACTTTTTAAGAAGGGACCAGGTGTGAATCATTCTAAAAAAGTGAACTGTGTCTGAGGGGTGGTGTGAGTGGAGAAAACCCATTTAGAAAGATCACAGTGACAAGCAAAACATGGCTGTGTGGAATTTTTCTTAACTGAAGGACACACTAAGTGAAATACCTTCCTTTCATTTATGTAGTGCTAAGAAACACATCTTCCCTAGAAGGCACGCTTGGAATTACTCTTTTGCCACCATGCCCAACCAATAAAGCACTAGCAATAGACAAAGGTTGGGGGAGGTATAGGTGAAGCCCCTCTTACCTCTTGGTCATCAAACTCGCAGTACTGTAAATTCCATAATGCTGACATTGTCCTTACACAAGCATAGGTGTTGTTATAAGCATCTTCACAAACACAGTCTGGGAAGCATTGCTGTAGGAATATTTAAGAAGTTAAATGAAGAGCGTTCTTCCATGGTAACAACAACCTAGTTGCCTACAGGAACAACTCAGTTAGCTAAAGCCAGACATGGAATTTGGTAGAAATGAAGAAACCTTCTGCAGAGACTCCAATAAGTAAAAAAACAAATGCAAAGGGCTGGGGTTGTGGCTCAGTGGTAGAGCGCTTGCCTAGCACTTGCAAGACCCTGGGTTTGATCCTCAGACCACATAAAATTAAATAAAATAAAGGTACTGTGTCCAACTACAACTAAAATTAAATATTTAAAAAAAAAAAAAAACCCAAAAAACAGATGCAAGGCTCTGTTCCTTACTAATGGCTGACTTAAAGAATTGTGTTGGGGCTGGGGACGTGGCTCAAGCGGTAACGTGTTTGCCTGGCATGCGCGCGGCGCTGGGTTCGATCCTCAGCACCACATAAAAATAAAATAAAGATGTTGTGTCCACCGAAAACTAAAAAATAAATATTAAAAAATTCTCTCTCTTAAAAAAAAAAAAAAATCTGTGTTTGTACCATCTGTAGACTGCTGCCATCTCTTGTCTGGTAACCTCCTGATAAGAATTAGTTGTAATAAGCACCTGTTAAATGTACAGGTTGGCAAGGAGAAGAAACACCCAACAGTCACTTCAAAGGACTACTATCCTATAGAGAAGTAGCAGCTAAAATGAACTTTGTGGCAATATTTGCAGGTAAATCATTTATGAGCATTCTTGTCACCAAAATGTGACGTAACTGGCTTTTAAAAAATATTCAGTTTTTAGTTGTAGATGGACACAATACCTTTATCTCATTTATGTGGTGCTGATGATCAAACCCAGTGCCTCACATGTGCTAGGTGAGCACCCTGCCATTGAGCCTGAGCCCCAGCCCCAGCCCTCCTGTGGCTTACTTCATGTATTCCACAGACTCTGTCATTCTACTTGTTGTTAGCCCTTTACTGTGTCCCAAATTTGGCGTCAGGAGAGCCAACTCCAAATGGAAGCCTAGTTCCCATTCTCCAGCACATCTATCAGTTACCTTTATGACCTGTTTGGCTGTCACCAGTGAAAAACACTCATGATGGCATATTTACAGGGGAGAACCCCACTTGTCAGAAGTAACTGATTATATATTGCTATTTAGAGGGGCAGGAAAACAATGAAAGGGTACTGTCAGAAAATAGGGCAGATACATGCATTTGTTGCACAGAGTAGAAGAATTCAAAGTGCACATTCTGGTGATAGGTTGGCAGCATCAATTTCAGGATTACCAGATTTCCCACAGTCGGGTGACCAGGGAGTAGCATTCATATGAAGGTTTCCCATACTTGTACCCCTAAGCAAGAACCTTGCTGCACTGTGAGAAAGCTGTCGAGGCCAACACAAGTTACTACTCACAGATACTCCGGGACTCAGGGAAGGACATATTGGGTCCGTGACATTCTGACCTTCTCCTTGATATTCTACCAAGACATCTGACCGCCAGGTCAAATTACTGGTACCTCTCTAGAAAAAAGAGCAGAGGTGCTTTCCGTGAGGCATACAGACTATGATAAAGAACACAGTTTTTACACTACTGCCAAAAAGGACTCGAGAGTCAAAACTAATTGGATTGCTCATTCAGTAACTAAAAGGAGTGACAGTCAAATGCTTTGAATAGTCTCTTTCCGAGACTACTACTGTGAAGCAGGTCAGGAATAGAAACCAACAAAGTAGCTAAGCTAGAATCAAGTCCAGTGCAAGTTGCTCAAAGTCCAGATCATTGTCAATAACTCCATGTAAGAACTGTAAGAACTGTTCTAAGCTTATACCAAGGTACTCACAACCTAATACAAACACAAGAGACAAACAAACAGGGCTGGTATGCTTGGAACTAGAGTAAGTTCAGAGTTCCTTAGAATAAAGCTACAACACGTACATTAACTCCTTTGCACAGCACATTATTGGTGTGGAAGGAAAGCAGCAGCTAGAACAAGAGCAAGTTTTGCTTCCAAAGCACACAGGGTAGAAGCAGAAAAACTGAAATGCAAATCAAACCCATAATGAGATACCACTTTACATCCACTTCAATAAAAAACACAAGTGCTGGTGAGGATGTAGAGAAATTGGAACCCTCAGACACTGCTGGTGAAAATATATGTAGAACGATGTGCACCTTTGGTAAAGTCTGGTAAGTGCCTCAAAGAGTTAGACATAGTTACCAAATGACCCAGGAATTTCTACTTCTACAGAATTACCCAGAAATGAAAACATGGGTCCACACAAAATCTTGTATACAAATTGTTCGTAACAGTATTATTTAAAATAGCCCCCAAATGGAAAAGTACAGTCTAAGTGTCTCTGAAAAATGGATAAGTAAAAGGTGGTACATTTGCCAAGTGGGGGGAATAGTATATTCATACAATGGAATATTAGAAATAAAAGGATCATACAGTGCAGATGATCCTTGAAAATATGCTCACAAGAAGCCACATATTATATGATTCTATGAGACATGTCCAGTATAGATATATACAATGGAGGAATGACTATTAATGTATTTGGGGGTTTCTTTCTGGGATGATAAAAATATTCCAAAATTAGATTATGGAGATGGTTGTACAACTCCATGAATATACTGAAAACTACTGAACTGTACCCTTTAGATGAGTGAATTGTATGATATACAAATTAAGCTATTAATGATTCACCTCATTAACAAATAAATTGCACAGTAAGACCAAATATACATTGCAAATACTTTTTCAATTTGTCACCTATTTTAACTTTGTTTATGGTGGCTTTTGAGAGAGCTGGGAAAGGGAAGATAAGAGTATGCTAACGTTTACATGTGGTCCAGTCAGCCTTTTCCTTAAGAAAACTTGCACTATGAGATCAGAAAAATCCCATTCTCTGTCCTTGCAAATGCAACAGCTTTGAGATTTAGCTTAAGTCTTTATATAACCTTGAATTTAGTTTGGTTTTGGCTCACGATTGAGTTAGGGCTTTATACTTACCAAGATGGGCAATAAGGACATCCCATCCATCTGTGTCTTATTTAGGTTGTAGCCAGCAATGTCCAAAATAGTAGGACCCAAGTCAATGTTGGCAACGAGCATCTGTAAAAACAAGAAAAACAAGAGTCTAGTATGCAATTGGTCCTGTCTTCCTTTTCTATCTATATTAAGGCTCTCTCCTGACAACCCATCTGAGACAACTACTACTCACTCTTAACTTTTGTACAGACCATTGTTTCTTTGATCCTACAATTTCATATATTCAAATTAACAAAACACAAAGCCCTTATGAGGATTGTAATACATGCTTCTGAGAAATTATAAATCTATTTCACCCAGACTCCAATTGATCAAAACATTTAAAATTCCTTTGAAATTGCCTTGTTATGAGTCATGAGTCTTGGGCTAATGATTTAAAAAAAAGTGTTTTCCAACTTGATTATTCAGATTGGTTCACCAAATTGGACTTCACATTTTTAAATATCTCAAAGGTCGAATGCTTGCCACCATTGAGAATTATTAGCCCATTTTATAGTTTTTCAAAGTTGGCAACATTGCTAAAACATAGGCTTTGAAGGCTTCAGGAAATTACTCCCAACAATGTATCAACGAAAGTTTCCTCACACAGCATAAAATAGATGTTTTAAAATATTCTAGAAATTAAAGACCAATGTCTTGCATTTATACCTTTCCTTATTAGGAGTATTTTTCTTCTGTTTACAATGCTTCTACAGGACCTAAACCAGCATGATCCAATATAGATACAGTAGATACATATATTTAAAATAACTGCCTTTAAATGAAATAGACAAAATTCATTGTGTACATATTTAACCAATATATTTAAAAATTACTATTTCAACAGGTAAGGAATATAAGGAATATAATGAGATTCTACATTTGATTCAAACCAAGCCTATTCAGAACCTACTTGGAGGCCTAGAGGTCACCTGGTCACAGGCTGGGAAAAGCCTTAGGATAGCAAGGACAACCCAGGAAGCAAAGCAGGGGCAAGGAGGGGGGAACTAATGCTTAGTGAGCACCTAGTCTGTGCCAGATGTTTAACCTTTATTCTTATTTATTCCTTCCCACAATCTCAGTATGTAGTACTTCCCCCATTTTACAGATGGAGAAATAAAATATAAGAACAAAGATAACAGTTTTAACTGGGAGAACTATCTTGCTAAAAAGAAATGTTTTTGAAATTATTGAGAAGGAAAGAACAGGGAGATCAAAAAAAAAAAAAAAAAAAAAAGAAAAGAAAAAAGAAAAAGAAATCCTTCCACTTTAAATGTGAAAACAAAACTGAAAGTATGATGAAAGGCAAGAAAACATCTTCAGAACATTGTTCTTCAGGGGTCAGGTTTCCTCTCAGCCAGGATGGCTCTCAGAAGGCAAGGGATACATATCCTGGCTCTGAATCAATTAGCTTTCTGCACCTGTCAGAAATTACCATTCAGTAGAGACAATTCAGGAGAGGTAATCCATATGTCACTGAGGAAAAAAACAAAACCTCAGAGAGTTAGTCTCCAGGGATTGCATAAGACCCACTGTTATAGATAATTTTCCTAGTCTAAGTCCCTGAGGCAAACTGAGCAGGTTGGAACCCAGCCAGTAAGTCTGGGTGTAAATATTGGGGAGATCACAGCAGGAGAGAAGCAAATGGAGACCTGATCTCCAGAGAGTCACAGAATGAATAAGTGAAGCCAATTCCAGAGACACTACTAACATGTCCAAGGCAGTTTTATAAGGAAAAGGGTAATCACCAAAATAATAAAACCCACAGAGCGAGCCAGGGGTGGTGGCGGCACACACCTGTAATCCCAGCCTTTTGGGAGACTGAGGCAGGATAATGTCAAGTTTGAGGCTAGCCTTAGTAACTTAGTGAGTCCCACTCGGGGGCGGGGGGGAGGACTCCCCAGTAGCTCTATGGTAGCATGTGCTAAGCCCTGGGTTCAATCCCCAGTACCACTAGGGGAGAAAAAAAAATATCACCCCATCCACAGAAATATAAAATGGTGTTTGTGTAAGACTGGTCAAAAATTGCCTCAAGAGCCAGCAGCTGTATGATGGGAGACATTTTCTACTGGTATTTTGCTCAATGGAGAGAAAGACCTGTAAGTTCTAGTATAAATCAGGGATCAATAAGATTTGGCACGAGTTTCACAAACATGTTATTTCAGAGGACACTTTTTTTTTGTCTAAGAAGCAGAGATGGTTTCAAGGTGTGCATACTATGTTGGTAGAAGGAGCATCAAGTACCAGTAAAGAATTCCAGAGAAAATTATACCTACCTCTAATTTTTTAAAAATTTTTTTAAAAGAGAGAGAGAGAGAGAGAGAGAGAGAGAGAGAGAGAGAGAGAGAGAGAGAGAATTTTATTTATTTTTTAGTTTTCGGCAGACACAACATCTTTGTTTGTATGTGGTGCTGAGGATCGAACCCGGGCCGCACGCATGCCAGGCGGGCGCGCTACCGCTTGAGCCACATCTCCACCTCCTACCTCTAATTTTAAACAACCAAGTATTAGAACAGATTTGATGGACCACCATGGTAATGACTCTTGAAACATTAGGGTTCCAAGTTTCTAGAATGATATTGCTTTTATCACATGGTCTTTAAGTATAAATTTAAAAACACTCATTTATAGATCAGAACATAAAAAGCTTTTCCAACACCAAAATAAATTATTTCATATCATAATCTCTCAGTTTATTTGGGGTTCTTGGGATTCAAATACATAGTCTCATCAAACAGAAGCCCTCTAGAAACCCCTGCAGCACGAAATCCAGGGATATCATGTGTTGATATCTCAACTCTAAAAGAATGAAAGCATTTTTAATTACTGAAAAGAACAAGGTGATGCGATCTCAGGAGGACACATCCAGTTTGCCCGACAGAAACTGAAGCTCTGATGTTAAACAATTCACACAGAGCGAGCAAAAAGAAGACTCAAAGCATGCCAGAAGGTGAAAGGTCCTATAACATGAGAAATCAGAGATTCCCCCATTATGTTGGGGTGTGCTAGCTGGATTTATCGCTAATGAGGAAGGTGCCAGGTTATCACCCCGTTACACTCAATAACAGAGATACAATATCCTCCCAATTTCACAACTAGGGGAAAGTGAGGCTTATTTTGTTCAAAGTCTTAAAGCCAACGGGCAATCTTTACTCTCAGTTCAGGTTCCCCTGGATCATGCTCTCAGTTTAGCTCTCCTACTAGCCTTCTCCTTTCTAAAAACCCCTTTGAGGAACTATCACCAAATTTAGAACTAGATTAATGTCTAGTCGTGGAGACAACTTCAGCCAACCTCTGGCATCCACACACCACCTGCTCTTGCTGTCAAACAGCCGAGACACCAGTCAGCTAAACGTGAGCTGCTTAGGCTGTCAGGCTGTGATGGCTCAGCTTGTCATGCACAGTGCACAACCCTGTGTCACTCATGTGTTACAAGTGGCACTGAAATGACTGCTGCCAACACACGATCAATATCTCTGACGTTCCTCAGCTAGATGAGAACTGAGGCATTTCACATTTCAACTCCATCTGTCAACACTGCAATGTGACAAACTCGGATTCTGAGAACAGGCACAGTTCACTGTCAGCTCTGGTCCTGCTACTTACTACACGACGAGCAAAATTCATGCAACTAATGTGGATACTGCCCAGTGTTTGTTAAGGGATGGGTACTCACTTTGGATTGTTCCTCTTCTCTAGGGTATCCTTGAGTGAAAAAGACAATTTCAGTGGGGAGTGTTAAGTGTGGGACCATCTGGAAACCCACAGAAAGGGCACCATGTCATCCAAGGGCAGGAGTCTGAAGTGACTTCCTGGGGTGGGGTAGACCAAGGTCCTGAAGGACAGGGAAGTTGGTCAGGTGAAGGGGTTCTGAAGTAGGCATTCCAGACAGGAGCAGTCAGTCATACCAAGGACAGGAGGTGAGAGAGATGGTGCACTTAGGAAGTGAAAGCAGTTCAGTATAAATGCTTCCTTTTGTCCCTTGAACAAGCCTTGCTTATTCTGACATCTGTGCAGTCACATTAACTGTTCTCAGAATGCTCTTTCTACAGACTTGTGTGACTGCATACTTTTCAACCTGCCTCTGCTCAAATGCCTCAGAGGTGTACATTGACTGCTCTCGCTAAAGTCCAGGGTCCTCCCTGACACCAGCATTTAATAAGAAATCCTCCCTCACTGCTCCTTGCTGCATTCAAGGCTTTTCTAGGGTACTGTGCCAGCAGAGTATGAAGATACTTAATAAATTCTTGTTGACTGAACTATAGTGTAATTGTTAAGAATATGGACTCCGGAGCCAGACCGCTTGAGTTCAAATGCAGGACTCTGCTTTTTTTTAGCTGTGTGATCATAGGAAAAGCAATTAACTTCTGTACCTCAGTTTCTTCATCTGTAGAATGGGTATAATAGTGCATATACATATGCTAATAAGACTGAAATTTAACTGGGTTGATTCACATAAAACACATGTAATACCCAATAAATGTACTATTGAAATGTTTTCCTAGGATTCAGGCTTCGTTTAGATTGTTTAGAGAAGGTGAAGTTTCTGATTTTTAACATTTGATTGCACTGTTAACTTGAAAAGAAGGAACGGTTTGTTCCACAGGCAGCTGGCTGACACACTTCATCCTGTTCTATTTGGCCTCCTTCCTCACACTGGCTTAATGTGGGCCTAGAAACCCCACTTTTCAGAAATGTATAGTGTTGGCATGGTCTCAATTAACTCCAAATGCCAACCTCAATAAAACATTTTTTTAAAATATTTGTTTTTTAGTTGTAGTTGGACACAATACCTTTATTTTATTTATTTATTTTTATGTGGTGCTGAGGATCGAACCCAGGGCCTTGTGCATGCTGGGTGAACGCTCTACAGTTGAACCACAATCCCAGCCCTCAATAAAACACTTAAGGTTAATAACCTTCCCAACTTGCCTATCTCCTTTGAAAGAGAGGCCTTTTTAGAGGAAACTGAAATCTGTAGTGGAAAGTGGACTGGCTTTAGAAACGTAGGTCTTAAGAGCAGAAGAAAACACAGACACCACTTATGAAAACCATTTTCCCTTTGAGAGAATTTTAACAGAAAAGCATCAAGAGCATTTGTAAAAGGAAATAAGTGAAAGATACAGTGAAACACAACATTAAATCCCCAGATTAAACCAAAGTAACTAATAAGACCAGAAAGTTTGGCCCATTTTGAAACCCATTCTGCAATTTAGCTTAAATCATGAATCTGCTTATTTTCTTCGATCTCACAGACCTGGGACCAAAATCATGATACAAGGACAGAAGACATAAATGGTAGAGCATATGTTGGTTTTCTCCTGAGAACAAAAGGAAAGCGTTTCTGATCAAGATGCCCACCATCTTCCAGGACTAAGTACCTTTTCAATGGAAAAAGACACTGAAATCAAATAAAGAGAAGAATGTATTGCATTACGATAGTTCTAGAAGCAAGAACCAGGGAAGCAGCGCTGGATTGTATGTAGCTCAGGGGTAGAGCACTTGCCTACCACATGTGAGGCACCGATTTGATTCCAGCACCACATAAAAATATATATAAATAAAATAAAAGTATCGTGTCCATCTACAATTAAAAAAATGCTTAAAAAAAAAAAAAACTAGAGAAGCAGAAAAGCATTAGTAACGGAGAGTTCCACACGGAAAAAAGGAAATTCTCAGAAAATTTTTTCCACCGTCTTACACTCAAAGTGAGGTCAAACCAGCAGCAGACATCATGGGAACTGGTTAGAAACACAGAATTGAAACCCATATTTCAGGGGTTGGGAGTGTAGCTCAGTGTTTGAGTGCTTCTCTACCATGGCCAAGACCCTGAGTTCAATCCCTATCATAGCAAACAAGACCCTTCTGCATTTTAACAAGATGTCCAGGACATTCACACACATAGCAAAGCGTGAGGAGCTCTGCCCCATGAAAAAGTGTACACCAAATCAGGCTGCCTCTCAGAATCATCTGTAAGCTTAAAAGGGAAAGAAATGCAGATGCCGGGTCCCTATTCCACACCATGTAAATCAACAAGACTTTTTCTGGAGGCTGCCCAAACATGTACCATTCATTCTTCATAATATCTCAGGTCAATTTTTTGAGCACTTTCTGTTCAGTCATCACCACTTCAGGACAAAGCAAATCTAGTCTCAAAGGACAGACAAAAGCTATGCACTCTGCTGTGACATGTACTGGTAGAATACACTGAATAGCCAGGCATGGTAGCACACAGCTGTAATCCCAAGCAACTTGGGAGACTGAGGCAGGAGGATTACAAGTACATGGACAAACTCAGTAACTTAGAGAGATCCTATCTCAAAATAAAAAGGGTTGGGGGTGTGGCTTAGTGGTTAAGGGTCTCTAGGTTCAATCCCTGGTTTAAAGACAAAAAACAAAAAAAAAAAAACCCAAAAAGAGTGGCAGGGAGTTTGTTTTTAATTTAAAAAGGAATCTCTATTTCCAAGGCTCATAAACACACAAGATTTAACACTGATCAGCCTTTATCCTTACAGGAGGAACCCCACCAGCACCCCTCTCAAAAGGAATAGCCTTATTTTCTCAGGCAACTGCCTACCCCATCCATACACAACAGCTTGTTAGGCACCTACCTTGCTTGTCTGATTTGCTTTGATCCCAGGCCCTCGAACCAACAGTGGAACTTTGATATCAAACTCATACAGTTGTCTTTTGTCTATTGGCAAAGAAAACTGTCCTGAAAACAAAATGCAAAAAGTAAAGATGGAGCCAAGACAGACACGTAGCTCTGACTTTCTTTTATTTGTTTAGTCAATTGAACATACAGAAAATACTATTCTACAATTCTACTAATTCTGGTGTCTTAAAAGAAAACTTAAATTTGCCTGTTTTTCTTATTACATGACAGGAAAAGTAGTGAGTTCATCTCTTTTGGATACATAACTACAAGGGACTCCCTGGTATACATTAGGACAAATTGAGCCCAAAACAAAACAAAAAAAAACGAACCAACCCTGGAAAGGACCAAAACACTAATACATAAAAAATTTATGCACGATATTCAACTTGATCACAGCAAAAGAGAGATTACTCCAAACAGTGCCAAATGAAAAGGGACAAAAGTACTTCTCCTGCTTTTCCTGAACAAACTGCAGTTCAAGATAATCAAATAATTGATATGGAGAGGTCCAGCAAGTAAATGCAAAGGACAGAATTACGAAGTCCACATTTCACAATTTGTGTTTGAGGGAATGATGGATTTAAGCAATCATCGGGAACCTCAGTGTCAGAAGGATTCACTGGTAGAGCTCAGACTGAAATCACCTGAGTCATAAGTCAATACCAGCATCCCCAAAGTGGGCAGCCAGACACTATGAGTTTCATGATGTCACAACAGGAAATATACAGCAGCACTACTGAGGAAGTGCACTTACAAGTGAGAATTTCTAACAGGTCTTTCAATTTCACTACCAATCTAAAGGAAATGCCGAGTAGATATGAGTAAATGAAGGCCTTACAAGATGGCGGCCAAATCCAGAATGGGATAGTCTACAGGATGAGAGACCTGCTTTATCCAGTAAGTGAGTGGCAAGTGAGAGTTAGGAGATCTAAAAACTAAAAGGTGGTGTGTGGACCTTGTTTGGATCATGACACATAATAAATCAAATGCATAATCAGATATTGATATGTGGAACCACAGGGTCTGGGAACTGTTTCAAAACATTCTTACAAAAAACAAATACCATGGTGGGGGGTTAAGAAAATATAAAAGCACAGTCACATGGAACCAAAAACCTAAGCTGGATAATGGGGGTTATTTTACTAGTCTATACTTACCCCACCCTCCAAAAGACAGCATCTTGCTATGTTGCCCAGGCTGGACACAAACTCCTGAGCTACAATACTCCTGCCTCAACCTCCAAGTGCTAGGACTACAGGCATGTGCCACCACATCCAGAGCTCCATTAATCTCTATTCTGAGTGTTTTAAATTATTCATAATATTAAATGCCTACATTTTACATAATATTAAATCTGCTCAAGGTTCAGGTTAATTCTTTTCAAGTGGAAATTTATAGACAGAAACAAATATTTGTTGTGGTACTGGGAATTTAACTTGGGGCATTCTACAACAGAGCTACATTCTCAGCCCTTTTTTAAAAAATTTTGAGACCATCTTACTAAGCTGCTGAGGCTGGCCTCAAACTTACAATTCTCTGGCTTCAGCTTCCTCAATCGCTGAGATTACCTGTGTATGCCATTGTGCCCAGCAAAAATATTTTTGTGCCAGGGATTGAACCCATGGGTGCTTAGCCACAGAGCCACATCTCTAGCCTTTTTATTTTTTATTTGTTTTTAGTTGTAGTTGGACATAATACCTTTACTTTATTTATTTATTTTTACGTGGTGCTAAGGATCAAACCCAGTGCCTTGCACGTGCTAAGTGAGCATTCTACCACTGAGCCACAACCCCAGCCCCCCTTGCCCTTTTTTAAAAAGATTTTTTTTGTTCTTTTTAGATATACATGACAGTAGTGTACTTTGACATATTATACATACATGGAGTATAACTTCCCATTCTTGCAGTTGTACATGATGTATAGTTACACTGATCATTTATTCATACATGAACACAGGAAAGTTATGTCCGATTCTTTCTACTATCTTTCCTATTCCCATCCTCCCTCCCTTCACTTCATTCCCCTTTGTCTAATCCAATGAACTTCTATTCTTCCCTCCACATATCAGAGGGAACATTCTGCCTTTAGTTTTTAGGGATTGGCTTATTTCACTCAGCATGATAGTCTCCAGTTCCATCCATTTACTGGCAAATGACATAACTTCATTCTTCTTTATCCTAGCCCTTTCTTATTTTGAGACAGGGTCTCACTAAGTTGCTTAGGCTGGCTTTAAACTCACAATCCTCCTGCCTCAGCCTCCTCAGCTGCTGGGATTACAGGCATGCCTCACAGCACCTGGCAAAACATTTATTTTTTAAACTACAGAAGGTCCAAGTATGGGCTGGGTAGAACACCTGCCTAGAATAGGCAAGGCCTTGGATTCAATCCCCAGCACATGTGAGCGCGCGTGCGCGCGCACACACACACAAACACACAGAGAATCCAAGCAGAAAGAATGAAAGTCAAGGACATGGAACTAACTCATTCTACAGTTTTAAGAAATAAAAACTACTCCCAAATGAATTCCACAATTTAGCAAGACAAAATGTACTCTGCAAAGATCACCTCTTGGTTCGCCTATCCAGAATGTCTTACTCCTACTTTTTAAGTTTCATTTATTCTTAAAATTGAGTTCAATTTCCATAAAGCCTGCCACTATCCCATCAAGCTCTTTCTGCTCTGGCTCCTAGACCACTACCTAACTGAGCATATAAATCAAGAAACCTAGTTTCTCTATGTGAGAATGCCCAGCCCACTAACCAGAGGGTCCTGAGGGCAAGACCCTTGCTCTGACAAGCCCACAGCTATACAACACTAGAATTCCTGCCTGGGCTACTTTTTCTACTGGGTAGAAACCCATGTTCTCAAAGATAAAAGGAGTATCTGTCTCTTACCTGTGTGATAGCCATTGTCTGAGGTATAAAAGATGTAAGTGTTGTTAAGCTCCCCAGTGAACTCCAATCTCTTGACCAGCTTCTCAACAAGGTCATCAACAGAGAGCAGGGTTTGCCACCTGGATGTGAACCAAGGGTAGAAAAGGGACTTTGGGGCAATGGCTCAAGAATCAACATGGGGTGGGGGGAGGCGAAGAGAAACAAGCAAAACCAAAAATACCAGCACCTACCAAAAAAATCCTATATGCTCAATTCTCAAATCTCCATTCCCCAAACCCTGCCATAGCAAAGACCTTGACATGAATTATATTCTGAAATTTTCTAAAGTTAAATGTTTCCAAAGAAATAAATGAAGCTTTTAACAACTAGTTAGCTTTACTTTTATAACTACTGGTGATAAGTAGAGATAATCAGAAAGGAAAGTTCTCGATTCAGTAACAAATAGTAGAGATTAATTCAAATATTATTCAACATTGTTCAGTCATCTACACTAGAGGCTGGCAAACTATAGCCCATGGGCTGCAGTTACCTTTTTATTAAGTGTGATTGGAGCACAGCCACAATCACTCATTTACATATTGTCCAGGGCTGCTTTTATGTTATAACAGCAGAACTGAGAAGTTCTGACAGAATACATGGCCTGCAAACCTACAATATTTACTATTCTTATTATCGGGCCCTACAGAAGTTGTTTGCTAACCTCTAGTCTAAACTAAAATAAACCTTAAGTAATAGATTCTTTAAAACTAACTTAGAATGTCTTGAAAATTCCAAACACCAAAGGCAAATAAATATTTTGCTCAGTGTTTGGGTTGACTTCTCACCAAGTGACTTTGCCTTTAGGAACAGGAAAAAAAAATTTCAAGCAAATGATTTAAATTTGCAATATTCATTAACAAGTCCTAAAAAATGAATGATTTAATTAGTCTTGGGGGCCATAGGTTACCTTGTACACATGAATGTAAAGGTATATCTGCCTGCTTCTGAGGTAGCAGATGCCCCAAAGCATCTTGCCCATAGACTTGTTTCCCTGTTTTTTTGTTTTGAAGATAACGTGGCACACTTATCCTTAAAACCACTCAATCTGAGAAAGCAGCAGCTCTTACCTTTTCCTAAATGCATTATCTAAAAACTGTATTGAAGAATTAGTCATTGGAGTCTTGGCTTGTCTAATTAACCAGTGCTTGTTCTAAAATCAGAAGGAAAAAAATGTTAACACCAAGTCACCACAGTTAAACTACTACATCAGTAAAGTTGATAAAAGGATCATTTCATCCTTTAGGGAAAAGAAGTTAACTGAAACTATTTAATGTCAGACTCTCTCCCTTCTCCTGTATTCCTAAAAAGGAAATTTCTCAGATTAACTCCATCACTCATTCTTCAGCTTCCCACCACCTATCAAATTATAAAATGCCTTAGCTCCTTTGTCAGCAACATTAAGAGACTTTAGTGAACATCATTGGGAAACCATTAGCCAACATGGGATTAAATTTATAACCTCAATCCTATGTCTACTGTAATTATAAATGGGTAAATATTAACTTTGCCTTTCTCTAAGTTTTGCCTAATGAATTATCATTCCATTGCCCTCAATTTTTGTGCCCAAGATCCTTAGGGAAAATCCTATCACAGCAGTTTCTTAAAACTTCAAGTCCAAATCTGGAGGAGCTATCCCAATTAAAGTCACATTTTTATACAAGAACCTCTCATATACTATTAATTATCTCCTCTCCATTCACAATATTCTAAGCTAGCATCTCCCAAACCATGGTCCTCAAAAGTGTTTTTTAGTTAGTTAAATCTGAGAAATGCTTTATAACACATTCTTCCCTGCTAGAAATTCACATTCAACCACACCACTCTCTCTGGATGGAGTGTAACAGAATGATTTTTGTTTTTTATTTTTGGTCAGTGATGAAACAAATGACTTATTTAGTTCCAAGTTTCCAAACTTCTATTACCTTCTTTTGGAACACAAATTGAAAATAGCTCTCCAGTTTAAAACCCAGGTCACTCAGTGTCAAAAATCATATTTAACAAGATAAGCCTACAGCATGTCAGGTGGTATGCTAGACGATGTCTGTAATCTTCACAGCAGTTGCAGGAAGGACTGGGAACTCCCATTTTAAGATATCTTGCTCATCTCACAGCCAGAAATTGGTAGTATTGAGTCTGAATTTAAGACTCATTCCTTCAACAACAACCTTATAAGCAATTACGATTTCTGGTGAATAGACATGAGGCAATGGAGACCTTCTGACTTTGAACCAGGAACTGCCCATACCCTGGGTCAAGGGAAGTATAATCTATTAACTAAAGAAAGTGCTGTGATAGGATCTCTCCGGGGACCTGGGGCAATCAGTATCCTGGGTGGGAAAATAGAGGGCAATGCAATGACTTAGAGTAACTTAGAGAAAGATATAATAAACTGACACATGAGGCAAATATTTGGGTTGTGTGGCCTTTAATCGTGTCTCCTGTGCTGGCTTTTTTTCATTCAGTTTCTCTTCCCAATCACATGGCACTCTGCCACCCCTCTTCTTCTTATGCCTTGGACCAGTGAGTTTTTGGGGTGGGGCTGGTGTTGCTACAGACCCAATTCAATCCCCAGGGATGTGTCTCAGCCATTGCTAGGAGGGAAGAGAGCCAGCCTACATGTTACCAGAAAAGCCTGAGTGACACTCCTGTAATCAGGGAAGATGGCCTTTCCACCATTCCCTGTGGACTCCCCTGCTGTTCCCTGGATGTGTGGCAGGAACCTTATCTGTACCTGTGAAGCAAGTTTATACTATTTGTTATTCTAGGGGCAGGTGCATTACCTTAAAAGATATTGAAAGAAAAATCTACTACATGGCTCAATGGTTTCCTGACGGGTATATTACACTATTAATTATACCGAGTATGGCTTAATTCAAGGATTGAGAAGGCTACCGTTCCATGGACGTTGAAGTTCTTGTTTCTGGGTGCAAATACATTCTGGAAAGTCTTCTGGTACTGAGGTGCAGCTGTCCAAGGTGAATGAGGTGCTGGAGTGGAAATCATCATGAAGAATGGCTCAAAGTTGGACTTGTAGTCCAGGAAGTCCAAGGAGACGTTAGCCTGACACATACAAAGATATGTTACCTCCTACCCTACCCAATAATTCAGCACTTAATAGATAAATGTCCTTTGGTGGGCAGAGAGTACAAGGTCATCTTAGCTGTATATCTTGGTGAATAATGTTTTTTCATGATCATGTGCAAGCATGCTACTGGAACAAAACATTTGGTTTCTAGGCAATATTTAAAAACTGAGAAGCATACCATCATAAAAAAAGCAACTGAGATCTTGATAACTTTACAAGTCTAGAAATTGTTACCCATATAGAAAGAAATAGAAATTCGGCCATTTTGCTATTATTTTACATTAATGAAACTTTACATATATACATTTAATGACTTACAGAATTTAAAGAATAAATCTACTTCTCAAAAGTGGGAAAGGTGCACTAAATTACCATAATCTATGAAAATACATAGAAAATAGTTGTCAATTATGCCAGCTGAAGTAGCTAAACTAAATGGATATTAAACCCAAATCCTGGGACAGAAGATGTAGGTCACTGGTACTCCATGTGCTTAGCACGAACAAAGCCTGAGGTTCAATCCCCAGCACCAAAACTAAAGGTCAAAACAAACACGTCACACCAGTGCTTGAACTTATATGGACTTAACATTTTTCATTTACTTATCAGGAGATTCTTTATGAAAATAAAGCACCCCATATACATGCTGTTTTTCATTATTCTAGCTGATTCACACCTTCATTTATTCCTAATGCTAGATCAACATAAAGAAGATAACTATTTCCTATCACCTTCCCACCTGCCCACTTTACTCCAGCTCTATCAACTTCCTTGTGGTTTCTCACAAGTGCAGGGCACACTCTTGCTCAATCAGGGCCCTTACACTCACTGTTCCCCTTGCCTGCGACATTATTTCCGCTGATGTGTATAACTCACTCTCACCTTCTTCAGGTTACTGCTTAAATGTTACCTACCAAGTAACCCCCCCCCATGCTTATTTCTCTGATTATTACCTAATGAAGCAACAAATGTACATGTGTATATACCCACATACACATAGCACAAATAAACTCTGTCACAAATTACCTTCACAGAATAGACTTTGTTTCACTTACTGCAGAATGCCTACCGTACTAGGTAGTTGCTGAACTATTTGGTGAATAAAAGCTCTATGAAGGATTTCCATTAAAGACACTTCAGAACAGAAAAGTCCCAAATTCACTTTTTAATTTGTGCACATAATGACCACCCAAAGAACTCTCACATCTCTATGCCTCCGCCTACATAAAGGCCTGTAAAGTTGCCATCTTCTATTACTCCGAGTCTTGAATTCAGACCCTGTGAGTAAAACTGGGGCCAAGAGTAGGAACCCCAGCTCAGCACACTGGCACATACCTATAATCCCAACTACTCAGGAGGTTGAGGCAGAAAGATTGTCAGTTCAAGGTCAGCCTGGGCAACTTAGCAAGACCTTGTTTCGAAGTAAAAGGGGCTGGGGATGTAGCTTAGTAGCAGAGTGCTTGCCTAGTATGCATGAGGTTCTGCATTCAATCCAAAGTACAGATTTAAAAAAAAAAAAAGGAGCTCCTAACAAAGTAAAACTTCTACAAAGTATTATCTATATGGTCTTATTACCCTTTGGAAAAGGGATGTTCTTGAAATTCTAGCAACAAATAAGAAAAACACCCTCAGGAATTTTTAATCAGTTGGACATAATCTTTGGCAGTTATTTCACATTATTACACATTTATGTCACCTGCCACAAACAAGACTAGAGGTTTTCTAGGGAGAGGCTTAATCGAATGTGAACCAAACCTGCAAGGGCAGAGTTCCAAAAACTCACCAGAACATCTGTCAGGTAGTCCACACTGTAGTTTTCACCATGTTTCCGTGCTTTCCCATTGATAGAGAGGGTGTAATTGTAATATTTCGAATTCTTTTCCTATTTAAAAGAGGAAAGTAAAATCTGGTACAAGGTCAACACAAAATGAAAAACTAAACCCATGTTGGGCTAAACTGTACTCTATTTAAACAGCAAAAAGACAGGAAAAAGGAAATTACTCAAGTCAATATTTATGTTTTCTGACAAGGGTTTTTTATCAAAGACTAGCATGTTTTCAATAATTTGTTCTAGTTTAAAAGCCAGAAGTGGCTAGGAAGAACAGCAAACTACATTGCTAAACCCTCTGTAATGCAGGAAAAACATCCCAGAACAGAGTGACTCACCAGTCAACAGGCTTTCTTTTAAGGAGACAAAACAATTAGGCATAAAGCCGAAAAACTTATGTTGGTATCAGGGTTAAATTAGCGAGTAAACATTTTGCATCTAGAGGTCTGTGTATAATATAAGTCACTGACTTCAATAATCACTTACCAAAGCATACCAATAGCTCCAGCCTAGAGGGACATGTTCTAGTCCACCTGCATCTGGGGCTCCATACTGAAAAGACAGAAAAGTAGGACATTAGAACTCGTTAGACATGACCAGACCATAAAGAAACAGGAAATTTAGAATCTTTTTAGACGAGTGCCTGACAGACTAGGTGCTCAATTTTCCCAAACACAAAGACCACAGACAGTAGGCCAAATCTGGCCTCCCAACTATTTTGTATGGTCAACACACTAAGACTTAAACAATCAAAAGACAAATATTTTGTGAAATGTGACAGTTACACGAAATTCAAATTTCAGTGATGACAGACTTTTATTTGAACATAGCCATGCTCATTTGCTTACCTAGAATCTACAGCTACATTCATGCTACAAAGGCAGCACACTAAGCAAGCTGCAATAGAGATGTATGGCCCGCAGAGTCTAAAACATTTACTTTCTTGCCTGCTACATGTCCATGTCGCCTACCCTACCGTGACCCATTCATGGATAAGTACTGAGCCACGATGACATAGAATGAATTGTTCAACTGACACTGTTGCTAATAATAATAAAAAATAGACTATGAGCTATTGAATTTATTACTTCAGTTGCCCTGATGATATCTACTTTTGGAGCATAATTTATCTGATGAGATGAATAAGTTAAGAGACCACAGTACATTCCCACCTTATTTCAACAAGTTGTA
The DNA here is from genome assembly GCF_021218885.2 of Marmota monax. Lineage (NCBI taxonomy): Eukaryota > Metazoa > Chordata > Mammalia > Rodentia > Sciuridae > Marmota > Marmota monax. The sequence continues at coordinate 1,973,297 of NW_026695212.1, forward strand.
ATACTGCCTATTTAAGGCAGAATTTAATCCCTGAAAACTCTCTGTACTTGAAAGCTTTCTCCTAATTTCATATATAAATCAGATGACCTTCAATATGCAAAGCAAAGATAGATTCTCCCTATTCTCTTTATGACCCACACCAACACCATAACTGAGTATCACACCATACTTCCTGTTTCTCTTGATTCTTTCAAACTGATTAATTTTCCTTTAAACCCACAAGGTTGCAGATCTCCTTAATTATCGGGGAGAGGAAGAAAACTAGCAGAACTTCAGATCAGATTTTAAGACCACCTGGAACCACAGGTAAAGAAGAAGAAAATATACATCTTTTCTTTGTTCTGCATTCCTAGGCTAACTCCGAAAGCTAACCCCAAACATCACCAATTACACCATTTTAAGCTTGGTCTTTGACTAAAAGCTGAGGCCAGTGTGATAGACTTGGGGCCTTGAAACCTGGCCCCAACAGGTCACAATGAAGTATCACTCTAACCCGGCCCGAGGTACTTTCCCTTTATTACAGTCTCTCCACAGTCTGTTCTCACTTTTTGGGTTAGTGAGTTAAGCATTAAACAGTTATAATTCAGAAAAGATTTTAAGAAATGTGAGGGAAAAAATTCTTCATTCTGATCCTGATAAAGGGGAAACAGAAAAAAAAGACACAGCCACATGACAAGCAGAAGTCCTGAGGAAAAGGGAAGATGCAAACAATAATGGCAATCTTAGGACAATTTTAAAATAAATGCTTCTGGGATTATTTCAAGGAAGAATAACTACAGTACCAGAAACATGTAAACCAGTTCCTGTAAACCATGGGCAGATGAGGAAAAAACAACAGATACCCCAAGCCCTTTAACACGACTTGAATTGACACTACTGAAAAAATAATAGGAGTTTTGATCAATTATTAATTCACATTTTAAAAGCTATTATAAGGGAGAAAAAAATAACAAGCCATTCAACATACCTCATTTAAATACTTCCCTGCAAAAAAAGTTTGATAACCACACATTGATCTGAGGATTGCTGGGAAAGTATTTGGCTCTTGGATCTTCTGCCAAGACTTGCTACTGCAGTTTCCCTCCAGAGTGTTGTTAACGACATGATGATTATGTGGGTACTTCCCTGTCAGGATACTGGCTCTGCTGGGGCAGCACAGAGCACTTGGCACATACTACAAAGAGAATTGAAGCAAAAGTCTGTTAAACAAGAAGGATGAAGTTTTCATCACTTCTAAAGAAAATAAAAGGAAGCTTCTCAATACTCCAACTTCAAATTTTTAATTTCTCATGGAATAGAGATTTTCTTTACATGACATACTTTGGAACTACTTTAAGTTACACAAAACAGATACCAAGAGATGAGACAAACGAAGAGAATTTCTTTTTAATTTGGTTTCTTTCTGAAGAAAACAGTAATTCTAATCTTGTCTGTCATGGAAATAATATTAATATGCAGGGAATGCAACCTGGCAGGAGTAGGGTCTTAACCAAAGATAGAGAGGGCTACTTGAATCTAACGTAGCTGAAAAGCAGAGGTTCATTTTCAGGTTCATCTGCAGCTTTATATAGTTTTTCTAACACTTTCCCACCACCTCTCTTAATTATGTTTCCTGAGCTACTATCAACAAACCTTTTCCTTTCTACCCAATAAAATTGGTACATCCCCAAGTCACTTTATTGACATTAATACTGATATATACCCACACCAGGAGGAAAGAGATGGTCAACATATTCGTGCCAACATTATTGTTCCTTTTTTTGTTTTTTGGCTTTTCAAGTTGGATTTAGCTTTGTTTGTTTACTGGGAATTAAAAACCATGGTCCTGTATATGTTTAACATGTGCTCTACCAGTAGGCTTCACTCCCAGCCCAGAGAGGAATTTTTAAATACTGGTGAGGGAGAATGTTATCTACATGCACAGTAGCAAGTCGTCTATGTGAAGAGTCATTTCATGTGTTTTGTTCATTTTTTCCTCCTGAACTTTGGCCTCATGTTACTTAAGATTTGCAGTAAGGAAAGATTTGGTCACATTACAAATGCTTCCCCTTTTTTACTTTTGCTCTTGACTTCTGTTATTTTTACAGTGGCAACTCTTAATTCTTTCCCTTTTTGTCTTCTGATCTATTTTATGGCCATTATCACACTGCTAACGGTATCTTCATATCACATTTTAATATATGGTTGGGTAATGTCTTAAAAAGAACAAACCTCTCAGTTGAGAGTATAACTGAGTCATAGAGTGGGTGCTTAGTATGCACAAGGTTGTGGGTTCAGTCCCTAGCACCAAATATAAAATGCCTTTATTGTTTTTACCTATTTATCTTTCCAGATAACTGCATGCATGTTACTGGGTATCAAACTCAGGGTCTTGCATATGTTAAGCAAGTGCTCTACCACTAAGGTACACTCTCAGCCTTCCAGATAACTTTTGAAATCATTTGTGTCTAAAAAGTCTTGTGGAGATTCTGGGGCTGGGGTTGTGGCTCAGTGGTAGAGAGCTCGCCTAGCACGTATGAAGCCCTGGGTTCGATCCTCAGCACCACATAAAAATAAATAAATAAAATAAAGGTATTGTATCCAACTACAACTAAAAAATAAATATTAAAAAAAGTCTTGTGGAGATTCTGATTAGAATAAACTTAAGTGTCTTACCACAGAAAATGATGTATGTATCTATGAAGGTATTTTTATTTTTATCATTTGCTAAGTACTTTAACTTAGTCTTAAACCATTTCTGGAACATCACCAGCCATTTCTAGAGTGTTTATACTTTGCTATTATCAATAAGATCTCTTTCTCAACTTCTCTAACTCATACAGAAGTTATTTTTACTTTTTAATTTTTGCCTTACTAAATTCTATTAATTTACAAAGTTTTCTAGCCAGGTGTGGTGCTATATACATATATCCCAGCTACTCTGGAGGATCACAGTTGAAGGCCAGCTTGGGTGACTTAATGAGAACCTGTATCAAAAAGTAAAAAAAGCTGGGAATGTAGCTCAGTGCTTGGCTAGCATGTATGAGGCCTTGGGTTCAATTCCTTGCACCACAGAAAAATTTCAAATAATTCTGTTTTCTAGGTTAAAAATCCAAGAGTGGAAATTATTTTTAACTTCAAATAGTTTAATTTTATTTCAATCTAGATTTATGACAATGATTAGACAGTTTAGAACATAAAAAATTAAGTCTTTGTCTCATGCCTAACAATGCCCTAAGTGTCTCACCTTAAGTATAAAGTGTGCTATTTATTTGTAATATTCATCATTGTAAGGATGTATTCTAACAACTTAATGTTACCAGGAAAGGATGCTAAATTTCAGGGAACTAGTCAAACATCTTTCAAGATGAACATCTAACTTTCCTTCTTTCTACTACTTCAACTACTGATATCATGTAGATAGACAATGCAATAACCCAGTATTATGAGCTCTTACTGAAAGTCCAGTACTGATATTGTGCTTTACATGCATCAACTCATTTAACTATAATAACACTAGATTTTGATAACTCACTTTACAAACGGGGAATCTAAGAACCAGAGAGGTCAAATAACTCACCCAAGGTTACAGAGGTAGATATAAGAGCAACTATTCAAAACTAGGCAGTCTCGTTCTGGAATCTATGCTCTTAGGTCTAACATGGTTGTACTGTGCAATAGATTTTTCTGGATCAAGCAATCCTTCCATCCCCAAACCCACTTACTGAGTTACATGTATGGTTGCTGAATTTGAATTGGTAGCATTTTATTTTGGATCTTTGCATCTGTATTTTCTTTAAATTTGTATGTTATTAATTTTAAAATTTGTTCTTAGTTATACATAATAATAGAATATATTTTAACATATATGGAATATAACTTTTAATGTATTTATATTATATATAAATATATATGTATATATTTTGGGTGCTATTATTTTTATCAGGTTTGACTATCAGAGTTAATTGGGTTTTACCATAGAATAGGTTATCAAAATATAATCATTACTTGCTTCCAACAATCCACTTTCAAATCTAAAACAATGAGGTTTTAGATAAAATTCTCTGGTTTTGAGTTGCAGCACAGACTGGCTTAGAAAATACCTACAACTAGCTGGGCATGGTGGCACATGCACATAATCCCAGTGGCTCAGAAGGCTGAGGCAGGAGGATCATGAGTTCAAAGCCAGCTTCAGCAATGGCTAGGCACCAAGCAACTCAGTGAGACCCTGCCTCTAAATAAAATACAAAATAGAACTGGAGATGTGGCCCAGTGGTTGAGTGCCTGAGTTCAAAATCTAGTACACACACACACACACACACACAAACAAACAAACCTACAACTGTTCTTCAATTGATAGCAAGTAATATTTCAATTTAACTATTAAAAAAACCCTTGATAGGGCTGCGGACATAGCTCAGTTGAGGGCTTACCTTGCATGAGTTCGATCCCCAGCCTCCCCCCCACACACACAACCTTCAAAGATCACACCAGACTTCCAGAAGAGTGTTTCTTCTTAATATAAACACAAAGTCTAACAAAATTAGTTTCAAAACTTACAGCACTGGAGAAAGTCATTCCCATCTCTCCAATGAGGGCCTTGGTTTTCTTTAGTGGTGTCTGTAAAATAAGTAATTATCCATTAAACAATTTCTTCTGATAAAACACAGAGACCAAAACTTGTGTGTTTTTACGTATTATTTTTTTATTCACAATGGTCAGCTTTGTCACTAAGCAATAGCTAAGAGTCATATAATTCTGGAGATAAACTAAACAGGTTTGGTAATATTCGGTTAGGACCCTGTGCCAAAGTGTAGGGGTCTGTAACACAAGCAGGAAGGGAAAGCTCACGGCTGATGACATTATTCCAGCAATGCTGATTTCAATATAATACAATTTTAGTGTCCTTCCCTTATTTGTTAGTAGTCACCTTAGAAGGCAGATAGTGCCAGCCTATTTCCAAGGATTCATCTTTAGAAGCAGAATGTTAGAAATGATATGAAAGGTGCCTCCCACCCTTTAAAGAGAAACAACAATTAGATTCTGACAGACAAGGCTTTGAGATCCAGAGATGGCTTCAAATCTCAGTGGTGGACCAGACACACACTGTTCAACTACCAGCTTACTGTCCCCTCTGCACCTGACTGGTCACCACCTGAGCCAGGTAGCAGGCAGGTTTAACAGAACCCTGTTAGGCAGAAGGCTAGTCAGAAATTACTTTGTTTTTATCCTGGCTTTTCATCTTTTGTTCAAAATCTAAGATTCTGACAAGTGCAGAGAACAATTAACTTCATCCTAGAAATGATAACAGTGTGAAGTAATATAAATATAAATAAAAGGGACACCAATAATCTTTATTCACTTTCCACACAGCAAAAAAGCACCAAAGAGGCTCATTTTAGTAGTACTATGAGGCAGTTCACAATGACTCTAAAGTACTTCTGAAACCTAAGACCACACCATATACACTGGTAAGTTATTTTGTGTGATAATTTCTTGAAGATTGATATTCCAAATATAAACTAGATTCATGAGAGACTCATTTTCAACAATGTATAAACGGCTTTTCCCCATTATTGATAATTGAAAACCTAAGGAACCATAATCAAAAAGTATGAGAATTCTAAGATGAGCTTTGATAATTACATGAGTAGATCCTTAATGGGATCTCAAGAAACACCAGCACTGTAGAAGATGTGTGCTAACCTTCAGAGGCAATGTCACCAGTTCTCAAAATATGACTAGAAAACATATTTTCCCAGAAGAGTGGACTGAACTAAATATTAGCTTGACAAAGAATCCAAATTATCACGAGGAAACTGGGAGAGAAAATGAGAATGTGGGGGAAAGGACTATGAGTTGATTGAGACTTGTCAAATTATCCAATATGCAGGAAAAATTTTGAACCAAGTTTGACTTGGTTTCAAGACTGTACTTAAGGCTGGGGACATAGCTTAGTTGGTAGAGTGCTTGCCTTGCATGCACAAGGCCTTGGGTTCAAGCCCTGGCATCACAAAGAAAAAAAATCTGCACTGTGACCATAACACATTTATTATATACTTAATGTGTGCCACACATTGATCTAGGCAATGGTGGAAAAAAGAATGTCCTTGACCTCATGATACTCAAGGACACCTAAACAACTTAACTATTTCAGGTAGTCATAAGTGCTTTGATCACAGTAAGTCAGCATGATGTGACTGGAGCTGGTGGAAAGAAAGGGGGAACTACTTGAGATGGGTAGTCAGGAAAAGCCTCTTTCAGGCCTTTCAGGAGAGGATGTCTCTGGGCTGAGTAAATAATAAGCACAAAGACTCTCTGAGGAAGGAGAGGAATCTGTGAGGAACAGAGAGCAGGCCAGTGTGGTTGAAGCAGCCCAAGAGGTAAAAGGGAAAGAGGTAAGACAAGGTCAGAGAGGCAGGTAGAAGCCAGAGGATGAGGCAGGACTACATAGGAATTTTGATTTTAGTCTAAGAAATTTATATTCCTAACTGGAGTCCTTTTTCTACTAATGGTAATACAAGTGATAATGATAATCTGTGCTTAGTGGAACAAGTCCGAAGCAAGACACCACATTGTACCAAAAATGTGTATCCCTGCTAATTCAAGTGGACAGGGGCTGGTCAGGTGAAGGTCATGCAATTAAGCAGCAGCCAATCTTCTGTTCTCATGAGTAAATGTGTTACTCATCCCAAGCCAAATCCCTTCTATAAAAGCCCTAAGGACTCATTTACTTTCCTGGTCCCATGAATAGCTGCTCTGAAATAGTTCTGACAATTCTGGTAATTCTATGGCTACTTTTTTTTTTGAGGGGGGCGGTGTACTGGGGATTGAATCCAGAGGTGTTTAACCACTGAGCCACATCCCCAGCCCTTTTTATATTTTATTTAGAGACAGAGTCTTACTTTGAACTCCCAATCCTCCTGCCTCAGCTTTCCGGGCTGCTGGGATTACAGACATGCGCCACTGCACCTGGCTAATTTTTCTTTTAACAATGAAAATCATTTTGCTTTAAGTAAAGCAATGACATGTATTTATTCTTTTCCTACATTTCCCTATGGCTCCTTCCCTGGTTTCCTTGAGATTTTGACCAAATATCACTTTTTCCTACAGTGAATGATTTTTAAAAAGAGCAACCTGTGCTTTTGTGAAGAACAGTGTGTCCCAGAGCACCATATGATGTTTAAGTAAAAATCAAGAAATGGAAAAGAACAGTTCTCTAGGAAAAACAGTAAAAGCAAAGTCCCACAGATGATACCTGGAACAAATACAGTGAAATGTCAAAGATAATACAGCTGCATAAGGCTATCAAGCTGATTCAAAGAATTTCACTTTAAACCAAAATTATACCAAGTATTACGATTCTTCAACGTGAGTTATCTGCAAGGTTGACTACTGTTTATTTTGTGAACTATGGCAGCAATTTATAAACATTTTTGGGTCAGAGGACCCTCTCTCCAAAAAAAACAAAGCTATTGCCGGGTGTGGTGGTGAACACCTAGAATCCCAGTGGCTCAAGAGGCTGACACAGGAGGATCTCGAGTTCAAAGCCAGCATCAGCAACATTGAGCCACTAAGCAACTCAATGTGATCCTGTCTCTAAATAAAATACAAAATAGGGCTGGGAATGTGGCTCAGTGGTTGAGTGCCCCCCCGAGTTCAATCCCCAGTACCAAAACGAACAAAAAGCTATTATACATGAAGAATTATAGGTAAAGTCACGGATTCACTGGTATTCTTGAATGTCACCTGAAGAATCTTTATGGTATAAGTGACCGTGCTGGTGTGGGTTTGTGAAATGACATCTGACAAGTCAGAATTACCACAGTATTTTACATAAGGAGAAAAACATGGTGGTCAGGAATCCTAAAATACCCAAGCTTTGACCCCTACAAGTTAAATAATGAACTTTGGCCAAATAATTTCAGGACGTCTGAATTTTCATTTCCTCTTATTTAAGGACAATATCTACAGCAGAAGATTCCTGTTATGATTGAAACAGAATTATGAAATACCTCACATTTGCTGGTTCCAAGTAGGTCCTCAACTGCTGTTCTTGTCCTAGCTCTTTCCTTTGGAAGCCCTGTTTGATACTTAGCAGAATATTCTGGAAAAGCTACAAGAAAAGTCAGAATACTCTGAAGAGTTGGGAGCATGACTTGTGCTCTCCACTCAATTTTGACTTGTCTCCCCAGTCTGAACACTTATAAAAAGACTCTGCTACTAGGTTAAAGAAGCAAATAGGATTAATGTACTAACAAGAGATCACAAAGACACCGACAACAGCTGTGGTCAATGAGACTCGAAGAAACTGAATTCTAACACCTTAAATTTAAGTAATGAATTTTGTTTTGAGTAGAGAGATGAAAGCATGGCCTTCTAACTAAGTACTTTGGTCACTGACACAGATGGCTTGTTTTTCTACTAGACAAAACACTCTTGAAGAACACAAACTTAAAGTTTTGTGAGCAGGAGGATAAGTATAGTATTTGGAATGGTGGCAAAACCAAAGTAAAAGTAAGAAGATAAATGAAATTAAGATTCAGTATCAATATGGTTGGGTAGAAACTAAAAGTCAATAAGGTATATGTGAGAGGAAGAAGTGTGGATCAAAACACAAGTATCTTAAACATCCACTAGAAAAGACTGATACTGTTGAGCACACTCTGAGTATATTTTACTCACAACCCAAACAAATATACATATGGATATGTTTGCCATTATCATTTGTAAAACACAATTTCCATTGTACTCTTCCAAAGAATATTAGTGGCTACTCACTGAACTTATTTCACAATTCACTCATGGATTGAAAACAGCAATTTGAAGCACACTAAGCAAGGATGTTACCATACAGGAAAAATTATGAACCTCTTGCCTGGAGAGTTTTCATAGTTTCAGCCCTTAGACTCAAAATCAGAGGGCCAGTCAGGTTATGCCTTGAGGCAATAATTTGCTTCGGTGCCCTGGGTGAGCCCCATTTCTGACCTTATAAGGGGGTTGGGGTAAATGCTGATTAAAGTCATAAACTCCAAACCTCTAAGATACAAGAGCAACTCTAAGACAAAAGGAAATTTGGTGGCCAGGACAGTGGTGCATACCTGTAATCTCGGTTACTGGGTGGCTGAGAAAGGAGGATCTCAAGTTCTAGGCTGCTTGGACAATTTAGTGAGATCCTGTCTCAAAATAAAAAAAAAGAAAGGGCTGGGGATGCAACTCAATGGTAGAAGGTAGCATGGGATAGACCCTGGGTTCAATCCCCCTCCCCCCAGTCTCGTGACAGCCCGCTGACAGTATCTAATGCTTTAGCCAGGTGTTCAATTAGGCTAATTAAACTTTCCTGATCCTTTGGGGTCACTCTCAACAGTTCAACAGTCTACCTACCAGATTAGTTCATTTTGTCAGTATTTATTTTACAGATATCAGGCACAGACCCTATACACAGGCACAAATACAGAGGGGGGCCTAGGTCCTTCTTAAAGGGGATTGAAACAATGGCCTCTAAGCCCCTAATCCAAAAGAAATGCAAACAGCGCTGCGTGCTCTTTCCAGCACCTGAGTGAGCCTCACTGGTTCAACTTATCCTTAACTGGAGTCCACATGTTTATCTTGAGGCGTGAACGCAAACCCCGCAGCAATAATGGCCAGACTGGATGTGTGGTGTGTGATATGTGCATGTGAATCAAATCCGAAAGAGAAATAGTCCTGCGGCCCATCAAAGCTGCTGTTTGTGAATGCCCTTGAGCAGCAAAACCAAACAGACCCGGGGTCGAGGCAGCCAGTTTGGGGGTGGGGTTAAAGAAAAAGAGCACGAAGTCAGGCAATAGCCAGGGAGATGGAGGGGCGGGGCAGAAATGGAAGAGTTACCATGCCGCCGAGCACTTCGTCTTGATCGTCGGTGAGGAGCAGCACCACATTGGGCCTCCGGGAGCCTGCTGCCACCCCTGAAGCCCCTAGGAAGCCGCTCAGCAGAAGCAGCAGCAATGCCGGTCTACAGGCAAGCAGGTGGCGGGAGCTGCCCCGCGAGGGCCCACCTGGGGCCAGATGCAGGAGCCGCATGGCGGACGGGGCTCCGGGGACACCCCGGGACGGGGTGGAGAGACGTGCCGGTGGCCGAAGGGCGAGAAGTCAACTAGCTGCAGGGAGGGAAGACTGCGCCTAGAAGGCCGGGGGCTGGGGTCAGGCGTTTTCTCCCCAGGCGCGATCACGTGAGGCGGGGACAGGGGGCGGAGCACGCGCAGTCACGTGAGAGCGGCTGTGGGCGGGGCCCCGGGCGAAGCAGCCGGATGGGAAACTCCCGGGCAGTGGCCGGAAAGGGGCGAAGAACTAGGAGCCGAGGGAGGGCTTGCCGGCCTGAGGCTGAAGCTAGGCTGAGGCTGAGGCTGCGGTTGTGTTCTGGCAGGACCTGTTTGTGGGCGCTGGCTGAAAAGATTGAAATGAAGGGATGAAAAGGAGGGGGAAGTCAGCGAATACCGGTTAAAAAAGGAGGAATGCACAGCTGATGGGTGAAGTCTAGGCTCTACCGTATTTAATCCCCGAGTTAACGAGCATTTATTCAATCGTTTCCAATTTTCTCTGCACCTTGTTGGGTAAGTTAGCATTCTCACTTGGATCAGTTGGTAAAGAAGTCTGATTAGGTTTTACTTTCTTCATCTGACATCGTGGTTTCAAACATAATTTAGGGAATATCCTGGCGCCTTTATCCTAATGTTCCTTGGTGGATTTTAGAAGATGTTGGAAGATATGCACATTGAACAAAACCAAAAATTCTGAAACATGGTCACCCAACAGTAATAAGTAATCTTTAGGGGAAGAAATTGCATGAAACTAAGAATTTATTTTTGTGGTGATTCTGGAACAACTTTACCTTGCTCCTCTGCTGAAGTCTATAAAAACTATTGCAACTGGTAAGGTAAGTTGTCAAAAGTTATATCCCAAACTCAATATTACAGAATCCATCCTCTTGCTAGTTTCAAAAAAAAAAAGTGTATCTAAGATGGACCCAGACAAGAAAAAACTTAAAGCAGTGAAAGCACTATTCTTAAGATAAAATAATTGTAGAAATACTTCGAAACTCTATGTATACAACTATCCTTATACCCAACTGTAAGGCCTTTTTATGCAAAAGGAAGTAGTACCTTTTTTCCCTCCTATTTTGGTAGTTGGGATTGAACCCAGGGTCTCATGCCTGCCAAGTAAGTGTTCTACCACTGAATTATAGCCCCATACTTTGTTTGCTACTTTAAAAAAGTAAATTTATTGAAATCAAAAGAAGCTTCTAAAAGAATGAAGTAGAGTTCTGCTCTGCAAGAAGGAATTATGCTGAGAATCTGGTTGCAGCATTATGCTAGATGAATTTTTTTAACTGGTAAATGCCCCAATGAATTCAGGTTTTAAGACTTGAAGGAAAACTTTCTTGCCCCCCAAAATGAAACTGATCCCTCTAAATGGATGCCCAAAATATAAAATTGTTTTTGGTTCGGGGTTAGATTGTAAACCCTTTTTTTCCACCTGTATTGAGATTTGACAAAGTATATATGTTTAAAGTGTACGACATGTTTTTTATATATGCATATGTTATGCAATGATTACTCTCTTCCTCTGATTTTTTTTTATTGGAAACATTTTTGTTACTGTTCACTTGTCCATATCAGAATAATTGTTCTTGATTTTATCACTCATCTTAATCAGTTTGGTTAGATATTCCATTACTTTTTATCCCAGTGCTTTAATAAAATAAATTTAAAGATGACAAAAGAAAGTTTTTATTATACATCCACATCAGGAATGTATAATTTTCCAAAATGTCTTTTAAATTTTATCAACTATTCAAATAAAGTTTTACATTTCATTTGTGTTTGGGTTTCTCTTTTGAGTTGTCAGTAATATATTTTTGAGTTCCTAAATTTTTGTTGAACCTAAGTTGTAAAGCTTTAACAACTTTGTAATGGAAAGACAATTTAATTATACTTAGACAAAGTCCAAGTTGATATATACTTTTCAGATACTTCATGTAGTAGTTGAACCTGAAAATAAAGCATAAAATTGTTATAAAACAATGAAGTATTTAATGACTTCAGATGTGGGGGGTGGGGGGGAGTTCTCTAACAAAATTAAGGTAATGAGCTGTATGTGGTTTCTATTCTCCAAAATTGGTTTTAAAGAGCATACTGCCAGGCCCTGTGGCACACAGGACTGTAAACCTGGTGACTTGAGAGTGTTAGGCAAGAGTGTTGCAATTTCAAAGCTATCCTCAGCAAACTAGCAAGACCTTGTCTCAAAAAAGACTGGCTTAATAGTTAAGCGAGGGCTGGGGATGTGGCTCAAGCAGTAGCACGCTCGCCTGGCATGTGTGTGGCCCAGGTTCGATCCTCAGCACCACATGCAAACAAAGATGTTGTGTCTGTCGAGAACTAAAAATTAAATATTAAAATTCTCTCTCTGTGTCTCTTGTCTGTCTCTCTCTAAAAAAAATAAAAAAAATAAGTGACCTTGGGTTCAATCACTGGCAAAATAATAATAATAATAGTAAATTGCAGCCCTTTATCCTAATCATCATAGTTTCATAGTTGTGTTGACATATGACTGATTGTAAATGTTGTTCAACTGTAGGTGAAAATAGCTCTCTTGTTTTATATAAAAAAAGTCTCAATGTTTTTAGTTGGCAAAGAAGTTAAAAATCACTCTTGGTTTGCCTCCCTACCCCCATCCCACCCATATCCCCACTCTACCCACATCCCCACTCCCATACTGAGGATTAAACCCACAGTCATTTAACCATTGAACCACATCTCCAGTAGTTTATATATATTTTTAAGACAGGGTCTCTCTAAGTTGCTTAGAGCCTCACTAAATTGCTGAGGGTGGCTTTGAACTTGTGATCCTCCTGCCTCAGGCTCCTGAAGCGGTGGGATTACAGGAATGTTCCACTGTGCCTGGGTGTTAGGGTTTCCTATGAGAAGAGTGTACAATAATTGCAACTGATCAGTGTTTGTCATATCCAATATCGAATATATAATATTAGTTGACATTTGGTTATATATTTGATAACACTTTTTAAATGTATTTTCTCATTTCAATTTTTCATAAATCAATTTGGTAAGTCTTTTCATTTTGACATTTTTTCTTAAGAGCTTGAGCAAAAATGGATAAAATCCAACCATCAGTTTTTTAAAATCTCATGAAATTTGCATTATGTGAATGACACTACTTTTCATTTAACTTCTGAAGTGTACATCTCTCTCACTTAAACTTTTTTAAAATTTTTTTTTGTAGTTGTCAATGGATCTTTTATTTTATTTATGTATATGCAGTGCTGAAGATAGAACACAGGGCCTCACATTCCAGGCAAGCCCTCTACCACTGAACCACAACCCCAGTGCTTAGTTAAACTTTTAAGGAACTCATAATCTCTACTTCTGACCATGACAGAATAATAATGCCAGACTAAACCTCTTCATATAAACAACCAGAAAACAGGGCAGTGCGCTGAGGGTGTAGCTGAATTATAGATGCTTTTCTAGTTTGCAGGAGGCCCTAGGTTCAATCATGTACCACAAAAACAAAAGAATAGAAAACAGGACAAAATATGTTTTTACACAAAGGATAACCATGAGTGCAGGACTGTGATCCTTGTGAAAGGAAACAGTTGCCCCAGTGTTTGGCCCGGTGGCACATTCTGAACCAGAATCAGGAAAGAGGATCCAGGAAAAACAAAGTTATTTTGCTGATAATGTTGAGGGGAGCAAGATCAAGGTGGAGGGAGGCTGAGGCAGATGGAAGTTGGAGGGAAGAGTTTCAAAGAAGTTGACGCTATGTAGGCTAAAAGCTCATTAAATCTGCATATGTGTGTGTGTGTGTGTGTTGTGTGTGTGTGTGTGTTTGCCTTTTTATTTTTTCCAGTGCTGGGGATCAAACCCAGAGCCTTGCCCATGCTAGGGAAATGCTGTATCTCTGAGTTACATCCACACCCTGCCATATATTTTTAAAAATCATTATTCAGAGTATTAAACAATTCCCTTTCAGATATGAAAAAAATTATTGCAGTAAAACAGGTATATTTCCATTGTGCTTCCCTTCCCTGTTAGGACAGTCAATTGTCCAACCTGAGAGCAGAGAGGAGGATAGACGGTGCTGCTGTTTTTATCTCCATACAAAATATATGGCCACTGGTTCACCTGTACTTTGTTTAATGTACAGTAGGATTATGTTTTCTAAGAAGCTGTAGTGACACTTGTAAGTAAAGTGTGTTCAAATAAAATATTTACATACTGATCGATTCTTTTTTTTTTTTTTAATTTATTTTAGTTTTTGGCGGACACAACATCTTTGTTTGTATGTGGTGCTGAGGATTGAACCTGGGCCGCACGCATGCCAGGCGAACGCACTACCGCTTGAACCACATCCCCAGCCTTGATCGATTCTTTGATAAAAAGACTAAAATGAAATATAGTAAGTTCCAGTTGCTATTAAAAAAACAAGTCCCAGAGAGGAAAAGATTGTTGTACACATATAGCGTCCCAATAACTTCATTCAGGTATAATTTTAATTTGAAAGACCTATATACAATATTATTTAAGTGATAATGGCCCCTAAGATTGTTCAAACTTACTATACAATAAGAAAGTGAACAAATCTGATATGTGTACACACACACACACTTTTTTTTTTTTGGCTGTACTGGGGTTTGAACCCAGGTGTACTCTGACACTGAGCTACATCCCTAACCCCTTTTAATTTTAAGATGGGTCTCACCAAATTGCCCAGGTTGACTTAAAACATGCTGTTCTCCTGCTTCAGTTTTCTTAGTAGCTGGAATTATAGGCCTGGGCCACTGAACCTGGCCTGATAAAAGTTTTGTCTCTACTCATTGCTTGAAGTCTTGGAGGAAACTTCCAAATTACTAACTAAAAGTAATTCTTTATGTGTTTTAATATTTTCCAGTTTCTACCTATAATTTTTTTAAAGAATTTTTTTTCACAATACCTTTATTCTCTTTATTTTTATGTGTTGCTGAGGATCCAACCTAGGGCCTCACATGTGCTAGGCAAGCGCTCTACCTATAATTTAATTAAGTAATTAAATTAGATTCTACATAACATTTTATCAATGTTCACGGAATTGCAGTCTCTTATGCCAGAATTCCTTGACACATTTAATATATTACTTAAAATTGTAGTCAGACTGAGCAATATTGTTAAATTGTGTTTTAGTTGCCTAAAAACATCTGAAGCAGTTTTTAAAGAGGAAGAAAAAGTTACTTAAATGCAAAGCATTATCACATACATCCTTGTACATTACAATTTAGGACCAAAAAAGTAATGTTTGTTTAAAAATTTGTATTTGGGGGGCTGGGGATGTGGCTCAAGCGGTAGCGCGCTCGCCTGGCATGGGTGCGGCCCGGGTTCGATCCTCAGGACCACATACAAACAAAGATGTGTCCGCCAAAAAACTAAAAAAAAAAAAAATAAATACTAAAATTCTCTCTCTCTCTCTCTTAAAAAAAAAATTGTATTTGGTTGGCAGAAAGTGAATCTAAGTCAACAGAACTAGATATGCTAGAATTTATCTACGAGTTTGGGATCTTTTAAAAGTAGCATTAGGGGCTGGGGTTGTGGCTCAGTGGTAAAGTGCTTTCCTAGCATGCATGAGACACTGGGTTCAATTCCCAGCACCACATAAAAAGAATTAAATAAAATAAAGATATTATTTTAAAAAAAATTAAGTAGCATTAGCCGGGTGCGGTGGCACCTGCCTGTAATCCCAGTGGCTTGGGACGCTGAGGCAGGAGGATCACAGAGTTCAAAGCCAGTCTCAGCAAAAGCGAGGAACTAAGCAACTCAGTGAGACCCTGTCTCTAAATAAAATACAAATATAGGATTGGAGATGTGGCTCAGTGGTCGAGAGCCCCCAAATTTAATTCCCGGTGTCTCCCCCCCCCAAAAAAAATGTAGCATTACTTAAAAAAAAAAAAAAAGAAACCCTTACTTCCAGAAGTACAATAAATGGAAAATAATAAAAACCACCAGTAGTTGGGCATGGTAGCGCACACCTGTAATCCCAGTGTCTTGGTAGGCTGAGGCAGGAGGATTGCAAGTTCGAGGCTAGCCTCAGCAACTTAGCAAGACCCTGTCTCAAAAACAACAATAACAAAAAGCTGGGGATGTGGCTCGATGGTTAAGCACCCTGGGTTCAATCCATAGTAATAATAACAATAACAACAACAACCAAAAAAACCCCAAAACCAACCAAACCAAAACAAACAACAGTATAAATACAAGGTAATGCTTAACTTAGTCTTTTGGACATCTGATTGAATTAAACTTTGAAAGTGTATATAAAGATTATAGATTCTATGACACTTGATTTTCAAAACACCGAGGCAAAAGAGAAGTCTACTTCTCATTTAAGTGCAAACTGCTTATGGCAAACATCCATACAATATCAAAAAGTCAAATAAAATTACATAATGAGCAAATGCAAATTAATTGCTTCAACAAATATAATCATTAGTAATCTTCAGAGAAGACATGGCCTTCTAGGGTAGGCAATGATACTGCACTGTTTTGGAAAAAAGGCCATCATACCATTTCCTGCCTTGAACTAGGAGGAGAATCTTCCTTTTATTGTGATGTGTAATGTAACCATCAGCAATTTTTTTAAAAGCAAAAATAAGATGAAAAAAGAAATGACTGTCTTCCTCTTCCTATAGTTGAGGATTCAGTCTTAAAAGATCCCACTGACTTTTATTTCCAGGTAACCTCTGTTTTCTTCCAAAGCCTTATTGGACTCATTGTCACTGGGACTGGTGGCCAGTCATAGGCTGGTTCTCTGTAATCTCCATTATCCAAAGTGTCTTTGGCTGTGGATGGAGAACTACTCCGGTGAGAAGATCCTCCTCCTCTATACTTGGACCTTCATTGTTAGCAGCTGCTTCTTTTAATGGTAGGGGAGGAAGGCATATTAGAGATGCTCCTCTGTTGTTCTCTATTTGGGGAAAGGTGAGTAGTACTGATTAGGGAAATAGAAGGTATGGCTGGGTTTTCATGTGTTAAAGCATTCTCATTTGAAGCAGAAACATCTGTGTTGCCCACAGTTTGGCCTGGCGGATCTGTTTGTGATACATCAGTGGACATGGCCACAGGAACTCCAGCCTTCCTGAGCCTGGATGCCCAGCAAGGTCAGGAGCTTTGCTTGTGTGGCCCCTTTATGGGGGGGGGGGCAGCAGACATAACCTAGATGTCTGTTGAAACTGCTGAATACTTGAGATGTGTAATCAAAGAGTGATACACCATAAGGCAAGGCAAAGAATGACCAAGGTGATATAAAAGAGATAATTTTCAGAGAGTTTGGAGATACTGGAGATCCAAGCTGGCAGAGACTGGAAGGTCCTCCTTGATGATCAGGTACATATAGTAAAGCACCTGGAAATGTCATGTCTTAGTAAAAAAGCTGAACTCTCCTTATCAAAAAGTACTCCATACTTCAAATAACAAAGTTCAAACACAGCCTTCAAAAGGTAAAGCCAATCTGCAAGTAACTTGGCTTCCAGAACAAAGCCCAATACTCTTCCCAATGTAGGGAAAACTACACAATCTAGATATTCAATAATATGAAACTTACATTGCCCTGTATTTGATTTTAAAAATACACAATAGAGATCCCCAAACAGAACTATGTCACTCATAATCAGGAGAAAATTTGTCAATAGAAACAAAAATATTAGAGATGATGAAGTTAGAAAATCAAAATGCTAAAACACCATTATAACCATGTTCAAGGGTTTAAAAGAAAATATGAACCTAATGAGAAGCAGAAGAATTTTTTTAGTGGAACAGAATAGCACAATATTTGGAAAAAATAACTATGAATTAATAGGAGAAAGACCACATGAGTGAATGTGGTGAGGAGCTAAGTCAACTTAAAGACACAGCACTAGAAAGTACAAAAATAAAGCAAAGAGGGAAAAAAGGTGAAAATAAAAATGAGCAGAGCATCTGTGACTTATGAAAAAAAATCATGTAGCCTACCACTCATAATTGGAGTTCTGCAAGGAATAAATAATTTTTTAAAAGAAATAATAGCTTAAAATGGCTAAATTTGGAGAAAACTCAGACCTAAGGAATCCAAGAAACTCCATGCAGAATAAGCATTTAGAAATATATCTTATGAAAAACTTGCAGCTAACATTCAAATTCATAATGAAAGACTAAATGCTATCTTCTGAGGTCAGAAGCAAGGAGATTTTTTTCTCAACATTTGCTATTCAACATTATACTGTAGGTATTATACTGTAGGTTCTTAGCAGTTCGGTAGTAAGAAAACAGAAATTAATGTTCAAGAGATCTGCAGGTGGATGCATCATGGTGAAAAATGTTGAAAGAGGAGAAAAATCTTAAAACAGCAAGAGAAATATAACTAGTACTCACAGGGGAACTCTAATAAAATCAGCAGATTACTTTCCATTAGAAATAATGGAAGCCATAATGGAGGAATAATATACTCAATGTCTGAAAACAAAAAAAAAACACCCTGGTAATCAAGAATGCTATATCCAATAAAATTACCTTTTAAAAAATGAAGGTGAACCAAAAAAATGCTCAGATAAATAAAAACAACGAATTTGTGGCTAACAGGGGTGTTTTGGAAGATATATGAAAAGAAGTTCCTTTGGCTAAAAGTAAGTGGCCTCAAACAGGAAAAAAAAAAGCATTAAAAGGTAATTTATGCAAATATAAAATGATAAATGCTATTTCTTGTTCTTTTAATTTTAAAAGCAATCTTAAATTCAACAAAACAAAATTTTTCATGGTTATGAGTCATATTTTGGGGGCCTGCAATATATAGAAATGTAATATATTTGCCAACAAAAGCAAAATAGATTCATGGGATCAAAGCTGCTTTGGTGTCAGAAAATGAGTGCAGATGGTAACTGAAATCCATAGGAAAAGGTGATAAAAGTCAGAAATAGTAAAGAGGTTACTATAACACAAGCTATACACATATACTTTCTTTTCTGTTAGTTGATTTAGAATATATAAAATTGAATGAAATATTAGCAATATAACATTTGTGTGTGTGTGTGTGTGTGTATATATATATATATATAAAACAATACAGTAAAAGTATTGGGAAAAGAGAGCATATATGAAAAATGTTTTTATATCTCATTGAAATTAAGTTAGTATAAATCTGTTTCTGATAAGTTGGATATGGTAAGAGTAGGGCAATCTCTAAGGACAGAACTAAAATTTTTTTTAAAAAGTTAAAATATCAGAAAGTACTTAGTGCAAAAAAAATTAGTAAGGAATAATAGAGGAAAAAACATGAGACAGAAAATTTTTTTTTATTTTTAATTTTTTATTGTGGGTTGTTCAAAACATTACAAATTTCTTGACATATCATATTCCACACTTTGATTCAAGTGGGTTATGAACTCCCACCTTCACCCATACACAGATTGCAGAATCACATCAGTTACACATCCATTGATTTACATATTGCCATACTAGTGTCTGTTGTGCTCCGCTGCCTTTCCCATCCTCCAACCTCCCCCCTCCCCACCTCTCCCCTCCCCTCCCCTCCTCTCTCTCTACCCCCTCCACTGTATAACCCTGAGGGTCTCCTTCCATTACCATGCAATTTCCCTTCTCTCTCCCTTTCCCTCCCACCTCTCATCCCTGTTAAATGTTAATCTTCTTCTCCTGCTCTTCGTCCCTACTCTGATCTTAGTTACTCTCCTTATATCAAAGAAGACATTTGGCATTTGTTTTTTAGGGATTGGCTAGCTTCACTTAGCATAATCTGCTCTAATGCCATCCATTTCCCTGTAAATTCTATGATTTTGTCATTTTTTAATGCAGAGTAATACTCCATTGTGTATAAATGCCACATTTTTTTTATCCATTCGTCTATTGAAGGGCATCTAGGTTGGTTCCACAGTCTTGCTATTGTGAACTGTGCTGCTATGAACATCGATGTAGCAGTGTCCCTGTAGCATGCTCTTTTTAGGTCTTTAGGGAATAGACCAAGAAGGGGAATAGCTGGGTCAAATGGTGGCTCCATTCCCAGCTTTCCAAGAAATCTCCATACTGCTTTCCAAATTGGCTGCACCAATCTGCAGTCCCACCAGCAATGAACAAGTGTACCCTTTTCCCCACATCCTCGCCAGCACTTGTTGTTGTTTGACTTCATAATGGCTGCCAATCTTACTGGAGTGAGATGGTATCTTAGGGTGGTTTTGATTTGCATTTCTCTGACAGCTAGAGATGGTGAGCATTTTTTCATGTACTTGTTGATTGACTGTATGTCCTCCTCTGAGAAGTGTCTGTTCAGGTCCTTGGCCCATTTGTTGATTGGGTTGTTTGTTCTCTTATTGTCTAATTTTTTGAGTTCTTTGTATACTCTGGATATTAGGGCTCTATCTGAAGTGTGAGGAGTAAAGATTTGTTCCCAGGGTGTAGGCTCCCTATTTACCTCTCTTATTGTTTCTTTTGCTGAGAAAAAACTTTTTAGTTTGAGTAAGTCCCATTTGTTGATTCTAGTTATTAACTTTTGTGCTATGGGTGTCCTATTGAGGAATTTGGAGCCCGACCCCACCGACTGTAGATCGTAGCCAACTTTTTCTTGTATCAGACGGCGCGTCTCTGATTTGATATCAAGCTCCTTGATCCATTTTGAATTCACTTTTGTGCATGGCGAGAGAAAGGGATTCAGTTTCATTTTGTTGCATATGGATTTCCAGTTTTCCCAGCACCATTTGTTGAAGATGCTATCCTTCCTCCATTGCATGCTTTTAGCCCCTTTATCAAATATAAGATAGTTGTAGTTTTGTGGATTGGTTTCTGTGTCCTCTATTCTGTACCATTGGTCCACCCGCCTGTTTTGGTACCAGTACCATGCTGTTTTTGTTACTATTGCTCTGTAGTATTGTTTGAAGTCTGGTATCGCTATACCGCCTGATTCACACTTCCTGCTTAGCATTGTTTTTGCTATTCTGGTCTTTTATTTTTCCATATGAATTTCATGATTGCTTTCTCTATTTCTACAAGAAATGCCGTTGGGATTTTGATTGGCATTGCATTAAACCTATAGAGAACTTCTGGTAATATCGCCATTTTGATGATGTTAGTTCTGCCTATCCATGAACAGGGTATATTTTTCCATCTTCTGAGATCTTCTTCTATTTCTCTCTTTAGGGTTCTGTAGTTTTCATTGTATAAGTCTTTCACCTCTTTTGTTAGGTTGATTCCCAAGTATTTTTTTTTTTTGAAGATATTTTGAATGGAGTGGTTGTCCTCACTTCCATTTCAGAGGATTTGTCGCTGATATACAGGAATGCCTTTGATTTATGCATGTTGATTTTATATCCTGCCACTTTGCTGAATTCATTTATTAGCTCTAATAGTTTCTTTGTAGAGCCTTTTGGGTCTGCTAGGCATAGAATCATATCATCTGCAAATAGTGATAATTTAAGTTCTTCTTTTCCTATTTTTATGCCTTTAATTTCTTTCGTCTGTCTAATTGCTCTGGCCAGTGTTTCGAGAACTATGTTGAACAGAAGTGGAGAGAGAGGGCATCCCTGTCTTGTTCCAGATTTTAGAGGGAATGCCTTCAGTTTTTCTCCATTCAGAATGATGGTAGCCTGAGGCTTAGCATAGATTGCTTTTACAATATTGAGGTATGTTCCTGTTATCCCTAGTTTTTCTAGAGTTTTGAACATAAAGGGATGCTGTACTTTGTCGAATGCTTTTTCCGCATCTATCGAGATGATCATATGGTTCTTATTTTTAAGTCTATTGATGTGGTGAATAACATTTATTGATTTCCGTATATTGAACCAGCCTTGCATCCCAGGGATGAATCCTACTTGATCATGGTGTACAATTTTTTTGATATGTTTTTGTATCCGATTCGCCAGAATTTTATTGAGGATTTTTGCATCTAGGTTCCTTAGAGATATTGGTCTGTAGTTTTCTTTCTTTGAAGTGTCTTTGTCTGGTTTAGGTATCAGGGTGATGTTGGCCTCATAGAATGAATTTGGAAGTTCTCCCTCCTTTTCTATTTCCTGAAGTAGCTTGAAAAGTATTGGTATTAGTTCTTCTTTAAAGGTTTTGTAAAATTCTGCTGTATACCCATCCGGTCCTGGGCTTTTCTTAGTTGGTAGTCTTTTTATGGTTTCTTCTATTTCCTCAATTGATATTGGTCTGTTTAGGTTTTCTATATCCTCCTGACTCAATCTGGGCAGATCATATGACTTAAGAAATTTATCGATGCCTTCACTATCTTCTAATTTATTGGAGTATAAGGATTCAAAATAGTTTTTGATTATCTTCTGTATTTCTGAAGTGTCTGTTGTGATATTGCCTTTTTCATCCCATATGCTAGTAATTTGAGTTCTCTCTCTTCTTCTCTTCGCTAGCATCGCTAAGGGTCTGTCGATTTTGTTTATTTTTTCAAAGAACCAACTTTTAGTTTTGTCAATTTTTTCAATTGTTTCTTCTGTTTCGATTTCATTAATTTCAGCTCTGATTTTAATTATTTCTTGCCTTCTACTTCTTTTGCTGTTGTTTTGCTCTTCTTTTTCAAGGATTTTGAGATGAAGTATGAGATCATTTATTTGTTGGTTTTTTCTTTTTTTAAGGAATGAACTCCAAGCAATGAATTTTCCTCTTAGAGCTGCTTTCAATGTGTCCCATAGATTCAGATATGTTGTGTCTGTGTTTTCATTTATCTCTAAGAATTTTTTAATTTCCTCCTTGATGTCTTCTATAACCCATTGATCATTCAGTAACCTATTCATTCTCCAAGTGATGTATGCTTTTTCCTTCCTTCTTTTATCGTTGATTTTCAGTTTCATTCCATTATGATCAGATAAGATGCATGGTATTATCTCTACTCCTTTATATTGTCTAAGAGTTGCCCTGTGACATAATATATGATCTATTTTTGAGAAGGATCCATGTGCTGCTGAGAAAAAAGTGTAACTGCTTGATGTTGGGTGGTATACTCTATATATGTCAATTAGGTCTAGGTTATTAATAGTGTTATTGAGTTCTATAGTTTCCTTATTCAACTTTTGTTTGGAAGATCTGTCCAGTGGGAAGAGAGGTGTGTTGAAGTCTCCCATGATTATGGTATGGTGGTCTATTAGACTCTTGAACTTGAGAAGAGTTTGTTTGACGAACATAGCTGCACCATTGTTTGGGGCATAAATATTTATGATTGTTATGTCTTGTTGGTGTATGGTTCCCTTAAGCAGTATGTAGTGTCCCTCTTTATCTCTTTTGATTAACTTCGGCTTGAAATCTATTTTATTTGATATGAGTATGGACACGCCTGCTTGTTTCCGAAGTCCATATGAGTGATATGATTTTTCCCAACCTTTCACCTTCATCAAATGCGTCTCCTGTAGGCAGCATATTGTTGGGTCTTGTTTTGTGATCCATTCTACTAGCCTGTGTCTCTTAATTGGTGAGTTTAAGCCATTAACATTTAGGGTTATTATTGAGATATGGGTTGTTCTTCCAGCCATATTTGTTTATTTCTGTTACTAAACATGGTTTGTTTTCCTCTTTGGTTATTCCCCCCCCCTTTACTGTCCTACCTCCCACTGTTGGTTTTCATTGTTATTTTCCATTTCCTCTTCCTGTAATGCTTTGGCGAGGATGTTTTGAAGAGATGGTTTTCTAGCTGCGAATTCTTTAAACTTTTGTTTATCGTGGAAGGTTTTAATTTCATCCTCCATCCTGAAGCTTAATTTCGCTGGATACACAATTCTTGGTTGGAACCCATT
This sequence comes from Marmota monax, assembly GCF_021218885.2. Lineage (NCBI taxonomy): Eukaryota > Metazoa > Chordata > Mammalia > Rodentia > Sciuridae > Marmota > Marmota monax. The sequence goes on from NW_026695212.1 coordinate 1,997,070, forward strand.
TTCTTTCAGTGTTTGAAATATGTTATTCCAGGATCTTCTAGCTTTCAGAGTCTGTGTTGAAAGATCAGCTGTTATCCTGATTGGCTTACCCCTAAATGTAATCTGCTTCCTTTCTCTTGTAGCTTTTAAAATTCTCTCCTTATTCTGTATGTTGGGCGTCTTCATTATAATGTGTCTAGGTGTGGATCTCTTATGATTTTGCACATTCGGCGTCCTGTAGGCTTCTAGGATTTGGGATTCTGTCTCATTCTTCAAGTCTGGGAAGTTTTCTCCTATTATTTCATTGAATAGACTGCTCATTCCTTTGGTTTGGAGCTCTGTACCTTCCTGTATCCCAATGACTCTTAAGTTTGGTCTCTTAATGTTATCCCATATTTCTTGGATGTTCTGCTCATGGTTTCTTAACAGTCTTGCTGAGCTGTCTATGTTCTTTTCCAGTTGAAATACTTTGTCTTCATTGTCTGATGTTCTATCTTCTAAGTGTTCTACTCTGCTGGTAGTATTCTCCATTGAGTTTTTAAGTTGGTTTATTGCTTCCTGCATTTCTAGGATTTCTGTTTGTTTGTTTTTTATAACCTCTATCTCCCTGTATAGTTGATCCTTTGCTTCCTGGATTTGTTTGCGTAATTCATTGTCGAAGTGATCTTTCATTGTCTGATTTTGCTGTTTAATGTCTTCCTTGATACTCCAGATCATCTGAAGCATGTATATCCTGAATTCTTTATCTGACATTCCATCTGCTGCAGCTGTTACCTCTTCTAAAGTTGCGTTGACCTGCATTGCTTGTGGTCCTTTCTTTCCTTGTCTTTTCATACTGCTTGCGTATCTTTCCTGCAGGCGCGGGCGGCGGCTCTGCTCTCTCCTTATTCCAATTGGGGTGTCGTGGCTACCACGCCGGCAGGTCACTGGGCCTGTTCTGGGCGCTGGCGGCGGCTCTGTTCTGCCCCTACTCCAATTGGGGTGACGAGTGTACCACGCCGGCAGGCCACCGGGCCTGATCCGTCAGTCGGTTGCAGGTTTGCCTACCTTGCAGGCGCGGGCGGCGGCTCTACTCTGCCCCTTCTCCAAATGGGGTGACGTGTCTGTCGTACCGGCAGGCCACTGGGCCTGTCCCGCTGGTCGGTCTCAGATCTGCCCACCTTTCGGGCACGGGTGGAGGCTCTGCTCTTCCCCTACTCCAATTGGGGTGTCATGACTACCCCGCCTGCAGGACGCTGGGCCTGTTCCTGGCATGGGCGGCGACTCTGCTCTGCCCCTACTCCAATTAGGGTGGTGTGTGTACCACGCCGGCAGGCTCCTGGGCCTGATCCGCCGGTCTGTTGCAGGTCTGCCTACCTTGGAGGCGCGGGCGGCGGATCTGCCCTGCCCCTCCTACCACGCCTGCGGACCCCTGGGCCTGATCTGCAGGTTGGTCACAGGTCTGCTCACCCTGCGGGCACGGGTGGCGGTTCCGCTCTGCCCCCACTCCAATTGGGGTCACGTGGCCACCACACCGGCAGGGCCTGATCCGGGCGTGGGAGAAGGATTTGCTCTGCCCCTACTCCAGTTGGGGTGATGTGTGTACCACACTGGCAGGCCACTGGGCCTGACCCGCCAGGCTGTCACAGGTGTGTTTACCTTGCAAGCGCGAACAGCGGCTCTGCCCTGCCCCTCCTACCACGCCCATGTACCACTGGGTTGCAGGTCTGCCCACCTTGCGGGTGCGGGTGGCGGCTCCGCTCCGCCCCCTCTCCAATTGGGGTCACGCGGTCATCACGCTGGTGAGCCGCTGGGCCTGCTCCGGGCGCTGGCAGCGGCCCGGCTCCTCCCCTCTGGCTCGACGACAAATTGAGGAGACTCGGGTGTCTGTGCCTCACCCCCCCTACCAGGAGACCAACTGTTTATGTCGCCGCTGGTATTGATGAAGTTCTCTCCTCCGCCACTTTCTGATGACATCAGATCTCTGCCATGTTGGTATCCTATGCGAATGGCAGCATTTCGTTCCCCTTGCCGGGCAACCAAAGCAACGGGTGAGTCCTGACCGGCCCTCAGCAGGACCCGGACCGAGAAGCAGTTTCCACGGGCTCATAGCCCCAGGCCAGGGAAGTTCCGGGAGCCGGAACTCGGCCGCTCTGTGTTCCGTGTAAGCTCCTATAAGAGTAGGCTCCAAGAAGCAGTCCCCGTGGGCTCAGTTCCGGGAGCCGGAATTCGGCCGCTTAGTGCTTGGTGTATGCTCTGATAGGAGCAGGGTCCAAGAAGCAGCCTCCGCAGGCTCCGCAGCCCTGGGCCAGGGCGGTTCCGGGAGCCGGAACTCGTCCGCCCTGCGCTCGGTGTTCGCTCCGATAAGATCAGTTTCTAAGAAGCACCCAGGCACTGAACCCTAGCAATCTGTCTGCAAGCCGCAGGCGAATGGCAGCCTGAAATTACCTGTTCTATGGCTGAATGAGCTGCGGTCAGTCGAAAACAGGGATGGTGACGTCAGCTTTCCAACATGGTGGCTGCTGGCCTCCTCTGTGGTCTGACCGGTGTGGAGAACCGAGATGGACCGCTTCCTTCCCCCATCTCAAACCCAGAATTCAGCCCTGAGTACGGTGCTTGCACGGCTGGCAGAAACTGCAGCGCTGTATCCCTGCGTCGCTATCTCCTCGTTTCCCAGCGTGCGCTGCAGACTCTAGCCGCGGGGCGATTTGCTGAATAAGCAGTGTTACCCTCCGTGCGACAAACCTCTCGCGTTTGAGTCCCCTAGCCTATCCTCGTGCGATGGAAATCCTTCCTCCAGGTTCTGGAGCACCCCACTATTGCTGGAAATTCCTAACAAGATAGCCTTTAGCCGTCCTGACTTGTCATACTCCCACACAGTGAAGCAGCACATGGGGGCAATGCACTCCCCTTGCCGCCATCTTCCTAAATCTATCCAGAAAAAATTTTAAATGGCAAATGAATCAACTAAATCAATAGTAACTTTAAATGTGAATGGATTACACAATCCAATAAAAGGCAGAGATTGTAAGAATAGACAAAAAACTAGAACTAACTATATGCTGTCTATAGAAGACACAATTTTAGATTAAAAACTACAGTAGTTTGAAAATACAAGGATGGAACAATATATGTACTTAGCAAACAAGAAAAGTGGAATGGCCACACTAATATCAGACAAAACTGACTTTAAAAACAAAAAATGTTAATAGAGGTAAAGCTGGACATTTTATATGGTAAAAGGGTCTATCCATCAGGAAAACATAATAATTGTAAACATTTATGTATCTAACAATATAGCATTAAAATTCATGAAGGAGAAACTAATGAAAGTGAAGGGAAAAATGAAGAATATAACATAATAGTTGGAAACTTCAGCATTCCTTTCAATAGTAGGTGGAATAACTAGGTAGAAGATCAAGGAACTAGAAGATGTGAACAACATTATAAAACAAGTAAACCTAGGAACTGATGGCAGGCAGGATAGCTCAGTAGTAAAGAGTGTGCTAAGCATGAGCATAGCAAAGAAAGAAAGACCTAGTTGGTATTTCTATGTAACAACAGCAGAATACATGCTTTTCTCAAGTGCCCTTCAGATGTCCTGCAGAATAGACCATTTGCTAAGCCATAAAACAAGCCTTAATAAATTTAAAGGGAAAGAAATCAAAGGAAATACATTCTCTGACAAGTATAAAATAAAATTAGAAATCAATAACAAGGAAATTTGGAGAAAGTTATTTGAAAATAGTGCATTCCTCAATGACCAATAGGTTAAAGAAGAAATCAAAAGAGAAATTAGAAAATATTTCGAGGGCTGGGGTTGTGGCTCAGGGGTAGAGTGCTTGCCTTGAACATGTGAGACCCTGGGTTCGATCCTAAGCACCACGTAAAAATAAATAAGTGAAATCAAGGTACTGTGTCCAACTACAACTAAAAAAAAAATATATATATATATTAAAAAAAAAAGAAAATACTTTGAGATGAACAAATGTGAACATATAACATCCTGAAACTATGGGATACAGCTAACAGTTTAAAAAATAATTTATAGCTGTAAGTACCTGTAATTAAAAAAGAAGATGATTTCACATCAATAATTTAAGCTGTTGCCTTACGATACTAGAAAAAGAAGAGTAAATCCAAGGCAAGCAGAAGAAAAGAAATAAAGAGATTAGAACAGAAATTCATGAAATAAAGACCAGGAAACAGAGGAAGTCAAAGGAAACAAACATTGATTCTTTGGAAAGATTGACCAAATTGGCAAATAAAATATTAAAAATAAACCTGTTATGGTTTAGATATTATGTGTCCCACAAAAGTTCATGTGTGAGAGAATGCATGAGAGTTTAGAGGTGAAATGATTGGGTAATGGGAACCTTCACCTAATTAGTGCATTAATCCTCTGATAGGGATTAACTGGGTGGTAACTGTAGGCAGGTAGGGTGTGACTGGAGGAGGTGGGTTAATGGGGATGTCATTAGGGTTTTTTATTTTGTCCAGGAAAGGGGAGAGCGATCTCCCCCCCCCCCACCTCCTTCTTGGTGGCCAAGTCCTGACCTGCTTTTATTTGCCACATTATCTCACCATTATATTCTGCTTTACCTTGAGCCCTGAGGAATGGAGCCAGCCATCTGTGGACTGAGACTCTGATATCATGAGCCCTCAAATAAACCTTTCCTCCTCTAATTGTTCTTGTCAGGTCTTTTGATCATGGCAATGAAAAAGCTGACTAAAACAGAAATTGGTACCAAGAAGTGGGGTTGTTGCTGTGACTAACCTCACCATGCATTTCAGAAGATTTTGGAGCTTTTTGGAATTTGTGGGAGGAATTTTGAAAAGTTTAGAGATGCAAGCTGGAAAGTATTAGGTTGTTGTTAAGAATAATAGAGGCCAGACACATATGAGTGGTGGGAACATGAGGTTAAGAGAATAATTCTATAAAATGGACCCACCATGCTGACCCTCACATGCTTTCTTTTCCAAGAAGTGTAAAGTTTACTTGCAGTCCTGCCTGGCTTAAGTGGACAGGCTATGTCACATTCCAAAACAAATGATAAGAGGGATCCAAGTTTACCCTGAAGGGGAGACCTTTGTGACCCTTTTCATAGACCAGATCCCAGAACTCAGGGAGATAAGAATAATTCCTCCAAACCATAATTTCTGTAAGAATGTATGGTTCAGAATCTAATTAGAACTGGTCAACATGGGCCAAGGTGACTTAGACTTGTCATAGCAGTGGGGACTTGAAAGTATGAAGCCATCCTATTGTCATTCAAAAGTCAAGAGGTAGAACTGGCTGGGACTCTTTGGAAACTTCTCAGGGAGCCCCAATAAACTGGAATGCAGAAGAGGCAAGTTGTCCCTCTCCTGAGATGACCCACTCTCTCCCTTAGGAGTGTCCCCTTTTCCCTTTTCCCATCTTTTCAATAAACTCATGCCTTTTACTCTGAGTGACATGTCCAAAATCTTTCTGACTTGATTGATGTTAGGTAGAACTTGATCTAGGCAACACCATTTTGAAATATCTTCCATCTTAGAACAAGAGTCACCTCAAGATCATTCTGACTCTTCCTGACCTAAACCCCTGACATTCCATCATCATAAGAAATCATTAAATCTGGGATTTAAATCCTAAAAACACCTATTTCCTTATTAAGGTGACACCACAGGGACCTTCCCTATCAACCCCCTAGCAATGGCTTAATTCCCCGCCTTCCTCATCCCTCTAGATCTATCCCAGTCTATAAGCAGAAGACAGGTTTTAGTCTCCATTGGGCCCCCCTCCACAGGTTTGTCCTGAATAAACCTGTGTTACTGTTGAACTGCCTCTCCTCTCCATTTCTTTCATTCACTTCTTTCTTTACATTTGCGAGAATCAGTGTATGAAGGGGAGTCTTCATGCTGCCTCAGTTTCCTGGAAGGCCCCAGCCCTATAACACTATCAGATTCCCTCCTACACCATGGGAGTTATGTCTCTTCTCACTTAAATAAATCCTACTCTATTCACTTTTCCTTTCTGTTATTGTCCTTCAGATTTGTGACACAAAATCCCAGAAGGAAATTGGTAAGGCCTGCTGCCCACACAAACCCCATGTGCTAGAAGAAGTGGGGAATCTAGTTTCATCTCAAAACTCTGTTGGCAACAGGTCCACCTTGGCCCCTGGAGCCCTACCTCCACTAGTTTGTTCTGCATGCCAGTGTGGCCAGCTCACAAGGCCATGGCGAACTTGCGGTTTTTCTGTTCCTGCTTGTCCGTCTGAGACATATGTATCCCACGGGAATGCCTTGACCTTTTCTGGTCTGATGGACTTATTGTTAAGGGAGGTTTCGGTACCTGACAATAATAGATGTTGAAACTAAATTTCTCCCCCCTCCCTCCTGCTTTTGGGTAGTTTTCCACTTCTGCTGCTTGGGGTATAAAAAAAGGTGTGTTAGCAATAAAGATTATTGACTCCTGGATGAAGAACCTTGGTGTCCTGTGTGTCTTTTAACCTCGCCGTCCCTCGCCGGACTCGGCTCCCTTGGCCGGACGCGGCAAAACTCCAGTTTCAGGAGGAACTTAATGGGCAATTCTGGTGGGAGCTCAGATCAGAATGCCAGTAGGACTGTAAGTTGTAAAAACTGGACTCACGAGGCTTCAGAGAGAATGGAGGACTCTATCGGAAATTGGACTAGAGGCCATTCATATTATGTTCTTGCTAAGAAGCTGTCTATATTTCACCCATGTCCCAGGACTTTCTGTGAGGCTAAATTAAAAGGTGATGGACTTCTTAATCTGGCAAAAGAAATTTCTAAGCATATTGTTCGGACAGTGACATGGATCAGGCTGTCTACTTTTAGCAGAGTTTATTTTGATAATCAGGAGAAGAAAGCAGAGCTGCAAGATTTGACAAACTTGCAATTGGCTAGAAAACTTTGTAAAACTGGGGCTAAGGAATGTGTCGTTGTTAAGGACATTACAGCCACTAAAGAGATACTGAAGACTGTCTAGAGACAATAGGAAAGAAGGCTTGAGGGCATCTCAGGAATTGATGAGACCAAACCCATATCAGGCTCAAGAGTATAAAAGTAAAAATTCCCTGGAGAAGAGACCAGTGCATCACTCTGCCTGCACAGGGGGGCCTAGGAAGTTGTTTCACCATGTTCAGCCACCCAGACACTTGGAGGTTGTTGCAGCTATGTTCTGGAGGCTTGGCTTCTACTCAAGATGGTGGCAGACCTTGATATCAACCATGTGGTACTGGTTCTGCAGGATTTCAGAGAGAGAGGCAGTTCAATGGAGAGGAGAGGAGTTAGGGAGTCTTGAAGGCTTCCACCGAGATTTCAAAGGAAGGCCTGGGGAGCCAGGCAAATTGCAGCAGAGTCAAGAGTCCCTGCAGGCTGCCCCCATAGGGCTTAGGGCGATGAGTGGAGATGTGAGGAGGGAGCTGAAGCTGCAGTGGAGAAACTTGAGATTAAGAAATGTCAGTACCTAAGAATGTCTGCCTAGGAAAGCTGCAAGAATTAATCAGAGACAAGCCAAAGGAAAGGCCATGTGATCTGTAACCAGCAAAACCATAGGAGCAGAGCTACACAGCCCTTTGGAGAGACTGTCTAGATGCCATGTGCTCCAGATTCTGTACATGAACTACAGGACTTGTTAGCCCAGCTGGATTTCAGTCTTGTTTTGGTCTCATCCTTTCTTTCTATGCCCCATTTCTTCCTTTTGTAATGAAAATGTTTACTTTATACCTTTATATATTGAATATATGTAACTTGCTTTTGATTTTTACTTGGGCTCAGGCTGAGAGTTTGCCTTGAGTTTCAGAGGAGACTTTGAACTTGGACTTTGGGTAATTCTGGAACTTGTAAGACTATGGGGACTCTTGTAAATGGACTAAATGTATTTTGCATTGTGAGATGGTAATGAGCTTGTGGGGGCTATGGGGTAGAATGTTATGGTTTAGATATTAGGTGTCCCCCAAAAGGTCATGTGTGAGACAGTGCATGAGTGTTTTGAGGTGAAATGATTGGGTTATAAGAATCTGAACCTAATTGGTTCATTAATTCCCTGATAGGGATTAACTGGGTGGTAACTGTAGGCAAGTGGGGTGTGGCTGGAGGAGATGGGTGACTTGGGGCAGACCCTTGGGATTTATATTTTGTCCATGGTAAAAGGAGCTCTCTGCTTTCTGGTGCCATGTTCCCAGCTGCTTTCCTCTGCCACATACTTCTGCCATGATGTTCTGCCTCACCTTGAGCCCTGGGAATGGAGTCGATCCTGAGCCCCCAAATAAACTTCTCCTCTAATTGTTCTTATCAGGTCCTTTGGTCACAGCAATGAAAAAACAGACTAAAACATCTCCATTTAAGTAGCTAGTCTGGCCTCAGCAGAAAGGGATTATAGAGAATAATTAGAGTTTACCACCAGCTCATCCAAGTATTAGTCATGATTGCAGTGGCCTTGTTAGACAGATGTATGTTTGCTACAGGAGATAAATATAGTCACAGGTAAATTGTAAGCAGCCACATATTTGGTGAATGTGTTTCCCAACCAGGAAAGAGATTTAGAATCAATATATGTTCATATAGAACAGATAACAAAAGACACTTATAGTTTTGCCTCAAGGTTATATTAAATGCCCTATATGTAACAAAAGGTGACTGTGTGCATAATACAGTTCAAACAGATCTAGACTGGGTATCCTGCTGACATTTGTCCTTCCACTACATTGATGACATTATGCTGACCAGGCAGGATGAACAAGAAGTGACTAGCATGCTGGAGATGGTGGGAGATGAAGCCTATGAAAAAATAAGTTCCTGGCACTTTCCTAAAGGTTTTTAAGGATATTGCTAGGACACTGCCTTCAAAGTGAAAATAGATAGCCATATCTTACATTTCTTACTTCAAAAGAGGAAGCACAGTGCCTGGTAGAACCCTTTGAATTCTGCATGCAAAACATCATACAACTAAGATTATGATTTCAGCCCACATGGCAAAAGACATGAGGGCTGTCAGCTTTGAGTGGGGATGGAAGCAGAAAAGCATTTTGGTAACAAGCAGATTTGGCTACATAATCTGTGTATCCAGTGTGAAATCCAAAATCCAGGCCCTTAGTTCAAAGAGCAGGACACAAGTGCCACTAAAAGCTGGGCTTGGTGGTGCATTCCTGTAATCCCAGTGCCTTGGGAGGCTGAGGCAGAGGATCACAAATATGCATGAATACATAGAACTTCAGTCACCTGTGTCACTCATTATGGTTATGCCAGTGCTCTCATCTTACCTCACCCCCAGGGACCAGAATGACCAGCAACTTAATTAGGCCCTAAGCAACTTAACAAGACCCTGCCTAAAAAAAAAAAAAAAAAAAAAAAGGTGGCGGTGGTGGACTGGGGATATGGCTAAATGGTTAAACCCCTCTGGGTTCAATACCTGGTACCAAAAAAAAAAAAAAAAAAAAGACGTAGAAGGCTTTAAGCTTTTATATATTCCAAAGTGCCCATTCATGTACTTCATCAGAGTATCTGCAATTATAGGGAAAAATAAATTTAAAAATGCTTTTCATTAATAATTGGTTAATCCAAAATTTTGTATGAAAATAACATTCTTGGCAAATGAAACCATTTTTTTATTTCTAAGCCTGTGGGTATATGATTTACCATGTTGCAAAGTTATCAAAACTTGACTCTGAACACTTTGAAGAATTCCAATAGCTCACTGATATGCTATATTACAATTTCCGTGTGGGCTTTTATTTTGTAATAATTTACTGACATGGGCTGCTTAACCTTTGGAAGTTCCTGTCCCAGCTCTTAGGCCTAGGACTTAAGATTAGTGCAAATGTTGCAGAGACAGAACTCAGGAAACAGGCAAGTTAGACTCCCACAGCAAGTTCTTTACACAGAGTCCTTTTTCTCTCCTACCATTATCACCACTCCACCAGCACTGCTGCCTCTCCAATGCTCTCTACTGTCTCTACCATTACCTGGGGCTGGTTCCCTTCTGGCTCCTAACTGCCCTGAGGAATATGCTTGTGGCAACTGCTTGGTGCATGGCACTGCCTCCTCTGTCTGCTGGCTTGGTTTATCTCTTCTGATCATGCACATGCCTTATCCTATTTGATTAAAAACACACACACAAGTTAGAAGATAAAAATTATTAATAATTTTAAGAATGTGACAATTAAGATGAGCACTGGGACCTTTTGAGAGTTGACATGCCCATGAAGCCTGTCCTGGCAGCAGCCTAAGCTGTGGTGCAAATTGCTTTTCTGTTTGGGCTATGCACTCTGGCATGTGCCAGTAGTGGGAAGAGATGCAAGGTAGAGAAAACCCCTGAGAAAATTGCAAGGTTTTAGAGAAAGGTCATGCTATCTATCACATGGATAGGCATATGGAATCTATAGCAGGAATTACACATCATTTGAAAAACAGCTCCTGGTGTACTAGGAACTTTAATCTATGAGGTAGTAAATGACTATACTTCCTGAAATACTTATGAGTTGGGTTCTTTTGGATCCACCAAGTCATGGAGTTGGTCAAGACCAGCCATAAGCCTTCCCAAAAGGAAACAATACAGGACCCTGCAGTATCAGAGGACACAAACGAATGCATGAATACATAGAACTTCAGATACCCATGTCACTCATTATGGTTATGCCAGTGCTCCTATCTTACCTCACCCCCAGGGACCAGAATGACCAGATGAAGGGGAAGGAAAAAAAACAAAGCTTGGTTTATGGATTGAAGAACTTGGGATATGAATGGAGGTGGAAATGGTTGGTGGCTGCATCACAGCTTTACTCAGCATTGGTCTTAAGGACAGGGGTAAGAAAACCATCCTAATGGGCAGAGCTCTGGGTGGTGTACCTGATCATCTGGTAGGTATGGAAGGAGAAATGGTCTTAAGTTAGAATTTATATATGGGCTCATTGGCAGTGCTGCTTGGCCTTGGCTGGCTGATCATAATCCTGGAAGGAAAAGGATCAGAAGAATGGAAATAAGGAGGTTTGGGGTAGTGACACATGGATAGGCATATGGAATAGGCACAAAATGTGAGGTTCTTCGTATCATATGTTTATGCCCAATGGAAAGCATTCACTGTGGAAGAGGTACTAAACAACAACTTAGACAAAATAGCCTGGCTAATGGGTATTAGACAGACATTGTCAATGGCTATTCCAGTGCTGTCATGATAGGCACGTCACTTCCTCTTCAAAAAAATGTTACTTTAATACAGGTATCAAGAGATTTAATTTTCAGCTGATATGCATTGAGCAATCACACTGTAAAGGAAAGGATATATTCTGTTACTTTAATATCCAGTGTAGTAATAATAAATAAAGTGGTAGTCAAATTAGATATTCAAAATTCCTATCAGTGTCAAATTTTCTGATTTAAATACTATTCAACATCAACATCTCTTATTTATTGATTATCTGCTACTTATTAATATGCTTTACTAAGGCCTGTGTAAGGTTTGATGCTTTTTAAAAAAACAATTTTTGTGTCAGTTTTATTGAGGTACAATTAATACAGTAAGATTTGCCAATTTTTTTTGTGTGTCTACGTGGTGCTGGGGATTGAACCCAGAGTCCCTGTGCATGCAAGGCAAGCACTCTACCAACTAAGCTATATCCCCAGCCCAGATGGATGGCTTTTAAAAGTATTAAAAACCTTTTTTTTTAAACCTCTCATTCCATCCTTTTGGATTGAAAAATATAAGCATATTCCTCATGTATAGTTCTGAATTGAAAATACAGACTGCATTGTATTCTAAGCATATAAGTTAATTATAAACAAAAAAATTAAAGAGCAAAATTGAGTTCCCATGAGGATGAACCAAAATGCAGCAATAAGCTCTTGTATTTTTCTTCTGACTCAGGGAATGAGTAATCCTTGAAAGATTAGAGTAAAAGGTTAACTGCTGGGTATTAGAAACTGCCCATCCCAGAAATAATCATAACATTCCTCATAGCAATTCAGACTTTAATGGGTATTTGCACATGCTAAAAAAATTGTAAAAATGGTGAGAGTTTTGTAAAGGTGGTTTCAAATAATGGATATCTGAAGGATATGGTGAGACCCTTGTTACAGGTTTGGAAATAAATGGTCATAATACATAGATTGTACATGAGATTTTCATAAATTGCATTCTAGCAAATTGAACTCAGGGATAGGTGCTTTTTAGTTCCTTATAGTGCAGTATTGGAATTTGTATCCCAGTTGTATCTGATATAAACTTATTAGAACAATTAAACATTAAAACTAAATTTCCAAATTAAAATACTAATTATTATCAGCAGCATAATTAACTTAGTACATTTCATTTTAGCTATTAGTCTTAGAATTAACAATTAGTTTTGACAGTTATGTTCCATTAGATCAATGGTTTCCTTATATCCAAGAGTAAGCCTTAGCACTTCAAAGTTCTTATTTGGGGAATTCCCAGTCACCTGGCAGCAATAATGTGCCATGGAAAGGGGACTGCCCTTTGCCCACACCTGTACAGGATGTACAGGATTCTCTTTAATGGAACTCGCCTTTCTTTGGAAGGTAGGTAATTGGCTGGTATTTTTCTAGTTTTTATTTTATTCACTCAATTAATTCAGAAAATATTTATTAATCACCTGCCAGGGACTGCTCTAAGTGGTGGACATATATCAATAAACAAAATTGACAAAAATTCCTGCTCTCATAAGCCTATATTTTTGTGGAAGAAGACAGATTTAAAAATCCATGAATTATGTGGTATGAAGGAGCATGATGAGTACTGTGGAAAAAGAGAACAAAGAAGGGAAATTGGGAATGCTGGGGGATGGGGAGCTGCAGTCTAGGTGGTCAGGGAGGTACCCCCTGAGGATATTTAAGCAGACACCTGACCCAGGTAAGAAAAGAGTTATATAGATATCTGTGGGTAAGTACAGTGACCTTGACCCTGCTTGCCTTCTTAGTTTTTAGTTTGCCAATTTCCTCTTTACTAGTAATTTGGAAATGATGGGAAATGGTTAATAATTTTGAAGTTTTGATTAATTTAGAAATCTGAATGTTAATGACTACTGTTTTCTTACTCTTTTTTTCATTCTCTGCTCACTTTGAGTTTCTTTATAGTTCCTGGTAGAAAAACCTTAAATAATAAGAAGAATAATGAAGACCAGTAGTTACAACACATCTCTTCTTAGTGGAAGGAGATAGAAAGGGCTGGGAAGTCAATGAAGAGAGATCTAATTTCAGCATTTGCTTCTATGAAAGTCCTGCTTGTTGCAAAGTTTGGCCTATGAAGAGGGCTCTTAATACTTATTCAATGCCAGGGACAATAGAGAAAAAAAAAGAAATTCAAACACAAAACAACAGCAATATATTAAATACACACCCTCCATTTCATATATTTAACATAAATGCTAGCAGAAGTTAATATGTTGCAAAAACCATAAAAATATTTCCAGTATAATTTTAAATTCTAGATATCTAAGGGGAAAAGGCACAAAGCTTCACTTTTCTTTATATCAAGACCAGTTTCAAAAAGGGTTCTATTTGTTGTCCTGGTGGTGTCAAATGATGACAACCAGGTTTCTACTTATAGGGTCAGCCTCTCTTATGAAAATGCTTTAAATATAAGAAGTGTGCTGAACACACAGAAAGCACTATTGTTCATGCTATGTGTTGTTCCCTCTGTTAGAAGGATGCCCAACTATTTAAACAGCATTATACTAACAGATATTCTTCCATAATGAAAGCCAGGCACTTCAAGCTTCATTCTTTGTCATTCTTTGTGAACGGGCAAGTTATTTAGCCTCTTTCCCTCAGTTCCCTCATCTGAAAAGTGAGGTTAAAGTAGTGCTTACCTGCTTTATAGTATTGAAGTGAGGATTAAGTGGGATAATTCATGTAAATCATAAAGAACAGTGCCTGGAGTGCAAAAAAGTGCTAAAAATGTTGATGATTATTAAATTCATAAAAATATCTAAGGTGGAGGGGCACCTCAATTATCTTCTACTGAGCTCTAGTGTAAAGACATCTTTCAGAAGCATAATTTTACTGTTAAAACTGGTGCCGTCAACTTATTAGTTTGATCATCTCATGACTATTTATTAAATCTTCATTCTGTATTATGTCGTGTCAGGGAATTAGTTGATGTTAATCAGTTCTTTGTTTTTCACCGAAAGAAAAAAGTTCTCAGCGTTATTAAATCCCAAGTATATGCCAGGTGTTCAGAGTTTTGGAAAAGTTTTTGTCAAAAACTAAACTAGAACGCCTTCAAAGGCTCCCAGATGGCGAGGGAAGGTGAGAAGGGCTGGGCATTGTGCCCGCGTATGGGAAGAAGTTGTTTCTGACCTCGGCCTATTGACTGGCGCTTAAAACCCTCCCGGGCATTATATCAAACTGGTAGCTCAATAAGATGCAAGAGTTGCCCTCATTTTGAGTTAAATCACGTGCTTAAAAGTGAAGGTGGCAGCGGCCAGAGAGCCCATCCCCCTTCGGGCTGACGGCTTCATCCTGCTCCGGCTCTGGCCACATCCTGCTCCTTGACACTCATCAGAGAGCGCTCTCTGAGAAGTGGTGCCTCACCGGTGGCAGGTGTCCCCAGGTAACCCGGCGGCGTGGAGGTCCCCCTTTGCCGGGGACCACAGCCCAGCTCAGCGGATTCCGGGCGGGCCCCGGGAGGGAAGGTCTGGCTGCCTCCGGAATCCGGAGCCCGCTGGCACTGCGCCAGGCCCAGGGCACCCCAGGCGGGGACGAGGTCCACCTCCTCCCGGAACTGGCCGGCGCCGCGAGGCGGGACCGGCGGCCAGCGCGGGGCTGCGGAGCGCCGGGGGCCATGGAGGTCCTTCCCGCCGGCGGGGGTCGGACCGGGCGCCCCGAGGGGGAGTTCCGCGGCGGCGGCGAGGCGAGGCTAGAGCACGCGGTGGAGGAAGCGGTTCCTGGAGTGGCCCGGACTGTACCCCGGCAAGGGTCGGCGGAGCGGCCGCCCGGCTCCCGCGGCTCATGGGAAGGCGAGGAGGAGCCGGAGCCCGAGCCGGGCCAACAGCCCCGCGGCCGCACGAGCCGCACGGCGTCCCTGGTGAGCGGCCTGCTCACCGAGCTGTACAGCTGCACGGAGGAGGAGGAGGTGGCCGCCGGGAGCCGCGGTCCGGGGGGCCGCCCGCGGCGCCGTGACAGCCTGGACAGCTCCACCGAGGCCTCGGGCTCCGACGTGTTCCTGGGCGTGCGCGGCGCCGGCGACTCTCGCGTGCTGCAGGAGCTGCAGGAGCGGCCGAGCCAGCGGCTCCAGATGCAGTACCTGCGGCAGAAAGGTGAGTCGGGGGAGCGGGACTCCTGCGCTCACCTGCGAGCACCTGAACCGAGAGGCCGAGAGATCCGCTATTAAGTTCTGGGTGTCTCCTCGAACTGACTCTGGTGCCTACATGGTCATACATTCATGACTGCTCTAAGCTCTTATGCCCCTTCTCCCATCCTCTCTCCAGGTGTCCCTTAGAGTATCAGTTGTTGGAATGGTCGGGGTCTCTCCTCCCACTTTTCCCCAAGTGTTTGTGGAGGCCCAAGGGAAGAGGCAGCCAGAATCCTAATTTCTACTGAACAGCTGTCAGGACTGGGTTGGAGTTTCTGCTACGTATACCTGAAGTTGCCTAGAGGACGCTGGGAGAATAGAGATGACGCCTAGGGATTTTTTTTTTTTTAAGTCCGCTTTCTCTAGCCACACTATTTAGTGTTTAACTAGTGAGGCAGAATAATTCGATAATGTGGTTTCAAAAGCAGAGCGTGCGAATTCCATTTCCACCAGAACGCAAGGTTCGGAGCTGTTCGCTAGGTGTTTTGTTCTGTTCACCGGTTCACCGCGGCGGATTAGTGGAGAGTCCTAGAGCATTGGCTTCATTGCAGAATAACTGCAGGTACCTTCCGTTGGCATGGAGAGGCTGATCCTACAAAATGGCCTTGGCTTCATGGGAGGAAAGGCTAATTTGGTGTTTCTTTTGTTATCAAACTCTGAGGCTCCTGTCCTGTTGAGCCTTCCCCACCCCCCAACTGTTCATAAAAGCTTGCCTCTCAAGCACGAAGTTATTACAGTTGTCCTTTTTCAGAGATATAATAAGATCTCAATTTACAAAATTTAGTGAGATGTGAAAAACAGAAGCTAAGCCACTATAACATTTCTTGGAAGTAATGTCCTTGTACTAAATGAGCAGGGGAGGGATGCAAGAGTACTATGTGATGGTCTCCTATCTTCTCGTTACAAAAATCAGTCTAGCTGGTTCCAGGAAAAACAAACAAATAAATAATAAAGCTGGCTGCTTTCTCAAATCTATGTGAACAGCTTTCAGCTTCCTCTTTTGGCTTCCTAGTGAAGATGTTTTTTCCCAGCTGATTGTTACAAATGACTTCCACCTTCCTCCCCCATGTTGGCCTCTGGCCGGAGTTAGGCCATTTCATTTTATACAGTTATTTGGCTGTTCTTAGAGTGTGTGTTGATTCCAAAAGTTCTGTAGGGCAATAACTTTTCAGATTTCAACACAATCAATTTTGAAGAATTATGATTTGTCTTTCTCTTTTTACAAGACTTACTTTTAATTACTATGAGAGTTTTGGTGATTAGTAATTTCCTTTTGGAAGAAGAAAATTGGCAAGCTAAAGTTAAAGAGAGGTAAGTGGTACAGCTTTGCAAGTCAACTTCAGATGAATGACCTCTCTACTAATTATTCACAAGACCTGTAAGAGTCTGTTTTGCCCCAGTTTCAGTCTTATTATGTACCTAGTACCCTGCTAATCCTTTTTTCTCTTGTAGTCAGCTGTATTAGGATGACAAAGATGATGACCATTTTATAATGGTACACATTCATTGTTTGCCGCAGTCTGGCTGCAGCAAAATAACGAGGGCGGGGGCGGGGGGTGACGAGCAACTTGTGTACATTGATACAGCAGGAGTGGGAGCCGTTTATTGTAGGACAGGAGGGGTATATATACATTCCACACAGCTTATCTTAATTAACATAAACTAGATATAGCAGTCAACCAATAAGGAATCTCCACACTTAATGGCTTGATGGGGTTACTTTACAAACCACTCCCTCTGGCAAAATGCCAGGTGCCATCCTGACTTTTTTATTAGCAATTGTTAGGGTCTAATCTAACATCATTAGAATGTTAGATTAAGAATCAGGTGATGGATACAGCTGTTTGCTTAAATAATGCTAATTATTAAGTCATGTGATTTTTCTTTAAGGGTCAAGTAGTAAGCAGCACATGCCTGTAATCCCAGTGACTCAGGAGGCTAAGGCAGGAGGATCACAAGTTTGAGGCCAGCCTCAGCAATTTAGCAAGGTCCTAAGCAACTTAGCCAAAATAAAAAATAAAACTGTCTCAAAATAAAAAATAAAAAGGATTAGGAATAAACTACATTCAATAAGAGAATGTAGCGCCTATTTTGATATTTAACATGTGGCTCTTTCTTTAGGTGAGGTACCAAAATGGTTTCTCAGGAAATCTGGACTGTCAGTATTCCCATGGTCAAAGGGATGAACTTTGGAGTTAGACTCCTGGGTTGATATCCCACCAGTGTTCCTTACTAGCTGTGTGACCTTGGGCAAGCTGTTTAACCTTTCATTTTTTTTGTAAATAAGGATGATAATGATAATGGGTCAGAGGGCTGTGCTGAGAATTTCATAAGTTAATATGCATAAAGTGCTCAATGAATGCTAGAGATTATTTTTGTTGTCATATACACTAGAATTCCTTAGAGAGGAAATTGATCACAGGTGACAATTTTCTCAGTTTTTCCTCAGTTACTTAATACTGTGAAAGGGGCAGTGGCTGGTGTAGGGCATTCAAAAATGTAGACCCACTTCTGTCCCTGGGATGTTTTGATACTGGCTGATATTATTGGAGAAGACATTTCCACACTGAACTCTGAAAATTCTTCTCATAAACAGTGCATATAATTCAGAGAATGACAGAGCCATAGATACCTAGGAGTTACTGGGAATGAGATAGGGTTTTCCCATTATCTCATGCTTTTGTGAATGTTAGTTTTAAGAATGGAGACTTTGGAAGGCTGAGGCAGGAGGATCGCGGGTTCAAAGCCAGCTTCAGCAAAAAGCGAGGGGCTAAGCAACTCAGTGAGACCCTATCTCTAAATAAAATACAAAATAGGGCAGGGGGTGTGGCTCAGTGGTAGAGTACTTGTGTGAGGCACTGGGTTTGATTCTCAGCACCACATATAAACAAATAAATTCATAAAGTTCCATCAATAACTAATAAAAATTAAAAAAATAAATAAAATACAAAATAGGGCTGGGGATGTGACTCAGTGGTTGAGTGTGTCTGAGTTCAATCCCTGGTACAAAAAAAAAAAAAAGATGTATACTAATTTATCTGTTAAAAGGAAATATATTTTCTATTATATATGAAAACTTACCAAGTCTCTAAAAATGAAATATTATAATATTATACCTAATAGGCTATTTGAAGATTGTGTAACACAAAGTCAGTATTACTACATTCCTCTACATTGCAAAATGTGGGAAAATCATTTAGAAGGATGATAATTTACAAGAATAAATAGTTTAAAAGAAAATTTTAATCAGCTATTAAGAATCTTTTTTAGTTTTTTACATTAATGATTAACTTATCTTACAGGCTTACCACCTGAGTACTTTAATAATACAAAAAATGTACATACCAACTGGGTGCAGTAGCTTGGGAGGCTGAGGCAGGAGGTTTTCAGGTTCAAAGCCAGCCTTAGCAACTTAGCCAGGCCCTAAGCAACTTAATATGTTTCTTTTTTTGGGGGCGGGGGGTGCCAGTGATTGAACTCAGGGACACTCAACCACTGAGTCACATCCTCAACCCTAGCCCTATTTTGTATTTTATTTAGAGACAGGGTCTTACTGAGTTGCTTAGCACCTTACTGTTGATGAGGCTGACTGTGAACTCGAGATCCTCCTGTCTCAGCCTCCTGAGCCAATGGGATTACAGGCCTGTGCCACCATGCCCGGCCCTAAGCAAGCAACTTAATGAGACCCTGTCTCTAAATAAAATTTAAAAAGGGCTGGGGATTTGACTCAATAGTTAAGCACCCTTGGGTTCAACGCCTAGTACCCCTTCTCCCCAAAAGAGAAAGAAATAAGAAAAGTACATGCCAGATTTCAGAAGCAACCAGGAATGATAAAAACAAGAATCATTGCTTGTATGCTACAGTAGCCTCAAGGGTTAAATTCACAGCATTTACCTCATGAATAGAACAGGAGATGAATAAGTGGCTTTTTTGAGGAATGTCTTAGATGAATGCATGTATGTGATATTGGGAAGAACCTGGAATTGGTTGGCTTAAATGAATGTTCTAGATATTTATCTGTTGACCAGTATCACATTGAAATTTATATTCCTCTCAAGGTATTTATTGTTCTTTCTATTTTTCTTTCTTTATAGACCCTAATGAATTGAAGACGATCCTTCAGGAGCTCAAGTACAGAATTGGCATTCAGTCGGCCAAGTTACTTCGGCAGCTGAAGCAGAAAGATAGGCTTTTGCATAAACTACAGAGGAACTGTGATATTGTGACTGCCTGCCTGCAGGCTGTGTCTCAGAAGAGAAGTAAGTACTGGAGAGGGGCAATAAGCATTGTGTTTTTGAATATTTTGAAAAATTCTGCAGGGGTGTTCATACTCTGGAACCAAGAACCATGAATAACTCAGCTTTTTTTTTTTTGTTTTTTTTTTTTTCAGTTCAAATGAATACTTCATGCCTAATGTTACCTTAGTTTTATTATTCCAGACTTGAGGTAGTGCTTCACTTTGACAATGGTTATTTTTACTGGATGCTAAATAATGACAAAAATCTTTGTTTTTCAAGTAGACATAAACTAAAAGCCATGTCCTTGTTCTCTTCATCTCTGTATTGCTCCAATAAGTGAATTAGACAATTGACCTAAACAAGGAAACTCTTGTAACAGGATCTTACAACTTGCTCTGAAATCTGAAAAGAACAAAGCATTTTAACAAATGAAACTGGTCTCTTGGGTAATCCCCTTATGACTTATAGCTTCATGGCATGTTAATTGAGTTAAAAAAAGTTGAATTATCTGATCCATAGTAATACTAGATATGAAAGCTTGTGAATTAATTTTATAATATTCCATGCGATAGTTTTACATTTTACTCTGCTAACATGTCCCTGTTTTTGTTTTGCATTTTTTTGTTAACATGCAGCATGGCAGAACAGTATGTTCAGGTATGGTAAATATAGGCACTGATAGTGTGTTTTGATAAAATGCCTGTGGCGATTTTTCAGGTGCATGTGAAAATTGCCTTTTCTTGCTTGTTTATTCTATCACATTTTATATGCAAAATAGCACATCCTAGAGATTTAAAAAATATTCTAAATTAATGTTTTTTTTTAATGAAGCAATTTTTAGGGCTTGATTAGTTTCAAATAAAAAAATTAATGGCTTAAATACCATTGTCATATTTATCACTAAAAGAAAATCCTGTGTTTTCTTGTTTGTCTTTTGATTATATTGCTGCTTATTGTCCCCCAAACTATAAAGGTTTCACTCAATGTGTGTTAAACAGAATGCCACTTGGTTATCATAATGATGCCGCTATGGACTATACTAAGTGGGAATGTGATCGACAAGATTGGAACCGAACAGGGCTTTCTCTGATTCAGGCATTTTAATGAAATGGCTAGAGCAGGAAGAAGGGCATGTGTGTGGTGGTGGGGGAGGTTATGTGCACGTGTGCATGCATCTGTATCAACCTATAACAAATTGGCATGTTATAAGTATATGGTAGTTTTTCATGGATTCTGATCGATTCAAAAGTGTCAAGTAAAAATTATTTTTCCCTTTTGTTATAAGATACTGTGATTTTGACTTTCTCCTTTCAATTGTGTGTTTGTGTACCTATTGTTTGTACCAGAAGTTAAAGGCATAAAAGGGTAAATGTATGGATGTCCCCCCTGCATTCCTCCTCCCTCTAAGGATTGACCCCAAAACTTCGCACATGCTAGGCAAGTGTTCTACCACTAAGCTATATACCCAGACCTTATTTTTTTAAATTAACTTTGAAATGTGATCCCATGAAGTTACCCAGACTGACCTTGAACTTTCAATAATCCTCCTCAGCCTCCCAATTATAAGAATGAGCCACTGTGCCTAGCAATACACGGAGTTTTAGTGTGTAGTAAAGTCTAAGAAAAGATGGATCAGGTGTCAGCACACAGAGAGGAACATTAGACAAGGTCATGAATGGGTGGACTGTATTGGTAGTTACTAGGGACTAATAATCATGTGGAATTTAAATTACTTGATTGATAGAAGGACTGGCAGTTATGTCTTTTTATGGCAAATGTGCCCACAAGTATCCAACCTAATTTGTGAATCTGTGAATGCATCCTTCCTATGTATTTTAGAGTTTGTCTCTTCAATTTCAGCCAGAGTTTTGCATTTCAGAGAATATGGAGTTATCTGGCTGCCTTGGTAATATGACTATTAAATAGAACAGTGTTTTTTTTTTTTGTTTTTTTTTTAATAAAGAGAGTGTGTGAGAGAGAGAGGGAGAGAATTCTTCAATATTTATTTTCTAGTTTTCGGCGGACACAACATCTTTGTTTGTATGTGGTGCTGAGGATCGAATCCCGGCCGCACGCATGCCAGGCGGGCACGCTACCGCTTGAGCCACATCCCCAGCCCTAGAACAGTGTTTTTTATTAACCAATAACTACATTAAAATTATTGTCATAGTATGGTACTGCACTATGATGTAGCCAGTTAAAATTTTGACTAAATGGTTATTTATCAATTTTAGAATTCCAGAGGTTAGATGTTTTGTGACTAAATGCTTAATTCCAGTAGTTGCACATTTTACCTCTTCCCTGAACATCAATTAATAATAAATACATTTAACTAGAGTTCTAAAAAGCTGAGATTTCACCATACATCGAATAACTGAACTTTCATTTTGTAGTGGTTGACAGTGATGAATTCAGATAGAACATGTTATGTTAACTTATATGTATTCAACATGCAAAAGTCCAGGTAATTTCCATTTCTGCCTGCATATGGATTTGATGCTTATAAATCTTTGCAAAAGTGATTTTTTCCCCCTACCATAGAATGCTACATAATGGGTTATTTCTCATTAATACATCAAAGAGAACATAATAATTTTGAAACAAGAATCAGGAGTAAATGTGCATCATGATCAAAATGACTAGATCATTTTTATTTGTAACACAAATGATATAACTGCTTAGACTTTATGGTTTCTTATGCCACGCCTCGTGGTAGCTAGCATCTCTTTGTTTTAAAACTGGGGTGGACATAAAAAAAAGCAACATCAATATTTGTCTTATAGAAGAGCACATTTCTCCCCCTATATTCATCTAAGGAAAATTATTGGCATAAACAACTTAATATTTAAAATAAGATTTAAAAGAACAACAGCAGCTGTTATTTATTGAATACATGCTTTGTGCCAAATTATTGCTTTTTTTTTTTTTTTTTCTTATTGAGACTCCAAAAGCATGTTTTTTTCTTGTTTGTTTGTTTCTTTTTGTGCCAGGGATTGAACACAGGGGCACTTAACCACTGAGCCACATCCCCATCCCTTTTTTATATTTTATTTAGAGACAGGGCCTCACTGAGTTGAGACTGGCGTTTAACTCATGATCTTCCCGTCTCAGCCTCTGGAGCTGTGGGGATTACAGGCCTGGGCTACCACACCCAGCTAAAAGCATGTATCTTTATGCACATTTTATTAGGACACTGAGATTCAGAAAGTTTAAGTAATTTGCCTAAGGTCACATAGCTAATAAGGGAGTGAGAAAGAATTTGAAGGTAAAGTCTCAAAAGTAATGTGGAAAGGGGCTGAGGTTGTGGCTCAGCGGTAGAGTGCTTGTGCAAGGCCCTTGGTTCAATCCTCAGCACCACATACAGATAAATAAAATAAGTGTATTGTGTCCAACTACAACTAAAAAATAAATATTAAAAAAAAAGTAATGTGGAAAGAAAGAAAAAGGAAAAAAAAAGTCTCACAAGTCCACACTTTCTAACCATGAACTGTGATATAGAATTTTCTAGTTTTTTCTTAGCAATTAGATAGACAACTCTATCAACTCTATAATATTATTGGAATGTTGCTGAACTATAAGAAATTTGTAACTTGCAAAGGACACAATAAAGAGTTCAGGTTTGTTAGAATGTGTTGCTTCAGCATAGTTTGCATATGAAATAAGTACTTTATCTTTACTTGTTTAAATGGATTATACTGAACAATTTTGATGTTAAGATTTTTATGTGGTTAGCTTAACCTGTTTTTCCTGAAAGTAGATGGAGATCATATTAATTATTAGCATTGCATTGTTTTACAATTTTCTGCCTTGGTGTAATAAATGTTTAATTTATGCTGGTTGAGTTTGTGAAATGGTATTTTAAATCAAAAAATAAAATGTAGCTGGCTCTTGAAAATCGTGGTAAGAGAAAACATGAAAAAAATGTGAATATACATAGAAATATTGTCTTTGTTCTAGCTTTGCCAATAAATACAGGAATTTTACACAGTTTACAACCCCATTGTATTAATGCATCTTTGCTGGCATCCTAAATTTCACTATCTATTATAAATGCCTGGCAGAGGCTCATGCCTTGTCAGGTAGGGCCATCTTTGTTTTGCTTTTCTTCTGCCTGTCTTCTCTGATATAATAATTTGTCCTTTGTAGAAGGAAATGGTATTTGTGCAGCCCCGAGTTTGATGGCACAGAAAGTCAACATTTTCCACTAAAAATCAGTTTTCTGTGTGTGTATTTTTAAATTATAAAATTAATATACTCAACCAAAAATCTATTCCTACATATCTACTGAAGAGAATTGAAGAAACATGTTCCCACAAAAACTTGCACACAAATGTTATATTATTATTATTCATAAGAGCCCAAAGTGGAAATAACCCAAATGTCTATCAGTGGATAATGAGTAAGTAAAATGTGGTAATATCTATTCAATGGAATATTTCTAAGCCATATAAAGAAAGTACTAATGTATGTCACAACATGGATAAACCTTAAAAACATTTTTTTAATCTAAGTGAAAGAAGCCAGACACATAAATCCACATACTGTACATTCTATTTGAAATGACCAGAGTAGGCAAGTCTGTAAGACAAAGTAGATTAGTGGTTACTAGGGGTTGGAAAGGGTGGAACAGAGTGGAATGGAGAGTGACTGCTAATGTTATAGATTTTTTTTTTCTTTTTCTTTTTGGTACTGGCGATTTAACCCTGGGTTGCTTTACCACTGAGCTACAGCCCCTTCCATTTTTATTTTTTATTCCGAAACAGGGTCTTGCTAAATTGCTTAGAGCCTCCCTAAGTTGCTAATTTGCTGAGGCTGGCCTGGAACTTGGAATCCTCCTACTTTAGCCCCTTGAGTGTAAGCTTAACAACCCAGCTAGATTTCTCATTGGGGTGATGAAATTTTTCTGGAATTAGATAGTGTTGATGGTTACTTTGTGAATATCACCAATATATGTATTGTCAAAAAGGATTAATTTTATGGTAAATGAATTACATCTTAATAAAAGTGTTAAATTTAATATACTTGTGGAGACTTTCAAACATACAGAAATATAAAAAGAAGAGGAAAGAGATCATTTTCTAAAGACAGTCCCTTCATATTTTAGAATATTTATTCAAGTGGGTTTTTTTTTTTAATATGCACTTTTCCCAAAGTCATGATAGTACATAACATTTCTATGTCCTACCTTTTCCATGTAACACATCATAAACTGATGCTATTGGTATAAATTATTCATGAACATAATTTTTAATGGCTAATGCACTGTTTTTCAGTCAACCATTTCGTTTCAGTGTAGCATTGAAATACTGAAGAATTTTCTTTCAGTCATGCGTACAGAAATAACAACTCAAATTGATTTAAGTTAAAAAAGGAAATTGATTGGCATACTTAAGTATAAGTCCAGGGATGTGCTTTTGGGTGTTGTTAAATCAGGTCTAGCTGTTCAAACAGAATCTTGGAGGACATGACTTCATCTCTTAGCTGTGCTTGCCTGGGTGCTACACAAGGCCAGCACGGCTGGCAGCTGTTCCAGTTCAGCAGCCCTACCTGGAAGAACAGATTTCTTTTTCCACAGGTCCAGAAAGTCTCATAATTCGCTTTCCTCAACCTTCCTGGACCCATGCTCACTAGGAATCAATGAATAACTCCTTATTTATGTATATAAGAAAGTGATAAGTGCTATAGAAGAAAAAAAGAGGAGCATGTGGATTTGGAGTGGTTTGCTATTAATGGTCTTTTGGATTTTAACTATTTTATTGCATGTGCGGTGACTGTGTAATTTTCTTTTTTCTGATTACTAATGTGGTTTATTGACTATTTGAATACCCTTTTTTTGTGAGGTGCCTGTTTCTCTCTAGAATTTTCTGCTTTTTTAAAATTTTATGGATTTGTTGGAGTTCTTTATATATACTGAATATGAGTTTTTGTCAAACATATGTTGAAAATATCTTGTCCAGCTTCTTTTGGCCTGTCTTTTCATTCTGTGTCATTTAGTGAGCAGTAGTTCTTAATTTCTGTATTGTTCCATTTATGAGTCTTAGCTGTTTACGGGCAGATTCCATGTGCACTCCATGGAGTCCCATCATCAGCACTGACTTGTACTTGGTTTAAAGCTTTGCTGTTGCTGTCTTGAAACTCTCAATTTTTTTAACAAGTGGCTTCACAAATTGTATAGCCAGTCCTGCATTTACAGCTGGTGGATTTTTCATGAAGTTTAAGAAATCTTTATTTATTTATTTATTTTACCCCAAACTCTAGAAGCTTTATTTTATTTTAATTTAATTTAATTTTATGTTTTGCAGTGCTGGGAATTGAACCCAGAGCCTTAAGCATGCCAAGCAGGTGCTTGACCACTAGCCTGCACCCCCAGCTTAGAAGCTTTCCTATTTTGTTTTCAAATAGAGATCTAACTGCCCCTAGAACTGGTAAGTTTTATTTCTGTGATGTGACATAGGAGTCCAATTTCATATGTGTCCATTTGGATATTTAAGGGACCCAGCCTTGTGTATTGAAGATAACATCTTTTAACATGACTCTGTGATGTCATTTTTGTGTAAAAAAAGGTTTCTGTATGTGCACGGATCTGCTTGTGGGTTCTTGTTTTGCTTTTTTTTTTTTTTAATTGTTTTTCCCTGAGCCAATAAAACACTTATTTTCAATATTGTATTTTATAATAGCCTTAATATCTGAAAACATATGTCTTTACACCTTGTTCATCTTCAAGACTGTTTTGGTTATTCTTGACTCTTCGGGGAAAATTGTCATCTTTACAATGTTGGATCTTTCAATCCATAAATATGACACATCCCTCCAACAGTATTTTAAACTTTATTTTATTAGTATTCTATAGTTTTCTGTTTCTAGTGTCTATAAAGATATGTCTTTAAATTTATTCTGTAGTTGATGTTTCTTGACACTATTTTAAATTGTAGTCTTAAAAAATTCACTTTTTTACTTTTGCTGGTTTGTACAAATATAGTTTTCTGTATACTGACTTGGTGGTATCTGGTAGTCTTTTTCTTTTGTTGATTCCAATAATATTTCTGTAAATTAATTTGTATTTTTATCTTATGTGACTACTGTGGTTTTTAAACCTTCATTTTATTTACTTATTTTTAGGTGGTGCTGAGGATCAAACCCAGTGCCTCACATGTGCTAGGCAAGTGCTCCACCACTGAGCTACAACCCCAGACCCTCGTTTCTTTTTTTTTTTTTTTTTTTTGCCTTGTGCGCTGTCTGGGGCTTTCAGTAGAATATCAAATAGCAATAATGATAATATGGTAGACATTTTCTCCTTGTGTTAAACCTCAGAAGGAAAGCTTTCTTTTCATTTCACCAATTAGTACAATGCTTGTGAAAGTTTTCTGTATAACTCTTTTATTAAATTAAGGACATCATTTTGTCCAATTTGCTAAGATGCTGAATTTCATCACATTTTATCTACTGTATTGAAATGACATGTTGAATTTTATGAATTCTGTTGAATGTTAAAGAAATCTTTCATTTCTGGAAAAATCCTAACCTGGTCCTGATGTATTCTTTATATATAAATTGGGTGGGTTTGGTTTGCTAATTCTTTGGTTATAATGTTTGCATCTATGTATGTTCATGAATGAGACTGACTTATAATTCTCATTCTTGTAATGTTCTTATCAGATTTTGAGAGAAAGAAAAAGTTAGTTTGCCTTTCTATTCTCTGGAAGAGATTGTGTAAGACTGGTATTATCTCTTTCACAAATATTTGATTGAATTCATTGGTAAACACATTTGGACCTGAAATTTTCTTTATAGAAAGATTTGTAACTATGAATGTAACTTTTAAAATAATTATAGAGTGATTTATATTTTCTATTTCTTCTTATATTAGATTTGGTAAACTATGTAGAATTTTCCATTTCATATAACTTTTCACCTTTGTAGGCATAAGATTTTTAAGAATATATTTTTTAAATATTTATTTTTTAGCTTTAGGTGGACATAATATCTTTATTTTTATGTGGTGCTGAGGATTGAACCCAGTGCCTCATGTATGCCAGGCGAGCACGCTACTACTTAAGCCATATCCCCAGCCCCAAGAATATTTTTAAAAACATTTTTTTAGTTGTCAATGGACCTTTATTTTTTTGTGGTGCTGAGAATTGAACCCAGTGCCTCACACAAGATAGGTGAGCACTGTACCACTGAGCCACAACCCCCCCCCCCTTAAGAATATTAAGAGGGCTAGAGGTGTAACTCAGTGTATGAAGGTGTATGAAGTTCTGGGTTCAGTTCCCAGCGTGCGCGTGCGCGCGCGCGCGCACACACACAGATTTTTTTTTGTTCCTTTAAAATATCTTTTATTATAGAATGTATCATCATAAGGAAAATTATTTAATATATGCATTAAAAATTTTTTTAAGGACTGAACCCAGTGCCTCACATGTGTGAGGCAAGTGCTGTGCCACTGAGCCACAACCCCAGCCCTAATATATGCATTTTTTAAACTACTTTTTTTAGTTGTAGTTGGACACAATACCTTTATTTTATTTATTTATTTTTATGTGGTGCTGAGGATCGAACCCAGCGCCTCGCATGCAGTAGGCGGGCGCTCTACCACTAAGCCACAACCCCAGCCCCTGCATTTTATTTTAAAGAATAAATAGGCGTGTGTTGGGATTGTAGCTTAGTGGCAGAGTGCTTGCCCAGTATATGTGAGGCATTAGGTTCAATCCTTAGTACTACATAAAATTAAACAAAATAAAGGGATAGTGTCCATCCATTTAAAAAAAAAAAAACTTAAGAAAAAAGAATAAATAGCCGGGCATGGTGGCACACATGCTCGCCTGTAATCCTAGCAACTCGGGAGGCTGAGGCAGGAGGATCTCAAGTTCAAAATAGCTTCAGCAACTTCGTGAGACCTTGTCTGAAAACAAAACTGGGGATGTGGCTCAGTGATTGGGCACTTCTGGGTTAAATTCCTGGTTCAAAAAAAAAAAGTAAAAAGAAGAATAAAGAGGCCTGTGTATGGTGATATTTACTTATCAAGCTTGAGTAACAGATATTATCGCACAATGAAGAGTCAGCCCCTGCGTGCTGTTCCCTGGGTGAAATCTCTCCCCCACGTTTGTGTTAACCATTTCCTTGCTTTCTTTATACTTTCCTCACTTGTTTTGTATGTTCCCAAGCAACATTTGGTTCTGAAAAATTGAGTAGCAAGCCCAAGTCTAGTTGTGTAGAGGGTGATGTTCTTGCTGTCTTAGATAAAAGCTTCCAGAAGGTAAAGCTGGGGCCCCTGTCTAGGCTTGACTTCCCCTGAGAATTCACAGGAGTCCTTTCTGGGGAAGTCAGATGGCAAGGTTATAAACGAGTCCTGTGACATCTGTCAGGCTGTCATGTGCACCAGCTGCTGAATAATCAGCTGGGCTGGGGTGTGACTTGCTTTTTATTTTTGATTCGAAGCTCACCACAGCCTCACTTCCTCCTGCTCTTAGAAGCAGGTCAAAGTACTTCTGTGGGAATGGAGGGAAAAGCAGGTTTCATTAGCACATTGTAAAATAAACATGTACAGGTGAGAATTGGACCAGCTCCCCTGGGCATTCTGCCTGTGAGTTAGAAGATGATCCAATGGCAGGAAACATCTTGTGTTGACTCCCTTCCACACAACTGTCCCCTGAGCCACACTGCTCCAGGCTGTACTGGTTTGCACTGTCCTGCACACAGCTTTCATCTGGGCTCCCCCCTCACTCTTTCAGTGGAAGCTCCCTACCCTCACCCCAGTGTCAGATCTCGTTTCCTGTATTCCATGTGACATAAATTTTTTGGGGCCGTGCATGAATGAAAATGGCTTTATTATAGCTGCATTTTGATGGATGGTTCTAGGCTTGCTTTATTGCCTTCTCACTTCCAGTGTTGATCTTGGGAAGCTGGAAGCCTTTCCGATTCCTGACCCACTGTACTTGACTGCTTACTTTTCCCTTGAAAGCTTGTGGAGTCTACTCTTGTTCTCAGAGTTCATAGTCCTGTTGCTTGGTGTAGGTCTACTTGCACTCATGTAGGTCGTTTTCACTAGCCTAGACAGGTTCTTTCAATCAGGTAGTTTTCTGTGAACCATTTCTTCTATTCTTTTTCCTCCTTCTGGGATTCTGCTATTTGGTGGTCACCACATCTGGATTAGTTCTGTAATGTTCTTATTTTTCATCTTTTTTTCTTCACTGTGTCAACTTATTACCTCAACTTTATTTTTCAGTCCTGTATTGAAAACTTTTTTTGGGGGGGATTGTTATTTGAATTTTTAAAAAATGTGGCACCATATTCTTATTTCATAGGTACAATATATTATCATTCTAAGCATAGTGATAGAGACTAAAATAGAGAAGAACAGAACATTTTGGAGGAGCTAAAATATAAAGGAGGAAAGAAACTTTCAAAACTGCTATTTTATTTAGAAGCTTTTCTCAGAGGTCTGGTCATCCCTGGCTGTGTGTTCATATGAAGTGTGGGAGTCTAAAAAGCTGACTTGAACTCTGGGCTCCCTGGCAGGGATTATTGACTTTGAGTTCCACTGAAGGATATCTGGATGGAACCCCCTAGTTGAGTATTTCAGGCCCGCCTTCTGGGGCTGGTCAGATTTCCCAGAGAAGAAAGTGTTCTGACCTCCTGGATGGTGGGCAAAAGTGTGGCTGCTGGTATTCTGGGAACTGAGTGGAGTGAACAGAGCTGTAAGTCTCTGTATTTAGCATTCAGCAGGCCTATGGTCAGTAAGTCCCCTGTTTTAGGTAAGGAACTGCATACACAGAGGAGAAAAACAAGCTTAGTTTCTCCTACTGTATGCTCACAACACAGATCACTTCTGTGACCCCAAAAGGTGCAGGGATTTCTTCCCACCAACAAGCAGTCAGTCAGTCTGCAGTGGTCAACACCTGGATGTCCTCTAATTCAATTCAGTTTTGACACTGTCTCCAAGTAGGTAGTATCAGGTCCAACAGATTGAGAGCTCAGTCCACAAGACTGCTTCCTGCTTTCAGATGCCAGTCACAAGTCCCAGGTTGTTTTACATGTGCTGTTGACAAATTGGCTACAATTGGGGTTCCAACAGACCCCTCCTTGTGTTTAATTAATTTAGTAGAACAGCTCATAGAACCAAGGGAGGCACTTTTCTTTGCTAATTTATTATAAAGGATATTATGAAGGATACAGATAAAGAGATGCAGAGGGCAAGCCGTGGAGAGGGGCACAGAGCTCCTGTTCTCTGCAGACACGCCAGCCTCCAGGAACCTGCATATGTTCAACTATCCTGAGGCTCTCGGTCCTTTTTTTTTAGTGGAGACTCCGTTGCATATATAAGCATGAACAACCATGTGGAAATACAGTGGGACAAAAGGGGTATGACCAAATGCCAATAACTGAGTGGGGAGACCCAGCAAGGCCTGATTCTTGGCTCTGTGTAGCATGTGTTTCTCCCAGGAGCTGGGCAGGACCCCTTTCCAAGTGGGGGTCTTATGATCTACTGTCACACAAGGTAAGTCAGAGAATTTTTTTTTTATTGCCAGTTCCAAAACAGTAACGTGGGAGAAGACAATATTTTCAGTTTTTATGGCTGCCTTGGGGACAAAAAGGCGCAGGTAGAAGATCAGGAGGTCAGAGAGAAAGATTTTTGCTTTCTGAAGCTGCTTCTGAGGCCCAAAGTCCCTCAACATTATAGCAAAAGATTTTCTTTGACCTTTATCACTCCGAAGATGTTCTGAAGCTGCTTTAGAGACCAGGGACAAGCCAGGCGTGGCGGTGCATGCCTATCATCCCAGTTGCTTGGGAGGTTGAGGCAGGAAGATTGCCAGTTCAAAGCCAGCCTCAGCAAAAGTGAGATCTAAGCAACTCGGTGAGACCCTGTCTCTAAATAAAATACAAAATAGGGCTGGGGATGTGGCTCAGTGATTGAGTGCCCCTGTGTTCAATCCCCACCCCCCAAAGAAATCAGGGACAAAGTACTTTAACTTTATTGTTCTAGTCATTAGGAAATAATAAGGACTGTGGGAGTTATGAACCAGAATCCATGGAGGAAATCCAAAATATCTAGCTCATGGTATCAGAGTACTCGTCCTCAGCTGCTTATCCAAGGACTCTCCTTGAACCCATACAGAAATGAAACTTTTGCAGTGATAGAAGAGGAGTGGGTGCCTTGCCTTGAAAGTAGAAGAAAGGAAGTGGGAATCCAACTACTCCACAGCTTTCTCCCCATTCTTCTTATCAAATTTCCTGGAGAACTGGCTGCCAGTCATTGAGTCTTTGTGGAACATGTGTCATAATTTAGGTTGGATCTCAGCTTTCTTCAGTGAGTTTGGGATGTGGTTCTCTAGGATCTGCTGAGTCTATTTCTGCTTATCTGTATGCTTTTCTGGCTTCAAAAATCCATTGCTATCCCAGCAGCTCAGGAGGCTGAGGCAGGAGGATTGCTAGTTCAAAGCCAGCCTCAGCAACTTAGTAAGGCCTTAAGCAACTGTGAGACCCTGTCTCTAAATAAAACATAAAAAAGGGCTGGGAATATGGCTCAGTGGTTAAGCGCCCCTGAGTTCAATTTCCAGTATCAAAATAAACAAACAGACAAAAAACAGAAAAGAAAAAAAAGTGCTTTGGTTGAGGGCTCACCTGGTTGAATTACAGCTTTGCTTTATCCTCTGATTTAACCATCCTGCTTCTAAACATTTCTCCTTGGGAAAAAAAAATTGAGGATATGTGAAAAGATCTCTTTCAAGAAAGTTCATTGAGGGCTGGGGATGTGGCTCAAGCGGTAGCGCGCTCGCCTGGCGTGCATGCGGCCCGGGTTCGATCCTCAGCACCACATACAAACAAAGATGTTGTGTCTGCCAAAAACTAAAAAATAAATATTAAAAAAAAAAATAAAAAAAAAAAAAAGAAAGTTCATTGATCCTTGTTTTTTTTTTTTTTTTTGCATACTAGAGATTAAGCCCAGGACTTTAGGCATGCTTGGCCAGTGCCATACCACTGAGCTACGTCTCTTACCCAAACACTGCTTTTAAGAGTGGTAGAGTTGGAAATAATTTAAAAACCCAACCTCAAACCTGTCAGATATGTAGGAAAAAAAAAATCCATTGCTGTTCTCTCTGCTCCCTTTCCCTCTAGTCCCTGCAGGTTCTGATTAAAAAGAAATTAAAAAAACTCCTTTTACTGTATTTTTAGTGTGGTTTTGCTGAAGTCAAAAGTTATATGCACTCCCTCTTGCTTCTGCTGTCCTAACCAGATGGGTATAATTTCTTTTTTTATAAGCTCATTTGTTTTGATAGATAAAAATAAGTCAGAACTTAGATCAAAGTAGATTTGTCTCAGTTTGGAACTTGACTGCAGAACTGTGAATTCTATCACAAGCTTGTTAATACTGATAACAATTATAAGTTTTTTTTTAATTAGAAATCTGTTTTGTGTTCTGGTGATCAAACCTAGAGCCTTTTGTGCGCTAAAGCAAGTACTCTGCCTCTGAGCTACATCTCCAGACCTTAGGTATGTTTTTAACACATAATTATCAGCTTGGTCTACCCTGAAATAAGTTAATAAGAATATGACTAGGTGAAAAAAATTGACTAAATTTTTTTACAATATATTTTAGCAATAGTTAAAAAAATAAAACAACTATTTAGTGTTTTATAGCTAAGTTCTTTTTCCATTTTGTTATAATTAACTTATTATATATACTGAAGATTTGTGTGACATTTGAGAATGCCATAATTGCTTTTGAACCTCTAAGTCCTGAGAGATTCCTGAGATTTTGAAACAAAGAGTAGATATTTCTTTGACCTCATTAAAAAGGGAACTGATTTTTAGAAAAAAAGAATATTTATGAATCTCATCATGATAGGTTAGAAGTAGAACGGACTTAAAAAGTAATTTTGGTTCACCCCACAGAGCCTTGGTTGAGCACAGTGAGGTGTGTAAATAGGGCTGTTGGTGCAACTCACTAGGCTGGTTGGTGGACTCAGCCAGGACTCGCTGACTTGGTGTCCTTGCTCAGTTATAGCCAGCAGGGGGCACTCTCTTTCCCTAAAGCTTTTACAATAGTATCAAAGTTTATGTTCTTTATAGTGTCTCACCCAGCAGGAAAAGACAATCCATAAACCAAAAAATAATACAGACTAGGATAGACTTCATATGAAAGAAATAATCCTTTTTAGAAGTACCTTTACACACACACACAAATATATATAAAATGTGTGTATGTGTATATATATGTGTGTATATATATGTGTGTGTATATATAATGTGTATATATAAATGCGTATATATATAAAATATGTGTATTTATAATGTGTGAGTATATATAATGTGTGTGTATATATATAATGCGTGTATATATAATGCGTGTATATATATATAATGTGTGTATATATGTATATAATGTGTGTATATATATAAAATATGTGTATATATGTATATATAAACATGTACGGTGATTATTTTTGCATTTAGTTATATGAAAATACTTCTAAAAGTGGAATGTTTTATCATATTTTATATTTAAAAGGAAGTACTTCCATTAAACTGTGTTTTCAGGATATATGCTTCAAAACCATTATTCATTCAACAAATTATTTTACAATTTACCAGACATGAGAGTACATGTGTTGGGAATATAGTAATGAGAAACATAGCAAGATAAATATCTCACAGTTTGAAGTGTCTTTTATCCTAAGTATGAATGCAAGATTAGCTTAAATCTTTTTTCCCCAAAGAATGGACTCTTATTTTCTAAAGCAATTAACTGAAATTTTCCTATGCTAGATAGTAAATCAATAGCAAAATATAACAATCTATGTGACACAGAATGCTTAATTTTAGCAATTTTACTTACATCTCCAAATACCATTCTCCTTCGCAAAGAAATAGACTGTTCCAGTGTTCCTAAACTTTGCTGCCTATTGGAGTTACTTGAGGATCTTTAAAAAAATTCTAATGCCTGGTTCCCACTCCCAGATATTCAGATCTAGCTGGCATGGAGTATGATCTGAACATGGTGATTTTAAAACTCCCTGGGCTATTCTAGTGTGCAGAAAAGTTTGGGAATTAGTGAGCTATTCCCTAATATTGACAGCTCCCTGAAGATAGGGATGATGGCTTCTACGCCTATTCTATCATCTTGTACAGCACATTGGACTTAATGTGTAATCAGCAATGAAAAGCCATTGCTTGGTTCCCTGGTAACTTTGCTTAGAGTTTATGGTTGTCTTTATCATGATTCATGTGCATAAAAACTTAACTCATTTGTCCCACTCTATATTTGTCACTCACCCCTGACAAAACTCCAGCCCTGATTAAATTAAAATCTCTCTTCATTCTGTGTGCACCAACACAGCTGACTGGCTGGAGAAACATCGTATGCCAACGATGCTGTCTTCTGATGCAAGACTGCCAACCTCATCATGGATACCCAGGGTGCTTCCAGAAATCCTATTGTATTTCCCTAGCCCATTCAAACTCCCCTTCTTCCTTTTTATATTCCATTCCTGCTCCTCATAACTGATGATTTCACTTTGTATTTCAGCAGAAAAAATATAAGCAATCAAAATGAATGCCTCATGTTCCTACCTTTGTGTGGATAGTGTTCCTGCTGTTACTCAAGATGAATTGCTCAGAGCCCTTGGGTACATTAGATCCATCTTCTCTTTTCTATTTAAGGAATCTCTGTGCTTCTTTTCTCTCACCTTTTATCTGTTTTTCCATCTCTACTGGTTCATTGGATCAGCATAAAAACATGCCGATTTATCTTTCTTCTAAAACCAAACACTAAAATCTTATCTACACATTCAACTACTATTCCATTTTTCCATGCCTCTGTTTACCTGAAAAATGGACTATAATATTGGTCCTACTTATCTCAGGAATGTTTTGAAGACAGAATTGAAAGTACTTTGAATTGTTAAATGTATATCTGTACTTAGTTATAAATTCAAAGAAGTTCTACACTGGGTACCTGCTAGATGCTGAGGTGAAATATGCTATATCTCTAGTGACCTTTCAGAAAAAATGAAGATGCAGGGAAGCAAACCTAAATTTTGCAATAAGATTTTTGGTGTAATGGTGGTCCAGTAAAAATTTAAATTGATTTTTTTTTTCTTTTGTGGTGATGGGGATTGAACCTAGGGCCTTGGGCATGCTAAGCAAGCACTCTACCAACTGAGCTATGTCCCCCAGCCCTAAAATTGATTTTTTTGGACAACTCCCATTTTTCACAAAGTATGTGTTGACACTCAAATATTTCAGATCTACATTTCCAATATGATTGGCTAACAAACAGGGGTCTTAACTACACACTATTTGAGCCTGAAATGCCAATGAGTCATTAAATGTTTCAAGATAAAACTATATACTTTTATGAAATTTGTGGAAAAATGCTTAGGAGGAGGTGCAAGGGAATTTCAGGCAAGTCAAAAATGATTTTTATATTCTCAAGAGTCAAGAACTACTTAGCATTAGATTACCTGAAGGTCTTCCTACTGAGGAGAAAAAAAAAGTGAGAAGTTTGTTGAATTATCAAAGAGAGTTGTTCTGTGGACGAGCTGCAGAAAGATGGAATCAAAGTCCAAAATGCTCTTGTGTTTATGGTTCCTCTTTTCTATTCAGTCCTCTTTCTTTGGGACCACTTTTTGGGCAATAGACCATTTTCCACATCTGCCAGGCTGGCATTAGGTCCCTTCTCTAAGAGCAGGAATGGAGAAATAAGGGAGAAGTCAGGGAGAGGAGTCTGGGCTTCCAGGGGTGTGCCCTTGGAGAATTGATGGGACACAAGAAGGCTGCATTGGTCAGGAACAAGGGACTCCGGAACCATCTCACCTGGGCTTGAAGCCAGCTCTGCCACTGACTAGCTGTACAATCTCATGCAAGTTCCTTATCCCTCTGTATTTCAGTTTCTCATGAAAGGGGGTGATGATGATACTCACTTCTTGGGGTCATCGTGAGAATTGAGTTAAAGTGTATACAATGTTTAAGGCATTGCCTGGCTACATTCTTTACTGTAATTATTGGGGAGGTTTTCAGGCTGTGTTTTCCATCAGTATTTGTCTACTTGCCTTTTAAAAAGTCATTTATGAAGGTTACTGGGGCTTCTCACATTAAAATAAAATTGGTCAGGTGGGATTATTTAAAGTGGAGATGTCAAATAACATGTAATTAGGGATTTTATGATTTTTAGATCTTTGGGAAAGGACCGCTTACTTTTCTCCCATAACATGCAAGGGAGTTGCTTCTCCTTTATGTGATTCAGTTTGGAATGGGGCGTGTAAATATGTTTAGGGGATCCATATTCTGTATGGATGGAGGCCCTGTGTGTATGAAAAGCCAGAGAAGCAAAGGTGGAAACACCAAAGTCTGTGAGGCATGAGGGAATGTTGAGGGGGACTGAAAAGAAGGATGGAAATGTGTCATGTGCACAGGGAGGGAGCATTCCAGTCAGAGAAAGCAGCCCAAAGGCAGAGTGAGCATCAGGTGTTGGTTCTACTCTTAGTAATCTACTCTTGCTGGGTATAAAACTGGAGGGTAGAGGGAAGTGGCAGAAATTGAAAAGAGTTGAGATTCTGCCTGTAGCAGCAATAAGAGCTCAGGATTGGATTTTCATGTTTCAGAGGTCATTTTGGTGGTAGTGAGGACAGGCTGGAGAGGGTGAGTGGACACGTGGACTATCAGGAGGAGGCCAGTGCACTAGAACAATAGAGTAGATGGGGAAGGGAGTCCTGGGTATGGAGGAAAGGCACCAAGCTACTTAGGATGGTGATTCAATAGGATTCAATCCAATTGATTCAATTGGATTGTAGGAAGAGGAGGATCTGGGTGGTGGGAGGCACCAGTATATATGGGCAGCTGAGATCCCTCAGGAGAGACCACTGGGACTGCTAGGGGAAAATGTGGAAGACAGAACCCTGGAGGTAAAAAAGCCAATAGAGAGTGCAGTGTCAAGAGTGAGGCCAGAGGCCAGAGGTAGACTTTAAAGGAGATGCAGGTTTAACTTCTCTAGAACAGTTCTCAAGAACACATGCATGTGTACACACACACAGTTATACAGACAAGTCAAACAGGACAAAGACTGAAAGGGAACAGGACTTTTTTTTTGCCTTTTTAAAGCAATGATAGTGGGCTTTTTACTTCATTCAAGTGACTGGGAAAGAGGCTGCATTACATTTGACTTATCTAGCAAGGGTATTGTAGTCATGTTGAAGTTCATTGGGAATGAGATGGGATGAAAATTAGGCTTCCTGGTTTAGATTCCCATCTGCCCCTTGGTGGTTAGAACTGATTACTTTCTTCTTCTAGAGT
Organism: Marmota monax; assembly: GCF_021218885.2. NCBI lineage: Eukaryota > Metazoa > Chordata > Mammalia > Rodentia > Sciuridae > Marmota > Marmota monax. Next base: position 2,034,867 of record NW_026695212.1, read on the forward strand.
CTATCATTTGCTATACTTTCTTCTATTAGAGCTCCAGTAATAGTTTATGCATCTTCTACTTCCTCCCTGCATTAGACATAGATCTTCTAGGAAAGAGACTAGGCCATTCATCCTTAGCATTTATTACAAAGCTTAGCATTACAGATGGGCTCATTGAATGTGTGGGAGGTGGATGGTTAGTTGGGTGGGTGGATAAATGAAGATGTTGTATCAGAGATGCTGTGTGTGTGTGTGTGTGTGTGTATGCATGTGAAAGCACACGTGAAGCAAGTGACTTGGTCATGGAAGTAAGAGGCCAAGGTAGGTACAGAGCTTAAGATCAACAGTGTATATTTGGAATCACCACTTTCATAAATGGCTAAGGGCTTGATTAGGAAGGAGCACCAGGGCTCTGCTGAGACTGGAACATCCTACTTTGTAAACATGTAAGAATTTTGTGGAATTATCTTAGAATTTTGGAACTAAAGGAAACCCCCTAGAATTAATCTAGTGTAACTTTCTAGGGAACATAGGACACTAGTATGTATGAACTACTTTCCTAGATAGACTAGATGCAATTTGAGGTATGGCTATTATCCAGGAAACATTTATTGATGATAACATCAGTATAATCTTTACATAAGCATGGGGAAAATGAGGTTATAGCATTTCAGGTATAAATAAACTCTAAAATCTGGGCATGGTGGTGCATACCTGTAATCTCAGTGACTTGGGAGGCTAAGTCAGGAGAATCGAAAGTTCAAGGCCAATCTCAGCAATTTAGTGAGGCCCTAAGCAACTTAGTGAGACTCTGTCTCAAAAAATAAAAAGGACTGGAGATGTGGCCCAGTGGTTAAGTGTCCCTGGGTTCAATCCTTACTACAGAAAAAAAGAATAAAAAATAAAAAAAAATTCTTAAAAGACTTAGAAAATGTATGTCCCAGGCACATAAGAATAATATTAAAGACAGGCCAATTCCAGATATATTGTCTTTGTAGAATATCTCCTTATAGACTTGCAAACTTTGCATACTCAATGGTAGATGTGCATCTAACTCTGGATCCCCTGCAAACTGCAGGAGGGTTTTTTTGAGCCTCTGGGTATTTTTGCCATGATTTTTACTTTTAATGGGTTATATGCCATTGAATGATAACATAATGACATTTTTTTTTCTGGTGATGGCATGAACAAGTTGATGTTTGTAATGGACTCTGTATAGAAATATATATATATATATGTGTGTGTGTGTGTGTGTGTGTGTAGGTGTTTATACACCTACACACACACACACATATACACTAGGGATTGTTTATACACCTACACACACATCCCCACACACACACATACACTAGGGATTGAACCGAGGGGTGGTGAGTCATATCCCAGCTCTTTTTTATTTTTATTTTGAGACAGGGTGTCACTAAGTTCCTTAGGGCCTGGCTAAATTGCTGAGGCTGGCCCTGAATTTGCAATCATCCTGCCTCAGCCTCTGGAGTCACTGGGATTACAGGCGTGCGTTACCACTCCTGGCTTAGAAATGTACTTTGATATTGCATGTTGGAAAAGAATAATTTTTAACAATGGTGTGTCACATCCTATTAGTCTATTAGAGCTTTTTTGCTCCATCCAATATGGCATTCCCAACACCATTCACAGAAAGGAATGTTGTAGGACATGCCATTAAGGCACCAAAGTGTGCCATTTGGCCTGAGATCTCTCCTATAAGGTTTTGGTCAAGTATGAAAGTTGCTGTAGTTGGGTGTGTTGGTTTCAAGTTCAAAGGATGGCAAGGATGTCCTTCTCACACCTTGCTGCCACTACCCAGGGTGGCCAGTAGAGGGCAGGCTGTCTCCTTCTCCCCTCCTCACCAGTTTTCTGATTTATCAGATCAAACAGATTCTAGAATCAGTTGTGTAATTAAAACATGATAGGAAAGGGGTGCATAATTTATTTAGTTGTTTTCTTTATACAATTGGGGCAGGTTTCTCCTAGCCCGCATTGGTGTTTCTGTCTTATCATTTTTTTTGTTTTTTTGGTCCTAATTCTCCTTAGATCGCTCACAAAATGTATAAGGGATTCAAACTCTAGGCCCTGTAATGTGGGGAGGTTTGTGGACTTTAAGAGTTTGGTTGGTTATGATTCTTAGTGAACATTAAAGAGCTTCTCATGTCTGATTTCACATCAAGGCCCACAAGGCTCCAGCGCTCCTACAGAAAGACAAGGACTTTTAGGGAGCTAAACAGTCTGACTTGTTTCCATATGAATAGATTTCTGTTGTTATTCTTGGAAAGATGTGATAATAACTGTCATCCCTTTTAGAGGAGGAGCTAAATTTGTGAACGTTGTTGGGCTGTGAGATCAGAAGTCCCGATCCTGTTTTTGTTCTCCTTCCTTCCTTCCTTTTTATTTGAGGCAGGGTCTGACTATTTTGGCCAGATTGGTCTCAAACCTCAAACTCCTGGGCAGAAGCAACCTCCTGTCTCAACCTCCTAAGTAGCTGGGCCGATAGGTGCATACCATCCTGGCTCTGGCTCTGTTCCTGTTTTTGATGATCCTTTTTTCTTTTTCTTTTTTCCCTGTAAATCATCCTGTTTGTTGGTATTCACCTGTATATAAAATAGTATTTCCCCCAGGGATTTACTGGTGACTCCTCTTCAGGGTGTCTCATTGAGAAGATACTTTTCCTCTTCCAAAGTCTCTATATTTGAAAGTGGGGAAGATCAATCTTACATTAGAAAAATGTAACTGATTTCCTGGGAGAATGACCATTTCTGCCTGCCATCCCAGCCTGTTTTGGTTTGAATATGAGGTGTATACCCCAACCAAGGAGACAATGTAGCAATGTTCAGAGGTGAAATGATCAAATTACGAGAGCTGTAACCTAATCAGATTAGTCCATTTGATGGATTATTAATTTGAAAGGACTACTGCACTGGGTGGTAACTGTAGGTTTGGGGTGTGGCTGGTGGAAGTAGGGGGCATACCCCTGGGGTTTATATTTGTTTCTGGTTCCTTACTTTCTTTCTGCATTCTGGAATTCTGGATGCCATGAGTTGAGCTGCTTTCCTCCATCACACCCTTCTGCCATGATGTTCTGCCTCACCTTGGGCCCAGAGAAATGGGATTGACCAACCATGGAATGAACCTCTGAACCCGTGAGCCCCAAAATAAACTTTTCCTCTTCTAAGTTGTTTTTGTTGGGTATCTTGGTCACAGCAATGAAAAGCTCACTAACACTGACCATTAATTTTTTTTTTTTTTTTTTAGTTAAAATTTATCCCTGTAGAAGAGTGAAAGGCAAGCAACAAATAGTTGTCTCTGTTGTAGTTGTTGCTAAGGATCAATCTTGCCTCTGTAAAGGTCAGTGAAATGTAAAAGTCACTCCACTGTATTGGCCATTTCAGTGCTTAGTGACACCCATGTCCTCTTCATGCGTGGCTTTCTTTAACTTTGTATTCAGTTAATGCTCCTTGTACTTTCAATTTGTGTTTTACTTGAAACCATATCCAGAGTCTGTGTCAGGATGGTGAATATAGATGGGAAATATAAGCCTCAGAAGGATGAAATGATCCAACCCAGTTTCCCCAGTAAATGACTCTAATTCTCCTCTCAATTCATAGAATAATGAAATTTGAGATCCTTAGGAATCATGCAACCCAACTTGCTCATTTTGCAGATGTAGAAATTGAAGATTCAGAAAGTTGAATAAGATGTCTACAACTACCTCACACCTGTTAGGATGGCTGCGTTTGAATAAAGGGTGTTAATGAGAATGTGGGAAAAAAAAAATAAACCCCTTGTGTGTTGTGGATGGGAGTGTGAAATGGTGCCGCTGCTATGGAAAATCATCTGTGGTTCAACAAATTAAAATCGGGTTACCTGTGCTCCAGCAATTCCACTTATGTGTGTACCCAAAAGTATTGAAAGTCAGGTCTCACTGAGTATTTATACACCCGCGTTCATAGCAGTTCTATTTACAGTAGCCAAAAGGTGGAAGCAACCCAAGTGCCCGTGGATAGATGAATGGAGAAACAAAACCATACATGTACATAATGGAGTGCCATTCAGCTATAACAAGAGGAAGGAAATTCTGATATGTGCTTCATAATAGATGAACCTTGGGGACATTACGCTAAGTGAAATAAGTAAGTACTATATGTTTCCACTTACGAGAAGTTCCCAGAAGCAGAAAGTAGAACAGTGGTTGCCAGGGGCTGGGAAAGAGAGAGGAATGGGTGTAGAGCTTCAGTTTTGCAAGATGAGAAGGCATGATTGCACAACAGTGGGAATGGACTTAACAGGATTGAACTGTATGTATAAAATTGGTTAAGATCATATGTGTATTCTACCAAAAAAGTTTTTTTTTAAAAAGATGCTGTTAGCTGCATGGGTAATTGGTCTTAGATTTTTCCTCAACTTCATATCCTGTTCTTTCCCTAATATGCCATTCATGGTGTTCTTTCTACAAAATTAATCATGGATCAAAGTTAAAGCATCCTTTTCCCATCTGGCTTATCACCGTCCAGAAAACTAGTTTTCATTGTTGCTGCCTGGAAGTGACTCTACACCTTCCTCTCTTCTTTAGATCACTCCTTCCCACTCTGCTCCAAGCAGAATGAATTATGTGCTGTATTTAAAATTCACCACATTCTCTCGTGCCTCATGCTACTTCCTCTGCCTGTTATTTTTTCCTTTACTACCTCTATATGGTAACTTCTATTTTGAGGATGCAGCTGACATGTCATCTGTTCTGCAAAGTGCTTTTGACCACACAGTCTGCAATGGGTGCTTACTACTTTCAGGGTCACCCTGGCCACATGACGTTGCTATACTTTGTTCTTGTCCACATCCTCATTGGATTGTGCCTCACTGGTCTTACTCACAGTCTAGCATGTTGCTTGCGTATAGGGAAGTTGCTCAGAAATGTCTGCTGCAAGATGAACTGTGTCTTGGAAGATACTGCTGTAAGAGAGACATTCAAAATTTCCCACCACCAATTGCTGATTTGCTTTTTCCTCTGACTTAAAAAAAAAGATATCTCATTTTTAATTGTGGTAAATATACATAATAGAAGATTTATCATCACAAGCATTTTAAGTGTGCGATTCAGTGGCATTAAGTATAATCATGTTATGCAATCACTACCACCATTCATCTCCAGAACTCTTCATCTTGCAAAACTGAAACTGTCTACCCATTCAACAGTAACTTCCCATCCCTGCCTCCATCTCTCCAGCCCCTGGCAACCACCATTCAGTATTTGCTCTTTTGTGATGGGCTTATTTTCTTTCATAAAATATCCTCAAGGTTCATTCATTTTATAGCATAATACAATATCCTACAACATGGATTTTTAAGGCTGAATTCTTTCTGAAGGTGGAATAATATTTCATTAATGTATATTCAACATTTTGTTCATTCCCCTGTCTATGGAAATTGGTTTGCTTCTACCTTTTGGCTATTGTGAATAATGCTTCTGTGAACATGGGTGTGACTCTGATTTTTACAATATGGCAAGTCTACCCTTGTGCTATTCATCCAATGCTATACAAATACACCCTTAACCCCTTGAATTCTTCATAGTCTCCATCTAGAAGTATTATTATTATTATTATTTTAGTTGTAGATGGACACAGTGCCTTTATTTTATTTATTTTCACGTGGTGCTAAGAATGGAACCTAGTGCCTCACATGTGCTAGGTAAATGCTCTACCACTGAGCCACAAACCCAGCCATGAAGCATTTTTCTCCATCCATTTCTGGCATGTTCCATTTTCCCCAGATTTTAACTTGTGATTTGTTTTTCTTACTTAAAACTGTTTATCTTGGACTGGGGATGTGGCTCAAGCGGTAGGGTGCTTGCCTGGCATGCGTGCGGCCCGGGTTCGATCCTCAGCACCACATACAAACAAAGATGTTTTGTCTGCCGAAAACTAAAAAATAAATATTAAAAAATTCTCAATCTCTCTCTCTCTCTCTCTCTTTAACTAGGTTTTTTATTTTTTTTTTATCTTCCTTCCCTCTGAATTGTGACTCATGCCCTCCCCCTTGTTAGTGGCTTTGGATCAATAATGCTACAGATCCAGTCTAACAACTTGTTCCTAAGCCTCATAGGGTTTGGGATTCTTGGTAGAATATGTTCCCTTCCTTCATCTCCATCACTTTCTCCTCTTCTTTCTGGTCATCAGAAATTTATCCTCCACTTTTCCAGCTATTCCTATCATGCGAAGAAGGATCATCTGACAGCAACCTTCCTGTACTCTGTTCAGCATGAAGCCTCCGCCCTCACCCTTCACCCATACTGCTGTCTCTGTACCCTCTCCTTCCATATCCCTCCATCTCAAGGCCTTGAAGAAATGAAAAGTGACTTCTTATACTAGAGACAAACAACAGCAAAATACAGTCCCCACTTCCAACAGCCTGTTTTGGTGGATTTGTGGCGAGGGATCTGTTTCACCTGTGTTCTGAGGCGGGCCATCCTACTTCTTCCTTCTTGTGTTCTCTGTTCCTGCGGCTCCAACTTTCTCCACATTCTTCCATTTGACTCCAGACCTCTCTCTCCTCTACCATTCTCCAGAGTACCCCCAACATGAGGCATGTGACACAATTTACTGAAGGTTTCAGGATAAGAAGGAGGGAAGTATAGCATGAAAAAAAAAAAAAGTCAATGGTTAACCCTGAACTGAATCAAGGATAATATCGACAATATTGTTCTCCTTTGGGAATTCCCTGGTAATCTTTAGGCCCTGCTAATCTATTTTGTAGCTCAATCATCTATACTGTTTGGAAGTCAGAGAGCTTCAGAGCCTAGAAGGTAAATCAGCATCCTTGGCTCGACCTAATTTCCCCTCCGTGGAGGAGGAGTAAGCCATACGTAAACATGGGGTGTATAGCATCCCTCTGTGCAGTTCCAGCTCATCTGGGTGAGATCAGGCAGGATGGTGGAGGCGTTCCAAACTTTTCTGTTTACTAAAGCTCAATTTCAAATTGTACACAACTTTTTAATTTTAATTTTTTGATTACATCAGATTTTTAAAATAATGTTATTATATTTTTATACCTTTATTTTATTTATTTATTTTTATGTGGTGCTGAGGATTGAACCCAGTGCCTCATATGTGCTAGGCAAGCGCTAGCACTGTAGCCCTGATACCAGATTTTTAATGCAAGCGTTGGACAAATAGCAAGGGAACATTTGAAGTGTTGACTCACTGTGTCAAAGCTTTAGTATCCTAAATGGTTCATACGATTTTTTTTTTAAGTGAGTATAATATGGTGATAGAATTTTTAAACACTCTTGAAAAGACTCAGGGCAATTTGGTTTGAATCATCTCAATAGCTGTCTTAATTCTGAGACACAGTGATTACGACAGCTGCTCCCCTGCACAAGAGGGAACACTACAGTGGCACAAAAATTATTCAGGACTGATTATACTCAGAGACTGTATCATTTCCCATCTTCTCTCTATGGAGAGGGTCTTTGGTTTGTTGCTTTCTCAGCTAATGATCCAGCTTCCTGTTTCCTTTTGCATATTTGGCAAATTATTTTTAGAGACAAGTCATTTCTGCAGTTTCTCAGGAAACTTTAAGATGGCCCAGACTTTCTCCTGGATAAGTTTTAGGGTGGGTTGATGTGGAAAGGAGCTCACTGAGTGTCCACTAAGCCTGGTGTGTGCCCTGATTTATGTCTGCATACTCTGCCAGGGTGCCATAGAAGGGACAGCTAGTTTTTTGTAATCCTTACCAAGACCTTCACTAATTTGCTCAGGTATTATGGGATATTTTGTTTGACTGGCAACATGAGGCTAACCATGTTGAAGCCACTTGTTATTTCTACCAGTACCTTATTTGTATTAGTTGGTAAATGATATAATGAACATCTGCAGAAATGAGGGGTGTCTCGTTAATTGGTATCCACAGGGCTATGAACAAACATATTTTCAGAACTTCCAAATGTTTTGAACCTGCTCAGATTAAAAAAAAAATCTGATTATATTTAATTGACTTAGTGGAGAGAGAGTGGCTTTAGAGTGATATCCACCTGAATTCAAATCCCAACTTCACTTATTAGTCTTATGATCTTAGGAAAGTTATTTAACCTCTTAGTTTATTTGTTCATTCGTTTATCAAAACTTCCTTTTAAAATTATTTCCTAGAATAAAAAAAAGAAAATCAGAAGAGTGCAAGGAAAAATACAACCAGTTTCCACATTCCAACTATCCAGAATTAACTACTTGTATTTGTATGACTGTCTTTTCCTGTAGTCATTTTTGTCTATGCCTAGTAAAAAAAGTTACCACAGTAATATATGCATACTGCTCCTTTTATTCCCCATTGCTTGGGAAATAATATCTACTTTGTTGCATTAAATCAGATAGGATAATTAAAGTATCTCAACCAGTACCTGAACCACACTACATTACATGGTAATTACCGTTATTTATTTATTTATTTTTGGTACCAGGGATTGAACTCAGGGGCACTTGACCCACTGAGCCACATCCCCAGCCCTATTTTGTTTTTTTACTTAGAGACAGAGTTTCACTGAGTGGCTTAGTATTTCACTTTTCCTTTGAACTTGTGATTCTCCTGCCTCAGCCTCCAGAGCCAGGGAGTACAGGCATGCACCACTGTGCCCGGCATAACTGTTATTATGGGTTATAGTTATACTCATCCCATCCTTGTTTTTTGTGTATCCCTATTAGGAAATATAGTCCTGGTAAGTTGATAAACTTATAAACACAAATTTTTGACAAGGTATTTCTCCTTCTAAGATATATTTGCAACCCCTAACTTGAGAAATTGCTATTAATACATGTAGGAATATAGAATATACCATAAAACTTATTTATGCTGCAAATAATGAAAATGTATTCAAAGACCAAAACTTTACAATAAATGATGGGCTGTATTTGATGAACTCCAAAAAATAAAATGGTTGAATCAAATTCAAAATATTGCAAACATTATTTGAAAAACTACAATATTGGAGGAATAGAAAGATTGACAAGAATATTGCTGTCTTAAACTCTGCTATGCAGGATTGGTTTCCTGCTTGCAGTTATCTTACAAAGCCAATGGCCACTGGCTAGTTAATACTGGGGCTTTATTAATTTTTTTGAGGAGCAGGGAAGAATTGACTTATATGCATTGTAGCAAATTCTCCTAAAGTAACAAGTTTAAAAAAATCAAGATAATGAAAAATGTCACCAATTTTTCAGTTTAAATATGAGTGTTCTTTTTAATGGACTTCCTCAAGTGGTTTTGTACTAAATCTGTAGATCACATTGGATGCTAACATAATTAAAGAGCAAAGAAGCTCAAGTGACCTCGTTGGCATTGTTGGTAATCTATGACAATATTCTCATATAAATTAAAATGTCTTAAAATACTCTTATGTGCTTTTACACTACTATATTAATGGTAGAGAAAATATTTAAATAGAGAGCTTACTGTATGCCAGGTGCTATGGTAAATGCTTTACCTCTATCATTTGCTTCTTTGAGTAACCCTTAAGGAGTAGGTACTTTATTGCCCCATTTTGTGAATGAGGAAGCTGAGGTAATTGAGATACCCAGGTTTACATCACTACTGAATGGTGGAGCCAGGTTTCAAACTCAGGCAACTGGTTTTAGAATCTCTGCTTTTAGCTACTATCCTAAACTGACTGCCCTTAAATCTATAATTACAGGAGCATTTTTACCTGATGTCTAGAGCCAGTGTGTGATATCTGAGCATTGCATATTTTGGAAATTTGTCAGGGAGACTAAGAATAGTGTTTGTGGATTATTTTTTGTACATTGCACAAATGTTAGTCAAAATAACTGTTCGTAAACACATCTGCTTATTTTTCTTATAGTTGAATAAGAAGGCTTTTTAATGGGTAGGAAAACATGACATTCTTCTTAACTTGATGAATTTATGATTTTATTTCTTTTTAACATCTAAGTACCAAGTGTGAATTTATGATTTTATTTCTTTTTAACATCTATGTACCAGAGCCTCATGCTAGCTGCAGGCAGGGGTGGGGGTCAGGTGCAACCATGAATAAAATAATTAGTCCTTGTACTAAAAGAAGTTTGTGGTTTACTAAGAGGAAAAAGTAATATATATATATGATAAATAATTCAAGGGCATGGGTGAGTCAGGTGTGGTGGTGGGAAGTGTAACATATGGAATTCAGGTGTTGTGGCAGGTACCATTTTAAAATAGAGCAGCAGGATCCGAGTCTGATATTCTTTGTGTGCCATAGATACAGTTAAAAAGACATTTCCTGAGTTTGTATTATGGATCAGTCTCTATGGAAGAAAATTATTTTGCATTTCCCTAAAATATACTGTAGTATGGGTTGAGCATCTCTGGTCTAAAACTTTTTGAGTACTGGCATGATGGCACCACAAGTGGAAAATTTCACACCATAAAACTTTGTTTCAGGTACAAATTTATTGAAAATATTATAATTGCCTATAAAAAGGCTATTTGTATAAGGTATATACAAAACACAAATGAACTTCATGTTAAGACTTGGACTCTACCCCCAAGATATCTTGTTATATATAAGCAAATATTTTAAAATCTAGAAAAAAATAATTCCCCAGTTCAAAACACTCTTAGCCCCTGCCATTTTGAATAAGGGATACTCAACCTGTAGTTAGTTTTCAAGTGTCAGGAAGGTTTAAAATTTAGAGACTCAGAAGTAATTTTTAAAAAATTTTTGTAGTTGGACACAACACCTTTATTTCACTTGTTTATTTTTGTATGTGGTGCTGAGGATCGAACCCAGGGTCTTGCACATGTGAGGCGAGCATTCTACTGCTGAGCCACAACCCCAGCCCCCCCAGAAGTAATTTTTTAAATGACATAATCTATTCCCTCCCTAGGTGTTGGCATATCTGATGATGCTGGCCTTAGGCCAGAATGACATACCGTTAAGTGATACTCTGCTGTAAGTGGGGACTAAAGACAGTGGTAATTAAAGGTGCCAGCACTGCTATACTAAGTACATGAGCACAGTAGCCATACTGGTACTGATTCTAGAAGAGGAGGAGAATGTAGAAAGTATATTTACTAAGAGCTACTGCTTCCTTAGGAATTTTTTCTCTATTAACCAAACTGTAGGTTGACTTTCAAAGTTGAGAACATAAATATGACCGTTTCCCAGGTTACTCTGGTAGATTCTTGTATTTTTATAACAGCAAAGACAAACATGAATATAGATCACCAGATATGCAGCCCTTTGAAACACTGTGGCCTATATTGACTGATACCATAAATCTGTCTCACCCCCAAGTATCTGCCACCTGTGAAACTCAGGAGAACAACATTCCTTTTTATGTAGTTCCTGGTGTGATTTAAAATTTCTTACATTCACTGCCCTGTGATTTAACCATAGCTGATTGTTATGCTAGCCTTTATATTTAGAATATAGAAACAAAACACACATATCATTTTTATTAAATGTTTCTTTTAAGTTAAAGTTTTCATATTGACTTTTGAATGACAATGCAAATTCGCCTTAAACATGTCTAGGCTTTATTTGTGGGAGTTATCCTGTTTATTATAGCTTTTTGGCTAATATTTTTTCTTCCTGATTCTCTGAACTTCCTTGAAAACAAGTTTCATTTGAAGAAATAAAGTTCTAAACTGCTTTTTGGAATTTCTAGATGAAGTAGTAACAGAAAAATTATATATATGGAGGCAGGTTCAAAATGAAGTTCTGCTAGGAATCGTGACTTCTACTTCTAAGTTTAAATTGATGTTATGGTACAGACACAACAAATGTAATCATTCAGAAATAAGAAAATCAGGAGCTGGGGTTGTGGCTCAGTGGTAGAGCACTTACCTAGCACGTGTGAGGCACCAGGTTGATTCTCAGCACTGCAAATAAATAAATGAACAAAATAAAAGGTCCATCAATGTCTAAAAAAATAAGATCAATTAATAACGAATTTAAAACTTCTAGTTTCATACATCAGACATAGTCATGCACTTTTTTGTGTGTGTACGTGTATTAGGGATTGAATCTGGGGTGCTTAGCCACTGAGCCACGTCCCCTATCCATTTTTGTTTTGAGACAAGGTCTCGCTAAGTTGCTTAGGGCTTTACTAAGTTGCTGAGCCTAGCTTTGAACCTGCAATCCTCCTGCTTCAACCTCCCGAGCCACTGGGATTACAAGCATGTGTCACTGCACCCAGCAGTCATGCACATTAAAAAAAAACCTTTTATATTTTAGAAAATGACTTGGACTCACTTTAATTGCTTGAACTTCTAATGCCTGTCCTGGACTCTTCTACAATGAGAATAATGGCTTAGAGATAATGTAAATTTCTAACAAACATAAAAATTCAATTAGTTTGGAATACTCTTAATAAGTCAAGTAGGTAGAATATTTTATAAATTTTTATCTATATTTTATGATGAGGAATGATACTGAAAGGATGTTTTGAGTTAAATTTCAGTTTACCTGAAAATATAACCACCCAAACTGTATTCTTTAAGCATGCAGCTGCCCAATGTTTATTTTGGATTGAGGAATTCTAATAGAGTAATGGACTTTCTGCATATCTGTTCATTTGACCATAGAGAATCCTAGGGTTGAAAGCTGTTTTGCTGATCTGAATGGTCCATCCTCCCCTCATTTTAAATGTCCTTTCATAGCACCTCTGCCTGCTGGGCCTAAGAACTCCACAGGAGAGGACAATTAGATCTCCTTGAGGCCATGGGTTTCCTGTACAGTTAGAGCATTCTGACATTGTGCTGACATCTGCCTCTTCACAACTCCCATTTAGCAGTTCTAAGCTAGCCCTTTAGAGCAAACATAGAGCTAATCCCAACTGGGTTGGGGCCATATACCTATAATCCTAGTGCCTCAGGAGGCTGAGGCAGGAGGATTGCAAGTTAGAGGCCATTCTCAGAAATTTAGTGAGGCCCTAAGCAACTTAGTGAGACCCTGTCTCAAAATAAAAAAATTTTTGAAAAGGACTGGGGATATGTGGCTCATGGTAAAGGGCTCCTCGGCATAATCCTCAGTACCATAAAAAGCAGCAACAACAAAACAAAAACAAAGCTGATTTCAGGATTCCTACCAAGAGAGTGAGGACACCGGCTAAGACAGTAAAAGATGAGATCTGGTATTATCGGTAGGGCTTTGGGCCAATTAGACTTGCCCTGGGGGCAGGGCTTGGATCCTGCCTCAGCGGGCCTCTGGGTGATCTGCTGACAGTGCCATGCTAGCTGCTGACCTTTCCAGTTACAATGCACACCCATTAAAGAAGGACAGCCAGGTTTAAGTGTATTTGGGGCCCGCTTTATGCAGGGCTATACTATTGACTTTCATTTTGCAATTCGTTCTCACAACAACTCAAATATTGTTCATTCTAAAGATGGGAAAACTGAAACCCATAAATTAGGTTACTTGGCTAAAGACATAGAGCCAGTAAAGAAGTGATGTTGGGACACTACCTTGGTCTGCCATGTGGGCACTCTTCTGACATGCCACGTTGCCTCCTGGAGGGTGCTGGCAGGTGCCGTGACCGTGTGCCTGCACACATTCCCACATCAGTCCACACATTTGCACCATCTCTTCTGAGTGGACTCAACTTGCAGACCTAAGGCTTCCAGGCCTGCCAAGCCAATGCTATCATTGATGCCAATCTCTCTCCTCTTCCTGATACTCCTCTCTTATCAAATTTAAGTATATTACTTTCAGAGGCATCAGCCTTTTTATCTAGGGATGTATTTTTAAGCCAAATAAATCATCACTGATTGGTGTGAGAAACTTCTCCTTGCATATCCCTCCCCTGGGACAAAGGAATCATAGAATGGCTTGGTGTAAAGTGCTGGGAAGTCCAAGCTCAACAGTTCATCATGAGCAGATTAAACACTGGTTATATATTCTGAAGGAATGAGTCTAAGTCTCCCAATTTCACTCCTGATTTATCATTGAGTGCAAAAATAAGAAGAGCAAATGAGCTTTGTCCTCAGATGTTTTCAGATGATATATAATAGCTCAGTGAAACAAAGCTCTGGGAAAACATTTGAACATACAAATCTTTTTTAAAAAATTTTCTTTCCCTATTTGAACATGTATTTTATGTATTTTTTATTCTAACTTGTTATATATGACAGCAGAATGCATTACAATTCATATTATACATATAGAGAACAATTTTTCATATCTCTGGTTGTACACAAATTAGAGTCACATCATTTGTGTCTTCATACATGTACTTAGGGTAACAATGTCCATCTCATTCCACCATCTTTCCTACCCTCATCTCCCCTCCCTTCACCTGCCTTCCTCTCCCTCCCCTTTGCTCTATCTAGAGATTGTCTAATCCTCCTATGCTCTCCCTCCAACCCAATTAAGAATCAGCATTCTTATATCAGAGAAAACATTTGGCATTTGTTATTTTGGGATTGGCTAACTTCACTTAGCAATAATATGATTTATCTCAATACTATATATTCTTCAATTCCATCCATTTACCTGCAGGTGTCATGATTTTATTCTCTTTTATATATAGCACATTTTCTTTATCTATTCATCAACTGATACGCATTTAGGTTAGTTCCACAGTTTAGCTATTGTGAATTGTGCTGCTATAGACATTGATGTGGCTGTGTCCCTGTAGAATGCTGTTTTTAAGTCCTTTGGGTATAGACTGAGGAGTGGGATAGCTGGGTCAAATGGTGGTTCCGTTCCCAGTTTTCCAAGGAATCTCTATATTACTTTCCATACTGGCTACACCAATTTGCAGTCCCACCAGCAATGTGAACATACACATCTTAAGAGGTAGAAATAATGATCTCTTTTCAAGTTTTTTTTTTTTTTTTTTTTTTTTTGTGTGTGTGTGTATGCGGGGTGCTTCTGGGGATTGAACTCAGGGGCACTCAACCACTGAGCCACATCCTCAGCGTATTTTGTATTTTATTTAGAGACAGGGTCTCACTGAGTTGCTTAGCACCTCGATTTTGCTGAAGTTTTCGAACTCGAGATCTTCCTGTCTCAGCCCCCAGAGCCACTGGGATTACAGGAGTGTGCCACTGCTCCCGGCTTTACATAGTATTTTAAAGGATTCCTTCATGCTATCCTTATTGCTACTCACTCATGGAACTGTAAACTCTTGGGGATAGAACATGCCTGTTTACACTTGTATTTTTCATGTGTCCCTACACAGAGCCTTAGCCACAATGGTTGATTAATAAGTGTTTATTTTATGAATGAATGAATGAATGAAAGAAATACAAAGATGTCTATTTATGGTCAGTATAAACCTAGCTCAAATATAGGTTGACCATGATTAATTTGAAAATCCAGAATCTGAAATGCTCCAAAATCCAAAACATTTGGGGCAACCATATGCCACTGTCACAAGTGATAATTCCACATGACCTCATGTTATAGTTCACAGGCAAAACTAAGGCATGCCAAAATTATCATATAAAACTTCCTTTAGCTTTGTGTATAAGGTGTATTCTCAACACAAATGAATTTTATATTTGGACTTGGCTCCTATTCCCAACATACCTCATTATAGATGTAAATATTCCAAATCTGAAAAATCTAAAGTCTACATCACTTCCACTCTTAAGGATTTCAGATTAAGATACTCAGCCTTAGTATTTAATTGTTCTCAGTAATCATGAGGCAAGAAAAAGTACTTCACAGAAAATAATTGGCCAAGAAAAATAATAGGATGCTTTCTTAAATCTTTGATTAGTTTTATGTCTGAGAGTACATGGATCTGGCTTCAGAGGTGTTAAGTATATTTCTCATATAGCACTCTGAAATGGAATTTCTACCTCACCTGTGAATTAAATGATTAGATAAATTAATTTTAAAATTTATGTTCTGTAAATGTAACTGGTTTCTTTTTCTTTGCTTTTCCAAAATATTTGAGTGTGCTTAAGGGGAATGCTGAAGGTGGTTTTGTTTTTGAAAGTATCTTGTTAAAATATATGGTCTTGAGAAAGCATAAACAGGAATACTGGGAGGGAGCAGAACCAGGCGGTGTGTGATTTGTTGTTGGAGTTTCAAAGCTTTTCTGTTCTTTGTTTGACAGAACATTTTCTGTGAATTTCACAAAATACAAAAGCCACACCTGACTGTCTTAAAGGATGCCTGTATTTAAATAGAGAAGTTGCTTTTATGACTAAAAGGAACAAATCATATAAAAAGAAAATGAAATGTTCCACGTACATAATATGGTGTCAGGTAATTGTAAAGATTTTCCCCCCTCAATTTCCACTTACTGCCCTCCCTCTGTGTCTCTTTTATGAGGGGAAAATTATTCTGATGCTCATCACCCTGGTCTTTATAGTGTATAGTCTTTGTTGTGAATAATGAGTTGAATTAAGGTCTTACTTTGTCATAGGTCTGAGGAGAATGTTCACTTCTTTTGGAACTGACCACGGACGCTATATTAGTCAGCTTTTTGATACTATTAAAAAAATACCCAAGATAATTAACTTAGAAAAGATTTATTTTGGCTTTCAGTTTTGGAGGTTCTAGTCCATGATCTAGTTGGCTGTTGCTTTGGCTCTGTGGTAAGGCTGCATATCATGGCAAGAGCCTGTGGTGGATGGAGCAAAACCACTCACCCCATCAGGAGCCAGGGAGTGAAGAGGAAGAGACAGGGTGTCCCATTGTCCCTTCAATGGTATACCCACAGTGACCTAAAAACTTGTGGTAGGCCCAATCTCTTAAAAGTTGCACCTTTCCCAATAGTGCCACACTGGGGACCAAGCCTTTATCACATGGGTGCATTCAAAAATCCAAACTACAGCAGGTACTAGGAGATATATGTTACTTTTACTACTCAGGAGTTATTGATACACCCTAAAACTTTGTGGGGAGAAGGGAATAGCAGCTTTTATGCCATCAGGCTCCTACTTTATTAGTTAGCGTGAGTGCAAAATGGGCCGATCTCATGCCCAAGGGAGACAGCATTAGATCTGATGATCTAGTAGGATAACTTCTGACCCTCAAAGACTCTGTGCTCATGAACAGCTGCCAGGGAACTCAGCAGCATGCACATGAACTCCAGGCCAGCTTCCCCAGAGCAGGCTGGCTCCCTGTGGTTTTTCTTTTTCCTCACAGCAGGCTTCCAGGGCTTTTTCTCTTACTAATTGCCACCACTAGTTCTGTTCAGTCCCTGAAGATAAGCACGTAGGCCTTTTTTATTTTAAGGCTTTACTGTTAAAAAAAATAGTAGCAATAGGAAATCAGAAAAGTCTCAGACTTTATTCCCTCTAGAAGCCCTTTGAGACATAGCATTTATTCCTTATGTTGGGCGTTCTTTTCTTTCAATCTTCTTCCCCTGTCTCTAGTTTGCTCTTAAGGAAGCCTCATTCCCAGCACGTAGGCTTGATGATGCAGGAAGTGCTGAGTGGTTCATAATTCCCTGTTTCAGCCTGGGAGAATGAATCTCTGAGGATGTCCCAGGAGAACTGGGCTCTGAGACATTCTGGGCATTTTCCTCAATGTCTTTATTTTCTTTAGCAATACAAAGAATAGTTTCTCATCTGGTGTAAAGTTTACACTGGGCCTTCCTTTCCCCAAATCCAGCTTAAATCGTAACTGCTCTGGACTGTGCCAAGGTATGATTTGCCCATGCATGAATTCACTGTTATTATTTGATTAGTAAAGATCATTTGATGAGTAAAGAGGGATGGTGAGTTGACCTGGCAGCTGAAAGCCTCAGGCACATCCATGCCAGCTTGTTTCCTTTGTAAGTTGACTTCAGATGACATCTTTTGCTTTTTGGAAAACAATATCCCAGACATGAAATAAGAAACTGTGAGTCACATAATAAATATAATACTAGGTTTGTGCCATGGCTGCTTTTCGAGTATTGTATTTTAGTCCTTGGTTAATTATCTGTTTGCTACAAAAATTGGCAGTCCTGGCTCTCCTCTCCAATGTAAACAAAATAATATTGTTTAATTCCTTTGCTGCTTATTGCCATAATAGTAGAATTTTATTTTCTGATTCAAATTCTATATAGTTTTAAAGTAGGAAGTTTTCAGGAAAGCTTTTTCTAATGATCAGAGTCAGTTTTTCCTTGTAATAAATCTAAAGAAGATGGAAACAAAATGTTCGTTTTGAAAGTAAACAAGCTCCTGTCAACATCAGGAAGAACAGTAACTGAAGAAGAATTTCAGAAAGAGGTCTTTTCATCAGCCATGACATATCAGGCTGACTTGACAGTCCAGGGTCTAGACTTTGACTCTGGCAGTTCTGAAATTTGACTACTTCAGTTTACTGAGCATTGAGCATACTCAAGGGTAGTGACTGCAGTTAGCTGATAAGTACATTCTCTCCTCTGCATCCGTCAATATGAGAAGCCAAGTGATAATTAGAAGTTTGTTTGGTGAGACTAGCATCAGAGCCAAAGGGAGCTGGACATGGTCTGAGTGGCTTGTGTCATACAGCTTGTATATCCTCCCCACTGCAGATGGTGTGGTGGAGCAGAGACCATTGCTCCTCCTTTTGAATAGCAAGCCTGCCTCTCTTGCCAGCCCAGTGCATGTCACTAAGTGTGAATAGCCTCTTGTTAGAACACAAACCCCTCTGAGTTTTGAGCAGAGGAGAGTTCTGGGAGACAAGATGGTACATGCATTGACCAGCTTGTTCTCCTAGTGTTTCCTGTTCCTGCAAGTTCTCTTCCTTTCTTTTTGGGTGTTCACCACCATCTTTAGCCCCAAGGGCATATTGGTGCCTCTAAAACACGGGCCAGACAAAGGCAAAGATGGGCCTCTGTCTGTTCTCAGCACAGCTGAAATAGGCTGGAATAGTCAATGGATATCTTATTAATGTTAACAGAAAGATAAAAGATAATGAATGTGTGCCCAAACTGCAAAAGCACCCAGCCGATGATTGATAGATCTCTGTGTCTGAGCTTGGTGCAAAAGGTCAGGAAATCTAAGCAAACTGTTAATAATGACCAGGCTAAAAAGTGACTTTATCTTCTAAAGTGATGTGTTTTCAGAATGCTGCTTTTTTTTTTTCAAGGCATCTTTATTTCAGTCAGGCAGCTATAATTGAATAGCTCACACATCCCTTATCAGCCTGTTTTGCTTTTGCACGTGACTTTGTTTTAACAGATTTTGTTTTTATACATTTCATTTTTAGAGTTGTACCATTTCTGACAATGTCCTCAAATTCTGGGGGCACTGCACAAGTCTCAAATGTACTGATTACAACATAAGTGTGCCAGAGTCACAGGAATGACTTCTTTTTATGGCTGGTTTAGAATAACATTATGAAAGCATTTAAAAATATTCAACTTTTTCCAGTCAATTGTAGCCATTGTTTTTTTAAAAGTTTACTTATTTATTTACTCTAATTTGTTATACATGACAGCAGAAGGCATTTCAATTCATAGTCCACATATAGAGCACAATTTTTCATGTCTTGGTTGTACACAAAGTAGTTACACCATTCGTGTCTTCATACATGTACTTAGGGTAATGATGTTCATCTCATTCCAGGGTCTTTCCTACCCTCACGGCCCCTCCCTTCCCTTTGCCCTATTTAGAGTTTGTCTAATCCTCCCATGTGTAGCTATTGTTTTTTTTTTTTTTGATAATCCTTTTTTTTTTAAGTTGTCCATGAAGCTTTTGTTTTATTTATTTATATGTGGTGCTAAGGATTGAACCCAGGGCCTCACACATGCCAGGCAAGCACTGTACCACTGAGCCACAACTCTAGCCCATAGTCATTGTTTTTGATAGTCAAATAATTTCATCTTTGGTTAATCAGAGCTTATTTATGTGGTTCTTACGTCCTTTTGACATGACCCTGTTAATCTGGGAGCACTTCCTTCCTTTCTGAGTTCATCAAGATGTTTCAGGCTCTCCTACTTTTTTTCTGGTCCAGATATGGATTCGGTCACTCCTGAAAAGAGCCTTTGTTCTTTTTAGTGGGGAATGGTATTTAGGTGCTGGGATGTTCATTGCTGCTGAATTGTCTGTCCTTCTAAATCGAGCCAGTGGATATATTTATTTTTGGAAAAGGAAAAAATGAGTTCATGCCAGTGATTTCAATTTAAATATTGTTGTAGTATTTTAAAGAAAACTGGTTTCTTTGTTGTATACTTAAATTTTCTGTCACACTGAAAAATCTTGGCTCCATTTGACACTAATGTAATTATCTGTTTGCTTTATTCTATAGTGTATATAAGTTTAAAATACCAATATTATTCATAATAATAATGATACTCCTGAATGAAATTAATATTTTCTTTCAGCTCTATTTGCTCTTGGAATATATACCACTATCAATGAAAGTCATATTGTGTTCTAAATCAATTATTTTTTCTGTATTCTTATACTATCAATGGCTGTTTAGTTAGGATCATTTGCTTTCATTCATTTTTGAGACTTTAGAGTCTTTTTTATAAATTTTATTAATATTGTTAATGTTATTCCACAGTCAAAACTATATAAGGCAGGGCTGGGGCTGGGACTAGGCAGTAGCACACTTGCCTGGCATGTGTGAGGCACTGGGTTCGATTCTCAGCACTGCATATAAATAAAATACAGGTCTATCAACAACTAAAAAAATATTGAAAAAACTACATAAGGCAAATCCAAAGAAAGCTCAGCTTTTCATTCCAATCTTCACACTGTACCCCCTCCCAGTTTTTAAATTTCACTTTTGGTTTATTGAACTAGTGTTTCTGTTTCCAAAGAATAGCAAATACAAATATCTTTATACCCTACCCTTTTCTTCCTCATTCATTTTTGTGGTAAATATTCCATTGTTTTAAGAATGGCTTTTTTCTTTTTAACAGCAAGGATGGTTAATCCTAGCTCAGAACTAATGAAGCTCTGGAGAGATGAAGAACCACTTCTTTTAAAAACTGCTCTTCAATGAGAACACTTTTCCAAAGATCCATTTTTTTTTCTAAGAGAAATAATCATTTAAAAAAGTGTTTTTTTTCCCTTTAAAAACCACATTTTCTATGCCTCTCTAAGCTGCCAGGAAAGAGTTTAACGCAATTTGGGGGGAAGATTGTACTTCACCATCTGTCAGCTTCAATGCCACGCTGCCAGATTTGTCCTGTGGCGGACTGACCTTTGGTTCCAAGGCTGCTTAGATGAGGTGGGCACTGGCAGCTTGCTGGTGTTCTGCACCTGAGGCTGGCTCCCTTTGGAGCCCTCTCCAATCCTCTCTCCTGGGAGAAGCGCGGAAAACTGTTTTTGGTCTCCTTGCGGTCCCGGATTCCCTGACGCCCGGGCTACCGGCTCCAGGGCGGGGGCTGCCCCTCCTGCGCACAGCGATGCTGGGATTGGGGGCGGGAGCGCCGCCTTCTTCTCCCGCTCACTGGCTCCCGCCCTCCCTCCCTCCGCGCCCCAAGCCCTTTCCTGCTTCAGCTGTGCTGGCTCCGCACTGCAGATGCCCGCGCCTCCCGATGCTCGGCGGCTCCCACGGTGCTCTCAGGTCCTCTCGATCCCTGGAGGGCTGGTTGCTGCTCCTAGGCACCCTCGTCAGCTTGGACTCACTGAGCTCTGCGCCTGAAGCCGCTACCCCGACGAGGCAGCGGGGACCGAGGAGGACAGCCGCGGTGCTGGATCCCGGGGTGCTCTTGGATGCGGCAGGACAAGCTGACCGGCTCCCTGAGACGCGGGGGGAGATGCCTGAAGCGACAGAGTGGTGGCGGCGGTGGCGTGGGCACCATCCTGAGCAATGTGCTCAAGAAGCGCAGCTGCATTTCGCGGACCGCGCCCCGGCTGCTCTGCACCCTGGAGCCGGGTGAGGACCCGGGGCTGCAGATGGGGCGCTGGAAAGTAGCGTGGCGCCCTGGAGCCGGTGCGGCTTGCACCCTAGCCTCCGCTGGACTCCGCTTAGGCCAGGCGCTGTGGCTTGGTGCTGGCGGAGCTCGGTCGGCCTGGGAGGGCACAGTGCGTGGACCAGGGCCTGGGCACCAGCAGTGCCTCCTGAGACGCGAAGAATGGGCTGCTCCCGCCCGCGGACCCCCACCCCGCGGCCTGTGAGCCGGCCTCCTGCGCGAGGTGGGGAGGTGCGGGAGGCTGCCCCCGCGATCAGAGGCTGCGCCACCTATTGTGCTCCGGGCTCGCAGGAAGCCAGACCTTGAAAGAGGTGTGTGGGGTGGAGAAAGGCACAGGGTTGACACCAGAGGTCGGAGGGGAAGGCTGCGACTGCGAAGCAAAAATCGAATATATGCTTTCCTGAGTGTGCCTGTAATGAGTCCCAGGGTCAGCCTGTATGAACCCTCTAATTTGAGCCTTGGTAGGGAGCAGACAGGAGATCCTTGATGTAGGTAAGGTTTGGGAGCACGCCTGGCCGTGGTAGGATAGGCCCTTTCTGCCAACAGCCTGTGTTTACACATCCCTGCTTCTCCAGGCTGCATAACTCGGCGTCAGCTCCACCACCCAGCGTCCCTCCCGGGCGTTTTAAGAGGCTGGCGCTGCCAGCTGAGTGCAAAGGGAGCCAGCTGTACTCGCAACGGTGCTTGGCGCTCACCTTTCCCTGGAGTGGCCCGGGCTGGGCTCCAAGAGTGTTGGTCATCTCCACTGCCCGCCCCTCAGCGACTGCTGGGACCTGTTATCAGCCAGTTGTGGGGGATTCAGCCCAGGCTCTAAGTCCCAAAGGATGGAAAGCATTGCTGCCTTCCGAACCTCGTGGTTTCTTTGTTTTCCTCCCCACGGAGTGTCTAGTTGCAGAAATTGTAGTATTTATTCGTCATCTTCTTTTACCTCTCTTTAAAAAGGAAAAAAAACCTCCTTCCCATGTTAAAAGTGTTTTATATTTCTGAATCCTGAACAGCTGTGATTATCAGATGAAACTTAAACCTTCTTTCCTCCTTTATTCAGTTAGAAGAAAAGGGGGTGAAAATGACCTGATTTAAGCTTTTGTATGCAGGCGGCAGATGATCAATTCCACCTAAATTCTCTGACTCATTTTTGATTATGGGAAAATAGTTGTGGTTTTGGCTAACCAACTCCTGCTGGGTTTCAGCTTGGAAAGGCAATCTGTATGACGCCCAGCAGGTGCTCCAGAAAAGTCAGAGGAGGATATTCGGTCAAACACGTTAAGAAATCCTGCAGTTTTAGGGCAGCAGGAATAAGTCAGCTTGGGACTGACTTATTGGTCTTAATTGCAGTAAAACAAACGTAATGATTATACACTCCTCCCTTCAGCACCCCGCTTCTGGACAGCACCCTCCCAACACAGTTTTGTTTATTAAAATGCCTTTGGAGCTAGAGGCACTCTTGGACTTCATTTAAATCATCTTACAGAGATGAGAATCAGTTGGGTACTTAATTTTTCTCCGAAGAAGAAAATCATCTATCCAGGCAGAGTGTGGTTTTGACCCCAAAGCTTTGAAGAGAAATATCAAGGCATTGATATTTCTACCGTAGCTTGACTTTAGAAATCTAGGTCCCAGGGTTGGGGTTGTGGCTCAGGGCAGAGCTCTCACCTAGCACACGCGAGGCCCTGGGTTCGATCCTCAGCACCACATTAAAAAAAAAAAAAAAGATATTGTGTCCAACTAAAAGCTAAATATTAAAAAAGAAAGAAAGAAAAAAAGAAAAAGAAAAAGAAATCTAGGTCCCAATACCGTGTATCCACAGCACTCTTCCAGGGCTCCAAGAAGAACATCTGCATCCTGTCATGGAGTTGGGAAAATCAGATACATCTCTTTCCTGATTCTTGTCTCCAAGATTTGTCCTTTAAAAGACCAATCTACTTTGTTATTACTCTTACTATATTTTATAAATTCTGAAGATTGTTCCTATTCATACCACCCCTCAGCATTGAAAATGTGTAGATTTTCAACATGCCTAACCTGCAACCAATAACTTGTAGGTAAAAATATAATTTGATTTTTGTAATTTATAAAACTGAATGTTATTGATAATGTTTGGTATTTCTTGGACTTAAAAGCAATGTCTTTATTATTATTATTTTTTTAAATTTATACATGACAGTGGAATGCATTACAAACAATAAGTCTTTAAAAAAGTGATTTAAAAGGTCACGTACTTGATTTTGAAATTGTAGAAAGAGGATTTATAGTATTTTAAGATATGATTTTATTTTTATAGAATTTAAACACGTAATTTCATTTTAATAACAATACATAATTCTAATACAGAATTTTGAATGAAGACCTTTATACCCTTTCCAATTTATTTACTTCTGTTCCATATATTTGGAATTTCTATCAAAGAAGATTATCTAAAGTTGTTGATTATTTGGGATTAGAGTTCAATTATGTGTTTAGTTTGTAGTTTGTAATTTAATACACATAATGTTTTATCTTCAATGAATAAGTCTATCAAGACAGAATTTAAAAAATATAAAAATCTCCATCGGTCTGGAGTTGTGGCTCAGCGTTAGAGCACTTGCCTAAGCATGTGTGAGGCCCTAGGTTCGAGCCTTAGCACCACTCAAAAATAAATAAATAAAACAAAGGTATTGTGTCCAACTACAACTAAAAATAAATATTTAAAAAAACATAAAAATCTCCAAACAGAATTGTTATAATGGATCAAAAGGAAAGGCAATGACATATATGTGTATATTTTTTTTTCTTCTTCTTTGCTCTGGTGCTGGGGATTGAACCCAGGGCTTTGGCCATGCCTTGTAAGCGCTCTACCACTGAACTACATCCACAGCCCCATAATATTATTTTATAGCTTTGGTTATTCCACTAAAGTTATCATAATAATCTTAGTCCATTCAAGCATCCTGGAAAAACAAACTCTAAGTAGAGAATTATCTTCCTACCTTTCATTAATATTAATTACACTGTACCTGGAGATTTACAGTTAGCCATCACAACCATCCTCAGAGATAGACATTATTGTTTTAATTTTAAAGGTAAAGGAATTGAGGTTGAGACAGGTGAAGCAGTTGGTTTGAGTGTGAGAACTAAGGTTGAATGGAGGTGTGTGTAACTCTAGTCCTGTGGCGCCAGGTTTTGTTTTGTTTGGGCACTATTCCAGGTAGCTGTGGAAACTACCATCCCAGGTGATAAGCTCTATTCTATTGCCATATGGTATCTTCCTGTTTTAATAATGAATACATTTGCTTTTTATTTTAACAAAATTGGCTATAATTTAGTAAAAATACTTGGTTTTAAAAATTTAAATAATTATTCAGTAGAATCAAGGTTTATTCAGATTTTTGATATAATTTGTCATAGTTTCCATGAATAACAATGATTTATGTATTTTTCTTTTAGGAGTTGATACAAAATTGAAGTTCACTCTTGAGCCATCTTTAGGTCAAAATGGTTTTCAGCAGGTAACTTCATTTTTGCTTTGAATATACTCTTGTTTGGTGGTACCAGTAGGGCACATTGAGATATAGTCTCAAAGTTTGAATATTAGCATATACTTTGATATGCATAGGAAGATGTCAGAGGTTTTTTTCTTTTTTTTTTTTTTTACCCCTTGGTTTCAAGTAAAATAACTTTTGAAGCTACACATGACAATTTTTGCATTTTCTTTTTTTGGGGGGCACTGGGGATTGAACACAGGCACACTTAACCACTGAGCCACATCCCAGCTCTTTTTTATATTTTATTTGGGGACAGAGTCTTGCTAAGTTGCTGAGGCTGGCTTTGAAGTTGTGATCCTCCTGCTCCAGTCTTCTGAGCCAGTGGGATTACAGGCCTGTGCCATCATGTCTGGCCAGTTTTGCACTTTCTATAAATGGTAAAATTGTTAATTTTTTTTAGCTTTATTTTATTTATATGTGCTGCTGAGGATCGAACCCAGTGCCTCACACATGCTAGGCGAGTGCTCTACTGCTGAGCCACAACCCCAGCCCTGAAAAAGTTTTAATAACCAAATATTTATTATTCTGAACTCATAGTACATGTTTTGATATATACACTTGTGTGTGTATATGTATATATGTGTGTGTGTACATATATATGTGTGTGCGTGTGTGTGTGTGTGTATATATATATATATATATATATATATATATATATATATATATATATATATATATATATATCTCACAACATATATTTTGTTATCAGGGATTGAACCCAGGGGTGATTAACCACAGAGCCACATCCCCACATCCCCAGCCTTTTTTAGTATTTTGTCTATAGACAGGGTCTCGCTGAGTTGCTTAGGGCCTCAGGCCTCAGTAAATTGGTGAGGCTGGCTTTGAACTCACAGTCCTCCTGCCTCAGCCTCCTGATGGGATTACAGGCATGCACCACTATGCCTGGCACATGTTTTGGTTTTTGAGTTTCCCAATTGTTGTTTGTTTACTGCAAATGGGTCAGAGATGTGTTTAGAGTACCAGAGGTGTGGGTTTTGGGGCAGTCTTATCCCCAGACCCATAACTGCCAGCTGCAAGAAGCTTTATTTATCCTAGTGTGCTGTACTAATTGTATCATACTCTGTGTATGTCAAGATGGAGAAAAGGTTGAAATTGCTTATCCGGGTTGGTATTATTACTTCCCTGATAGCTCTTCTTTGTTCCTAGTGGTATGATGCTCTCAAGGCTGTAGCCAGACTATCAACAGGGATACCAAAGGAATGGAGAAGAAAGGTAAGGTGGATTTGAAGGCTAAAATACAGAAAGGCTGTCATTCTGTCCTTCAAAACCTCTGGAATGTCAAAAAGTATATTCTAGATTTAATAATTTGATACTTATTGCTTCATTATTTATGCACGCAGTAAGCAGTTATTGATTATCCATTCTGTATCACGTACTGTTCTAGGTGCTAGGGATGCAGCAGTGAAAACAACAGCAGACTGAAGTTTTTGTCCTGAGGAGCTTACAATGAATAAAATATAAAGTATGTCAGATGGTGACAAGTGCTGTGGATAAAAATAAAACACAGAAAGAAATAAGGAGAGTGTGGGAGAATAGGGGTAAGGAGGTAGAATTTTAAATAGCAAAGTAATGCATGAGTAGAGCCCTGAGGGAGTGAAGAAGTCAGAGATGTAGCTACCTGAGGGAGAACACTCCAGGCTAAGGGAAGAGCCGGTGCAAACGCCCTCAGGTGAGAGCATCTCACCTGATACAATCCAAAGCAGAGGGGTGGGGTGGAGCACAGAGGACGAAGTGAGAAGCAATAGGGGAGAGAGTCTTAGAGGTAACAGAAGGGTGGTACACTCTGGCTGGACTTGGGTTTTTTGCTCAGTGTGGAATGGGAAGTTTGAGTAGGGGAGTAACATAATCTGAATTATGTTTCAAAGGGACAGATCTGGTGGCTAACTTGAGAATATGAGAGCCAAGGGCAGAAGGAGGGAGATCAGTTGGAGACTCACAGTAATTCAGGCAACAGATGATTTAGGTTGGGGCAGTGGAGATGGAGAGGAGGGTCAAATTCTAGATATATATTTTGAATACTCAGCTGATATGAAATCCAAGTGGGCTGAATATAATGTATGAAAGGTTTGTCCAGGAGGACTTTAAGATTTTGGCCTGACTGACTGGAAAGGTAGAGAGTTACTGTTTATATAGATGGGAGGATCAGGGGTGCAATACTTTATGATTGTATGTAGAGTTGGGTTGGTGGGAGATTAGCTGTTTGGTTTGGGATCTATTAAAGTTGAGATGCCTATTAGATATCTAACTTGAAGGTATCAAGTGTGCATTTGGACATATGATTCTGATGCTTATAAGTCTGGTTGGAAATACTAATCAATGCTATTCCTGCAAAATCAAGTTAAAATACCAAAACCTGAAATGTGTTCTTAGGATATTAATTTATAAACCTAGTTTTAATACTCCTAGAATTTGAACATTGAAAGTTCCTTATAATAAATATTTAAAATGGCATTATGAAATGCATTTTGTAGAAGCAGATTTTCTGGGTAAGACAAAAGAGTAAAAATATCCAATGACTCTTTTAAAAAAGTTCTTCATTATGGGAGCCCATCTGTTAGTTTTATGTGTGTGGGAGGGATGATTTAAAGGCAGAGGCCTCCATGGTGAAAAAAAGGCCCCACCACCATGAGTGGCCAAGTGGATTTTGCCCAAGCATGAAAGTAACTTAGAGCCAAGTAAAGCAAGTTTATAAGAAAATGCAGCGAATCTAATGAAACTGAAATAAAATTCCAAAAAACTCATGGCTTGTTTTCTAATGCTTGGATTGTTACTTGACACATGGTAGGAACTTTACAAATAGTTATTGAAAGAAAAAAATGAAAGGATTCAAAGGTCGCAATTCAGTACAGCAAAAATTTTGATGAGGTTGTTACAGATCTTGACGTACAAGCTTTATCTGGATTAGGAACGGTTCCCATTTTCTTGTCGGATGCAGTAACTATTTTCTAACAAAAGTGAAATTACATATTCTACTTTAGCAACCTTTTTTATTTATGCAATATTTTAGGTTTGGTTGACCTTGGCAGATCATTATTTGCACAGTATAGCCATTGACTGGGATAAAACCATGCGTTTCACTTTCAATGAAAGGAGTAATCCTGATGATGATTCGATGGGAATTCAGATAGTCAAGGTAATGCCCCTGCACTTGGCCTATAGTTCTAATGTAGAAAAAAGACTCTAAGAGCCAAATGTTTCCTAGATAGAGGATCAAATGGTCTCTACCTTTGGTCCGAATGTCTTTGTATTTTCTGCGTCTTTGTTTTATTAGTTAATAGCTTTTTTTTTTTAAAGGGGAAACTCAACTATGCCTTATTTTCATCAATTTAAATGTTGCTGGTAAGAAGAAAATGCTTGTGAATGAATGAGCTTCCACTCATATTCAATTTGTTTATCTTCATCACATGATAGGAGATTGAAATTCCTTTTTTAGTTTTTCCCCTCTAGCATAGGTTAGTGCTTTGCTAAACTGAGTTTTACATAAAAGGCACTGATTGGAGAAACTTAAAGTTTCATAGTAGAATCATTTGGCTCTTATTAGGGTCTTTGATAGTTTCTTAACTGTTAATTTATAGAGATAGTTAGAGTTGACTGATGGGTCTACCTTAAATCGGATGGTTACAGGTTCAAGCAAGCTGTAGAGGCAGCTGTGGTTCACCTACCTGTGTTATTGCAGTTGATTAGAGCCTGGTGCTCAAAGCACCAGGATGCTGATTCCACTCGATTCCAGAATAATCCTCTTATATAAGGCTCTAGCACATGCTTTTTGATTTTTTTTATGAGTGCATTACAGTGTGATACTAAGCTGGGATTTTAAAAGGATGGTTGTTTCATCTAATTTTTGGCTGCTACAAGATAGCTAATGTTTTGGCATATTTGAGTATATTTTTTAAAGGAGGAAGTACTAACTGAAGTGAGCAACTTTCTAACCTAACTTGATCTATTTCAGACAAATGATAAAAAATTATGGCATTTCACATTGCATATTAAAAACCTTTGCATTATCCACATTTCAACTGTCTCTTTGAAATTTCAGAATATGTTTCACTGAGATAAACATTTCATATTTGAAATATTTTCTTTCTGTTTAGCTTGTGAACTAAGAGAGTGCACATTTTATAATAAACATGTTATTAAGGGGATCTGTTCTTTTTCCCAATGAAGCAAATGCTATGTCAATAAAATGACTTCAGCTGCCGAAAATCAGAGTCTCTGCTTGGTAATTAAATTGTAGATATTGCTCTCATTACATATTAATGCAGAACAAATGTTTCTGTCCAAACACAAATTTAAAAAATGTTTTGGATAGAATGATTTTTCTTTCTATAATATAGATTTTTTTTCTATTTTGATTTACTCCCTAATATTATTTACTGTTTTGGTAGCTAAATATTATACCATAATTTTTAGGAGGGACTGTGAGCCTCTATCATAAATGTGTTGAAATGGCTATTTTTTAAAAAATATTTTTTTAGTTGTTGATGGACCTTTTATTTAATTAATTTATTTGCATATGGTGCTGAGAACCGAACCCAGTGCCTCCCATATCCTAGGCAAGTGCTCTACCACTGAGCTACAACCCCAGCCCTAGCTATTGTTTTTATATATATATATTTTATATACATATACATTTATTTATAAATTTTTAAAATATATATGTATACACATATACATATATCTACACACATATTTATGTATCTGTGTATATATGTGACTGATGCCCATTTAAAAAATAAACTATCAATTTATGTGAAATTATTATGTCATTTTTGTTAATTGAGTTATTTTTTTATGTTAATTCTGGGAACTCTCTAAGTAGAAAATTTGCCTGACTGATCTTCCCCTTGCACAGACAGTATATTAGAAAACATTTGAAAGAGAAAACTTAAAAAACATGTTTTGGCCTATGTGTATAAGTTACATATACATTTAAAAAAAGCTAAAAATCCATGTTGATATTTTGATCTATTTAATGGTGAGACAAATAACAAAAGGTATTTTCCTTGTGAGGGAGCATTAGCAGGTATTTTAATAATATTGCTCCCTTTATTTTTTAGGATCTTCACCGTACAGGCTGCAGTTCTTACTGTGGCCAAGAGGCTGAGCAGGACAGGGTTGTGCTGAAGCGGGTGCTGCTGGCCTATGCCCGATGGAACAAGAATGTCGGGTACTGCCAAGGCTTTAACATCCTGGCTGCGCTAATTCTGGAAGTTATGGAAGGCAATGAAGGGGATGCATTGAAAGTAAGTGTCATTGATGGAGGGGACTGGAATTCTCTTAGAGTAGAAAACTGGAGCTATAATTCTCTTCCCTGACGCCTCTCCCTTTTCCAAGGTGTTTTCCATACTTTGGTAATGATATAGGTTAGCATTTTCTCCAGGTTAAAGCCATGTCAAGTGACTCACGTAGCTGCTG
Organism: Marmota monax; assembly: GCF_021218885.2. NCBI lineage: Eukaryota > Metazoa > Chordata > Mammalia > Rodentia > Sciuridae > Marmota > Marmota monax. The sequence continues at coordinate 2,065,600 of NW_026695212.1, forward strand.
ACTGTGAGGGTGATTATTTTCTAGTCTCACTTATAAGGCATCATATGTTAAAGGCAACTTAAATATTAATTGTGTTAATTATCATGTTTGTGTAACAATTAGCTGCTTAAGACAGCTAGCATGTATTACCTTATGGTTTCTTTGAGTCAGAAATCTGGGCACAGCTTAGCTGACTCAAGGTCATATCATTGTGGCATTTAAACTGTTGGTGCTTATGTTCTTATTTGAAGGCTTGACGGGTGGCGGGGGGGAGCATTCATCAAGTTTGTTCATGTGGTTGTTGGCAAGACTTAATTCCTCACAGGCTGTTGAACTGAGGGTCTCTGGCTATTGACTGGTGGCCTCTTTTATTTCCTTGCCATGTAAGCCCCTATACCCCACCACTTGGTTCCTGGCATCCTTGAGGGAGCAAGAGAATAAAAGCAAGTGAGGCGGAGAAGTTCAAGGTACAGATTTGTAGCCAAATATCAGAAGTGACATCCATTGTTTTTCCATATTCTATTCCTATGAAGCAGTCACCAGGTCTAGCTCATACTCAAGGGGAAGACTACCACGAGGTGGAGGTTACTGGGGTTCATTTTATAACTGCCTACCATGCCAGTTATCTTTAATTCTGGTTGGATAGACTTATTTGGTTCCTTTGCTCTTTCATATTTGGGGTGAGATATAGAGGAGGTGGGCTGAGTGTATCTATGGAAGGTGTTTGGAGAAAGGTCATGGAAGTGAATTATATCATTACCTTTTAATCTTCGGTGTGTAGGACCTTTATTAGTTAGACACAATTCTGAAAACAACTTGAGATAAAACACTAACAATGTAAGTTTATGGGTCTGAATGTGAGTCATGTGTCACCAGAAATAGTCTTTATGAGAAATAAATGAAGCCTTGCAAATGTGGGGGATGGCCACTGCCTTAATTGCTTAGGGCAATGTGGGTTGCCAATTCATATTTGAACATTTAAGCAGCTGCTGATTGTAGTGTTTGTGATATATTAGATGGAGGCTTGTTCTCTGTATTCAAAACACCTTCCCAACCCTACCAACTCTTGTGTTTGACTGTGGTGAATACCTCAGTGACATTCTCTATCACTGACTAGTGTGATATGGAAAAATAAGCACATGTTCCTCCTAGGTTTATACACATCACAGTGGACTTAATTATAAACCCAGCCGGACATGATCTAAGTGTGTGTTGACCTGCTCACTTTTTCCATTCATGTATTTAAGGAAATAGCTTTGAAATGACTTGTTTATCAAATAGGTGGGGTGGGGAAGTGGGGTGGTGGACAGTGACAAATTAAATGTGTGAATTTAAGACATTTTAAATTAAGAAACAATTTTATTTACTCATTCTATCACTGTTAGTATTTTTTTCCAGATATAATTTGTATGGCTATGAAATGGAAATTGTTCTGTTAAAAAGTTGGAATAAGTGATTCAGGTCAGAGAGCTGGAGAAGTTTGGGAAAAGGAGTATACATTGCCAATCAACTCATGAAAGGACTCAGTGGTACCAGAGAAACTAAAATTCACATAAAAAGATGGATTGGACAAAGCAGAGAAACTGAATATTTTTATTTCTGTCCCCAAGAAAATAAGCCCCATGGAATGAGATGACATATATCATCATTGTTTAGGAATGTGTAGATCTTGTGATTAGATATTTAATATGCAGAGGAAAGTTGGGTTGATGAAGAAGCACTTCTGATGCCAAGAAAAATATCAGTGTCTGTGTTTTTTTAGCAGCCATTTTGGCATCAGCAAGTTGAAATTATTAGGGAAATTCATAGTTTATTAAAAATAGGTGAACAACTTTTTTTCTGATTTCCAGAACTGTCTTTTGTTAGTAATTATTATTAGATTTTTAAAATGTTTTTTAGTTGTCAAAGGACTTTATTGTATTAATTAATATGTGGTACTGAGAATTGAACCCAGTGTCTCACACATGTGAGGCAAGCGCTCTACCATTGAGCAAGAACTCCAGCCCAGTCATTATTTTGTTTCTAAATATTTGTCAAAAATTTGAAGCCCTTTCATTACTTATCTCATTTATTTATTTATTTTTTAAGATATATGATTTGGTCTTTGAAATTTGGTAGTGAGCTGTCTCTTTTGTCTTAACACCAGACTTTGAGATGACTTTATACTGAGAATTTTATTATAAGAATTACTAGAATAATTGAAGAAATATCTTTTCTTATCCTCATAATTTTGATGGGATCATAATTTCTTAATAATGACTTGAGTGCTTTTCTTGGTACTATATAACTTCTCCTTAGGTGAAAAGGATAATAACCCCCAGACCATTACCTTTAAATTTGCCTTTCTGTTCCTATAAATCCCCTTTCTCCAGATCCATGGAGTGCTAGGTGCCTACCGGGGTGCTCTACCCTGCTGGGAGTCTGCTCTTTCCCATCTGGGACCTCTTCCTCCATGTGGACTGAATGTACTCCTTGTCTTGCCGAGCTCCTGTTTCCCAGACAATGATACATTTACCTGGTACATTCTGTGCTGACGTAAGAAGTCTCCCTAGGCTTGTGGATCAAAAACCTCAGAGGGCTTTCTCAAGAATCATACAAAACCATAATCGAAAATTAGAAAGTATAAGCCAGGAATAAGGGGAAAATGGTCCCATGGCAGGGCTGGAATATAGATAGGGAGATTTCTATTGATCAGAGGTAGATCGATTTTTATCTATCACTTTATTTTTTTTTGAAAATAGAGTTTTGTGGTATCCTGAAGATAAAAAATGTGAGACAGCACTTTTCCGCCTGCATACAGAGCCAGCTATGATTTTGTTCTTAATTTTGTTTTTCTGGTGCTCTGGGAATGATCTGGTCTCTTATGGACTATAAAAGCAGACAGGGAAAGGACTAGGGATTGAAGGACAGAACTTGTGCATTTTTTTTAATATTAATTTTTTAGTTGTAGTTGGACACACTACCTTTATTTTATTTATTTTTATATGGTGCTGAGGATTGAACCCAGGGCCTCACATGTGCTAGGTGAACGCTCTACCACTGAGCCACAATCCCAGCCCCCAGAACTTGTTTTTGTGTTACTAGATCTAGTGGTTCTTAACACTTTAGAAAAGATAATACAAGTATAAAACTCAAGAATGAAGATTGTAATTTGAAGAAATCAGGTGATGATCTTATGAAAGAAATGTGGGTTTAAAACAGTCCCATTTGTTCAAACAAAACTTGGTTGCATTCTCCTGGGAGAAGAAAGTAGTCAAAAACCAACATCAGTTGCTGTAATAACCCAGGTAATTGGAAAGTGAATCTCAGGGCCACCTCAGCGTGGGTGTTTTATGATAGGCCATCTCTTGGGTTTCGTATTGACGTGGTAAACTACTCATCCAGGATTCCATGCTGAGGCTCCTGCTGGTGGCTGATGAAGCCTGTGCTTTCTCATTCCTCAGTGAAGCTGAGAGTTGTGTGATCACAGCTGCTTATGGGGTCTGGTGGCCCATCTAGGAATTTCAGAGGGCGGCAGAATTTGGGTCTAAGTTACTTAGATAATTATGCTGCCTTCTCCTTACATCAGGTGTAAGTGAGCCTTGAAAAATTGGTACTGACACATTTAAAGGAGAGTTTGCTTTGGCTAATTGCATTTTATCTATTTGAATTATATTCTTTTAATTTTGGACATGTTAGGATTTTGGTTGTTATGAAGCTGTATTATTCTTTATCTTTTTCTTTAGATTATGATTTACCTGATTGATAAGGTACTTCCTGAAAGCTATTTTGTCAATAATCTCCGGGCATTATCTGTGGATATGGCTGTCTTCAGAGACCTCTTGAGAATGAAACTCCCTGAATTATCTCAGCACCTGGATACTCTTCAGAGAACTGCAAACAAAGAAAGTGGAGGTTGTGATGTTTCATTGCTATTAAACCTTTAAAAATATTTGGCTTGTGAGATTCCACTCTATACATGAGCTAACATTGAATGGAAATGCAGGTTTCCGGGTATCTCTTTGTTTTTAATTTTTTTTTAAATAGACACAATACCTTTGTTTTATTTATTTATTTTTATATATGTGGTGCTGAGGATCGAACCCAGTGCCTCACACGTGCTAGGCAAGCACTCTACCACAGAGCTATAACCCCAGCCCTTCCAGGTATTTCTGTTGTAAGAGTTTGGTGCAATGAAATAGATTCCCAGAGAATAAAAACAAAACTGAAAATACAGATATAGGGTCATGTGTTAAGCCTCTAGTTAGTCATGGGTAGAAAACAGGTTGAGAGCCTAACATCCCCTTGGTACCAGATCAGAAACTAATGGGATATATTGTACTGTAGATGAAGAATGGTGTATGTGTCTTATTGTCTAAAGTGCTCTACACTGGCACCAAACCTGTCGGAGTTAAAGCTGAGCTTCAGGTACCGTTTAGCACAAGCTGGCTTTGGAGAACCATTGAGGCTATGAAAGTGCAGTTCTCAGAGCTGCTGCCATCTAGTGGCCTCATCAGCCTTCAGCAGTACCTGGTTGAAGTTGGTGCAATTACACCCATTGTCTGTGCTCTGATATGGGAAAGAATGTTTTGTTTTGCTGTTTCCTGGACTTGGCTGCTGGTTCCTGTTGTAGATCATGCATTTGTGGGTTAGTCGGACCCACACATTTAAGTCTTGGAGCATATTAAAGGATTTTGAGGATCTAATCTTTGATTAAAATACACTGTGATATTTTAGTGACAGCTGGGTGTCTCTAAGTTTTTTCTCCTAGTCTATTTGTATTTAATTTGGTGTACAGCGTAACTGTATACTTGCATGAGTGAGTTTCACAATGCTTCTGCATAGACTGGTTTTGCCTGTCCTGCATTCAGACACGTTTTACTGAGCTACATGTTTTCCCTTTCGTGGCACTTGGCTAATGAGGAATAACCTCTGGTTCTAATCTTTGAGCAAATGTTTGTTCATAGGTAAGGAGGAAGAAAATGGGTGCAGGAAAACAGATCTCTTTTTTGCTTACACTTGAGTAATTGTGCATACTGACTGTAACTGGGAGGGAAGGTCAGTCTAAATGTCTGAGTTGTTATATTTCAATAAAATATATGCTTATGATATCACAAGAAGTGGAAGTACTGTTTTTAGTAAATTCAGAATTTCAAAATGGATGGAACCCCAGGTCTTTCTTTCAAACTATATATAGTTTAGTTCAAAATGTATTTAAATTTAATGTTGTTTAGTCTCCAAATATTTTGGGATTTTCCAGCTAGCTTGCTGAAAATTGTGTACATAATTTAAGAAGCAGACAGATAAATTATAATAAACAAGTTTATTCTTTTTGGCCACATTTGAGTAAAAGTGTGCTTTATAAGATTCTGAAAATCTGATGCCTTTTGCTTTTGAGAGGCTAAAATCCTTTATTTTTGTTTTGTTTTTGGTGAGGAAACTTTCTTCTTAATTTCCAGCACCCTACAACAGGTAAAGCCATAGTTAGGTTTTAGGTTAAGATTTCTGAAGCATCATAAAGAATGTATGAAGCTCACATGATTGAGGTTTTCATTAAAAACACCTACATTCCTCCAGAAGCATGGAAGGAATAAAAGGAAGAAAGAACCAGGATGTAGAATGAAGGAATAAGTCAAGAAACAGAACCTAGTTGAGTGGACATGGAAGACTGAGAGAGGGTGTTTGTCCATCTCACACATCATCAATTTTTGAAGGAATTAAGCGTGCTTGTTTTGTTTCAGGTGGATACGAGCCCCCACTTACGAATGTCTTCACGATGCAGTGGTTTCTGACTCTCTTTGCCACGTGTCTCCCTAATCACACAGTTTTAAAGATCTGGGATTCAGTCTTCTTTGAAGGTTCGGAGATCATCCTAAGGGTGTCACTGGCCATCTGGGCAAAATTGGGAGAGTAAGTGATTTCCCTCATCTACTTCATTCTGTGGTGTTGAGAGCCTCAAGCAATTTTTGTGCTTTGAATGCGAAGCATTGATAGTGTGAGGAGAAGAGAAAGTTGTGAACTTTCTTGAATTGCTTTAGGCTCCTGAAATCTCAGCTGCCCGCTCCTTGATTGCTCGGGGCAGAGGGAAGAGGAGGATTCTCCCCTTCTCCTCAATGGACCTGTCCTGGCTGAGTCTCTCCTCAGCATTCCTCTGGACATTCTTTTGGAGGAAGGAGGGAAACTCAGATGGAAGAGAAAGTGGAAGATCTGGAGAGGAGCATGTGGATTTATTGGCTTATATAATACTTTGGATTATTTATGAATCTTTATTATTTATTTTGTTTTGCCATTCAGAACTATGATAAAATTAAATAAGATAACCTGTAGAAGATTCTAATAGGGTGCTTGGTACATAGTCAATAGTAGACTCTCTGGAACTCCTTTCTTTTCATGAAAAATTGCTTATGTGTTTAAATCTGGTCCCGCCAAAACATATTACCAAATAAATTTTACTTACATTCCTTACTAGTAGTAGCAGGGCTGAAAAAGATAGGGTAGTTTCACTTATCTCTAATATATTATGACTGATACATTAAGATTGTAACCTTTGGTTAATGGAAGACACATTAGGATGAGACTGTTAACAGTTTACTTAAGAAGCAGAGAAGTTTTCAATGTTTCTTTCCCAGAGCTATGAATGACTTGAGTGGGTACATGTGTTAGTAAGCTTTTTGTCACTGTGACCAAACTGGCTTACAAGAAAAACTTAGGGAAAAATTTATTTTGACTCACAATTTCAGAAATTCAGTTCATGGTTGGCCAACTCCATTGCTCTGGGCCCAAGATGAGACAGAACATCATGGTGGAGGGTGTCGTAGAGGGAAACTGCTTTGCTCATGGTGGCCAAGAAGTAGAGAGAATGAAGGAAGAGTCAGGGGGGCAAGATGTAATCACCACAGGCTCCCAGTGACCTCACTTCTTCCAGCCACACACCATGTACCAACAGTTACCATCCAGTTAGTGTATTCAAATAAGAATGGACTCATAGGTCACTGCTCTCATAATCTAATTGTTTAACCTCTTGCTCAACACAGGAGCTTTTGGGGAACATCTGATATCCAAACCATAACATTACCTATGGCATGGACAACATGTCAAAAAACTAATAAACCACTGGCAGTGTCTTTTTTCAAAACCTTTTTTAAACTCGCCTTTTTATTTATGATAACTTGTTTCCTGGGAGACATCCAGCACTTTTTTTTTTTTTGCAAAAAAAATTTCACCATCTAGGCATGGTAGCGCATGCCTGTAACCCCAGCAGTTCAGGAGGCTGAGGCAAGAGGATGGTGAGTTCGAAGTCAGTCTTAGGAACAGTGAGGCGCTAAGCAACTCAGTGAGACCCTGTCTCTAAATAAAATACTAGAAAGTGCTGTGGATGTGGCTCAGTGGTTGAGTGCCCCTGAGTTCAATCCCTGGTATCCCCCTCCCCCCGCAAAAAGATCCACTAACTATCAATTCAGGGATTTAAAAAAATCATTATTGTGTACAAGTATTTTAAAATATGACATAGCTCTCTCCTTTGCTTTTGTTTTATTGAACATTGCTTTTCAGGTAGGCCAAACAATCCATCTGATGGATTTAGTGTGGTGTTTTGTTTTACTTTTCAGGTAGGCCAATCAGTTCATCTGTGTGGGATTTAGTGTACTGTTTGCTTTTCATTTTCTCCCAGTATCTAACTCATTCTGTAGTCACATGTGTTTGATCAACATTATATATTATAAGCTTTTTGAGTTTTTCTGGGTGTGACAGTCCAGTTACTAGGTGACTGGTTGGTAGTATTAAAATAGTAAAGCTCTCTATTGTATCGGGGGACAGTGATATTCACCTTTGTGACTTCTTAATAATGGGGCAGGAAGAAAAGAGGAAGTCCTGGCTTTATGCCCATCTAGTCATATTCTGGAGGATGGGAATTTATTCCTATGGTAATCTCAGCAGTGTCACTCTTACAGAATAACAATAGCTGCAAGTAAGAGCCAGTATTCATTGAGTGTTTGAAATGGACAGGCACTGTTCCAAGTCCTCCACATACATTAACTAAGTCATTCTTCACCATCATCCTGTAGAGGTATATATTGTCATCATCTTCATTTTATAGATGTGAGAATTGAGACACAGGATTCAGTGAATTGCCTAAAGTCCCCCTTTTCGTAAATGGAAGGTTCTGGTTTTAAACCCAAGTATCCTGGACCTGAATCTGTGCTTTTTTATTTTATTTTATTTTTTTATTAGCTACACATGACATTACAATGATCTTGGCAATTCATACATTTGAATCATTGGGGTATAATTTCTCATTTTTCTGATTGTACAGATTTCAGAATCACACTGGTCATAGAGTCACCTATATACATACAGCAATCATAATGTCTATTCTATTCTGCTGCCCTTCCTATTCCCCCTACTCCTCCCCCCCCCTCCCATCATTTCTCTCTATCCAATCTAATGTGAATCTGTGCTTTTAATTATGCAAGTCTACTGATAATAAGTGGCTAATATTCATGAGTGTTTGCAATATATGTATGTGTATATATACATATATCATATCCTGAACTTCATGATCATATATATATATCAGGGTGATGATGGCCAGCATCTCTTTGAGGGGTTCTCTTGCCATCTCTCCTCCACCAGAGGAGTCTAAGCCACCCTAAAACTTACATTCTCAGATGATTAGTCAGGAACAAAGCACAAATACTCAGATATATTTACAGAATGCGAAGCCCTGGATAGATCTAGTCTACATGGGTTCTGGAACTAGACAAAGAGAAAATGGCTCTGGTGGTTTATTTAAGCGGGTACATCAAAGGAAGGGATAAGGTTGCAAGGGTGGAGTCTTGCTTCATGATGTCTCGAAGTCAGCAGGGTGATTGACATCTTGGCAGGTCACACCCATCTCAGGTGCAGGGTGGAATCTTTGGCAGAGCTTCAGGGGGAAGTTCACCTGCATGGGGGTGGGTGCCAGAGGGAGTTCCCAATGCCAGACTTATCCCCTCAGGAGGCTACTGTGTGCAACTGTCCACACACAGCCCATAGATAGTTTGTGGCATATATATATATATATATATATATATATATATAAATAAAATCAGTCTGGTATAATCTTTGCTTATCATAATTGAAAATCTTTTTAGCATGCAAGGGAAGGCAACCAACACATATCATCAAGTGCTGACAGTGTCTGTCATTATGTTAGGTAAATTCAGGACATTAGCTCATTTAGATCTCCCAATAATGCTGGGAAGTAGGTAGGGTTATTCCTCCCTGTCATTTCAAGTGAGAAGACTATCCCACAGCTAATGATTAGTAGGGCTGAGACTTACCCCTGGATCTTTCTGACTCTAGTGCCTGTAATCCACTCCACAAATGTTTCATTGGAAAAACCATAAACAGCATAAAAGGTAATCTCCAGTTGATGTGTGCCTGAGCAACATATGTGCCTTACGTATGGCTATCCATGGGGCATCTCCTTCCACCTTCTGCGGCTGGGGATTCCCTCCTTTCACTCACCGAGGGGTGCTTTTGGAATCTGTAAGTTGTAGACCATCAGTTCATCTTCACTAGCATCTCATGCGGTGTCTTTTCTCCTCTGGCTTACCATCTTGGCACACTCCCTCACTGATTTCTGTTGATTGCCCATTGTGGTGTGTCTTCTCTGGTCTCCAGTCATGCACCACATTTGCCATGCCACCTCCAGGCTGACCTTCCCAAGGACACAGCTGTCCCCTCACTCCCTAATAAAAGCCTTTCAACACTATTGTCCTGAAGTGGTTCAGCTGGCAGGTGAGGCCTTTGTGATCATATGTCTGCTGCTTTCTAGCCTCAGCGTTCACTGGCTCCCTCTGGCTGTGCGTTCATTTGCCCCCTGGTCTTGTGGAGCTACTTGCCATTCCCCAGATAGGCCTGCTGTTTCCTGCATTGGTGTCTTTAGAATGTTTTTTCTTCTTTGTCAGCTTGGAGAGCATTTTTCAAAGCACTTTTTCTCTTCTTCACTCCCTAAGGGTAAACTTAACCACTTTTCATTTATGCCCACATCCTACACTGTATCTTTTTAATAATATTTTAGTAGTTTACTTCATTTATATACTCATACAATCATAAACAACCCACACAATACCCTGAAGCCTGAGGTTTCTCCGTCATCATTTTTTTTTTTTTTTGGATGATTCTATGAACATCACCCAGTTGGTGAGCAAATTGAACTGTCCAACTGTACAAAGAACAGTATAATAGATAAAACAGAAATACCCTGTGTTCTTTGTCCTGGATTACTCACCCCCCCACCTCAATTTAGAAGAAAGTTGAAAGTCCAACCTATCTCACAGGTTACCAGGTAATAGATTCTTCCCTGAGAAGGGCTCAGAAAGTTCTTGTGGACTGATGAAATATGCAAATGAAGTTTGTGTATTTTTTGACTTTTAGCTCTACTGTGGTTTGGTTTCCACCTATTCATGCTATCACTGTAGATTAAGATCAACAGAGTCTCTGCAGAGGATAATTGTTCTTTAGTACCTAATTCTGTGGTTATAATTTCTGATCAGTGCTGGGTCTTCTGATATATAGAATGTGTCAAATGGAACCCATGAAGAGCCACAGTGGGGCTGTGTTGCTGGGATTTTGGGAGTGCATACCAGAACAAGTACCTCTAGATTGCTATTTTTTTTAAATGAGGTTTTACTATGTTGCCCAGGCTGGTCTTGAACTCCTGGGTTCAAGCATCCTCCTGCCTCAGCCCCAGAGTAGCCTGTATGATGGGTGTAGACCACTGGACCAACTTGGTTTTGGTACCTTTGATCTTTATTTCATATTCATTGTGTCCCAGGATTTTGATTTCTGTTGATTGCTAACTTGGTTGATGGTGAGAGGCAGCACATCTTGTATCTACAGCACATACCCATTACACAGCATGAGTGCCCTCAATAAGTCCTTTTCCCCCTTCTTTCTTCATCTAGGCAGATAGAATGTTGTGAAACAGCAGATGAATTCTATGGCACCATGGGGCGCCTCACCCAGGAGATGCTGGAGAATGACCTTCTGCAAAGCCATGAACTCATGCAGGTGAGTGGGCAGCGGGGCCCAGCCTGGGTGCAGGAACCCAGAGCTAAAGTAACTACCGGTGTCAGAGCAGCAGTCTATGGGAAATATATTTGGCTAGCTGTCAGTCTAATTTTTTCAGTTGACTAAGAGTCTGTGTCTAATTTGATAAGAATTTATGTGACAAGAGGAAGGAAGAAATGAATGATGGCTGTTTGTTAGGGCTTTCCTTCAAACTGTGCCGCTTAAGAAACATTAGGCGCAAAATAGAAATAAATCAGGGGGAAAATAGTGTTTTATTCTGAATCTAATTCTTAGCCTTCTTAAAGGGATATTTGTGGGGTAAAATTGTTATTTGGGGGCAGGTATTAGGATACAAAAGAAGATTATTCTAATTGGCATTTTGATTCATTTCACCTTCATTGTTCTACTTTCTAAAACCAGTTTATTATACATGAATCATAAATTTCAGCATGAAAGACTTAAAGGGTTTGCATATTTTCCTTCATGTTTTGCTGTCTTTCAAGATCACATTGACCAAGTCACTGAAATTGACAGCAAGTGTAGAAAAGAGAGCTGGTGTGTTGTGCTCTTTCTTCCATTAGAGTCTGCAACAGAGTTTTGTCCTCATTCTCCTCCAGTGCTTTCAATCACTTCTTTTCTTCTTATTTCTTCCTCTTGCCACTGACAAACGGGAGGCTGTATCCAGGGTTGTCCTGGGGACTTCCTTCCTTCTCTGTGATTTTTCTCCTTTTTCTCAGCTTCAACTTTCACCTTTATGTTGGGGTCCCATGGTCATTTTGAGGTGCCAGGATCACTCAACAGGCTACAAAACCAAGACTCAGGACAATTTCAGGCAGATAGGTGAGGGGCTTTGTTCATTTTGTGGCTCACTCCAAGGCTCCCCCAGCTCCTCAGACTCTCTTGCTCTTGGCAGGCAGCAATCTGATTTATCTGACCCTTTGATACAATTCCCTTGAGCATTCTTACTTTCACCTCAGTGTCCCTGTGTACTCTCATCCCTTTTATTTCTTCCTGTCTGTCTTAAAGGAAGAAGTGTTCTGTCTGGCCCTAATTTTATGCTCTGATTCCAACTCTTCTCACACATCCTGGCCTGTTATTTCATTGCTCATTCTCTCTTGAAGGATGGTGCCTTTTACTGAACACTCTTCTTTGTCCCAGGTCCATCACTGGCATTTTCCAAACATGAGACTCTGTACATGCTACAGAAATGACAGAATCAGACGAGTACACTGGCATATGCCTGCAACCCTGGTGGCTTGGGAGGCTGAGGCAGGAGGATTTCGAGTTCAAAGCCAGCCTCTGCAACTTAGTGAGGTCCTAAAGCCACTCAGTGAGACCCTGTCTGTAAATAAAATATTTTTTAAAAAGGGCTGGAGATATAGCTCTGGTACCAAGAAAAAAAAAAAAAAAGGAAGAAGACACCATCATCTGTCTAAAGTAGGACTCTGAAGGATTATTCCTTCTCCCTCATGTGGAACTTCCACAGCTTCTCACTGCCTCTAGAGCAGCAGAAATCACTCAGCTAAACATCCAGGACTCTTGGCTATTTGGTGTTGATCTTCCTTTTCAGCCACAGTTCCTTTTTCTCCCTCTCTGACCCTTGTCCTATTCTCATCAAGTCAAACTGTTTTCTATGCTCAAAGAAATGCCTGGAAACACACCTCCTTAGCCTTGTTCTCTCCACAGTCTTGCTTTTCTGCCTTCAAAAGATTCCTGCAGAAAATTCAGTTCAGAGGCCGTCATCCTTTATGAAACTTCTCTCAGTTTCAACAAAATCGTCTCCTGTCTCCCTGGGTATTTTATTTGTGCCTCTTGAAAGTTTTCTTCATCTTCTGCCTTGATTCAAGATGGCTCTCATTTCCTCAATTGTATTGTAATTTCTTTGAGGACATGGACTGTGCTTAGCACTTTGCCTTTTACGAGAGCTGCTCATTGAGAGTCTGTGGTTAGTTTTCTACTTTTTCTTTTTTCTCTTCATTTAAAAAAAAATAGAACAGAGAATTTATTTTGGTGGGAATTTATTTGGTGGGGATTGAACTCAGGGGCACTCAAACCCTGAGCCACATCCTCAGCTCTATTTTGTATTTTATCTAGAAACAGGGTCTCACTGAGTTGCTTAGCACCTTGCTAAATTGCTGAGGCTGGCTTTGAACTCACGATCTTCCTGTCTCAGCCTCCTGAACCATTGGGATTACAGGCATGTCCTACTTCACCTGGCTCTGCTTTTTCTTTTTAAATCAGTGTTCACTAGGTTAAACAAAACTCACAGGTACAACCCTCCTTTCTCTTTCCTTCTGTTCCAATACAGTCATCAGCACTTGGCTGCCTAAGTAATTGTCCATACTTATTGCTTTGATTGCCTCATCGTTCTACTTTCTAAAGCCATCTGTATTTCTTGGTACTCTTGTAAAATCAATGCCCCAGCCACATTTTCTAGGCTCTGCATTAGCTTTTCCAAATATTTATTGAGCATCTCTAAATGTCAGGTACTGTACCACATGCTGGGGATACATATGGGGAGAAGATGTGTGGTCTATCCTTATGAGGCATATAGGCTCCTATGTGCCCTGAGAAGAGTGTGCACAGGGGCTGAAGAGGAAAGAGGACCTAGTGCACAAGGGTCAGGAGTGGGGTGGAAATGGTGAATGCCATTCTAATCCACTCTTTCCTGAATTTACTTTAAAAAAAATTCAATGATTGTGATCTGGCTACAATACACTCTAAATCTTCCAGCAAACTTGAAATTGCTCCAGATGAAAAATGTGGGTTGAATGCAAAGATATGAAAGGATTCTTCTCTTTTGGGCTTTCCTGTTTCTTTCTGTTCTAAATATTGTACATAAACTAATATGCTGGGTTATCCCCTGAAGATCACTCCTTTAATTAGCGGTTTCCATTTTTTTGGGGGGGTGGGGAGGCAGGGGAATGGTGCTGGGCTTCTTACATATCAGGCAAGTACTCTACCACGGAGCTATATCCCCAACCTTTTTTATATTTTTTCTTTTAAATTGATAATGTTAAGTAGGGAAATTGGGGGAGTGCCGATGAAGCAGTTTATCTGAATCTCAGTAGGACTTTCCACCACATCTCTGGTAAATTCCTTGAGGGCAATGTAGAGAAATGTTGGTTAGATGCTAATATCAGAAGAGTTGTAGGTGCTTGAGAAACCTCACCCCAAAGTGTTTGTGAGTGATTTTCTATTATCTGAAGGCAGTTCTCACGTGACATGAGGCAAGACGTGCTCTTGGACCCACACTGTTCGCTTTTTTCCGTCAGTGATTGGGTAGAAATCCCAAGGATGTGGATGCTTATTCAATAGAGAGACAATGTTTGATTAATTAGTTCTGTCAAGAATTAAAACCGTCTGTCCTGCAGAATAGTGTGTGCCCATCACTGGGAGTGTTTAGGCAGCGCCTTTGAGGCCATCTGTTGGAGATGTGCTAGAAGAGGCTTCTGTGTGGGTGGGAGGTTGAATTACATTATGTTTAAATTCCTTTGAACCTTAACATTCTATTACTATACATATTTTGGCTCTAAGAGATTTGGAATCTGTTATAAAATCTTCAATTTATAAGTTGGAAGCCTAGAGGGTTTTTCTTTTCTTTTCTTTCTTTTTTTTTTTTCTTGTACCAGGGATTGAATTCAGGGACACTTGACCACTGAGCCATACCCCCAACCCTATTTTGTATTTTATTTAGAGACAGGGTCTCACTGAGTTGCTTAGTGCCTCACTTTTGCTAAGGCTGGCTTTGAACTTGGGATCCTCCTGTTTTAGCCTCCGAAGCTGCTGGGATTATAGGCATGTGCCACTGCCCCAGGTTTAAGCTTAGAAGTTTTTGTGTACCCTGAGTGCTGCAGGGTTGTGCCAGGGATACTTAGGCTCATGGGACAGAGCTGCCTCAGACACAATGAGCCCTTCGAGTAAGTGAGTGAATGTACGTGAAGAACTATAAACAAGTTTGTTTCAGGAACACTGATTACTTCTTTAAAGAACTAACTACAAGTAAACAATAGAGAAGGGAAAGCCTTTAATGGAAGAGACCTGAATGCCCAGTGGAGCCAGTTTCCTTTTTGGCCAGGTGTCTAGCTGTAGTGAGCTGAGACCATCCACCCTGGGCAGGATGGGAGAAGTAGAGGTAGAAGGAATTTGCCTTTCCTCTCTTCCAAACTTCCTTCCCAAGGCTGGACAAGGGAATTTTCTAACACAGCTACAAAACTGGCAAAAATAAAACAGGCAAATCTTTAACTGGACACCCTACTTTTTGTCCTCAGCGAGACATTTCACTTGTAAGGAATTTTGAAATTCCTAGCATTTAGTAATCATCTTCTTATTATTTAATAATCTCAACTTTTAAAGTTGATTCCAATTGCTATGGTTTTCTTAAATGCCTAAAACAAGTTTCTCAATTGTTAAGGACAGAAGATCACATGAACGAGGGGGCGGGTTGATGATGATTATTAGAGCTTTACAGTTATACATAGTAGCTGGGTTCTTCCCAACAAACTCATACATGAGTGGAAATCAATTTCAGTTCATGACCCTCCATTTCCCCCTCCTTCTTTTCCTTCCCGTCCCCCTTCCCCACTCCCATTCTCCTTTGAGGGTTGGCTCTTGCCCCAACTGTGGAAGCATGTTTGGTATATGGTGGTCGGTATATTTGGGCACATGCTGCTCCTATTGAGGTTCAAGAGGAGGTACTGTTCTCTGGGTCAAAAGTTAGGGTGCGAAGGAGAGAATTTCTCATCTTTTTCTTCCTCTCAAAGGGGTGCATGGAGCTAAGATGTGGTCACATGAGCAAGGAGGGGAGAGTTCTACAGGGGTAGCTGTTGGATACTTTGTGAGCTCAGAGAACATGGGCATTCACTCTGACCACATTATTAATAAAATCATATGAATTATTTTAGGCGCACAGAATGTATTAAGAATTGTATAACAAAACCTACATAACCAACACCCAGCTTAAGATATAAGACATTAATAACATGGTGAATACCCTCAAATATTTCTCCCTGACCTTTCTACCCCCTCTTGGAGGTAACCCTGGTCCTGAGTTTCATACTCTTCACTTTTCAGACGAGGGAAAGGAAGTCCAAAAATTTGGGAACTGATGTAATCTCACACTTCAGGCTAATGGAAGCCACAAGATGTCTTCTGTTTCTTTTTTGGAAGTGAGAGACATAGTTTACTGAGTAAATTTATGCCACTTCTCAGCCTTTTGGATATAATCAATCAAAAATGTAGCATATGTAAAAAGACAACTTAGAGATGACTTTTGTGGTCCTGAAGTGTAGCTTTGTACAGTAAGCATAAAAAATTGAAGGGAAGGAATTTTAGCCAACACTTACTTGTTTGGGATCTTGGGTTGTTATGGTAAAGTGTAAGTGGATACCACAAAGGTTAGGGGCAGTCAGATGTGGAGGCTGTTAGAATGACCTGTCACAGCAGTGCACAGAACTACAAAGTGAAACAGCAGCACAACTAAACTCCCTTCGAAGCCCTCATTTCCCTACCTGTGAGCAAACACATCAGCCTTCGGAGAAGCAGTCCTGATGAAATGAAAAATACCGCTTTCAAAATATTTTCCTAAAAAAGTGTCATAAGATATTTGATTTGCATCCTGGGAAAATGAAACTACGAATAATATACATTTGCTGGTGTCTTTTCCACAGCTCAGTTTGTGCCCAGGCAATGCAGTAGATTGCAGACAGCCCAGAAAAAAAGTGCCCAGAGACAGCATGGGAGACATATGGTTTACTGGGGAAAGCTTACGAGAGATCAGTGACTGTACCAAGAATAGTGTCCTAAGAAGAATTCAGTGGCAACAGGTTGACAGCACTCCCGTCTCTCACGGTGCTTTGCCAAGCAGTGCTCTTGCCTTTGCGGCGTTTTGTCCTGCAGTGGTTGGCTGGACAAGTGACACACATCCTTTCCATGGTGCCCTCAATTCCATGGTGCCCATCCCCCCTCAAGAGGGGTTTTATTTTTTAGGCTGTAGAAACAGTGACGTCATCACTTACTTAGTTTTCTTGCTTAGTTTGTTTGTCTGACCAGTATCCCTAAGAGCAACTGTCCTGGGGTACATGCAAGAAAGTAGCTTTGTCCAGATAACACTGCACTAACTTGCCCTAGTTCCCAGTGTGTATAAGAGAAAGATAATATGTATCTGGACTTTCCAGCTCAGACTTGCTCTTGTTGTTCCTTTAGCTTGGTGAGGTTTTAGGAACAGAAAGGGGGCATCATTTGGGGTCATAGTATTTTACTGTCCCCTTTGCTTTGGGGATGATACAGCTGGTGAATAAGAACCTGAAGGATTGAAGTAATATGTTTGGAATAAAATAATAAAAATAAGAGGGCAAGTAAGACTACTCTTGCTGAAGTTATGATACATAGTTTTGAGATTCTGGTGAAGTGTAGATGCTTCTCTATGCTTTTTATTTTTTTCATAGTTTTGATTGTCTCTGCCTTAGTCATTTTTTTCTTTTTTCTTTTTCCCTTTAAAAATAACAGCTAACAATTTTCACCTAGAACTCATTCACAGACATTTGAAAAGGTGGTATCTTTGGAGAAAACTTGCGGTCAATCACAAGATCATTCACGAGACTTAACTGCATCTAGAAAGTTAACATTAATGTCTACAGAAATCATCAAAGCACTGAAAAAAAAAAGCTCTACATATGAAGGACATTGATGAGTTCTTTGATACAGAGGTGTCAGGAGCCATAGCTCTCTGAGTTACCCCATCTATCAAATGACAGGAGGAAGCCAGACTGCCTCCATTTGCCCACCCCTGTTCACCAGTTGGAGTGCCCAGCTGCAGCTGGGTGGATTTGAGGACTCAACTGCTGTGTTTTTCAATGCAGATTGGGTAGTCCTCTCCAAAGTGCTTGGGATCAGAAATGATTCAAATTTGGGAATATTTGCATATGCATCTTGAAAAATCTTGGGGATGGGACCCAAGTCTTGGCATGGTATTCACTTATGTCACATACACCTTGTATGCATAGCCTGAAGGTAATTTTATGTAATATCTTTAGCACACCTGCATTCTGCCTGCGACCTGTTGCAATGAGGTCAGGTGTGGAGTTTTCTACTCGTGGCATCATGTTGGTGGTCAAAAAGTTTCAGATATTGGATCATTTTGGATTTTGAATAAAGATTCTCAGTCTGCAGTATTATTTTTTTTAAAGGGGATATTGAAGTATAATCTCTCCCACTTGGCATGTGAGGAGCAGTTATCTTCCTCTTCATCCTCAATCTCATGAAACTTTAGTGTTTTTTGGGCTTGATAATAGCTGTATCAGGCCCCTGTTTCAGACTTGACATTTTTCACTTTTGTTTTTCAGACTGTTTATTCTATGGCACCGTTCCCTTTTCCACAACTGGCAGAGTTGAGGGAAAAGTACACCTACAACATTACACCCTTCCCAGCCACAGCTAAACCCACTTCAGTTTCTGGGTAAGTTGTTTTCATGATGCGAGACTTAACATCTCGATTTGTTATTATAAATTAATATTTATTAAGACCTGGAAATATGTACGAAGTAATTTGGTCTTAAGTAATTTAATTTTAAAAATTGGAATCGCTCTTTCCTAAAGATTTTAATTTAAATTCAAGAGAGATTTCTAAAACTGTACTTTCCACAGAAGTTTGGAACATACACTGAAGGAGTATTTAGCAAGCCCCTTATTTAAAAATATATTTTAATTCTCATAATTAAGAGTATGGAACTGGTGTGCACAAGCAGCTGAGCTAATTTAAAATACCATAAAGAGAAATGAAAAGATGGTGGAATGAGATGACTATCATTAACCTAGGTATGCGTACGACTGTACATGTGGTTCGACTTTATGTTGTATACAACCAGAAAAATGAAAAAATTGTGCTCCATTTGTGTACAATGAATTGAAATGCATTCTGCTATTAGAATAAAAATATTGAAAAACACCATAAAGACAAGAAATTAACAAATATATATATACAGAATCTAGTATATGAAAAATTGGCCTATCAAATCAATGGTGAATTTCTCTTCAACACAGTCCTTGAAACTGTAGCCAGAGCAATTAGGCAAAAGAAAGAAATTAAAGGGATACAAATAGTGAAAGAAGAGTTCAAACTAACCCTATTTTCTTATGACATGCTTCTGTATTTGCAAGACCAAAAAGACTCCACCAGAAAACTTCTAGAACTCATAAATAAGTTAAGCAAAGTAGCAGGATATAAAATTAAGATCCATAAATCAATTGTATTCTTATACACCAATGATGAATCTGCTGAAAGAGAAATTAGGAAAAGTATCCCATTAATAATAGCCTCAAAAACAAACAAACAAACAAATAAAAACTTGGGAATCAATCTAACAAAAAGAGGTGAAAGACCTCTACAACAAAAACTACAAAAGACTAAAGAAAGAAATTGAAGAAGACCTTAGAAGACGGAGAGACTTCTCATGGTCTTGGATAGGCAGAATTATTATTGTCAAAATAGCCAAAAGCATTATACAGATTTAATGCAATTCCTATTAAAATTTTAATGACATTCCTCAAGGAAATAAAAAAAGTAATCATGAAATTCATTTGGAAAAATAAGAGGCCCACAATACCAGATCTTAAATTATATTACAGAGCTACAGTAACACAAACAACATGGTATTGGCACCGAAACAGATATACAGACTGATGGTACAGAATAGAAGACACAAAGACAAACCCATATAAGTAGAGTTATCTCATACTAGACAAAGGTGCCATAAACATTCATGGGAGATAAGATAGCCTTTTCAACAAATGGTGCTGGGAAAACTGGAAATCCATATGTAGTCAGAATGAAACTTAACCTCTATCTCTCACATCGCACAAAACCCAAAGTGGATCAGTGATCTAGGCATTACACCAGAGACCTTGTGCCTACTAGAAGAAAATGTAGGCCCAACTTTCTGTCATGTTGGCTTATAAACTGCCTTCCTTAACAAGACTCCTAAAGTGCAAGAAATAAAATCAAGAATTAACCAATGGAATTGTATCAAACTAAAAAGCTTCTTCTCAGCAAAGGGAACAATCAAGAACATGAAGAGAGAGCCTACAGAATTGGAGAAAAATCTTTGCCACTTGTGCTTCAGAGCATTCATCTCCAGGATATATAGAAAATTTAAAAAACTTAACACCAAAAAACAAAACAAAACAAAAAATCCCCCAAACAACCCAATCAATCCCAGCAAAGGAACTGAACAGACACTTCACAAAAGAAATATGAATGGTCAAAAAAAAAAAAAAAAAAAGCGAAGGGAAGAGATAGGGGGTGGGAATAGGAAACACAGTAGACTAAATCGGACATAACATATATGAATACACCACCAGTGAAACTCCACATCATGTACAACCACAAAAATGGGATCCTAATTAGAATGAATTATACTTTGTATCCATATAATATGTCAAAATACTCTCTACTGTGATATATATCTAAAAAGAACCAAAAAACAACAAAAAAAAAACAAAACAAAAAAAAACCCAGTGGTTAAAAGATATTGCCATTTAGTAAATGGTAAATCTGGAAAGCAAGGTAGAATCATATTGGGTATCATATATCAGAATGAATTTCATATGGTTGAAAGCGTTAAATGGAAAAAAATATGAAATAATTAGCAGAAGAAAATGTGGAATAATTCCTCCACTTCTTTGGAATTGAGAAAGCCTTATTAACTCACTCAAACAAAGTAAAAAATTTAAGCACTTTAAAAATAATTTTCTTTATGCTCAAAACCAAAACAGAATAAAACAAAACCTTCATTAGCTAACTCAAAAAGATTTTTTAAAAAATAGTTTTATACACAAAATGGGACTGACATCTCAAATATAAAAAAAAATTTAGAAATCAATTTTAAAAAATGTCCACCCAATTGAAAAGTGATGAAATGGCAGGAATAGGCAAAAAGCATCAATAAGTTTATGAGAAATGCTGTGTAAAACTAGAAATTTAAATTGTTTTTTATCTGTCAGATTGACAGAAACTCAAATCAGGAAAACAATCTTATTTACAATAGTCTCAAACAAAAACAAACAAACAAACAAAAAAGCAAACCCTAGGCATAAATCTAAACCAGAAGGTGAAAGATCTCTACAATGAAAACTATAGAATGTTGAAGAAAGAAATTGAAGAAGATACAAGAAAATGGAAAGACTTCCCATGTTCATGGATAGGCAGAATTAATATTATTAAAATGTCCATACTACTAAAGGTAATATACAGATTCAATGCAATCCCCATCAAAATACCAATGACATTCTTCACAAAACTAGAAATAACAATCCTAAAATTCCTTTGGAAGAATAAAAGACTCAGAATAGCCAAAGCAATTCTAAGCCAAAAAAGCAATGCTGAAGGCATCATGATACCTGACTTCAACTTATACTATAGAGCTATGGTTACAAATATTGCATGGTACTGACATAAAAGCAGGTACAGAATAGAAGAGACAGAGACAGACATACACAGATACAGTCATCTGATTCTGGACAAAGGTGCCCCAAACATACATTGGAGAAAAGATAGCTGTTTTAATAAATGGTGCTGTGAAAACTGGTTATCCATAAGCAAATGAGACTAAATCCCTGCACAAAAATCAACTCAAAATGGATCAAAGGCCTAGGAATTAGACCAGAAACTATATAGCACAAGCAATAGGACCCCTAAGCTCAGGAAATAATGCCAAAAGTTAGTAAGTGGGATGGTATCAAAGTAAAGAGCTTTTGCACAGCAAAGGAAACAATTAAGAATGTGAAGAGAGAACCTACAGGATGGTAAAAAAATCTTTTTTAGCTACTCTTCTGACAAAGGATTAATATCTAGAATATATAAAGAACTCAAAAAACACTAAAACCAAATAACCCAGTTAACAAATGGGCAAATGAACTATACAAAGATACTTCTCAAAAATAAGAAATACAGGGCTGGGGATGTGGCTCAAGCGGTAGCGCACTCGCCTGGCATGCGTGCGGCCCGGGTTTGATCCTCAGCACCACATACAAACAAAGATGTTGTGTCCGCCAAATACTAAAAAATAAATATTAAAAAATTCTCTCTCTCTTAAAAAAATAACATGCATGCATTAAGGAAGAACTCTCATAAGAAATATATAAAAATAAAAAAAATAAGAAATACAAATGGCCAACAAATATGTGAAAAAAAAGTTCAACATTATTGGCAGTTAGGGAAATGCAAATCAGAACTACATGGAGATTTTATTTCACTCCAGTCAGAATGGCAGCCATTAAGAATACAAACAATAATAAATTCTAGAGAGGATACGGAGAGTAAGGAACACTTTTACACTGTTGGTGGGATTGTCAGTTAGTACAATCACTACGGAAGTGGGTATGAAAATTCCTCAAAAGACTAAGAATGGAACCACTGTTCCCTCAGTATTTAGCCTAAAGAATTAAAGTCATTAAACTAGAGTGATCCATGCATACCTGTGTTTATAGCAGCATAATTCACAGTAGCCACACTTTGGAAACAGCCTAAGTATCCATGAATAGATGAATGGATGAAGAAAATGTGGTTTTATACAAATGAAGTTTTGTTCAGTCATAAAGAAAAATGAAATTATGTCATTTGCAGAAAAATGGATGAAATGTGAGAACATTATGTTAAGCAAAATAAGCCAAATTCAGAGGGTCAAGGTGTTGCATGTTTTCTCTCATATGTGGAAACTAGAGAGGAAAAAGGAAAAGAAAGGTTGAGGGGAGAGTATCCCATGAAAATCTAAGGGAGTTCAGTAGAATAGAGGAAAGAGACCAGGTGAGGGAAAGGGGAAATACTGGGGAATGCTGATGGCCAAATTATATTGCATGCATGTATTATTATGAAACAACAAATCCCACCCTCATGTATAGCTATAAGGCACCAATAAAAATATGGAAAAAAAAACTTAAAAAAAAAGTTCTGACAAAAGTTTAGAAGCTTGATAATGTCCTCTGTTGATAAGGCTATAGGAAATAGACACACTTATACTTTGCTTGTGAGAGGTTAATTACTATGTTTTGTGACAATTTGTCAGTATTTGCCCAAATCACTGATGCATATATCCTTTGCCTCAGTATTTCTATCTTATGGATTATTCCATAGATTTATTTTCATACATGCAAAACACAGTATGTGCAATATTATTTATTGCAGAATTGTTTACTATAGTATAATATTGGAAACAATCAGGTATCATTAGCAGCTTGATTCCATAACATAAGCTGTATATGTACAACATGTTTTTATGTCAATATGGAAAAATTTCTTCTATGATTAAGAACAAGATACACAAGAATATGTATAATATGCTAATATTTTTGCAAAAAGAGGAAAAAGATTAAACTGTGTAGTTATCTTTGCATATTTATACCTAGGTAAATGAAGACTACATAAGAAACTGGTAGCAAAGATCACCTGTGTAAATTAAGTGGGGCAAGGACTGGGCAGAAGTTGGCAGGGATGGAAGGAAAGTCTGTTTGTAATTCATATAATTATGTAAATATGTCATTTAAACAGTGTGAGTGTATTACTTCTTTTAAAAATACCACTATTTTCTTGGACTGTTTCTTTTTCTTCTTGTATGTTTTCCAAGACGACATGGTAAGGTGAGAGACAGTGATGAGGAGAATGACCCAGATGATGAAGATGCGATTGTTGATGCCGTAGGGTGTCTTGGACCTTTCAGTGGGCTCCTGGCACCTGAACTGCAGAAGTACCAAAAGCAGATGAAAGGTAAAGAGGCTGGCTGTTGATTAGATCATCACATGTGTTGATCACTGTAACAAGGGGAATTATCATTGGGTCCTATATGTGCCTCAGTAATTCCCTGAACCTGGTTATTAACATTAAAAATATTTATTAGAAACACTTAAAATCAGGGCTGGGGGATGTAGCTTCGTGGTAGAGCACTTGCCTAGTATGTGCAAGGTAGGCCTGAGTTCAATCCCCAGTGCCACAAAAACAACAACAACAAAAGAGCAAAAACCAAAACCAAAATCCACTTTATTATTTGATGTGATCTCTCTGTATTGTGTTTTGCATACAGAACATACCTCTTTTTTTTTTTTTATGATGACTGTTGCTTCCCATTAATCGGATTCAACTTTGTGTGCTTAGATCTTTAGAACAAAGCCTGGCATATAGTAGGTGCTTAATACATCCATCTGAGTTTAATTGAAATTCATCATAGACTGGCTTCTCTTCCCCTATGGGACTAAATCTTTAACCCCAAAACATTATGGTAACCTCTACTTTAATTTCTTGAATTATGAGAAACTCTTTATTTCATAAGATGTTTTGCTAGATTCTTCTCCTTAGCTCAGGATTTCTAGATGCAAAGAGTCAGGCTTCATCTACCAGTTCTAATAGTTCTTCCCTCTGTAACAAAACAGAACAAGTCTGCCCCCCTTCTATCTTGACATCTCTTCAAATCTTTTAGGACAGCTGTCATATTCCCCAAAGCTTATCTTTAAGACTCAAGTTCAGAATTCCTTCAAGCATTTGTAATACGATATGATTGCAGGCCTTTTAGTATTCTCTTAATTTACCTCTACTGTCCTATAATTTGGTAATGTCCCTCTTAAAATGTGGTGCTCTGGATCCAATGCTATGTCATGTTTACTTCCTGCACAGAACAGACTTCCTGTGGTCTGGGCATTAGCAGTGAATGAGCTCTTTGGAAGTAGTTGTGGTCTTCCCACTAAGTTCTTTCCCATTTGATGGCAGCTCCTCCTTAGGATATTTATTCTACCTCTTCTGGTTGGAAGTCCATTTTCCCTGTTCACAGAGGATAGAGATATGCTGAAAACAGAGACAGAGGCACCTCTGCAGTCTCTGTGCCATCTGCTAACTTTGTACTGCTTTCTTTTTTTTGTACTGGGATTGAACTCAGGGGCACTTAACCAGTGAGCCTCATCCCTATCCCTTTTTTGTATTTTATTTAGAGACAGGGTCTCAGTGAATTGCTTAGGGCCTTGCTAATGTGCTGAGGCTGGCTTTGAACTCTGCTTCCCTAGCTGCTGGGATTACAGGAGTGCACCACTGTACTGCCTTCTTGAAATCATGGGGGCTTACCTTTCATTTTTTGGTTCTTGTTCAGAAGGTGGTGGTGGTGGCTGCTGTTGCTGTTTTGGTGTGACAGTTTTGTGTATTTTCCCCAAGCCGCAGCTTGTTTTGCATTTGAACCTTCCTAATGGCTGCATTCATACTGCTTTGAGTATATGTCCATGGTGGGTCTTTCATCTTTTTGAATCCATCAAAATTCCTCTTGATTTTGGTAATGTCCTCCACCCCCTTTCTTGTTACCTGAATTTCAGCTTTTTATTTCAAGACATGGAACTATCTTAAATATAAGTGCTGAAGTTTTTGACTATGTTTCTGTAGTCTGGGCCTTTGTTCTGTTTTTCTGTCTGTGCAATTTTGTACTCCAGGATGACACTATCATTTTCTCCTAAATTTTATCATTAGTCTTTATTATTGACTTTGTTCAAATTAATAGTTCCCCTTCTAATTTTCTTCTCTTTTGGGAAGAGAAGGGAATCTATGAGATGTTCGGCTTTTATTTGAAAGACATTCTCAGCAGATATTAAGATAGTTGAAATCTCTCAGTCTTATTTTAGGTGGTTCCCAGGTCAGTTTGACATATTGTGTTAGGAAAGCCTGCTTCTCTCTCTCCTGCACAGTCTGTGAGTGTTTTCTCACTACAGTAATTGCCTGAGCCACAGGTCCAGACTACAGAAACACAGTCAGAAACTTGAGCACTAGTTTTAAATATTGATTCCATGTCTAGAAACCAATTTGGATATAATCACAATTTTATTTAAGGGACAGCTCTGCAAGTTGTAGATGTCACAGGAGCAGAAACCACATTACATGTAACATGCATAGTAGACAGGAAGTGTTTGCTAAATGAACAAAACATTCATTTCTAGCAGGTACAGTGTATTTTTAATTTAAGGAAAATGTACTCTTAATGAATGTCTAAACTCTAGAAGCTGTCAATCCCTTATAAATCCTCTTGCAGTTGTATGGAAATCTGCAAATGATTTTAGACATCTGGTGGTATATCTTTCTAAGGGGATTTTAGAAAATAACATTGACTTTTATCTGGAAGCAATTGTTTTATGTCTGTATAATGAACAAAGTGGTAACAAAATCAATGAACCCACACAGCTCATTTCGACTTAGGCTAATAAGTAAATAAGGACTGGACAACTTCTAGTTATTTTTTTGAGGTTTACAGTTTCCTGAAATACTATACTGAGTTTTAGTGTAATTAAGTCCCATTTAATCCTGGTTCCCCTCCACTGACAGGCTCTTTGTGTGTCTTCCCTGAGCGCAGAACCAAATGAGGAGCAGAGTCTGAAATCCAATAATATTGCAGAGCTGAGTCCAGGAGCCATCAACTCCTGTCGAAGTGAATACCACGCGGCATTCAACAGCATGATGATGGAACGCATGACCACAGACATCAGTGCCCTGAAGCGGCAATACTCGCGGATCAAAAAGAAGCAGCAGCAGCAGGTCCACCAGGTGTACATCAGGGCAGGTAATGGATTCTTTGAGTCAGTTTCAGTTCCATCTCAACTTGTGTAACGAAGGACAAATAAACTTCGGAGGGCCTCAGAATTACTAACTGGTGCTCAGTTTCCGTGAACTCAGCTGACAAGACACAATAGCATATTTAGCATCTCACTTAAAATTTTATTTTATCAGGCTCTAAAGAAGAAAAAGACCATGGGTTCTTTTTAGGCCCCGAGAAGCAGGCAGTCGTCGATGGTACTACATCTTTACTCTGTGGGCTTGTGGAGAGGGGTTTTACAAATGATGAGAATGTTGCAAAGTCACACAATCCTTGGACTTGAGGAATCTTAGGAATTTCATGCATTTGAAAATAGAATTTAGTCATTGGTGTGCTAGTAAATTAAACTATACACTAGTCATTTAGGTAGTAATATAACAGATGTTGTCATCAGGGGAAATGGAAAAAAAAATCCATTGAAAAGCCTGTGCCTCCCAGATGAGTTAGCAGTGTCTGGAGAATGTATGGAACAGTTATAATGCAGAAGGAAATGCTCTTTTCCAAGGATTGTCAGGCTTCATCTTTTTTTTTTTTTTTTTTAATTCTCCAAATCTCAGTGAGCAATCTGCTTTATTGTTTAATATATGCTGATTTGGGAATGGGTTTTCTTACTGTAAGTGAATATCCTAATGAAAATTGATGCCTGCCCAGAATTAACTGCGATATAAATCTGACATGTTTTTAAGTGGCTTGTGAGCATGTGACTGATCTGGCACAAAAACTGAATTCACCTTCCAGTTATCAGGAGGAAGAGGCTGCGCTTGAAGCATTACGAAAGCAATCATGAAGGAAACTAGCAATGACATCATTTTAATTTTTATAACACTGGAACACCTGTTTTCTTATTTGTTCTTAAATCTCTGAGGAAGCCTTAACAGTTGTCCAGGGTTTATAGCTGTAATGAGCGGTCAGGCCAGGGCTAGAGCCGAGGTGTTCTGATTCATCATGCAGTCCTTTTTCAGGGCACTGTACAGATCTTTGGGTGGGATGGTGAACAATTGCTGTTGGATGTTAATTTGATTCAGTGGCTTATGCTTTAGTCAGGGAGTCAGCAAACTGAGGTCTACAGGCCATGTCCTGCCCATGGCCTGTATTTATGAATAAAATTTTATTAGAACACCAGTACACTCATTGACTTACATGTTGAGGCTGCTTTCACACTACCTTGGCTAAAGTATTTACAATCTGGTTCTTTACAGGAAAAGCTTACTGTTACCTGCTCTAGATCATGGTTTATGTGGTTCTTCTGCAGGGAGGATTCTTGCTTAGATGCCAAATTCTACAGCATTGGTTCTGAAACTTTAGTGTGCATATCAACCACTTGGGGATCTCCTGTTTCAGTAGGGTTAGAGGGGGGCTGAGATTAGGCATTTCCAACAAGCTCCTAGGTGATGTGGGTGCTTCTGGGTGGGGCTTACACTCTGAGTAGCAAGGCTTTAGAGGAGATGACAAATGATATGGTTAACCACACAGGAGGAGTGATGAACCTCAACTGGAGGCAAAAGACTTCAGCTTCTGAGACTTAGTGGAAAGTGGTGGTTGCAGTTCTAGCTTCCTGGGTTATGGAGGACAGGAAGTTGATGCCTTTTCAGAGTTTTGCTTTCATGGAGAAATTGGGAGTTATTTGTTATTTGCTGAATAAGTTGTGGGTTGGGAGTAAGGGGGAGCTTAAGGAAAGTAATGAAGATTGTGATTGAAAGGAATGGTAGAGGGAAAGAAAAAGATGGTTTGGTATCATTGAGGATCCAGCAAAATAGAAAGTCATGAATTTGATGGGCTCTCTTTTAGGAAGGAGAATGTGGAATTTAGATTGAGGGTGGGAGTTTTGCCAGGATGTGTGATAGAGGCAGAGGGAGCACTGGACTGTGGGGTACCAGTGAAGCAGTGGTCAAAAGATCAGTCTGGTTTCTAGCAGGGTGGGGTGCAAGTGAGACAAAGATACATGAGAGATTATGAGAAGACTGAGGTATCCAGGAACCGGAAGTCTCTGTGGCTCAGTACCGGGTATAATTAGATTGAGGGCCTAAGAGCTAGAAGAGTCAAAGAGAGGAATATTAGAGTTAAATATTTTTTCATGTAAGGCAGAGCTGGGTAATAAGCTTTAGGATGGAATTGGAGAGGTTGAGGAACTATGAGAATAGGTAATAGTTGGGCCAGTCACAGAGACAGTAAAAAAAAAAAAACAGAGACGTTAAAAACAAAAAAACAAAACACTGTTGCGGTAAGTAGGACATGAGATGAAGAACAGATAGTTGTCAGTTTTCATTAAAGATTGAGGTGTGACCGGAGGTAGATGACAACAGTAGAGACTGGTGGAGAGAAGTGAGCCAGATGACGTGGATGTCAAGGAGGAAGGATGTCCACCCAAAGATGGAGGGACCTTCTCCATACCACTTCTGGCTGTTACCACCTTCCTGGGGCCTTCTGTGTTTAACACTGTATCAGAAAAGGAACTTGATAAGAGCCTCTGGAGGAGGTACCGCCACTATCCACAGTGCTCTCCAGGAGAACAAAGCTCTTGGTGCTTTCCAGTTTGCAGTTGGCTGTCAAAGTCCATTGAAGACACAGGAGTGGTTCTTTATCCTTAGGTTTTATTCTCAACACCCCCCCAGTGCTTTTTCACCTGGGCAGCTGGTGATTCCACTGCAGTTTTGCTACCTTCTTAGCATTTCTCTCACTTCATAATAGCATATTTATGCTGTGCATTCTCTTCCTACCTCGCAGAAGCTGACAACTGATTATCCATATGGTCATAATGTTTGTCGAATTATTTAAAAAAAAAAGTTTTTTCCCAGGTTTTCCAGATCTAGGACCTCTGAGGTTGTTACTGAGAGCAAAAGCTGTCTGTAAAAGACATTAGAGAGTCTGGGCTGTCATGAGTAATGATGTCTCGGCAAAGTCCCTGTAGTTTTAATTTATTTTTTGTATCCTCACCCTCCAGTATCTGCCTCTTTGACAGGAGGGAAATGGGCACCCCAGACACTAGGGTTGAATTCAGTTTCTGCTGCCCTCGGTCACATGGCTCTGGAAAGGGCGCGGGGAAGACCTCCATGTGATCACTCTTCAGGTCGGGGTGTTTCTCTGTGGTGTGTTTTCACACAGCCTTTCACCATTTCTTTCAGACAAAGGACCAGTGACCAGCATTCTCCCATCTCAGGTAAACAATTCTCCAGTTATAAACCACCTTCTTTTAGGGAAGAAGATGAAAATGACGAACAGAGCTGCCAAGAATGCAGTCATTCACATCCCTGGTCATGCAGGAGGCAAACTGTCTCCTGTCCCCTATGAAGATCTTAAAACAAAGCTCAACTCTCCATGGCGAACTCACATCCGAGTCCACAAGAAGAACATGCCGAGGAGCAAGAGTCACCAGGGCTGTGGGGACACCATAGGGCTGATTGAGGAGCAGAACGAGGGCTGTAAGACCAACAGCCTGGGGGCAGCAGAGGAGTTTTCCTCCAGGTGTGCAGCCCCCGCTGCAAAAGAAGGCAGCAGCTCTGAAGGTGGCATCGGTAGGACAATTGAAGGACAGTCTCCAGAGCCCGTGTTCGGGGACGCTGATGTCGATGTGTCTGCGGTTCAAGTGAAGTTAGAAGCCTTGGAACTGAACCAAAGGGATGCTGCTGTTGAAACTGAGCCCAAGGTGCATCCGCCCTGCCAACTGCATGTTCCAGAGCTACCAGATGCCCCTGGAGAAATCAAAGCCACCAGCAAACCTCCCCAAGGCAGCCACTCAAAAACCCCCATCTTTAGCCCTTTCCCCAGTGTGAAGCCACTGAGGAAATCAGCCACTGCCAGGAATTTGGGATTATATGGTCCAACAGAAAGAACCCCAACCATGCACTTTCCTCAGATGAGCAGGAGCTTCAGCAAATCCAGCGGCGGGAATAGTGGCACTAAAAAACGATGATATCTCCTGGCCACTGTGCTGGACTCGCCTCTGCGCGCTGTGTAAGGGTTCCAGCTGCACCCGTCCGGTTTCATTTGCCAGTGAAGATGAATAAGGAGGTTCAGAGATGAGCAACAACATCCCATAAAGCTGGGAACGGAGAGTTTTATGATGGAACTGGAGTAGGGATGTTTTCTCTCCACTGGAGAACTGATGGAGTGGACTTTCATGACAGAATTAATATTGTGGTTTTAAAGTGTGAAGTTTTCCCAATTTTTCCGTGTGAGCTATTTAGAAAAGATTATATCTAGACTGTTAAGCCTTCTTTTGTCCTGTCCTGAGGGCCTTTCAGGATCCCTGGGACAAAAACCCCCAAACCTTCCAGTTCTCTGGGTGTTACCCAAGCATGCACACACCAGCTTGCTAGAACAGAAAACTGTAAAAAGAAAATAAGTTTCTCATTTGCAAAAACTTCCTGATTTTCCTCTTCCTGCTCTATTGGGGGTGGTGGAGGGGACGTTTTGTGTGTGTGGATTTTCCCTCAGTACCTGTCTCCAAATTGTTTTTTGAATTCTTATGCTAAAGCATAGGAGAAAAATTGGTAACCTTTCTGTTTCTACTGCCAAAATGAAGAAAACCTTTAATCTGTTAAAATTTAGGTTGATAACCAAATTGAAGGTCATATGCAGAGAACAGAAGTTAATATGCATTAATCAATCACCCTGAACTGCTTGCTAATTCCACTCAGCTTCCCCACCCCAGGTTCATTTTCTCCTCTCTAGAAGAGCATGAGTCCTCAGTGGTACAGAAGACTCGATGGCTCTGCAGGGAGCTTCTCCTGCGTCCTCAGCCATGCAGCTCATTTACCTACCAGCTCTCCATGGCAGGTGCACACAGCTTCTGCTCAAAAGCCAGAACATAGCACCTGCGACTCTGTTACTTGAATTTTGTGCTTTTTTTTTTTTTTTTTTTTGATTGGAGTACTTTGTTACTTGAACACTGCCTTTCTCTGGAGAAGGACCCAGTGCTTTCTAGCTCTCTCTCACCCACTCCACTCCTGCCCTGGTCCCAGTGGGTCAGAGATAGCACCTTTTGTCTCCACTATGCAGTTGGGAACTCTGAGCCACACAGAGGTGATATAGCACTTCAATTTACTCGAGGTAAATACTTCAGTATTCCTTGTGACTTAGCCACGTGGAAACTTAGCCAGTGCAGTAGGTGGGCTTAGTGCTCTTTGTGCACAGATACACTGACTACAGAGCTTGAACCACCCAAGACTGGGGAGCCATTCACACTCTCTCCTGACTCCAAGGCTCCAAGGACTTCTCTCTAGATGTTCAAGTCCTGTGATGATGTTTCAAAAAACCAGCTCTGACCTCTTTACCCTGAAAAGGTAGTTCATTTTAAAATGCTTCATGTCCCCGCCCTTTGGCTGAACAAATGGATCAGTCCTCAATCCCCTTCTCCTGACCAGCATTGGAAGAATGGATTGACATCTTTATCTTCACCTCTGAAAGACCTTGGCAGTGCTTACAGGAATATTGTTGATGCCATGAATATGAACTTGATCTAATTGGTTTGCTAATTCTGAAGCCAAAACTATAATTGTAGAGAAGGTTTTTTTTTTTTTTTTTTTTTTGTTAACTAGGAGAGGTACTGATTTTTATAATAAAATAGAGTGTGGTTATGTGGACTTTTAAAAACAGAAAATGCAAGAATGACATATACCATGAGAAAAGCCATTTTTTCCCCCTTTGTGGTATTTTTACCCCCAAAGGAACTGAAGATGGGAAGCATGACTAACAAGTGATTGCAGTTTGAGCCTTGAGTCTGTGCCATCTGCATGCAGCTTCTTAGCAAGCAGCTATACCCACAGCCTGTTTCCCTGGGAAGGTAGTGGGCGGAGAGTCGGGCTGACTTTGCCTACCACCCCCAGGAATTGAGACCCACTGCATTTAACAAAGTTAAGTAAATGGCATGATTTTCTCCCTTCTGTTAATTTTGCAGATAAGAATGATTCCACCTCTTCCCCCTCCCTCCAGTCCCACATGCCTCACAATGGTCACATTCCCCTTGAAGGTTGTTCAGCTTGAACAGGGAATTGTTCTTTCCTCTCAGGAGTCAGATCGCTGTCTCGTGGTTGGGGACGACGGGTGGTGAGGTGGAGCTGTCCACTGGCTATCTTAGTGTTGGCCCTGTCATGATCTCTTCTCACCTACTCTGGGGCTGGCCTTCCTGAAGAGAGGACAGATAAGCTGGCACATAGTTTGGGATAACTAATGGTTGGATGAATGAGCAACTGAAAGGGTAACAGTCCTTTGAGGTAAAAATGACCTTGTCAGAATTTTTTAAATCCAGCAGTTTTCCTGTTAAAGCACTCTGTACCAATAACACGTGCATGCCTGGTATCAAGTAATCACGATGCGAATCCACCAACTTATGAGTCTTGCCTACTTTAGAAAATAAAGAAATGTGCAGTAGCCTCTACCACTCAGCATGTACCAAGACCAGTACGGACTTGCTCTCTTCCCCACGTATTGGACTGTATGCAAACACCAGAAGTTCTTAATGATTAGCAGTTCCTTTATTCTAGATAAGTCTACCCTCTCAGCACCTTTTCTGGGAGTCAATTCTGCACCTCAGTCCTCTTTAAAAAGCCTCCAGATGATCTAAACCTAGTTTGTAATGTCGACCTATGGGCTGTAACTGTTTAAAATCCTGTATTCCTGTTTTTTTTTTTTTTTTTTTTTTTTAATTTTTTGGTCTCTTTTGTCCTGAAGAGTTGTACTGATTACAAAGACATATGCATAAAAATTCTCATTGTGTGGTGGTTGTTGCATTTTCTGTCTGAGAGCATGCATGAAATACTGTGGTGACCTTTCCTCTTCTTGTCACTCCCTCCTTTGCTTCCACTTGGTCACGTGAACCAGGGAACCAGCCCAGTGAGCTCTATGTCCCCCCAGTCCAATCACTGGGTTGCAGGGTGTCCATGACCCACTCCCAATTTGGCAGAATCGCTGGTTCCCAAATGTAACTAAACAGGGTGTGTGTGTATTTGTGCGTGAACATATACATGTACACATGTAGATTATCCTTTAGACCTACCCTCTTCCTTTGTTTTAATAAAATAGAACAATAAGAATCCAATTGAACTTCATGGTCTTGAGGAGTTTAAATGAATAGAGAGCTGTGACCAAGTGTGCAGCTGCTACTGTCTCCCATTAGAATCTCTTTACGTTTCTGAACTACTTTCTTTGCAGTCTACAGCAGTCATTTGAGGTAGTGTTTAAAGTATGTTAGTTTTCCTAATCAGAAAAGTAATACATCTCTTAGAAGATTTAGAAGACACAAAGCACAAGGAATCATCGATATTCTGGCATAGATATTTCTAACACATCCTAGTGTGTGTGAGTGTACGTGTGCGTGCGTGTGTGTGTGCACAATTATCTGCAAAAAAAAATGTATGTTGAACATACTAGTTTTAGCTGTTTTTCCAATAAATTCTTTTCTGCAGCACCATTTTCAGTGATGTGTTCTTGCCAGAATTCACACAATCAATACTTTGTTGTCAAACGGGTTTTCTGATTGTTGAGGCATTGGGGAGAGCAGCCTCATAAATGCATCTATGTACATAGCCTTACTTGTTTTCCTGTTACATTCATAGAAAGGGAATGTTGGAGATCCAAAACGTGTCCATTTAAAAATATATGTATCTTCATAGTACCATCCTTAAAAGTTGAACTTATAGGAAGTGAAGGCAGAAGGGTCACAAATTCAAGCTCAGCCTGGGCAGCTTGGTAAGTCCCCATCTCAAAATAAATAAATAATTAGATAAATAAATAAATAAATAAATAAATAAATAAATAAAAGCACTGGGGAAGGGGATGTAGCTCAATGGTAGAATGCTTGTCTAGCATGTGTGAGGAGGCCCTGGTTTGATCCCGAGTACCATGAAACAACAACAAGACAAAACAAAAATAAGCAAATAAAGGATATTAAGTTTATAGATCTCTTTACTTCCTGGAAGATGCCTCTTTTCTTTCCTTTAAAAATGTTTTCCTTCTAGAAACTCCAGTGTTGAAGTGCCTTAAGGGTATCCTTAAGATTTTGCTGGAGTGTCTAATAGGTACTTTTCATCATTAGGAAATTATCTTTTTGGTTAAGTTTTTTTTTTAATCCACAACTGTTGAATTTTGTCAAATGAACTCTAATTTCATCTTTTGAGAAGGAAGTAGTGTTTAAGAGTTGGTATCTTGAACCCAAGAAAAATGACCAAGTTTCAGTGATGTGTTCTTGCCAGAATTCACATAATCAATACTTTGTTGTCAAATGTTCCAATGTTCAGTTGATGTAGTACATTTATTACTAGAAATTTGGAAACAGTGTAAACATCTGAGAATAGGAGAAATAGTTGGCTGAATTATTGTTTCTCCACAGGATGGACATGCAATGAGTGGGCCACTGAAATGAGAATTTATTATCAACACCAGGAATTTGACTTAAGTCAGCAAAATTGGGAGTTCCAGAGCCAATGGGATACAGCTATGCATGGGTTGGGGGTTCCCACTGGATGGTGGCTGGATTCAGGACGTGTGTGTGTGTGTGTGGTTCTTCCACAAAGGCAGGCTGTGCTCACAGTACTGAGGACTGAATGGGCACTGGTTGGACTGGCTTCCATGCATTTCCCTGTGGGCCATCTCCTGATGCTGAGTGTCTCAGCTCTGCTGCTGTAACAAAATCACTTAGACTGGGTGGCTTAAACAACAGACATTTCCTTCTCAGTTCTTAAGGTTGGGAAATTCAAGATCAAGATGTTGGCTGATTTGGTCTCTAAAGCTCCTTCTTCCTGGTGTGTGTGTGTGTGTGAGAGAGAGAAATGTGAGCTAGCTCTCACATTGCTGCTAGAGTGATCTTTGAAAATAATAACTGAAGAAGTCATCCCTCCAGTGAAAATCCTTCCACCATTCTCATTTTCTGAAGAATAAAAGCTAACATCTTTAGCATAATCAAGCCCATGGATAATTTTCCATCTTATTTTCCCATGATCTTCCCCATTTGTTGCCTTCTGTGACCTACTATTTCAGAACATCAATATCAACCCTTTTCTGAGCTTGATGTGCCAGGCACCACACAGCTCCTTTCTGTATGCTAATTGCCCAAGAGTCCCATGAAGCATGGATCACTGTATGGCAGATGATGACGGTGAGCTGACCACTTAAGTCCTTTCTACTGTCATCAGCTGGCAAATAGCAAAGTCTGGACCCACGTGACACCAGGGCCTGAGCTCTTCCTTTATTTTTCAGCCTGATGTGCTAGTCAGCTTCATGGTATCACAACAAATGCCTGAAACAATCAGCTTATAAAGAGAGAAGGTTTATGTTGGTTCATGTTTCACAGGTTTCAGTCCATGATTAACTGGCCCAGTTGCTCTTGTGCTTGGTGAGGCAGTGTGTCATAGGGGAGAAGACTGTGGCAGAGTAAAACCACGCTTACCTCGCTGGCCAGAAAGTGTAAGAGAGCGAGGAAAGAAAAGATGGGTCCCATGATCCCTTTTGAGGTTATGTCCCAGGGACTTAAAGATCCCCCATGGGGCCCCACCTCTTGCATTTCCCACCTACTCCCAATCGTGTCCAAGTGGGGACCAAGACTTTAGTACACAGGCTTCGGGGAATTGAATATCCAAACCATCGCACTTGGCATATGCCTAGAGGCGCTCTGGATGCCCTGTTCCCCCATTGCCTCTTGCCTCTGAGTATTCACCAATCTGTTTACAGCACCTCCAGACTGTAGTTGGCCTGCAAAACACCCCCCCATTCCTTCTGCCTGTCATACACATGAATGGGGTCAAATCCAGTCCCTGCTACTTTCCAGCTGTGTGACCTAGGGCAAGATATCTAACACCTGGGGCATTCAATGTCCACATGAGAAAAATCTCAGTCTCATGTTGTTGGTTGTGGACATCTGCTGTCTTTGCTGCTGACAATCTTCTAC
The DNA here is from genome assembly GCF_021218885.2 of Marmota monax. Classification (NCBI taxonomy): domain Eukaryota; kingdom Metazoa; phylum Chordata; class Mammalia; order Rodentia; family Sciuridae; genus Marmota; species Marmota monax. The sequence continues at coordinate 2,102,098 of NW_026695212.1, forward strand.
CTTCCTTTGGCAACAATGCCCTGGTTTTGCTTGGGGAGCCAGCCCTCCTCCACCTCTGGGCACATACTTCTGGTGAGGTAGATGGCTCTGCAGCACAGGGCCAGAGCTCAGTCCCTCAGCATGCTCCGTCCTCCTGGCCCTTGTGACTGACCCATAGGCTAGCCCATGGGCAAAGAAACTCCATTCCTGGGCTCTTCATGGAAACAGACTAAATTTTACCGGATTTGAAACGGGAAGGAAAAGACCTGAAAGTGGGTATAAATATAGGAAGAGAAATAGGTACAGTAAAGATGACATGGGGCATGAGGACAGACCTTGAGAGCAGAATGTGCTTCTGCTAAGAGCAGGAACATTTTCACTTATGATCTATTATGATCTAATAGTTATATAAATAATTCCTGAGTTATAATTTTCTCAGCCAACAATCTGCACATCATCTCGTTCATATTTTCACAGTGTTCCTAAATTGAGTGGAATCATTGCCAAGTGTTGTCAATAAACAAGGATTTCCCCCCAAGTCCTCTCTGCTTCATTGTGGGTTTAGGGATCCACAACATAGGGTCTGGAGTGATCCAGTAACTTTTCAAGTTTATGCCTTTTATTTTATAGTATACTATCTTAAATTTTTTTTACTATAAGCTGACAAATTATTATGATTATCACTGTATGATTTTATGGGGTATAATATTATGACATGTAGAATTATTGAATCAAGTCTACCTATCCATCACTTTGAATGCTTATTTTGTGGTGAGAATATTTGAAACTTACTATCTTACAAATTTTGGAATACATATTATTATTATTTTAAATAACTATTTATTTATTTATTAATTATGTGGTACTGAGGATCAAAACCAGTGCCTCACACCTGCTAGGCAAATGCTCTACCACTGAGCCACAACCCCAGCCATGGCACATATGTTATTATTAACTAAAGCCATCATGCCATGCAATAGATCTCAAACTCACTCCTCCTGTCTAACTGAAACTTTGTTACTCTTGGACCAACATCTCCCCACTTCTGCTACTCCCAGCCTATTCCAGGAGTTAACTGTACAGATTGAAATCATGTATAACTGTATAATTAAAATCATGCAGTTTGTCTTTCTGTACCTGGCGCATTTCATTCAGCATTAATGTCCTTCACGTACATCCACATATCACAAATGACAGAATTTTCTTCCTTTTTTAAGGCCAAATGCTATTCCATTGTGTAAATATACCACATTTTCCATATCCATCCTCTTGTGTTGGGCACTGAGCATGGTTCCGTGCTGGGAGCCATTAGCCAAGTAGGTATGACAATTTCCTTGACAGCGTACCCCATGTTGCTAAGAAAACCAATATTTGGCTCTTGCCCTCTGAGTCAGTCTGAATCCAGGGAATAGGGGACTTCTCCAAAGAGCTTTGCAACTCTGGGCCACATAACCTCCTGAGCAGGGAGATTAATGAGACCAGTGGAGGACAGAAAGCCAATCAGTGCATTTGCTGTGAAGAGGAGGGTCATCAGAAAAGGGAGACATCCCTGATGCTTCCAAGGGAAGCCACATGGTCAAGCAAGGCCTGGACCCATCCTAGCGCAAACGGCACTAGCGGAACTGAGAAGCTGCTGTAAGTTCCCCGAGGACTCCCAGGGAAACTCAGCTAACTGTTAACAATAGATAGAAACAAAAGTCAGTTTGACTTGCTTCATCTTAAACACTTAGCAAAGACAGTCAAAGCCAAAACGCAGCTATCCCTGGGCATTTTAAATAATAATAATAGTTAAATGTAACTTCCAAAAATAAGTAAACTGGAGGCTACAAAAGAGATTCTCAGACAGGAATGCCTGATAACTATCAAAAGGAACTGCCAGAGTAGTTTTTAGTTTAAGGCCTTTATTTCTAACCTACACAGGTAGGCTTAATGTTTGCTAGTATGGTTATCCAGCCCTAAGTAACAGAATTAAAGATTTCTCTATTAGACACAGAGGTCATACTAGTAAAAGGATTTTGCAAGATCAGATGACATTAAATTGTTAAACTATATCTTAAGGGAAAGGACATCTGTAACCCTAAAAGTTAAATGTTGTGTTTACATTCCTGACAATTCTGGCAATGTGACAAATATCCTTAAAGATTTACATGCTCAGATAGAAGCCATGTCCTCAGCAACTTTGTCATGGAAACAATATCTTAGCTCCTGGTTCTTGGGCAAGGTTACCTACATGCAATGTCACTGTAAAATGTCCTATTTCCACGAGTCCTTCCACTAAGCAACATGGGGTACGCTGGCAAGGAAATTGTCATACCTACTTGGCTAATGGCTCCCAGCAGTTCCGTATCTTGCTATTATAAATAGAGCTGCAGTAAGCATGGGAGTGTACATCTCTCTGACATACTGATAACAAATCCTTTGGATATATGTCCAGGAGTGGGATTGCTGGATCCTATGGTATGGTTCTACTTTTAGTTTTTTGAGAAACCTCCACACAATTTCCCCATGATGACTGCATTAATTTATGTTTCCACCAACAGCAAGGGTTCCCTTTTCTCTGCACTCTTGCCAACACTCATCAACTTTTATCTTTTTGATAATAGTCATTCTAACAGGTGTGAGATGCTGTCTCAGTGGTTTTGATTTGCATTTTCCTAGTGATTTGTGATGCTGAACTTCTCTTTACATGTACGTTGGCCATTTATATTCTTGAGAAATGTGTATTTAGTTTCCTTGCATATTATTAATTGGGTTATTTGTTTTCTTGTTATTGGGTTCTCTGAGTTTCTTATATACTTTGGATATTAATCCCTTATCAAATATATGACTTGCAAATATTTTTTTTTCCCAGTCCTTACTCTGATGATGGTTTTCTTTGCTGTGCATAAGCTTTTTAGTTTGATGTAACCCTACTTGTTTGCTTTTGCTTTTGTTGCCTGTGTGTTAGGGATCATATCCAAAAAGCCATTGTCCACAGCAATGTCATCAAGCTTTATGTGTTCCTCTGGTAGATAGTCTCAGAGCTCCACACCTTATGTAAGTCTTTTTTTCCTTCTTTTTTGGTACCCAGGAGTGCTCAACCACTGAGCCACATCCCCAGTCTTTAAAACTTTTTTTTTTTTTTAATTTAAGACAGGGTCTCACTAAGTTGCTTAGGGTCTCATTAAGTTGGTGAGGCTGGCTTTTAACTACCAATCCTCCTGCCTCAGCCTCCCAAGTCACTGAGATTGCAAGTGTGTGCTACTGAGCCCAGCTTGAATTTGTTTTGTAGATTTTTGTGCGTGGTGTGAGATAAGAATTCAATTTCATTCTTCTGCTATTCGATGTTCCCAACACTCTTTAATGAAGAGACTATTCTTTTCCCATTGCACGTTATTGGCATCTTTGTCAAAAATTAATTGACCATGAATGCACAGATTCACTTTTCATTCTTTATTCTGTTTTATTGGTAGATGTGCCTATTTTTGTGCTAGTACTCAGTAGTTTTAGTTGCTACAGCTTTGTAATATAGTTTGAAATCAGGTAGTGTTGATATCTCTGTTTTAAGACCATTTTTTTCCAGTTTTGTGAAAATTGACATTGAATTTTGATAGATCGAATTAAATCTGTAGGTCATTTTTTTTGTAGTATGAACATTTTTGTAATATGAATTCTTCCAATCCATGAATATAAAACCTCTTTCTATTTATTTGTCTTTAACTTATTTCATCAATACCATATAGTTTCAATGTACAGATCCTTCACCTCCTTAGATAAACTCTTTCCTGAATATTTTACTTTTTCATGTGATTATAAATGATATTGTTTCCTTCATTTATTTTCCCAATAGCTTACTGTTAGCATATAGAAATGCTACTAATTTTTGTGTATTGATTTTTTATTCTGCAATTTTATTCATTTGTTAGTTTTAACTTGTTTTTGGTGGAGTTTTTACAGTTGTCTGTGTATATAACATTATGTCATTGTAAACAAATTTCACTTCTTCCTTACTGGATGTTTGGATGTTTCCTATTTCCTGTTTGAGTGCCTTTTAAAAAAATATATATATTTCTTTTTAGTTATAGCTGGACACAGTATCTTTATTTTATTTTTATGTGGTGCCTCGCACATGCTAGGTGAGCGCTCTACCTCTGAGCCACAACCTCAGCCCCTGGACACCTTTTATTTCTTGTTGTGGTAAATACTTACAACACTATACTGAATAGAAGAGGCACACATCGTGTCTTGTTGCTGATCTTACTGTCAAAATATGTTGCCAGTTGTAGGCTCGGCATCCACACTTTCATTGTGTTGAGTTACATTCCTTCTATACCCAAGCTTTTTTATAAAAAAAAAATATTTTTTTTTACGTAGTGCTGAGGATCAAACCCAGTGCCTCATGCATGCAAGGCAAGTGCTTAACCACTGAGCTACAACCGCAGCCCCTACACCTGAACTTTTAAAAGTTTTAATCATGAAAGGACGTTGAATTTTGTCAAATTCTTTCTCTACATTTAATGAGATGATCATATGGTTTTTGTCTTTTATTCTGTTAATGTGATGTCTCACATTTATTGATTTACATATGTTGAAACACCCTTGTATCCCAGGGATAGATCCCCACTTGATCCTGCTGAGTGAACATTGTAACATGCTATTGAATTTGGTTTGCTAGTATTTTGTTGAGAATTTTTTTCATCTATGGTTATTGGGGATATTGGTCTATAGTTTTCTTGTAAAGTTCTTGTCTGACTTTTGGTACTAGGGTAATGCTGGTCTCATCGAGTGAGTTTAGAAGCATTTCTTCCTCTGATTTTTTGGAAGAATTTAAGAAGAATTGGTACTACGGTTTTTTCTTTAAATATTTGGTAGACTTTAACCTGTGAAGCCATCAGGTCCTGGGCTTTTCTTTGGTGGGAGAATTTGTACTGCTGATTCAACTTTCTTACTCATTATTACTCTATTCAGGTTTTCTATTTATTCATGATTCAGCCTTGGTATGTTCTGTGTGTCTCAGAATTGATCCATTTCTTCTCTATCTGACCTGTCAGCATGTCATAGTTCATAGTAATCTTTATGACCCTTTGCATTTGTGTGGTATTAGTAGTGATACCTCTTTCATTTCTGATTTTATTCATTTGAGTTTTTATTCTCTCTTTTTCGTAGTCCAGCTAAGGATCTATCTACTTTGTTAATCGTTTCAAAACCCCATCTCTTTTAATTTTGTTGATTTTTTTCCCTATGGCTCCTGCCTGTGTTTTGTTTATCCATGCACTAATCTTTGTTATTTCCTTCTTTCTGGTAACTTTGGGCTTAGTTTGTTCTTCTCATAGTTCCTTCAAGTTTCTAGAACTAGTTGAGGGTGGGTGAGGGGGAGCAGCTGTGGCGTAGAGCGTTGTAGAGAAGAAACAGCACTTCAGCCAAGGCATCACAGGAAAGTGGTCAGTCCAGAGAACCCCAGCTCACCTTGTCTTTGGAAACCATCTGGGCATCCTCCCTGGAGCCCTTTGGAGAGGGGCCATCGGTGTGGAGAATGCACAATTGCTTGGGTTGCCTGGCATGTGGTTTTGAGTTCACTGGCAGACACTGACCGTGACCTCATATATTACGCGTAAGTAGCTTGAGAGGGCATTAAACCAAGAATAAATAAAACTCTTTAAGAGGTTCTTGCTCAACAATAAAAAATGTTTAAAGGCTTGCCCAAACAAAAACAAAACCCTACATCTTGAATGACATGAGAATAACAAATAATACTTAAGTCACAACCACTGGATTTCTAAAAAGATTATTCATAGAAAAGGAATTCCATCAAGCAAACATTTTATTTTTCTCAAATTGGCTTTCTACCAAAAAATTAAAAAAAACTTGAAAACAAAATAGTAAAAGAAATTGCTTACATCGATCCAGAGAAATGGATGGATTCCAGTAATAATTAGTAGTCACCACCAAGCATCATCCACACAACAGAGCAGTAAGGGTCTGGCTTTCTATGAGGCCCAGGTCTGAGTTTCTGAACCGAAGGGTTCACACCAGGGTGGGCTGAAGGGTTTCCCTGCCTCATTTCATCAGGGTGTGAGTCACAGCTGTTTCTACGTCCAATTTCACTGGCTCTTAGTCTGTAAAAATTCTCTCAGATTCTGACAATGAGCTGACTTGGGCTTGTGATTCTACCACGTTGAGATTAACACCAGAAAGTCCCTGCAGCTGATATCGTCTCCAGTCACCTGATTGTGGTCTGGGGACTCCTTGTGTCAACACCGCACTTTTTATGGATTCCTGAGGTCATAACTATTTTCATAAACATGAAGATGTTGTTCGCCTTTTCTACTCTCTTTTCCTCATGAATGTACAAGGAATCTTCCAGAAGTGACATGATGTGTGATATCACAACAGAGTGAAGGTAGAAGAAACTAGCTCTCTTCTATGAAACCAGATGTGAAAGACACTTCAAAAAACCTGAAGCGACACCACTCTTTCACCATTTTTTTTTTTAATTTTGGAAAGTGCAGTTATTTCTGTTAATGGATTTATTATTTTTCAAGAATGAAAATATTTTCATTTGATTTATAATATAGTGACTATCAAAAGATAAAACATGGGTTGGGAATATAGCTCAGTTGGTAGAGTGCTTGCCTTGCATGCACAAAGCCCTGGGTTCAATCTCCAGCACCACCAAAAAAAAAAAAAAAAAAAAAAAAAAAGAGAAAAAAAAAAAGAAAAAACACATATAAACTTCAACTCCTTATCATTTTTAAGAGTCTATATAGTTCAGAGACTAGAAAGTTTGAGAACTGCTGTTCTCTGAGATAGTGAAATAAAGTTGATATTTACTGAGTGCTTCTGCTTGACGGGCACTTGCTAAGGGCCTTATATAAATTACCTCATCTAATTCTCACAACTACGCTAGAAGTGGACGCTAGCATTCTGTCTTGATGTTATAGACGAGGGGCCTGGAGCTTAGAGAGGATGCATAACTTTCTCAATGTCTTAGAGCTAGAGAGTGGCCGAGTGTGGACTTGAAGTGGGGGAATGTGGCTCCAGCTCCCAAAGCAGTAGCCACCTACTGATAGTGACCTTGATAGCTGCTCCTCTGCCTGTACCCACATGCCACCTTAATAATGTAATTTAATGAAATGAGGCCATAGTGGCAGGCAGTAGAGAAGGTATTGCACGCAGACCCTGAAAGGGGTCTCTCGATCTGAGTGGAGGTTGGATTGGGACCATAGCAGGGCTCTGGTGTGGTAGACACCAGTTGGGCAACTAGATCCTAAAATATTGTGGTCCACACTGGTATCTCCTCTTTTAAGGCCCTCCAGGAGATGAAGGGCCATGGTTATTAAGAACCAAGTCCCTGGTTGGATAACATTTTAGAGCAATGTGGTAGAATTAGAATGAAGGGACCCAGAGGGGGTGAGGCTGATGAGGAAGGGCCCTGACCACCCTGGTGGCATCCTGTGTGGGAGGCTACTTACGCAGACTTCCCATTCCACTCTGTGGGCCCTTCAGATGCTGCTCCAGTTACTGCTTTTTACTAAAATGCAACTGTGATAGTGTGCACATGTGTGTGTCCTGGGCTCATTTGAAAGCGCTAAGGTTTGTGTGTAAGTAGTTGTGACCCTAAGTCACCTCCATCCAGAGGTCCAGAGCTCCAAGATGTTCCGTAAGCTGTCCTTTTATTGAAACTAGAGAGGATTTTAAAAACAAACGGATGAAACAAAAACAAAAACAAAACTACAGCTCCAGTGAAGCAGAAGACTCATGTCTGTGCTGAACGTGAAGGGCTGGGTTGGGTGGGGATTGTACTGGAGGAAAGTGAGAGGCGAAAGGGTATGAATGGAATGGGAGATGGAAATTTTAAAATGGATCTTAAAAAGTTCCTGCCCTCCCCGCTCCTGCTTAGGAAGAAGTCGAACACAGGGAGGCAAGCTTTACTTGGGTAGCCATTTCTTCATTTCACTTATTCATTCTACAGAGAGTGTTTGTATTTGATGAGTTATTATTTCATGAACAGATGAAGGATGAGCACAAGGAGAAAGTTGCAGCTTTTGTAGAAGCTAAGATGAAAGCTTTGGAAAGACTTGATAAAGCTGTTACTAAAAAAAAATGCTATTGAATAAAAAGTGTGAGAGAGAACTCTAAGTGAGAAAAATCCTAACAATCAGTGGGGGAGGGAGAATTTCTTTCATGAGTGTTTTAAGGATCTCATTCACTTAGTAAATAAAAAGTGAACGTTGTAGATGATATATGATGGCTTAGGCAATACAGAGCAGTAGTGGGTCCTGCATTCAAGAAAGGAATCCAGGTTGCACCTTGAATGATCAGTGATTGAATACATACATAGGTGTATGTTCTAGGTTAAAGTATTTAGTGAGCTCTGCATATATCATTTTAATGATTCTCTGTTCTACTAATTTTCTTTAAAAATTTTCAGACAACTTCCCAATACGTAAGTTTGGATAAGACATACAAAGAAGAGTCAGAAAGCTTGGGTCTTTTTTTCCTTCTCACTTGAACTGAGCAGAGGTGTGATTGATGTACTTCACCACTAGATGCCGCTGTTGCCCCACATGAACTGCACCAGATGCCGCAGTCCTAGTGATAGGCTGGAAATTTTATGTGTTCCTGGTGTTTAAGGAAGGGAACAGGAAAGGTCCCATTGTTGCTTCTTCCCACATATGCCCATCTGGTAAATTTTTAAAAGTATATGGACTTGGATTTTGGTTAAAAAGCACTCAAGTACAAAGTTCCCAACCAAAGATCACTAATTCTCAAGGAATGACTTCAAAGCCGGCTTTCTTTAAACAAGCAGCACGATGTTTGCATGGTCAGGGAAAGCCCATGTATGGATGGTTCAGGGCATACTCACTACCTGGTGTCCCATGCAGGTCACCCTGTCACAACGAGACACTCCACAGAGTGGAGTGCACAAAAGGTAAGTTGCAGCCTGACTCCCCAAAGCAATCTTCTTTGAAGAACTGCATGGAGAACAGGAGCACACATGGGGGAGAGGAATGGGCTAGCCCTGCAGTGTCCTGAGCTGGCCACCGAGTGCTCTCCACAGCTCCTGACATCTGTGTTTGAGACCTCAGAGCTGGAAGAGCTCTTGAGAGTCTTCACTTTAATCTTCCATATAGTGCAAGCAATTCTTTGGAAATATCCCTCATAGATGAAGATTCACCTGCTAGAACACTCTGTACTGAGATTCCTGTGGTTGGGACGTTTTACTGTGGGTTATCTCTGTTTGAAAGCACATTCTGTATTAATCTTCCCTTCTGCCTCCCTTCAATTTCCCTTAGTTACTTCTCATGATTTCCAGACTCCTCAATATCAATTCAGGGGACTGCAGTCCTTATTTATTGAACAGCGTTAGGTCCGAGGCCTGTGCTAAGCAATCAGGATCTCCTCTGGACACAACTGGGACTGCCAACAGCTTCTTACTATGGCTCTCCTGGGACTGAACCTGACATTCCAGGTGAAGTCTAATTCATGCCAAGCATAGAAACATGATTGCCCTCTATCTGGAAGCTGCCACCAATAAGACTGTATTAACTTTCACATATTATAATGATGCTTGTTCACTTTTAAGTTTGAGGGAGATTTAAATTCCCAGTCTTTTCTCAGGATCTGTGTCAAGCAAAAGTTTTTTTTTCCATCCTATACTTTTTTTTAATGGAAAATTTCCCCATAAACCTGGGTCCTTTTTCACCCATTCACTCACTTGGTGTGTGTTGAGTACTTCACGGTTAAACATGTGGCTTAGCAAGGGGGTGTGACAATGGTCTACCTTTTGCTTCCTTGGGAGTTGTGTCCGTTGCAAATTTGGAACTTGCACCTGCTGACATCATCCTGATTGCTGAAGCATGAGTGCTCGTGCCTGTTTGTTCTGTGAGAACTTGAGAAGGACCTGACCAACTTTTATGGAATCTGACTGTGTTGAAGAATACAAGTGAGGCCAAGTGTGGTGATTCATGCCTATAATCCCAGTGGCTTGGGAGGCTGAAGCAGGAGGATCATGAGTTCAAAGCCAGCCTCAGCAACTTAGTGAGGTCCTAAAGCAACTGAGTGAGACCCTGTCTCTAAATAAAACATAAAAAAAGGGCTGGAGATGGGGCTCAGTGGTTAAGCACCCCCACACCAAAAACAAAGAAAATACCCCCAAATAAGTGAAACTTAACTTGGATTTGAGTTTTTTTTCTTTTCAGAGAAAATGTAGGTTGTGTTTATTCAAAATTCTCAATAATGTTGTTTTTTTCTATTTTTAAACATTTGTTCTAATTAGTTATATATGAAAATAGAATGCACTTTGACACATCATACATAAATGGAGTAGAACGTCTCAGTCTTCTGGTTGTACATGACGTGGAATTACACTGGTTGTGTAGTCATACATGCACATAGGGCAATAATGACTGATTTATTCTACTATTCTTCCTTACCCCACACCCCCTCCCCTTTCTTCACTTCCCTCTGCCTAATCCAAAGTACCTCTATTCTTCCCTAGTCCTTCCCCTCTTATTTCGAATTAGCATATGCATACCAGAGAAAACATTCTGCCTTTGTTTTTTGGGGGGATTGGCTTATTTTGCTTAGCATAATATACTTCAGCTCCATTCATTTACCTGAAAATGCCATAATTTCATTCTTCTTTAAGGCTGAGTAATATTTCATTGTGTGTATGTACCACATTTTCTTTCTCCATTCATCTGTTGAAGGGCATCTAGGATGGTTTCACAGTTTAACTATTGTGAATTGAGCTGCTATGAATATTGATATAGCTGTGTCACTGTAGTATGCTGATTTTAAGTCCTTTGGATATAAACTGAGATGTTGAATGCTGGGTCAAATGGTGGTTCCATTCTGAGTTTTCTGAGGAATCTCCATACTGCTTTCCAGAGTGGTTGCACCAATTTGCAGCCCAGCAGCAATGTATGCGTATACCTTTCTCCCCACATCCTTGCCAACATTTATTGTTGCTTGTATTCTTGATAATTGCCATTTTTACCTGAGATGTGATGAAATTTTACCTGAGTGAGATGAAATCTTAGAATAGTTTTGATTTGCATTTCTCTAATTGCTAGAGATGTTGAACACTTTTTTCATATATTTGTTGATTGATTGTATATCATCTTCTGAGAAGTGTCTGTTCAGGTCCTGAGCCCATTTATTGATTGGGTTATTTGTTTTTTTGGTGTTAAGTTTTTTGTGTTCTTTATATATTTGGAGATTATTGTCTATCTGAGGTGTAAGTAAAGATTTTTCTCCCATTCTGTAGGCTCTCTCTTCACATTATCAATTGTTTCCTTTGCTGAGAAGCTTTTTAGTTTGAATCCATCCCATTTATTGATTCTTGATTTTACTTCTTATGTTTTAGGAGACTTGTAAAGGAAGACAGTCCCTAAGCCAACATGGTGGAGATTGGGCCTACTTTTTTTTTTTTCCTATTACATACAGGGTCTCTGTTCTAGTGCCTAAGTCTTTGATCCACTTTGAGTTGAGTTTTGTGTAGGGTAAGAGACAGAGGTTTGATTTCATTTTGTTACATATGGATTTCCAGTTTCCCCAGCACCATTTGTTGAAGAGGCTATCTTTTCTCCAATGAATGTTTATGGCAACTTTGTCTAGTATAACATAACCGTGTTTATGTAGGTTTGTCTCTGTGTCTTCTATTCTGAACAATTGGTCTACATATCTGTTTTGGTGTCAATACCATGCCATTTTTGTTATAATGGCTCTGTAATATAGTTTAAGGTCTGGTATTGTTATGCCTCCTGCTTCACTTTTTGGTTATTTTGGGCGTTTTATTTTTCCAAATGAATTTCATGGTTGCTTTTCTATTTCTGTGAAGAATGTCATTGAGATTTTAATAGAAATTGCACTTTTGGAATTATGGCAATTTTGAGAATATTAATTCTGCCTATCCAAGAGCATGTGAGATCTTTCCATCCTCCAAGGTCTTCTTCTATTTCTTTTTTTAATGTTCTGTGGTTTTCATTGTAGAGGTCTTTCTCCTCTTTTGTTAAATTTATGCTCAAGTATTTTTTTTTTTGAGGCTATTGTGATGGGGTAGTTTTTCTAATTTCACTTTCAGTGGATTTATCACTGATGGACTTGTTTAATTTATGGGTTTTGATTTTATATCCTGCCACTTTGCTGAATTCATTTATGGGTTCTAGAAGTTTTCTGGTGGATTTTTTTGTATCTTCTATATATAGAATCATGTCATTGGCAAATAGTGATAGTTTGAGTTCTTCTTTTCCTATTTGTATCCCTTTTATTTCTTTCATCTGTTTAATTTGCTAGAGTTTCCAGGACTATATTTAATAGAAGTGGTGAAAAAAGGCATGCTTGTCTTGTCCCAGTTCTTAGAGGGAATCTTTTAAATTTTTCTCCATTTAAAATGATGCTGGTCTTGGGTTTAGCATTGATAGCTTTTATAATGTTTTACAATCCTACCACCCCTAGTTTTTCTAGTGTTTTGAACATGTATTTTGCCAAATGCTTTTTCTTTTTTTTTGTTTTTTTTTTTTAATATTTATTTATTTTTTTTAGTTTTCAGTGGACACAACATCTTTGTTTGTATGTGGTGCTGAGGATCGAACCCGGGCCGCACGCATGCCAGGTGAGCATGCTACCGCTTGAGCCACATCCCCAGCCCTGCCAAATGCTTTTTCTGATCTAAGATGTCCATATGATTCTTGTCTTTAAGTTTATTGATGAATTACGTTTATTGATTTCCATATGTTGAACCAACCTTGCATTCCTGATGAACTCCACTTGATGGTGGTGCACTGTCTTTTAAATTTTTTTTGTATATGATTTTCTAGAATTTTACTGAGATTTTTTGCATCTGTGTTCTTCAGGGATATTGATCTGAAGTTTTCTTTCTTGATGTGTCTTTGTCTGTTTTTGGTATCAGGGTGATGCTAGCCTCATAGAGTGAGTTTGGAAGGGTTCCCTCCTTTTCTATTTCATAGAATAATTTGAGGAGCATTAGTGGTAATTGATCGTTGAAGGTCTCGTAGAACTCTGCTAAGAATTCTTCTGGTCCTGGGCTTTTCTCGGTTGGAAGGCTTTTGATGGCGTCTTCTATTTCATTGCTTGAAATTGATCTGTTTAAATTGTGCATATTCTCCTGATTAAGTTTGGGTAGGTCATATGTCTCTAGAAATTTGTTGATATCTTCAAGATTTTCTATTTTATTGGAGTATAAATTTTCAAAATAGTTTCTAATTCTCTTCTGTATTTCAGTTGTGTCTGTTGTGATATTTCCTTTTTCATCACGAATTTTAGTAATTTGAGTTTTCTCTTCCTCTTCATTAGCTGGTAAGGATTTATCAATTTTATTTATTTTTTCAAAGAACCAATTTTTTGTTTTGTCAATTTTTTGAATTTTTTTTTATTTCAATGTCATTGATTTCAGCTCTGATTTTAATTATTTCCTGTCTTCTACTGCTTTTGGTGATGATTTGTTCTTTTTCTAGGGCTTTGAGATGCAATGTTAGGTAATTTATTCATTGATTTTCATTGATTTATTCATGAGCTCAATCTATGAACTTTCCTTTAGCACTGTCATCCTAGTGTCCCAGAGATGTTGATATGTTGTATTGGTGTTCTCATTTATAACTGAGTATTTTTAAATTTTATCCTTGATTTCTTCTGCTATCCATCTATTGAATGTAGTGTATTGTTTAGTCTCCAGGTGTTGGAGTAGTTTTTATCTTTTATTTTATCAATGATTTCTAATTTTATTCTATTATGATTTGATAGAATGCAGGGTAGTATCTCTATTTTTTCATATTTGCTAAAGAGTTGCTTTGTGGCATAATATATGGTATATTTGGGAGAAGAATCTATGTGCTGCTGAAAAGAAAGTGTATTCACTCATTGATGGATGAAATATTCTATATATATCCATTAAATCTAAGTTATTGATTGTATTATTTAGTTCTATAGTTTTTTTTTGTTTGGAAGATCTATGTTGAAGTGAGAGAGTTGCGTTAAAGTCACCCCGTATTATTGTATTATGGTCTATTTGCTTCTTGAAATTGAGAAGGATTTGTTTAATGTACATAGATGCTGCTTTGTTTGGGCATAAATATTTATGATTGTTATACCTTGTATCAACAAGGTATAATTCCTTTAAGCAGTATAAAATGTCCTTATTTGTCCCTTCTGACTAACTTTAGCTTAAATTCCATTTTATTTGATATGAGGATGGAAACCCCTGCTTGTTTATGTGATCCACATGAGTGATGTTTTTTTCTCATCCTTTCATCTTCAATCTGTGGATGTCTTTGCCCATGAGATGAGTCTCTTAAAAGAAAAATATTGTTGGGTCTTTGCTTTTAATCCAATCTGCCAGTTTATATCTTTTAATTGATGAGTTTTAGGCCATTAACATTCAGGGTTATTATTGAAATATTGTTTGTATTCCTGATCATTTTGGTTTGGTTTTGGCTTTTTACTTGACTTGGTTTTTCCTTTGGTTGACTTTTCCTTTAGTGTAATTCCTCCCTTTATTGGTTTTCACTTCTCCTCATGGAATATTTTGCTGAGAATGTTCTGTAGTGCAGGCTTTCAGTTTGTGAATTCTTTTAACCATTTTTTTGTTTGTTTGTTTTAATCATGGAAGGTTTTTATTTCATCTTCAAATCTGAAGCTTAATTTTGCTGGATATAATAATTCTTGTTGACATTCATTTTCTTTCAGAGCTTGGTATATGTTGTTCCAGGAACTCTTAGCTTTGAGGGTCTGGGTTGAGAAATTAGCTGAGGTCCAAATTGTTTTCCCCTTATATATAATCTGATGCTTTTCTCTTATGGCCTTTAAAATTCTATCTTTATTCTATATGCTAGGCATTTTCATTATAATGTGACTTGGTGTGTGGGTCTGTTGTAATTTTGTACTTTTGGGGTCCTGCAAGCTTCTCATATTTAATTTTCCATTTCATTCTTCAGGTTTGGGAAATTTTCTGATATAATTTCATTAAAAAGATTGTGCATTCCTTTGGTTTGTATCTCCGCATCTTCATTTATCCTCATAAATCTTAAATTTGGTCTTTTCATGTTATCCCATAATCCTTGGATGTTCTGTTCATGGTTTTTTACCATCTTTTTGTGTGGTCAACTTTATTTTCAAGATTATATATTTTGTCTTCATTGCCTGAGGTTCTGTCTTTTTAAGTGGTCTGGTCTGTTGGTGATACTTTCCATTGAATTTTTAATTTGGGTTATTGATTCCTTCATTTCAAGAATTTCTGCTTGAGTTCTTTTCATAATCTCTGTCTCTTTATTGAAGTGATATTTCACTTCTTGAAATTTATCTCTGATTTCACTCCTTACATCGTCCTTTATGTCATGGATCAGTTTAACTATGTACATTCTAACCTCCTTCTCTGACATTTCTTCTACTGTATTGTCAGTGGATTCTATTATTGGAGCATCTTGGTTTGTTAGGGGCACTTTTTTCCTATTTTTTATGTTGTTCGTATTGTCTTTCCATCTAGCTGTGTGGATCTGAGGTAGTAAGTTTCTACCCGGTAGACTTATAGTGTTCCTAAAGGCTTCCAGTAATTCACCTTTAAGGAGAAGGTCACTATTAACAGCACCCAATGCAAACATTATAAAGCCTAAACCAAATAGCTCCTATGAAGAGGTCTACAGTTTTGTTGCGATAAACAGAAATGATGCGTTCAATTATTGTCTGCAATATAAACAGTATGTTTACAAAAGAGCTTACAATTTCTAATGGTGGACAAAGAAAGAATAGAAGTGGTGTAGGATATGATATTTATGAGGAAGGAAGAGAGAATATAGTAAAAGATTATAGTAAGAGTGAAAGAGGAATCAATAGAAGTTGGCTGCTAGCAGGAGAAAAGAGAGAAAGAGAATCCAGAGAAACAGATAAGTGAGAGAAAAAAAATATATCAAGTAAAAATGAATAAATAAGAAATTAAAAAGAAAAAGAAAATAATACACAATAAGACTGTAATATTCAGACATCCTAGTCCTCAATAAACTGATGTATAAAATACTTGGTTTCAAAATGGTGGGGATGTGAAAGAGGTTAAAAAAAATCTTGAAGGAAAATTGAATAATTGTTTCCATTGGAGTTCAAAAGTTTCTCAGCTTCCTTCTTCAGATGATAGGTGGGGCTGTCTGGAGTTTGCTGGGGGCTCCACCCTCAGGATGACTTGCTAGGGTGGTAGAGTTAGTCCTGGAGGCAGAACTCCTGGAGGCCAGGTATAACAATTGCTGGTCCATGTTGGAAGGCTGCATTCAAGGATTCTCCTTTGAGTTCTACTTGTGTGATGGAGGAGTCTGATCTGAGCCCCTTACATCACCTACAGACTCCACAATTCCTGGTCTCTGATTTAGTCTCCAAACTCGATCTTTCCTGCCCCTGCCTTTTTGAATACCTGGCCAGGAACTTCTCTCCAAGGTGGTCCTGAGGTTGACTGCTAGGACCTGTATGTCTGTAGCAGAGAGCTGTTCTATTTTGGCAGATCAGGACCAGGCACTGAGAGCTGAGGGCCAACCACATAGCTTGAATGCTGGGCCTGGTTGGTGGCTAGGGAGGGTTTGGGAGACTGGGGATTGGGGAATCTAGAGGGCCCTATTGAGTGCCTGACTGATGCCAGATCTGGCAGGACAAGGAGATGGGTGGATATCAGACTGGGGAGGATGTCAGGTTATGGGCTGGTGCACAGGGACCAGACTGGTGCTGGGGCCCAGTGAGTGCTGGCCTCAGTGGGCCCCAGGAACCCTGTAGGTGCCAAATTGGCTGGCTGGATAAGCTGAGAGAAAGATGCCCTCCCACCCTCTTCCAACCTTCCAATACAATGTAAACAGCCTGGTCTATCCCAGCATGCTTCAGGACTTGCGGAACTGGGGAGGGCATGGCTCTCTCCTGCTTCTGCAACAAGATGGTGGCTACTGGCACACCCAGCCAGAAGACCTCAGGTACAGCCAAACTTGTAGGCCAGTGTCCCCACATGAAGGGTGTTGTGTTCTCAGATGGCAGCTGTGGTGGCAAATCAGCAGCATCCTGATACTGGACTTCCAGTCCCTGGCCGGTGTTCCAAGATGGAGACTGCCATGTTTTGAGATGGCCAAGGCAGCAGCTGTATCTCAAGGTGGAGGCGGCTATGTTCAGAGATGGGACAGTGGCAGTGCTGGATTTGGGCTTCTACTGATCTTGTAACAATAGTGCTTTAAAATATTTCAAATGGTAACTTAGTTCCACATTCTTAGTAAAATTTGGTACATATGAATATATGATTGTGTTCAAGGAATTTGCAGAATAATAGTATATGTGAGGGAAATCAGAAATAGAGAATATGAAAGTCTGCACAACTGACAGAAATGAAGCTCTACTGGTCTCTAGTTTCTTGAGCTCAATTATCATCTGAGGGAAATATGACCTTGAAGGCCCTTTTTGATAAAAATCCCTAGGAGCTTGTGATGGAAAAGAGTGATCATATGCAGACTGGGAAGCCTCAGGTTTATGGGGGAAATGTTTCTAAGAAGACATTTCTCTGTTGTGAGTAAAAAATACATCAGATGTCTCTTTCACATAGACATTGACCTGAATTCTAGTACTGGTTTTGTTGATACCTTGCTCTGGTAACCATGAATGTCACACTGGCCAGATTAATACTTACCCATATCACTGGAAGAACTAGCCAAGTCAAGTGGTTCTAAGTACTAAGTGTTGAATGAAACCATTGAAATCGATCAAACAATTATATGTTGCCTGAGAAAATACTAGATTAAACAGTAGCCATTATGTGGTTAAAGGGGCTTGTTATGATAAAGTTTAGAGTTAGGAACAGCTCTCCCCACCCCAACTTTTTGTCCTTAGCTACTCATTTTGGCAAATGACAAGATTAGACAATATTGCAATTAACATATTTCAGATATTAGTCATATATGTTGACTTGATATATATATATATATATATATATATATATATATATATATATATACACACATACCCTATTCATATACAATCTGACCATCCCATTTGTTTAATTAAACTGTGGATATTATTAAATAGGAAAATAAATATTATGTGGAGACAAGGATCTGAACCACAAGAACTGTGTGTGATAAATTATGGGCAGATAAGCCAATGATGAAAGAAATATTTCCACTGCATGCTGCATTTGGTATGCAAATAGTTTGATTATATAGTTCCTGGAGGAGTTCCTCAGATGAATCCAGGTTTAGAGAGAAACCTTTGACTCACACATTTTGGTTCATTGATAGGATGTTTTCACAGAGCTTGTATAGGGCATGACACTTTGTTGGTTTATGTCCTATCTCACTGATTGCTGCTTTCAATCTCCTTTGGTGGTTTCTCATTTTCTTCTCACCTATTATTTATTGGGGTGCCCTACAGCTCAAACCATGGTTTGCTTTACCAGAATCTACTCCCTTAATGACCTGTTCCAGGCTCATCTTCTAAATACCATTTTTTTCCCAACAACTCCAAATACATACTTTCCAGCCCACAAATCTTACAGATCAACAGCCTATACCACATCTGTACTGGATGTATAAGAACATCCAAACACAAAACCCTGATCTTCCCTTCCAAACCTGCTCCCCTTGGCTTTCTCATTCAAGCTGATGATAACAAAGAGCAGCAGTTTAGAAGGTTAGAAAAGTGACAAGGTGCCAGGTCATGTAGGGACTTGTGGGTCCTTGTATGGACATAGAGTTTTCAATAAATAATATGAGGAGTCATTGAAGGGTTTTGAGCAAGAAGTGAAGTTTTGTGATATAGTTTGAAAGGCTCATTCAGGCTTCTTTGGGGAGATCAGATAAGAGGAGCCCATGGATACAACCAGGTAGAAGACTATTGCAATAACCAAGGTATGAGCTCATGGTGACTTGGACCATGGAGGTAGCAATGGTGATGCTGAAAAATAATCAAATTCTGGATGTATTTTGAAGGTAAAGTTAGTAGGATTTCTTGGCAGGCTGCAGGATATAAAAAAAAGAGAAAAATTTGGTATGACTCCTAGACTTCTAATCTGAGCAACTAGATGAATCTGGAGAGGATTGCAGGTTGAGTTTGGGATGCCTATTAGATATTGAAAAAAATTATTTGAATGGGGAATTGCATATTCTATCTTGGAGTTCAGGAGAGAGATCTGATCTGCATATATCATTTGGATATCATCCCCTATAGATATTATTTAAAACCTTGAGATTGGAAGACAGCATTAAAGTCTACCACATTTAAAAGAAAGTTTCCTATAGATCTTAGCCTTCATTCTCAACCAGAGATACTTCTCTTGGGGATATTTTGCAATGTCTAGACTCCTTTTTGGTCTTCACAGTGGGCTCTAGTGAATAGAGGCCAGGGATGCTGTGATACATCCTGCAGTAGGACACAGGACTGTCCCCGTGATGAAGAATTACCTCACCCCAGATGTCAATAGTGTCAGAGTTGAGAAAACCTTGTGTAGAAGGAGAAGAGGGGGAGACCAAGCACTGAGCCTGAAATGTGGTAGCAGTTAAGAGGTGAAGCAGAAGAGGGGGACCAGCAAAGGAGACTAAGAAGGAGTAGTCAGGCAAGTAGGAGGAAACCAAAAGGTATGGGTTCTGGCAGGCAAGTGGAGAAGGTTTGTCAATAAGGAGGAGCATCAGATGCTGCAGATCAGTCAAATAAGATGAGAACTGAGAATTACTCATTGCATTTAGCAATATGCATGTCATTGGTGATCTTGACAAAGTAATCTCGGTGTATATGGTGGCTGGATTTAAGACTGAATAGGAGGGAAAGTACTAAAGACAACTGGTACTGAAAGTCTTTATAGATGTTTTGTTGTAAAGGGGAATGAAGACATGAGGTAGTGGCTGCTACAGGTGTCAGAGAATTTGACATGAGTTTTGACTGAAGCCAGACCAAAGCAAGGGTCCTAGAACCAAGGACAAGGCAGGTCCAGGTTGGAATGATTCAGGACACAGGTCAAGAATGAGGCAAACATTCTTAATTTTGGATGTTGGCTTCACAGGCCGGAGGCAGGTCTGATGACTTGGGCCAAACTAAGACATCTCTAAGACATTCTTTTCTGTTCATGTGATCCTTCTTCCAGGACTTGAGTTGGCTATGTGGAGTCTTTGTAGTAACTCAGATTCCCTCTAACCTCTAGCTTTAGAGATGGGCTTGTTTGGTGTTGCTTTGAGGGTCCAGGTAAGTCTTAGAGCAATGGATGTCTGGATTATTGTGGCAGCCCCTGGCCTGATTCCAGCTTGCTTCCCTTTACTCCTGTGCCTATCTCTAGAGTGATCCATCTAAATGCTAATCTAAGCACAGAATTTCCCTGTCTAAAAACTGTTTATAGCTCCCCATCCTAGTCAAGATAAAAATTCAGGCTCCTTGGTGTGGCATACAATATTATCTCAGTTTCTGTTTCTAGCTATGTATCCCAGCTCCATATCCTGCCTTTCCCGGCCTTGCAGTGTAACTGGCCTTCTCGTACCTGCTACTCTACATACCCACCCTGCAGTTCCGTGCTCAAATTGTTTATTCTTCTGGAACACCCTGTCTACTTTTTGTGCTTGGCCAACTCCTGCTCGTTGTTTAAGACTCATTTCCTTTATGAAGCTCTATAAGTTACAATTAAATTTGGTGCAAGTGACAAACAAACAAACAACAACAACAGTGGCTTTGTTGTAGCCCTGGAGTAGAGGCATGAGGAAGGGAGGGTTACTTAGAGGTCCATGGAGAGGAATATCAGATGCTTCCACAGTCCGATTTTTGAACAACTATCATTTAACTAGGACTGGCAAATCTCAGCGTGATCTTTCTTAGATTTTGAGACTATGATGTTGTTGCTGCTAGGATTGTGCCTTCAGCTCTAAGGAATTGAATAGTCATACATTTTCTGGTTTGTTTTGTTTCAGATTTTATTCCAAGCCTTGTTTTAGATTAATTCATGAGTTCATTGATTCATTCAGTGACTGATTGGCATGTTAGTTCACTCACTGTTTCTTACTGTATGAACAACCTGTTTCTTCTGGCTCACTCATCAGGGTAGCTGGAGGGGCAGGATAGCAGACCAATTATACCTCCATAATTTCTCATGTTCTTGAGATGCATTACCCATAGCATTAATTCTTCTTTGCCCATTTATTTGTTGTAAAACAATTATTAATCACTTGTCACTTGCCAGGCGCCGTATTTGGTGTTCAGGATGCAGAATGCAAGACATCCCTTGTCCTGAAGGAGCTGCAGCCTCGTTTCAGTGTAGTCAAGGAAAGCAACAGAGATGAATATAATCAATTCTTAGATCAAGGTTTGCCTGAAGTGTCATGAGTGTGCAGAAGAGGGACAGAAGTGGTTGAGACTTGGAGTCAATGAAAAAAATCTTAAGAGAAAGTGATGTGTTGGGTGCAGCAGTGCACACATGATCCCAGCTATTGGGTGGCTGAGGCAGGAGGATCAAAAGTCTAAGGCCAGCCTGGGCATCTTATGGAGACTCTGTCTCAAAATAAAAAACAAAAAGAGCTGGGTATGTAGCTCAGTGGCAGAGCACCCCTGGGTTCAACCCCCAGTACCAGAAAAGGAAGAGGTAGGGAGAGAGAGGGAGAGAGATAAAGAGAAGGATATGCCTGAATGGAGTGATCACAGACCAGGGGGAACTTAAAGTGGGGTGAACCTTTATCCTTCACTCCACTTCATCTTTCAAACCCTAATACCTATAAAATAGTATCATTTTTGGGCTCATCCAGAGAAAATGATGAGGGGGTGGGTGGAGTTGAAGGACAAGGAAAGATTTAGGGGAGGGATGAGGTTTGGGATAAGTAAGGACCAGGAATGGGGTGGGGATAACTGCTGTGGAGTAAGTGGTATTATGTGGCATGTCTCCCCTGCCTTACACCTCAGAAAAACTCTGTGTTCCTGGGGATGGTATAGAGGAAAAGGTGGGAGGGTCTTATCCACTATCAGGGAGTCATGAAAATCATGTAGGTGGGTCTTGCTAAGGTCCATTGATGGCAGTTTTGTGTCAACTTGACTGAGTTAAGAGATGTGCAGCTAGCAAATATTTCTGGGTGTGTCTGTGAAGGCATTTCTGAAAGAGATTAGTATCTGTATCAGTAGATTGGGTAAAGAAGATTGATGACCCTCACCAATGTGGGTCTATCTAATAAAGACTCATGTAGACAAAGAAGGCAGAGGAAGACAGAATTCACCCTCTGTGTTTGAGCTGGGACCTTGTTTCCTGTCCTCAGACATCTGCACACCTGGTTCTCAGGCCTTTGGGCTTGGACCAGGACTTACACAATTGCCCCAGCCTCTACCACTACCCTAGTTCTCAGGTGTTCAGACTTGGAGTTTGCACTGAACTATACCATGGGCTTTCCTAGGGTTCCAGCTTGCAGATGGCAGATCATGGGACATGGCCTCCATAATTGCATGACCAAATTTCCATAACTTCCCTCTTTCTCTCTCTCTCTACATACTCTCTCTCTCTCACACACACACAAGCATACACCCACATTTTTTGAGAGAACTCTGATACAGCTATGATGAAGAAGGGGACGATTTGAGAGGTATCTTTATTTTACAACATTATTTTCTACTGATAAAAAAATACATACTCATTATGTAAAATTTGAAAAATACAGATAATTATTTTTATTTTTATTTATTTATTTATTTTTTTGAGAGAGAGAGAGAGAGAGAGAGAGAGAGAGAGAATTTTTTAATATTTATTTTTTTAGTTTTCGGTGGACACAACATCTTTGTTTGTATGTGGTGCTGAGGATCGAACCCGGGCCGCACGCATGCCAGGCGAGCGTGCTACTGCTTGAGCCACATCCCCAGCCCAACAGATAATTGTTTTTTAAATTACCAGAAATTTCAACATCTGGAGATAAGACCTTTTCGTATTATAGACTACTTTCCCAGCATATTTTCTATGCATATGCAGATGAATGATATATCTATTCTATATAATCAGGATCCAAATTTATATACAGTTTTTCCTGGTACCATTTTCTTATTTTAATGTAATACACATAACATGAAATTCAACATTTCAACCATTTTTAAGAGCTTCATGGTACTAAATGTAATCATATTATTGTACTTTCCTGCTACTTTTTAAACTCTTTCTACCTGTAGATATTGGTTCTTCTCTAATTCAAGAAAATTCTCTTCTAGCACATCTTGATTATTTTCCTGGTCCCATCATATGTGTAATCAACACATCACACTTTGAATTGAGATTCTGAGGAGAGTTAGCAACATGATTTCTTGTGGTTTCTCACTTCTTATTATTGTTCTGAGCTGCTTCAGAATTTAGGTGTTTGTTTTGGTAAAGGAGAAGAGTCTTATTCTGGAGAGAAGTCTGCAAAATTTACTGTAGGTAAACAAAAGACTTAGGATACAAAGATTTCTGGTAGCCTGCAGAAGAACTTGAGCCCCACCTGGTATAAGGGAATGTCCACAAACATATCCTTCCTTTCCCAGGTCACCTGCAGAGAAAGAAATACAGACTCTCAGCAGAGACTCATTCCTCTGTTTGATGATGTGTGCTTCCTGGCATCTGGAATTCAATTGACTGTTTTTTGTCTTACAGCCAAGAATCTGGAAAGTGGGTGGGCACATCAGCTGGGACTCAGTGTTTCACAATGGCACTGAAGGGAACCTGTCAACACTCAGTCAACAGGCAGTGAGTGGCTCAGGGGGCCTGGATGAAGGCTGGGTACATGGGAGGGTGTGAGTGTGCATGGGGCCTGGAGTTGGAGATTTGTGAGGCTATTTTGGTGCCTCGCTCAGTATGGGCATGTGTTTATTAACTCTCAAGTGGGATACTTCCTAACTGGGAGTCTGATTGGACTTAATTTTCAGTTAACTGTTTATTTGGTCTAATTTTCTCAGTTTTAGTAGGTTGTTAGACAAATCAACCAAATGCTAGTCATATATATTCAATCACTGCTTCATCAGTAATAAAAACAAACACTAAATATTCCTGTGCTACAGAGATAATTTGTTATAACACTATTTATAATAGAGGGATAGTTCAAGATGAACCCTATGTTGGAAAGGAAGTATCTTTTTTTTTTTTTTAAAGTAAGAAGTACATCTGGCTGATCCCCAGCAGGCATTGTGGTGGACATGAAGTCTCTGTCCCACTTGTCTGGTCAGCCTTTCAGGTCCAAATGATGTGTCATCTCCTCTCTAAAGCCTTGCATTCTTTCTCCCAGGCCCTCTCGTATCTCCTGAGCACTGCCTCAGACTTACGCATGCTTCAGGGATGGCACATGGCCCCTACCTTCCTGATGAAGGAAAGCGTCCCTTATTTATCTTTGTGCCCTGTCACATAGTAGAAGCTCAGTACATTCTGATTCCATTATAATTTAAATTAAAGTCAGAGAAAACAGTGAATTGTTTTTGCTAATTTAACAAGTAACCAGGCTTATTGGGCTGGAATCAAATAATAAAGTTAGAATTGAAATCATTCCTCTGCCCACTGGTTAGAAACAACCACTATAAATGTTTTAGGATATTTTAATCCAGATTTTCTTTTTCTGTACACAAATGAATATAAAGATAGAGATTTCTCTGAAAAAAAGCTAAGATTAGACTATGACTCCTTCTTTGTAAAATTTAACAAATTCAATATGCCATAGATATCTTTCTGTATGAATAAATATAGAGCCAGACCACTTATTTAGCCAATCACCTTATTTTGAATTTTGTGTCCATTTTCTCACTACTATAAATAATACTGTGCTAAATATTCTTATATATGTAACTTGTGTGCTTATTTCAGTTATATTTATCCAATTACCTTTTTAAGAAATTTTAAGTTAGTTCTAATATTTTCCTACTGCTATAAATAATACTTAGATAAACTTCCTATGTTTCCCTTTCAATTATGTTCTTATGATAACTTCCTAGAAGCAATCTCATTGGTTACCCATTGGTCAAAGGGCATGTAGTCTATAAAGATTTTGGATACAGATGGTCAAATTACCCCCACAGGAAGGATGTACAAATTTGCTGTTATTAACAGTGTGTGAGGATTTTCCTTCCATCCTATTCTTGGCCACTCTGAGGTTTATGAATATTTTGTAACTTGACTGGGTATATTTTGTGGACCAGTTATCAGGCCTTAACCATAAATAGCATGGTTTCTCCAGAGAAATTCGTCTTACCTAAATGGCCAACTTAGAACTAGCCATCCCTATAAGTGTGTGGTTACCCGTGAAAAATACCTAGGAATCTTTAATAGCACGCATTAGAAAATGTGCCAAGGTGTGAGATGGAGCCCTGTAAATTGGTTTAATTACTGAGTACCAGAGGACCGGGAAAAAATTAGCCTCTTCTTCAAGGCAGTCTTGTGACATGTGGCCTCATGCATGACATTATCACATTGTTATAGGGATGTTCATTTTGCATTAATAAGGTAAAGAAGTCAGTGGTATTTAGAATTATACCAAAGACCCTTTGAAAATACTCAGGACAGGGGATTAATTGATGAGGTCCTTTCAAATATGACTTTTAGTCCAGCAAATTATATTTAGACACCCGGCACTAGAAATATGTAGACAAATTGGAGAGAGTTCAGAGGAAAGTAATAAAAATGATGAAGGGAACGGAGGGACTGATTTATGAGGAGAGATTAAAGAAACCAAAAACACAGAGCCAGGACCCAGAAATGACTTCAGGGAGCATGATAACAGACAGCAAAAATTTGAAAGGTGTAAACCACCAAAGCGAGGACTTCTTGAGCTTAGGACCCCAAACATAAGCAATGGCAGTAAAGTGAAATGAAAGGGAAGAATCAGACCTACTAATTTATTCAGGGGTGTCTCCAGGGAGAGGTTAAAAGTTCTCGGACTGGAAACATTTAGTGCCAGACAGCGCTCAGCGTCCCGCCCGCCCCCCCCCCCCCCCAGGAGAGGATTCTAGAGCGGAAAACAAGAAAATAAACTCGCAGGTTGGATCATGCCAAACTTTGGAGTCCTTCCATGTTTTTACCTCATGGTGACCATATAAATATACTATCTGGGGTCCCAAAGGTAAAGTAATATGGCTCATCTCCTTTTCATTTCCTGACTTTAATGCCTCTTTAAGTTAGCAAGTTTAATCATGTCAGAACATGTGCTTTTCCAATCACGTCTCCCCACATGGTGTCCTTGTGATAGAGGTGGGTTGCAAGGCTGCTGTTCCTGTGGATCACGGGGGCAGCCCTGGTGTCTTCCAGTGCCTTTTGAAATCGTGAGGAGGATACAGGAAGGAGTCAAGCAGTTGGGAACGTCCATCCGCCCAAGCCAGGGAGGCTCTCTCATCAGCTAGGCCTCAGCCTTATTGCCACCCCCAGATGACCCCCATTACTGAATGTGGGAGCTGTGTTTCTCCAAAAATTCACCAGGGCAGCAGGTCGGGGCGGGGTCAGGGGGATGGAAAAAGCATGTGAAGGCCTACCCAGGGAGATGGTCCTGAGTTTGGTCTTCTCCTCCTCTTAATAACAGAAAGTTAATTTGCTTGGATTTGTTCCAGCTGGTATTCAATTATCCATAAAATGGGAAACAGAAAGTGAGGATAATTGAAACCAATAATAATACATACACATCTCTGTTGTTGCATGTTCTCTCTTCATAATAAGTAAGTGTTCAATTAGTAGTTATCCTGGACCTTGTGCTGGGTTAGTTGTGTGAGGGAGGCTCAGGCAGGCCTCCATGTGATGTTCAGCATTGGTTCCCGTGGCAACTGGAGGAGGTGGCAAGATAGTGAGGAGGACCAAGGCCAGCTCTCATTAGGTATATATGTGAAGGAGAGAGGTTGGGGAGAGTTGACCTTTTTGTGTTCAGGTGAGGAGTTTGGGCTTTGGCCATAGACAAAGGCTTCTCTGCTCAGTGTGTGTCTTTGGTCACAAATTATGTAACTTCTCTAAGTTATTATGTAATTTTTCCTAAGTCTCGATTTCTTCATCAGTAAAATCACAGATAAGAACAATACCTAACTTATAGGATTGTTAGAACTGTTAATAAATAAAATGTACAATGTGTTTCAGCATCTGTGTATGAAGTAAACACTCAATAAATATTAACTATAAAATAACTATAAAATCCTCTCCTGAGCTACATGCGTATACACACACACACATACACACACACACATCCTTATCTAAGTCCGTGGGGCCTCCGGTACCCATCTGTGAAAAGGGAAAATGATCTTTACCTCTACAGGTATTTCTTAGGGAATTCATGGCTGTGAATTCTTAGGGGATCCATGGATGCAGTGAGAAGTTTTAAATTTTGCTTTTTAAAAATTTCAATATTTGTTGTTATTAAACATAAAATAATGAATATATTTAATGTTTTAA
Source organism: Marmota monax (assembly GCF_021218885.2). NCBI lineage: Eukaryota > Metazoa > Chordata > Mammalia > Rodentia > Sciuridae > Marmota > Marmota monax. The sequence goes on from NW_026695212.1 coordinate 2,129,411, forward strand.
TATTTTAAAAAACTAATATAATCTGAATTTGGATCATGTCATCGGCTATCTTATACCAAGCAATTTACTTTTAGGCTTATAGCGGTGTCAACACTACACCATCACAGAAAGTGACAGCTGTAAGCGTCTCTCAGACTGAGGTGTGAGCCCCCTACTTTTTTCCCACATTTCTCAAGTTTGAGAAAGACTGAGCTACAATAAACACCACACCAGGTGGGGGTGGAAAGAATGGAAAGGCATGTGTAGGAGTCACAGGAGAACCTGAAATTGGAGAAGGTTCTTCATCAGGTAGTGAGGAGCTGTAAGCTGGCTAATTTGGGCTCCAAGGCCAGCTCATTCACATGGATTGTGCTCTTGGAGCTAGAGGCCACCACAGGTATGTGAGAAGCAGAGAATCATTCATGTGATACCCCTTGTCCTTTCTACCTGCCGACATGGACTCATTTACCCTAGATACTATCATCCCTTCTCTGAGGGAGCACAAAATACAGCAAATGGAGTAGAGTAGCTTTTCAACACCCTGAGACAGACTCTGGCCAGTCCTCTAATGGGGCAAACTTTCGGGGCAGCAGTGGGGTTTGGAGCACTCTGGAGTTACATGACCATAGTCACGATGATGTCAGCCCTGATCTGCCACCAAAGAGCAAAGAAATTCAAGAGGAAGGACAGACACTGTCGAATGCACACAGAATCAACAGGGGCCAGTTAATCACCTGGGACTGTGAACAGTAGATAGATTTTTCAGAGCAAGAGACAGTACTGCATCTGAAACTGTCACAGGAAGGAGACATATGGATTCTATAAAATAGACAACGTTGAGATCTGGAGCTCAGGCTTTGTAGATTTGAAGTAACTAGTTATAAGGATCTGCTGTACCTGGCCATCCTGGGGTTCGGTAAGTTTAGTCACACCTCCTCCGACCCCTGGAGCAGAAAACACACCGATGCCCTTGGCTCAGCTTCTGGTCCTGCCCTTCCGTGGGGTCCTGAGAGCTCCTCCTCCACTCTCGGAGAGCGCACAGAGAAGAGCAAACTCCTGGTTGACTGACACATGGCTGGAGGGCAGCAGCAGGTTTTGGAGGGAGACCAATGGATTTACCTAATTGAGTTTTCTCATTGGAAAAATAGGGATCCTTGTGAGTCGAAAGAAAATCACCTACTCCAGGTGTGTATAATGAACTCAAGAAGAGGCAGGACATTTAATTTCCAACTCATCCTGTCTCTGTGACGTCGTCCTGGCCCCTCTGCTCTTTTGGGCCTCAGTTTCCTTATTGGCACATTCTTCAGGAGACTGAATTTAATACCCTCTAAGGAAGGACCCATTTGCAACTGATTGATGAACAAATTACCCAGGTGCCTGAGTGGTTTCTGCTTTCCTTAAGGTCTTGGAGTCAATTATCATATCCTTAGAAAGATGGTTTTGGTAGAAATCTGCTTTGTGAATCCTGATAGGTAATAAATCTTTAATTTGAAGATCTGCTTAGCCTTTTCTCTTCTACTTTCTCCCTTTGTTCTTACCCTGTGTAGGTGCATCCATGAATAATGGAAACTGAAGGATTCGAGCACCCTGTGTACAGTCGTGAAGTCTCTGCTGCCACTGGCTAAATGACATTTACAGTGTGCTATGGTTTGGGTGTGGTTTGTCCCTTAAGGATTCATGTGTTGGAGGCTTGGTCTCCAGTGTGGTGATGGGAGAGGTGGTGGGAACTTTAAGAGGTGGGACCTGGTGACAATTGTTTGGGATGTTGGGAGCATTCCCTCAGGATGGATTCAGGTAGTTCAGGATGGATTCATGCAGCGCTGAATTAGTTCTTGTGAGAGCACGTTGTTATGAGAGTGAGCCTGACCCCTGAATTACTCTTTGGTTTCTTGGCTTGTGATGGGGTCTCTCATTCAAACATGTGCTCTGCTGTGATGCCATCTGCCATCAGACTTAGTCCCTTACAAGAAGCCAAATGAATGGTGCCACCCAGTCTTGACTTTCATGCTTCAAAACTGGGAGCTAAATAAGTCTTTTTTCTTTATAAAGGTACACAGCTTCAAGTTTCTTGGAATGGTAACTGAAATGGACTGATACATGACACATGATGGGTTTGAGGGCATTTAAACTCACTTATATGTTCAGAAAGGAGACTGCTATGACCTAGAGAAGCAATGACAAAATACCACAGGCCTAATGAATGCCATCTTTTCAGAGCTGTCCCCTCCACATGAACAAAGTCTCATGGGCTCTGGGGAAATCTTATATGACTTGAGAAAAACAAAAATACTTTTACAGTTGAGCCCATCAGCAATGCAAACCTCTAGGTATTGCTGGTAGCCTTTCCAGGAGGGCCACCTTGGAGGGCCACTTCTACTGCCTCTCCTTCAGCTCACTAGCCTGAGCTCAGGATAGGGAAATAAGCCTGAGAAGGATGCTGAAGTTTGCCCCTATAGTAATGCCAACTTTGGCCTAGGACATAAATGGAATTTTATGTGGGCACAGCTGCTTCTGAAGTCTGAGTCAGAGAAGTAAGAGCTAGATTTTCTGTAACCTGAGTTCTTCTATTAAGTGTTTTTGTGAAGTTTGAGGGATCTGAAAGGTGGGGGGTTAATGTATTTAGTGGTCTCACTTGTTCCTTTACAGGCTCAGACAGGCACAGTTCCAGGACTGGCCACGGGTAGGAAGATGGGGGAGGTGAGGGAGTATGTGGGAGGTGAGGGAGTAAATGGGAGCTCTCTATACTTTCTCATCAAATTTTCTGTAACTCTAAAACTGCTTAAAAAATAAAGTCTATTAGTTTAAAAAAAGAAAAAAAATGCACTTACTTTAAAAACCATTGATCATTTATTTGTATTTGCTTCCCTTTTCATTAGTACTAGACCCAAAATTACTTCACAATAAAAAATAAGTAGTATTAAAAAAACACTAGGGGCTGGGGTTGTGGCTCAGTGGTGGAGCGCTCGCCTAGCACTTGCAAGGCCCTGGGTTCAATCCTCAGCACCACATAAAAATAAATAAATAAAATAAACATATTGTGTCCAACTACAATTAAAAAATTAAAAATAAACAGTAGAGGGATGGGTCGTTGTTGGCCTGTCTCCTGATGTGGCCACTGAGTGTAGAGATAAGCCAGGAGCCTGACACTTAATAGATGCTGAGTAAATATATAATGAGTGAAAGAGCAGATAAGTGAACACAGGAGGTAAGCAGTCCTTGTGGGATAAGCAAGTATTTCTAGTGGTGTGCCTGGGGGCAGTGCACAGGTACAGGTTGCCTCTGGGCATTAGCCTTCTTCTTGCTTATAGCTTAGGAGATGCCATCGCCACCAATACCTGGACTCCTCAGAATACCCTAGGCCCAGGCCTATAGATCTTGCTTGGCATCTACAATGACAACCAGATGGCCCTTTGGTTCCCAGTGTTTGGGCTTTGTTTACTGTCACGTCACCCTTCTTACTATCTAACATTACTTATGTTCTTGATGATTGTCTGTCTCATTTTCTCTGGATGTCATTTCCTTGATAGAGGGCTGCTGCCCATCTTATCACTTTATCTACAGGGTTGGTTGGAGAACGAACGCATAAAATCTAATATTGAAAGCCAGTTTGGAGAAGAAATTTGAGCCTGAGTTGAGGATTTGTTAGCAAATCTCAGACATTCAGCAGACAACGGGAAATAAAGATATCCAACTTATTCATTTAAAACGATTACCTAGGCACATACTATGTGCCAGACACTATGTAAGGTGCTTTAAATATAGTTTTGACTTTCCACCTCAGATGTCCAAGCCCAGGAATAGAACACCCAGACCAAGTTCTCAACTCACTTCTGCCAATTTGCTGTGTGGGTTGGACCAAATCGCTTAACCTCTCTCTGTACAAAGCAGGGGAGTTGATATTCCACCACCTCCCAAGGCAGTTGTAAGGATTAATTGGCATTTATAGAGTGCTTTGTGATCCAGAGATGAAAGGTCTTCTGCTTCTGCCAAATCGCATGATTACAGCAGTGTGGTAGGATGAATGATTTAGAGCTTATGAAGGACTTTGAAGATGAAAAGAAACTAAGTCTTATTATGATTTCTTTTAGCTCCTAGGCAGTACTGACCTCAAGGTTTATGTGCCCCTGAGTCTTTCCGGCACCACTAGGATTCTCTGTCTTTTTCTTGTTCTTCCTAAGAAGTTATGTTGGCCTGTGGATTTCTAAATTTTGCATAATTTCTAAAAGAAAAACCCGAGGCAGCATCCTGTATTATAGACACACAAATTCAATGAGCCTAGGGCTATGGGAGGAGGGGGATGAGAAGGAGAAAGAAGGGAAGAAAGAGGAGGAGGAGGAGGAGGAGGAGGAGGAGGAGGAGGAGGCTGGCACAGAGTAGATTTTTCTCTGACCCTCTGATTACTGGACTTAGATCCAGGGCTCACTGATGGTTGGTATCAGTGAGTTCTATTGAAAGAACAAAATAGAGCCAGTAGTGACCAAATGAAAGGGTAGTTGGAAGCATTAGTTTGTTGGATGTTAGATTTTAAAAATATGTTCAGAACCAATGTCTCTGGGGACATATTAAAACTCCCTCCATGAGGGACAAAACACTGACCTATATTGCATACGTTTCTAGAGTCTTCACTCCCTTGAGGCCTCCAAGATTCCACCTCAGGAGATAAAGATTCCATCTGGCCTGCAGCACCCCTGAAGTCTGAATTCTCAGGACTGGGAAGATGATCAGGTATCAATGGAATATAGTTAGGTCAAGGCCATACAGAAAGGAGGGGGCAGGGTTCTGGGACTGGGATAGCAAACTGTATGGAGTTTACTTTAAATAATCTCACTTGGAAGGAGTCCCTCCCTTTCTTCCTTTCTTCGTTCTTTCTTCAAAGCCTACTTGGGACAGAAAATTTGAGATGGATATTAATGGTATAAAAAAAAAAGGGTATGTGCCCTCTTACAGGAGGGTCCAGAGGCCCTGCCTAACTTGTCCTACCCAAAGGATAGGGCTGCACAGGACCAGGTGCTGTGTGCCTACTGATTCCACCTGACTGGGAGGTTTTGCTGCAGACGTTTATGTGGTGTTCCTGATATGGAAGGACTTGGTTCTGGAGATAATATGCCCAGATGCGACCCCATCTTGGTTATATTCATATCTCTGCTCCATTCAAAAGAAACCCATTACTGACACATGCCAGTAATCCCAGTGACTCGGGAGGCTGAGGCAGGAGGACCATGAGTTCAAAGCCAGCCTCAGCAAAGGCAGTGAGCAACTCAGTGAGACCCTGTCTCTAATAAACTACAAAATAGGGCTGGGGATGTGGCTCAGTGGTTGAGTGCCCCTGAGTTCAATCCCTGGTACCAAAGAAAGAAAGAAACCCATAAAACAAGGAATTTTTCAATTTCTTAATGCCAAAAGGAAAATAAGATTTACCTTTATTAGCGCTTTTGAAACCTGGCTGTTGGATAAAGATAGTTTACTTTAGTTGACTAGTCTCTTAACTTTCCCCACTTGCCCATGTCTCTTTCCACCTCATCCATTCAAGCCCGTTTTTCTGTATTCTTCTAGAGCCAACACTTGTAGCCAGGAGAGGGGCCATGATTTTTCCTCAGTCCATTGTCCCACTTGGTAGCATATCTACAGGGGAATGGAGGTTGGCTTTTGGAAAGCACAAAGCTAAAGCAATTTAAGTCAACGATCAGAGTGACAACACAGAGTCTCCCCAAGACAACGCCTGTCGCTGTGTAAAATGCACTATTGTGCTTGGTTTCAAGTAAAGGGTACAAGGCATTTCTGGCCAGAACAATTTGATTTTGAAGGACGCGTATCTGACTGCCAAGTGGAGAAAGCACCCACGTCTCAGTGAGAGTGGATACGAGAGGAAATTTTTTTGTCCATTATTTCAAAGTCTTTTAGTAATTCACCAACAGGCAGGCTATTCAGTAACATAATTGAGTTTTCCATTTATAAACAGTGATATAACAACATAGTAGTTTGATCCAAGATTCTGTCCCAGTATGTCCCACTTCCTGGCAGTTATTTTAAACGGTGCAACGGAGCTTTATTGGATTTGGGGAATATTTCTCTATCCAGTGCTCTCCAAAGTCATAAGATTGCTTGATGAAAGGTGCCTTGTGAAAACACAGCCTTGTTTTAAGAAATTGTAAATCAACTTTTATAGTTAGTTTTCTTCCATATTTGTATTAATATTTGCTTGGGGAATAACAAGAGTTGTGTGCTTTTGAAGCACAATTTCATTATATATTCATTATTGTATTATTTTTATCATCTCTGAAGCTTGTTCCCAGTACTCTTCTATATATCTTGTTTTTGTTATGTCTGATTCTAATTTTAGCCATAAACCACTGTGGTTTAATGGGTTTAAATCACCGGAAGGACATGTGCCAAATTAAAGGCTTGTTTGTAAGTTTTTTTTATTCTATATTTTTAACCCTCTCCTCTTGCTGAGGAAAACTAGGTTTCTATAAAAATGTATACTTCAAAATATTTTTAATGCATGGCTTTGGAAGAATTCTGAGAATGCTATACAATGCAGGAGAGGGCTGGGGGATCGTTTGCTAGAGAAACATAAAAATGAAATATTAATATGATTGGGCACAGGCTTTAAGGCGCTTTTTCCTCTAGAAAATAAATGCTGCCACATTTCATTTCTGTAAGTCTGCTGTCTAACATAGTTGCTATCGCTGTCTTCGTTATTTAATTATAGGCCTAAGGAGTCGCTGGAGAAGGAGGGCAAATGGTCCTACAGTAGATTTTATTTATTGGTTGTGGTCAGGTTGGGGACCCCTGGGAAGCAGGCAGTTTCCAAGAATAGCAGATTCTAGATGCTGCTTGCCTTATTCAAAGAACCAGTTATTTAACCATCGATCAGCAGCTGCCTGACTGTCCACAGGTGTAGCACACCGAATGTCATTATTCCTTAAGGGGAGTCCACCTAAAAATTATCTGGGTACACATGGAAAAAAAATCACCCAAATTAGAGTTGGGGTGGAAAGTGTGGTTTGGCTAGCCAGTGAGACTCGACTGCCTACTAGATTTGGAATTTTAATTTTGAGTTGCATGATAAAATAAAAGGGGTCTATAGGAATTGAAACTAGAAGCAACATTTTGTGTGGCTGTGTATTTTTCTGGGGAAAGCATGAATGTGTCTTGAGATTCCCCCCACCAGCCACAGCCCTGAAAAGCTGAGAACTCTTTCCAAAGCAGATGACTCAGTCTTCCCCACACGGTGGACCAGCCCAGACAGTCACCCACATGTGGCGTCTGCCAGGGAGGAGTGCCAGCCCATGGATGAGCACTATGTTGATTTATTGTGAGCTTGAATGGAGAGTGGGGACCACACTGATTCCTAAAAGCCTCAGCAGGTGGTGTAAACGGGTGGAGGGAAACTGGGGACATCATGGCCACTAGGGAGCTGTACCTCCTTTCCCAAAGGGCCACGGTACCTTCTTTCTCTGGGATAAGTTTTTGCCAACCAATGGTGAAGCCTGCCGGCTGCATGTTTATGTGTTACCGATTGTTTAAATGTCAGCAACTAATTCAAAAATTTGAAGAACGTGGAACAAACCACACGGATAGGTTTGCAGGACAGATTTGCCTTTGGTCGGTCACCTTTCTGCCAGAGCAGTAGCTCCCATTGGAAGCAAAGTCAGGGCTCCATTTTCATAATGTGTATTTGGTAACAGCTTCTTTTCAGTTCTAGAATGAAATCCATAGATGATACAACTAACTGCATAAATTAAGAGCAGGAACAACAATTAATATACTGCCTCAACTGGGATGCAATGGGAGAATAACAGGATAGAAATTTGAAAAAGTGTATTTAAACACTCAGATATAACTAGACGGGAAATCAAAAGAGCCCCTATCGAAGTGCAGAATGCTTCCTTAGGAGCAGAACTGTCATCGTGGAAAACCATAATGGCAGAGGATTCTTCCTCATATAAATCCAGTCTCACATCCTTGAACTTTTTACTCATCAATCTTAGCTCTGCTCTCTTGTGCCACATAGGTCACATTTCATTTTGCCTTTATGAGACGACTTTTCAAAAATATGAAGAATTTCTCTCTCTCTCTCCTCACAGCCTTCTCGTGGCCAGAGCTTGTCTTCTCGTGGCCAGAGCTTGTCTTCTCTGGCCAAACATTTCTACTTCCTTCAACTACTCTTAACATAGTTCATCTTCCAGGCCCTCCCGTGCAGCCCTGGTCCGTCATTCTCTTTTTCTTAAGTCTGGGAGCCTGAACCCCCAGGTCCTGAGTCCATCCTGCATGGCAGGCTGTGTCTGAGCTGCCCTGTCCTTCTCCTCCCCAGCTCCAGTCAGTGGACAGTTATAGGAGAATGTCTTGGGTTGTGTTGTTCCTGTGGCTGTCATGGCCATTCTTGATATCACATAGGAAAGGAAGCTCTTTGGCATGCTGGGATGTCCCTTGGACATTAAATTACATCAACACATCTGAAATTGTGAGATCTGACTGTGCTTGACCCATAGAAAAAGCTCGTAACCTACTATCTTTACTAGTGCTGTTAATTGCAACCACATCTCCATTGTGGGTTCATTTAAACAGGGTCCTTGCTGTTTCCATCACATTCTGAGTGTTGACACTGTCCGTGCAACTAGTCATCTGTCCTCTCAGGGCTCTGATTTACAGATGAGACCCTTAGAGGAGGCATGAGATGCTGTTGAAATCACTGGCTTTAGCTGTTTTGTCCTAATGGGCTATTTCCATATCAGCTCTAGAGTGAAACTCAGCCTCTTCTTTAAGTCTACAAAATGTTAAAACCCCTTACATTAAGAATCCTGAGTTGTCCAGAGAAATGGAAAGTAGAATGGTGGTTACCAGGGGTAGGGGAATTGCCGGGGACAAAGGAGGAGATAATAGGACAAAGTGCACAAACTTGTTGTAAGATGAATGATTTCTGAGGATCTAATGTATAGCATGGGAACTCTACTTAAGAGTACTGTATGGTATACTGAAAACTTGCTAAGAGAAGTAATGCTAAGTATTCTCACCACACATACACCAAAATAACTATGTGAGGGATGGGTATGTCAGTTTAATGGTGATAATCATTACCAAATATATATGTATATCATGATATCACTCTGTACACAAACATCTGCAATTTTTATTTATCAATCATACTCCAATAAATCCAGAAACAAAGCTGACAAAAAGTTAATAGGTTTTGGTTTTATTTAAAAAATTCTGTTTTTATGTGGTGCTGACGATCGAACCCAGGGCCTCACACACGCTAGGCGAGTGCTCTGACCCCATTTGATTCAAATGTATGAAATGTCAAGTTCATTGTACTGTCATGTGTAACTAATTAAAATAAATTAAAAAAATTAAAAAAAAATTTGTGTGTCAATAGGAGTTGACAACATTGCAGAGTATGTTGATTTTTATCATCTCACTGAGTATTCCTCCTCATCTCTTCCTCACTCCTTCCTCCTGGATTGCCCATAAAACTTCAAAAGTTCTTTCCTCTTTGATGCAGAATATTGTGCTCTCACATCATCAGCTTTTGTCCTAGCCACTGTATAGGACCTGCCCAGGGGATGGGGGTGGAGTCCAGAGAGAGTGTCACTGGACACTCCAGTCTTTGTTAACATCACTTCTCATACTGAAATATTTCCCTCCCTATGAGTTTCTCAGGCCAATTGTGGAAATTGTTTTCTATGTTGCAGTAAAGCATTTGTGTGCTTTATTCTATCTACCTCTCTGGAAGGAGTATATTTATTATCTATTTGTGCAGTCTTCCCACATCCGTTGGTTGAGTGCCTACTCTGTGCTAGGGAAGGGTCTTCCCATTGGGATAGCCAGGCCTTACTTTAAGGAAATGGTATTTTGGTGTCCGGCAGAAGAGTTCACAGACAAGTCAAACTAGCATGTCTTGAGGGCAGTGTCATTGGCTCTTGCACAAAAGAAGACTTTCCTTCCCTGGTCCTGGCACACTAAACAATCTTGCAAGATGAGCAGGAATTAGCTAGGTGAAGGAGGAGAGGAAAGGAGGTCCAAGGAGATTGAGGAGCATGTGTAAATGTATAGAGTGAGACCTGAAGCCTATTTCTAAGGAAATCAGTCCTGGCCAAACTCAGGAATGATGGTCAGGGCTCTACCCATGAAAGCTGAGCACCCCCAACTGTCATTTGTCCTACAGTAAAGGTCCATGTACATTGTTTGTGAAATTTCTTTGACAGAGCATTTACCCGTAGCATCAAGAACTTTATTTTTTATCCTTTTCCTATCAAATTTCTGTTCTTTCCCTTCCTGCCACTTTTAGCAGTACATATAGAAACAGAATTATTTGAGGTCTCTCTGAGACCTCATCTCTGTTAATAAAAATCAGGGTTCTGTGTTATGGATGTATTCCAGGTAGAGCTTTTCTTTGATTTTTCTCTGTTCTGGTGATTGAGGTTGAGCTGGTCTAAGTTCATACTCCATTTGCCCCATTTCCAGCTGTCTGATCTAGGGCAAAATATTGAATCTTCTGAATCTAAGTTTCTTTGTCTTAAGATGGGGATGGAACAGTTCCTGCTGTAGACAGCTGTCATGTGAGGCAATGCTTAATGCAGGAAAAGTATTCAAAAATGATGGCTTTTGTCTTGATCCTTATTAAGACTTTACTGAATCCCACTGACTGAATGGGAAGAGGGTGGCTGCAGAATTTTCTTCCTATGCAGGGTACAGAGTGGTTGAGACTTGAGTAAATGTGAGAAGCGATGAAGCAAGTCCCCTAAGAAAGATTGGTCTCATGTTTTCTTATCAAGAAAATGAGGGAAGGAGCTGCCAGCCTCTGTGTCTCCCTCTGCAAAATAAGAGTTGGGTGAAATGATGGTTTAAATCCATTTCAACCTATGGAAGGTGGTATAGCTCAGGTGGAGTATATGCTTAGCATGCACAAGGCCCTGGGGATTAGTCCCCAGCACTAAAAAACAAACAGAAACAACCTTTTGCATTTCATTCATTTCAGTTTCCAGAATATTGCCAATTAATGGTTATTGATTATAAAAGTACAGAACTTCTAAATAATGGTTACATGTTAGAGATCCTAGGAAGTTTTTAAGACCTTTTAACGTCAGGGTTCTACTCCAGACATTTTAAGTCACTTTATGGGGTAGCCAGCATTGAGGGTTACTCTGATAGCTAGAGTAGGGGTCTTCGGTATCAACTTATGATATCACTTATAGTAAGTAATCAAAGCTAGAGAATTAGATATCATAAGTAATACCAACAATTGCTTTTATTGTTTGCTTCAAGGTTTTTTGTTTTTTCCTTAAGTGAATAATTAGACTTTTTAGAGATTTATATAATTGCAAGTCTTTGAATTTCCTTTATTAAAATATTCATAGCATAAAGATATATGTTGGAAATTATGTTTTTAATTAGAATGAGAATGTGTGTAAAGCTCTTTCACAGAAATGTATACTAAATCTGTTTAGAGAAACTTACTTGTAAGACTTTTTCATTCCAGTTCAGGCTTTGGCTTCCATTCAAGAGAAGCCACTACAATGAAATATTTCCTGACACTATGTGGAAACAGCTGTCCTTGATGTGTGTATTCTTATTTATGCCAGGGTCCCTAAAAGCTTCCACAAATAAAACCTAGGTTTTTTTTTTTTTAATGAAAACTATTTCAAAATGGAAGAGGGTTGTATGTCATGTTGACCCAGAAATAGCATGATTATAATGAGCCCAACATGGGAGAGGGCTTAAAGTCTCAGGTCTTCATGGGAAATGCTTTTCCTTCACTATAATTGGAGGGGAAGCATAATGGTATTTTAGCACGACAGTTTCCTAATGTGTACTTATTGAACTTCAGTATGTGTGGTCTCCTAAAAAATTCCACAGGAGAAATTTCACAAATTATGAATGCATTTGTTCACTTTTGAGAAGGATAATCACTATAAAACTTGTTTGATAGCTTGTTTTTTTATTTTATTAATATGTAGTAGACATTCTTGTCAAAACCTGTGATCTCATGTCATTGCCCGTTTTCCCACAGAAATGGAAAGTAGAAACAGAAGTGGGGAAATGTAACAGTGGTCCACTTTATACTTTGGATACAGTAGCCCTTGCTGCTCTGCCACTGCTATTTGGTTTTAAAAGTTTCTTCCTTTTCTCTCTCTCCTACCTCCTCCCTAATCTCTCTGTCCCTAATCTTCCCCTCCCTAATCTCAGGATAACTTTTGTTCTCTATCCTAATCAAAGTTAAGGGTCCTTGAGCAGCCGCCCACCACAGGAATGAATTTAAATTTGGAACTTCTGGGATGGCACCAAAAGGACTAAGAAATGACTTCCCAATTTAACAGGTGAATTACGAATCTGGAAAGTTGTTGCAATGGGCAAAGGTGCTACATATGCAGTTGAGGGGAGAAATAAAGAATGTCTATGTGCTAATGCCCTTTTCAATGTTTTATTCACTCAAAATCACTCAATACAATTTCACTCTATAGGTTCTTAATCAAGAAATGTCAATCCTTAATGCTGGGCACTACAAACACAATAATTCAGACTGATAAATGCAATAAACACAACTAATTCAAAGCAAACAAATTCTAAGTTAACTCTAAGGACTGCAAACACTCTTAATCAAGACAGACATTCTCTCTGCATGCTAAGTTTAAGTGCTAGATTTAAAGTTTTAGATCTTAAGTCCAGAAGATGCACACTCAGACCGCAGCAATCAGGTCAGGAACCGATGGAGACTTCTCTCAGTGTGGAGTTGATGGCTGGTTGAGGAAATGGTCCTAAGGAGAAGTCGCCATTCTCACTAGGGTCAAGAGGCTGATGTAGAGTTTGAGAGGGTGGGACAATGCAGAGGATCAGGCAGATGATGAGAAGAGTTGGGATGTCAGTCCAGGTCCTCATCAGGCTCTCTGGCATGTGTGCATCAGTATCTGCTGGCTTGAATGTCTGTTCATTTGTTCCATTATTAATACTAAATTTGGGGGCTTCTGTGCACCCTTTTGGTCCCTATAAGCTGTTACCAGGTTTCTTAGTGATATCTCACATCTTAGAGTCAGGGCCTATGATCTGATGGTTTCCACCCTGATAGTACCCTTCTGACTTTTATCAGGGTTAAGGCAAATGACATGTTTATATCAAGTGACTTCACTCTGACTCTTATCAGGGTTGTGGAAAATGACTTGTTGTATCAGGCTATCCCTTATGACATATTGGAGGGTTCTGTGGGCTTGTGCCTGGTGAGACTGCAGGTTTATTTTAAAATGGAGTTGCTTAGGTTGAGGCCATCCTTACAAATGTAGACTTTGAATTACCTCCTTAAAACCCCCTTGTTCTCCCTAATGAGCAGAACCACAGACTCTGGGACCTGAATTCCCTGTGTTTCTCCTTTGCTAGCGAAGCAATAAAACTTCTTTATCCTTTTTCTAAAAAACAAAACAAAATAAACAAAACCCTGAGATTTCCATAATCAATTTAAGGGCTAAATAATATTCTTCATTATGAATATATCAGAGTTTATTTCACCAATTTCCTATTTCTGGCCAGTTAGCTTGCATTCACCTTTTCCTGGGCTAAATAACACTGCAATGAACATCTTTGTCTTTGTATCTTCCTGTCTTTTCTTTTTTTTGTGTGGTACTAGGGATTGAACCCAGGGGCACTTGGCCAAAAAATAGGGCCACATCCCCAGCTCTATTTTGTATTTTATTAGAGACAGGGTCTCACTGAGTTACTTAGTGCCTCACTTATGCTGAGGCTGGCATTGAACTTGAGATTCTCCTGCCTCAGCCTCCTGAGCTGCTGGGATTACAGGCATGCGCCACCACACCCAGCTCATCTTCCTTTCTTGAGACAATGAATTCCTAGAAATGAATTCAAAAAAGTGGAATTACCGAGTCAAACAGTGTTCATACTTTTAAGGATTTTGATATATTTAACAAAATTTGTACTGAAGGCTGTATTTATACTCCTAGTGAAAGTTATTTTTATTTAGCAAACACTTTTCAGCAACACAGAGTCATCATCTGCTGTGTTTTTTTTAAACCAAAGTAAAAATCTCCCTTAATAACTCAACAAATAGCTTCCAAACTCCTCAAGCTCATTCTACAAGGTAAAATTCTAGAGAGTGCCAAACACATTGAAGCAACCAGAGTGGAGGACAGGGGGGATGAAGAGGAGAAAGAGGTTGTTGAAAATGGGCTTAGAAGAAAGGAATATGTGTTCTACTTGTCAGTGTCTAAGAACAATGCACTTCCTCTTAGAGACAAGCTGGGGTTGAAAAGAAGGGAAAACTAGAAATTCCACTTAAAATTTCACTGGGTCTCGTATTTGAGATTGGCAGCGCCCAGGCATGCCAGATGGCTTTGTCCATTCTTTTGAACTCTCCCTTTTGATTGTCTTTAAATTTCCTCATTTCACCTGTTCTGGGTTTATTGCCTGGAAAACAAGCAGGTGAACATATTAGCTCCTCTGAAGGCACCAGTAGACTACAGGAAATTCATGTCCAGGTTAGGAATCATATAACATGACTACATGCTGCACATTTATGAGCAAGTTAAGCCACAGGGAATTTTATACGGGGATTTATGACACCAAGTTCTAGCAGGCGCATTCTGAGGCGTGTGCAGGGAAAAAATTTAAAAAAGGGAAAAAAATCTCTGCCTATTGTATTGATTCAAATACTTCAATTGATGGGAAAAACATGTAAGGATTTTATTCTGCAAATTGCCTATGAGTTCAGGGAAGAGACAGGAAAACATAAATATTATAAGCCCATCACTCCTCCTTCCCCAGATATTAAAGTCATATATGAGTTTGGATGAAGTCATTTCAGTTTTCTAGGCATCTGTGTACAGACTAGAATTGTCTACGGGCATTTAATGGGCTGTTTTAGCAAAGTCTATCCCCATTAATTCCAGGAAGGAGGAGGAAAGAAAGGAGAAGCATGTGTGGGGTTGAGAGGGCAAGACTTCTACATTCCCTAAAAAACTGACCTACACCTCATGTATCCGTCCCTACAGCCCATAAAAGCCAGCACAAAGGGGAGCAGCAGCTGGAATCATTCAGCAAAGGAACGACTTTCAGAGGCCTGGCTAGCAGCAGGTGGAATATACATTAGGGTCTTTTATTCTTCAAATAGTACTTATTTTCAGTGGGAAGCAATGTGACTCTTATGTAGTCAATAAAGAGCAAATTCAGGGCGTTTGTGCTTTTAGCCAGTGCAGCTGATTAGTTGTGATGATTCTAGCATCTCACTGTTCCCAGCATTGCTCAGAAAATGTTGAATTAGAGGGCGGGAGGACCCGGGTCTTGGTGGCAGAGCTGATTTCTCAGACCATGCTGAGGTCTATAGGAACATGGCTCAGTGGCCAGAACAGCTTGGAGTGATTGGGCTGCTGGGACAGTGGTTCCTTGGAAAACTGTTTTCGTTTTTTTTTTTTTTCATACCTGTCTGCTTCTCTGTTCTATGGTTCTGGAGGCTAGAAGTCCAAGATCAAGGTGCCAGCAGACCCAGTGTCTGCTGAGGATTTCCTTTTTTGGTTCTCAGAGGCTGACTCTTGCTCACATGGTGGAAGGAGTGAGGGTCTCTCCCAGGTCTCTTTTATGAGAGCACCGATCCTAATCACCCTCCAAAGGACTCACCTCTTTTTTTTCTTTTTTTAAAGAGAGAGAGAGAGAGAGAGAGAGAGAGAGAGAATTTTTTAATATTTATTTTTTAGATTTTGGCGGACACAACATCTTTGTTTGTATGTGGTGCTGAGGATCGAACCCGGGCCGCACACATGCCAGGCGAGCACGCTACCGCTTGAGCCACATCCCCAGCCCTCTTTTTTTTTTAATTTGTTCTAATTAGTTATACATGACAGCTGAATGTATTTCGGTTCACTGTACACAAATGAGCAAAGCTTTTCATTTCTCTGGTAGTATACAATGTAGAGTTGCACCACATGTGCAGTCAAACATTTACTTAGGTAATGATGTCCATCTCATTCCACCATCTTTCCTCCTCTCATGTCTCTTCCTCCCACCCCACTTTGCCCTAAGTTACTCATTCTTCCCATGCTCTGCACCCCACCCCTCTGCATTGTGGATTAGCATCCACTTATAAGGGAGAACATCTGGCCTTTGGTTTTTCAGGATTGGCTTACTTAGCTTAGCATGATATTCTCCAACTCCATCCATTTAACTGTAAATGTCATAGTTTTATTCTTTTTTAAGGCTGAGTAATATTCCATTGTGTCTATATATACCACAGTTTCTTTATCCAGTCATCTACTGAAGGGCATCTATGTGGCTTCCACAGTTTAGCTATTGTGAATTGAGCTGTTATAGACATTGATGTGGCTGTATCACTATAGTATGCTGATTTTAAGTCCTTTGGGTATAGATTGAGGAATGGGATAATTGGGTTAAATGGTGGTTCCATTCAAAGTTTTTCCATATTGCTTTCCAGAACAGTTACACCAATTTGCACCTCGAGGACTCACCTCTTAAAACCATCACTGTTGGGGGCATAGGATTTCAACATGTGACTTTGGGGCAGGAAGGAACAAACTTTCAGAACACAGCTGCAGTCAGCTCCACAATGTACCTTGAGTGGGTAGGTTGTGTATGGTCCAGAGGTGGTGATAAGTGGTCTTGTTTTTCTTAACAACCTCTTTGCTTAGGATTGTAGTTATTTTTATTCTAAATGTAGATGGGTTTTGGGGGGTGGGGAGGAATGGAAGAGGAAGGAACTCTTGGGAGTCCAGGGGCTCTAGGAAAAGTCAACAGGAAGTTATTGCTGGGAGAAATCAGATCATACACTCCCTGAAGGTTTTATTTTTCCACTGCTCTCCCAGTGTCTGCACCTAGCAGGAGCTTAATGCATGATCATGTTGCCCGAGATCAAGTGGAATGGGAGGAAGTGACACTACCCCTTGTCACAATCAGGAGCAAAGCTTCCCTCCTTGGAGTATTAGTGCTGTCCAAGGACAGAGGTTTAAAGATATAAAAATGGGCCAGGTGTGGTGACCCACACCTATAATCCCAGTGATTTGGGAGGCTGAGGCAGAAGGATCACAAGTTGAAAGCCAGCCTCAGCAATTTAGTGAGGCCCTAAGCAATTTAGTGAGAACCTGTCTCAAAATTAAAAAACACACACACACACACACACATACACGACTGGGGATGTGGCTCAGTGGTTAAGCACCCCTGGGTTTAATCCTCAGTAACAATAACTGTTAGAGTCTGTAAACAAGTCAGGATGGCGCCTGGCATTTTGCCAGAGAAATGTTAGAGTCTGTAAACAAGTCTGGATGGCACCTGGCAAAATGCCAGAGGGAGTGGTTTGTGAAGTAACGCCAGCGAGCCATTAAATGTGGAGATTTCTTATTGGTTCAGTGCCGTATCGAGTTTATGTTAATTAGATAAGCTGTGTGGAATGTATAAATACCACTCTTATCCTACAATAAACGGCTCCTACTCCTGCTGTATCAACGTACACAAGTTGTTCGTCACCCCCCGGCTATTTTGCCCAGCCAGCCGGCCTTTGGCAAATAACAACAATGAAAAAGAATATAAAAATAGATTAATTAAAATGTCATTAATTTTCACTTTTCTTTCTCACATGCACTGTGCACTGGAATGGAACTAGGGCAGCTTTTTAGCATTACCTGACTCCTTGCTGAGGAGTTGGTGCAAATTCAAACCTGAAGCCGGGGTTTTTTTCCATGCTTTGTTAAATACAAAAGGATCTGGATTCTGGTTCTCACGCTGGAGCGTGTATCAGTGTCCCCTGTAGGGCTCCTTGAAATGTAGATGCTGGTCCCTCCCCCAAAGTATCTGACTTCCTGGGTTTGGATATGACTGATGATTTGCATTTGTGACAAGCTCCCAGGTGTGCCCATGCTGCTCCTCTGAGACCACACTTTGAGAGCCCGTGGCTTGGAGGAAAGAGCCTTCACACTGGAGTCAGATGGAGTTGGACTCCTGTCTCACTTGCTCTGTTGAGCTTGGTCAGGTCGACTCTGCTTTTCTCATCTTTCTTATCTGCAAAACAGTGACATCCAACGTCACAAGGACCATTCTGAGGGTGAAACCAAATCACTCCATGGGAGTGATTCAGGATACAAGGGCTTCTTCCCTGACTCCCTTAGTGGGATCTTCATATACCAGGGCCTGGTAGAGGGCTAAGTCTTCTGCAGTATTGATTTCCCTTTATTGCATTTACGTCCTGAGGTCTTCACTATTACTGAACCTTTACTATGTGAATGACATAGTGAAAGATGATTTTTATATTACATATAATATTAGGTGTTATTCTTTTTTAGCAGATGAGGATAAGTAAATTGCATATGAACTCACAGCTAATATGTGGCAGAATAGAATATTCAAACCAGCACCTGCCCCATCCCTGCACTGCTAATTTAATTGTTATAATGGTTCCCATGATTCTCCATGTACAGAAATGTCAGATTATTAGATCCTGTTCTCTAATTATTCACTTGTAAGGCAATAGAAAACACATCTGAGAATACTAAGTGATCATCCTGAGAATGTGAATAAAAGGAGTAGAATTTTGTTGTTATTTCTTTAAGCCAGGAACTCTAATTCATCTCACCATGCTGCCTTGTATATAGAGGAGCTCGGCAAATGTTTATGGCATTAATAAATGAATGAAAGGCTCAGATCCAATGGTACTCTCACCTGCCTACATAATTCCTGGCTTTCCTCCTTTAAGATTAATACGAACCACCTCCTTTATTATTCCTACAGAGCAACTGGCACTGGTTCTTGAACAATTGGTGAACATAGTCTTAAGTCTTGGATCTAGAACTTTTGCAGTAGTTTTTATTTATTTCCTTCCCTGGATAATTTGCACTCACAGTTACTAGAGTTACTAGAATGGTTTGGAAAGGCAATCCTTCCATCAGGACCTATTCTGTATACTTGTAGAAAGTTACTCTAAGATAACCTTGAGCCCTTCCATACTTGAGTCTTGTATCCCTAGGAAGGGATACAAAATAAAAAGCCAGCTGTTTTCCCTGTGATTTCTAACTTCTTCCACAGAAACCTCCAGAAAATCAGAAGAGAAAGCTGCTATGAGCAAGGAAGAGCACAGGGAAGGACTCTCAGGGTGGGAAGGGTGGAAACAGAAGGTTTACGGCAGGGCTCTTAATGGGCACCATTTAAAAGCTGCCTGGCAAAGTGCCTCTTCCTGTTGGTTGGCAGTCCTGAAGGCAGAGTGGTTTTCCCATGGAGGTCTGCTCATCGCAGTCAGGGAGGTACTGGGCTGTGAACTCTGAAAGGATGGTGACCTTAAGTTATTTCTGTTATAAGAACTGTAGGTTGCTGCTCCTATGTTGGAGCATCCCTGTAAGAATATGAGAGAATAAATGGCATATCCACATGTATACTTTTGTCCCTAAGGTTTGGACTCATATGTAAGGTAATTTATTGCTCACAGTCATTTACTTATGAGTTCTGTCATATTGCCCCATACCTTTAATCCTAAGAGATATGTGGAAGCAAAACACAAAATTACAGTATATCAGGTATTTTTTTTTATTAGTGGAAGTGAGTAGATGAAAAATTATGTTTTGTCAATCTTAACTTTGATATCTTAGGTAGAATATTGTTTATCAGACAGTTGTGTATCTGGAATCATGTTAGATGCTATGGTATAGAAATCATTGATAAAATCCACAAATCAAACCCCTCTTCTATTATTGAAATATCTTACTAAGGTGTATGTATGTACACACACCTTAATTCTTTTTTTAAAAAAATGTTATTGTATTTTTTTATACTTTTATTTATTTATTTTTATGTGACTCTGAGGATTGAATCGAGGGCCTCACACATGCTAGGCAAGTGCTCTACCACTGAGCTACAGCCACAGCCCCAAACACACTAATTCTTACATTAGTTTTGTATGTGTAAATGGTCCCCCCATTTTTTATTTTAAAGAAAATATCATTGATTCCTTGTTTTTTTTAAAAAAAAAAGGTTAAGAAAAAATTTCTGAGTGACATTGGTGACGTTTTCTTAAAGAATAAGTGTAAGTCACAAAGGAGAAACCAGCCCCATGTCCTACTCCTGTGCTGTCCCTTCCCAGCATCTGTGTCCCAGGGAGCACCCACCACCCTGTGGTCTTCATAATTCATGTACTTTCTAGAATCCTAGCAACCCCCCTCCCTCCAGTACAGCCCCAGGTAACCAACCCTCAGTCTCAGGGAGACTAGGCTGACTGTTCTCACAAAGTTAGAGTTTTCTGTCTTTTCTTTCCCTTATCCACAAGGAAATGAATCCTAAAGTAAATTTTAAAAGGAAAAGAAAAGAAAGATTTTAAGAAGAAGGCATCTGGGGAAAGAAAGAAACATTGACAATCACATATATCCAACAAGTACAAACTAAACAGTAACTAGCTGGGAAAATTGGAGCAGTCCTCTGATTTGGTGAGGAATGGCCAGGGTGGCCAAGATGAAGCTGTTGGCTGCCATATGTACAGTTGTTTTCTCAGTGTTAACTCAGCACTGTAGTTATTAAAATACCTAAATAATTTGGGGCTCATTGAATCAGTAGGAAGACACTGCTCAGTCTGACTGCTGCTTCACAGTCTAGTTCCTATCAGCCACATGGGGGCAGCGTGAGGATCCCAGACTTCAGATTTCAATTTTTACCTGGTTTCTTTGTCTCCACAGGGTCTGGAAGACAAACCAACAAGTTCTGGCTATGTGTGTGCATATGAGTATAAGACCTCCACCATGACTATATATAAAAGCTAAAATATTTTTTAAAATTTTTTATTCTAATTGGTTATATATGACAGCAGAATGAATTACAATTCATATTACATATATAGAACATGATTTTTCTTATCTCTGGTTGTATACAAAGTATATTCACACCATTCGTGTCTTCATACATGTGCTTAGGGTAATGATGTCCATCTCATTCCACAATCTTTTTTACACCCCTTGCCCCCTCCCTTCCTCTCCTCCCCTTTGCCCTGTCTAGAGTTCATTTAATCTTCCCATGTTCCCCCTCCCAAGCCCATGATGAATCAGCCTCCTTATATCAGAGAAAACATTAGGCATTTGGATTTTTGGTATCGACTAACTTCACATAGCATTATATTCTCCAACTCCATCCATTTACCTACAAATGCCATGATTTTATTCTCTTTTATTGCTGAATAATATTCCATTGTGAATATATTCTACATTTTATTTATCCATGCATCTACAGAAGGGCATCTAGGTTGGTTCCACAGTTTAGCTATTATGAATTGTGTTGCTACAAACTTCGATGTGGCTGTGTCCCTGTAGTATGCTGTTTTTAAGTCCCTTGAGTACAGACCAAGGATTGGGTAGCTGGGTCAAAAGGTGGTTTCATTCCCAGTTTTCCAAGAAATCTCCATACTGCTTTCCAAATTGGCTGCACCATTTGCAGTCCCACCAGCAGTGTATGAGTGTGCCTTTTCCCCCATCCTCGCCAACACTTATTGTTGTTTGAATTCTTAATAGCTGCCATTCTGACTGGAGTAAGATTTTATCTGCAAATTTTGATTTGCATTTCTCTAATTACTAGAGATGTTGAACATTTTTTTATGTATTTGTTGATTGATTGTATATCACCTTCGGAGAAGTGTCTTTCAGTTCTTTGGCCCATTTATTGATTGAGTTATTTTTTTGTTGTTGTTTTAGTTTTTTAAGTTTTTTATTCACCCTAGAGATTAGTGCTCTATCTGATGTGCAAGTGGTAAAAATTTGCTTCCATTCTGTAGGCTCTCTATTCACCTCACTGATTGTTTCTTTTGTTGAGAAGAAGTAAAAGCTAAAATTTCTCTGTGACCATTTGGTGATAATCCTACATTTTTAAAAAACCAATAATCCTGTGTGTGTTATTGTGTATGTCTTGTCTTCTCTGGTTAGATATGGGGCACCATGATAAGACCTCGCTCACAGCCTTCAGTGGTTAGATTTTGAAATCACTCCTCAAAGAAAATTTTTGAGGGCAGAATGTAGAATCCACTGGGATTTTCTAGGAAATATGAAGAGTTCTGGGTTCTGTTCCTAATTTTCCAAAGCCTCACCCTATGACTATACAAAGAGATTTCATTGTTCACTGGTGAACAGTTTATTGGCTTGGAGACTTAAAAATTCCTCTGGAGTGAAAAAGAGGGGCCAACTTATAAACATCGGCACTACTGCTAGCATCAAGGAATCCCAGGGCCCTGGGCCTTGTGGGAAAATTCCTCCTCACCTAAGCCCCATCAATGGACATCTGAGAACCCAGGTACCCTAATAACTCTCACTCATTCTATATGCATTGCCAAAAGCCTGATGAATGCTGGTCCCTGTATGGGCTCTAGGGGTGGATGGGAGTGGGGATTAAGAAATGAAGAAAACCTTCCTATGCTTTCCCACAGGAAGAAACAAGAGAAATCTTCAAAGACCTTAGATCAATAAGAGTTCTCAGCACATAGAACCACATTTACTTCATAGTGGACAATAAATGTTAAGTTGTAGGAAGAGGATCTGACCCTCATGATAAACATAGGTTGAAGACTCTGTTTAAGCATCATGGATTCTCTCTAAGCATCATGGATTCTCTCTAAAGTTTTTTTTTTTTTTTTTTAATCCTGCAATTCTTAGAATTCCACAATTCTGGAAAACAAACACAAGATTATCAGGTTGGGGAGATTCTACTCCATAGTTCCCTGTAGACAATTTTCAAAGTAAATGGCTGTGTGGTTGACCAAACCACAGATGAGTTCCTTAGGACCTACTTGGAATGCATATCTAAGGCACAATGGTGATTAGGCCTGTTCCATAGTAAATCACAGCACTACACACTGCACCCGAAACATCATAGCATAGCAGTCTATAGCTCTTGTCCTGAACTAGACTTCATATCTTAGACTCTAGACTGCTTTGCAGTAAGGCGAACATTCTTAACAAAGAATCCCATATAAGGGGTACTCTTGGAAAAATCCTCAGGGAAAGAAGCCTTCCTCAACCCCGAAGGCTATTAGGTGCCTTGCAGCTTGCCCTTGGAGTTCCTGTCCTCCAGAGCACAGATCATATCCTCCTAACTCCCTTAAGGCAGGGATTGGCTATATTTTTACTCAATACAGAATCCCCACACCTAGTGTATCTGGCCCAAAGTCAACACCAAGCAAACAAATCAAACAGAACTTCTGTGAATAAATTTGTGCTATGATTCCAGATTTAAGAACTATCATATTTCTGGGCCAGTGAGCCAACCTATTGCTGTTAGCTGTGTCAACTTGCAATTCTACTCACTTCTCCATACTATTAAAAAAACTGAAGGGGTTATATGTATATATACATGTGTGTGTATAAGTGTGATTATGTAGATATACATATTCACATATATAGAATATATATATAGTGTGTGGATATTTTATATATATATATATATATATATATATATATATATATATCTTTATATGTATGTATATAAAACTGTTGTAAAAGTTAACAGCAAATTGAGACAAATTATATGCTGTAAATATGTTAATCTGTTAATATCCTTATTGTATATTAAAAATAAGTAAACTTAAAAGAGAAAGAAAACCAACTATTTCAAAGTTGACTGTAGCTTTTGTATACAGCCTCTGTATACAGTGGCAGCATATTGGGATTATCTTGAGAGATTTTAAAGATCCTGATGCCTGTTTTGCTCCCAGAGATTCTGATAATGGGTGTGGGCAAGGCCTGGGCATTGAGATTTTAGAGCTCCCTAGTTGTATTAGTCTTCTCAGGCTACCATACCTACCTCTGGGTGATTTAAACAACAGACATTGACTTGCTCACCGTTCTAGAGTCTGAAAGTCCAAGATCAAAGCACTGGCAGGGTTGGTTTCTGGTGAGGCTTCTCTTCTTTGTCTTATAGATGGCTGCCTCCTCACTGTGTCCTCAAATGGGCTTTTCTTTGTGTTTACAGAGAGAAAGGAAGAAATATCTGGTGTTTCTTCTTTTAAGGATACCAGTCCAGTTGGATTAGGGCCTCATCCTTATGACCTTATCTAACCTCCTCCAAGGCCGAATCTCTAAATGCAGTCAAATTGGAAGTTAGGCCTTCAACATATGAATTTTGGGGAGGACACAAGTCATTCTGTAGTATCCTATGTTTCTAATGTGGGGACTAAGGTTGCAGAGCACTGGTCTAGGAGCAGAGAGCATATCATTTTGAGCCCATTTTGTCATTTTGTGGGGGAATCTCTCAGAATCCAAAGCCAGTTGTTATCCCCTGCTTCCAAGTAAGTTATCTGAGGAAGGAAACATTTCCTGATGTTTGCAAAATGGACATGTATGGAGAAGGAACAGGGATCCTTTAGAAGGAATGGGATCAAGATTTGACCTCTCCCTTGTTGAGATTCAACCTTGCATTGGGTTGAGATAGTCCCAAATGAAGCTCCACCAATAGGAGAAGATCTTAAGAAAAATATTTCATGAGAGGAGAGAGAGAAGGGTAATTTGGGCCTAGGGTAGGGCCATATTTATAGCAGTGATTATAAAAAAATGACTGATTGCTACAGAGCTCCTTTTACCCATAGCATTTTTGTTGGTCTGGCTCAATGTGTTTACCCTGCAAGTAGGTGGCATACAGTGATTGATGGTCCCATCAGGGTGACATGGTCTGGGAGAGCATCCATTCTCTAGTAGAGCATCAGTTCTCTAGTAGGTTGGCAAAAAACAAAAACAAAACAAACAAACAAAAAATCCACGTGTATCCTTCTTCCAGCTAATTAGGTGAACAGTTTCAGGGAAATGATTCTGTTTGGCTCCACAGTTCAACCTTCTTTGAAGATATTAAGAACATGGTTAATTATCAGTTCGCTGCACTCTTTTCAGCTGAGGATTAGCAAGAGCTGCTAGTTTCCTTACCTCCAAATCTTTTTCTTGGATTTGTGAGTGGTAACTATTAGGAGTGTGGAAGTCTTTACACACCAGTACCTTCTATGTGCTGAAAGAGAAAGCTATGAGGTGCCCCAGCCATGGCGCTCAGCTTTGGGACCCTCTGAGCCATGGAGGCAGAAAGTGCTGGCACCACCACTGAAAGATGGAATTCAATCCAAGTCCAACAACCCTTGAAACCCTTCACATGCTGTTAGTGAGTCTGAGTGAAGCATCACTTCAGATGTGGTGAGAAGCTGAAATGGAAACTATTACATCAAAACATTTCATTTGGTGAGGGGACTATTTGGAAAAATCCTACTTTTTTTTTTCCTAAGGAACAAAGAGAAGTTGATGAAAGGATTTGAGGTTATAATGACCGAAGTCTCCACTGCCTCCCTTCCTTCCCCCACCCTTCTTCCAAAATGGAGAAAAGAAATAAAGCCAGAGAAATGTCTTGAATATTATAAGCCTGCCAGGCCAGACTTTTAGCTAGGATAGCGTGTAGTTGTAATACCTTTTAATTACAGTTGTATAATTATAAATAGGAAAGAAATTAAAAGATGAAGATGTGGTTTGTAATGAAATTACCATAAATACCATGGCAAACTTTAAAGTCGTCACAAAAATTCGTAATACAAAAACATGAATTGGAGGTTAACTTGTCCCAAAACTAGAAATTAAAATTTTGTGGATTCGTGGCCTTCCTTGTTAGCTTGGTATTTCCTCCTCAGTACACAAAAGCAATCTTAGTCATGCAGACATAAACAGACCTTTAAAGAATCAAAGTCCTGGTTGGTAACTCTTATGCTCTCCAAGCACTTGGGCAAGTGACATAGAACTGACTTGGTTTCCAGAGACAAATGGTGGAAACATCAAAAGAAATCTAGTCCAACTGCCTGGACATTTTTGATTATTTCTCCTTTTGGGAGCTAGCATATGTTTTGTTTGTGATGAGTGAATTTATCTTGAAGTCTTTATTTAAACACCCATTTTATTTCCCACAGAACTGACAAAATTTTGAGATTCAGAATAGGAGACTGTAATTGCAAATTGCTGCACTGCCCTGGGGCCAACAGCTTAAGCTCATAGATCTGTGTAGTTAGATGCATGACATCATCTTTTAGTGCTTTTGCTTATCTCACAGGTTAGTTCCTGTTTGTTCAAACACGGTTAGTGACATCAACATCATGAGGTCAGTTTCCTAAGCCTATTCCACAATAGTTGCCCACTACTAAGACATCTTGAAAATGTGAAATCTTGATCAGAAGAGAGATCAAATAAGAAAGTCTGGCTCATTCTCTGTTGCAAACCTTTCTCTGACATTGTGAAAATGCTTAACACATGTCCTCGTGATGGTGAATTGTACCTTTTTTGTACACGAAAGATATATTTTTCTTTTTCTGAACCAGGAATAATTCTTTTGCAAGAATTATTAACTTACAGGCTTGCGCTATCAATTAAGAGATATCTTTTTGTGCCTCTGCTATGAATAAGAACTTATGTGCTGAGAGCTACCTAGGATTAAGAAATAGGATAGTAAAGTAAATTATAGGATAACAAAAAGGCAAATATCAAGAATAAAAAGAGCTGAATGAAGAAGGCATTGTGTAATGGTTCTTTTTGTTTAATACCATTTGTAAAGGAGACCCATTGAAGGTGTTTGAGCAGAGAAGTGACATAATAAAAATGGTCTTTTGGAATAAATCAAAAGGGGAATAAATAAGAAGGTGGTCACTGCTTCCCCTGTAGACCTTGTGGATGTGGTTATAAGAATATAAAATAAACATAATAAATAGGGGAATAGAGAAAAATAGAAAAAAAGCAGCTATAAAAAAGAGCCAGCTAGAGATATTAGGTAATATAGATGAAATGAAGATATTAGGTCAATAGATGAAATGAAGAACACAACAGAGGGAATAAATAGCAGAAGGTAGACCTGGATGAACTAATTGGTGAGCTGGGAAATGTAAACCCTTTGGCATCAGTGAAAAATAAAAAGGAAGTTAAGGGATATGGAATCGAGAGAAGTTCCAGTATGACAGGAGTCTCAGAAGGAGAGAATAAATATTAGTGAAGAAGATTTATTTTAAAGTTTAATGGAAATATGTAAAGGAATATAAAGACTAAAGGGTTTACAGTCCAGGCAAGGGGAAAAAATCAACAAATAGACACATTGTAGAGAAATTTAAGAGCCTAGAACAAGAAGAAAAATCCTAAAAGAGTCCTGAGAAAAAGAGCAAATGAACTTGTAAGGAACAACAACCACAAAAAAGCTGCTATCATACTTTTTAATAGCAAAACTGGATGCTAGGATTTAGGGGAGTCATAGTTTCAAAGCACAACGTAGCTCCTGGCGTTTTGTACCTAGATAAAATATCGTTTAAATGCAAGAGGGTAAAATGAAGATCTTCATAGGTATATAAGTTTGGAGAATGTTTATCCTCTAAAGATAGGCTTTGAAATGCTATTGTAGGACAAATGATCATTGTAGGAGGATGCTGAGAATATGGGAAGTTTATCTATCTGTCTGTGCCTGGTCAGGAAAACAGAAATTATTTTAGCTCATTCAATCTGAGAAGGACTTAATGTTGGGGAATGATTATAAAGATGTTTGTAGGGGCAAAGGGAAACACTCTACCCCAGAATTCAGGGAGCTGCTCCTGTAATTGGCTGGAATAGATGAGTCCATCCTATGGTGGCTCCTGCTTGGTAACAGACCTGTGGTACTTAGTGACACTGGTGACGGTTCCAGTAGCGTTGGCTGTGTAGCCCTAGCAGTACCTGAATCCAGCAGAAGCCACCACTGATGCTGCAGTTGAGGTTCTGTCAGAAACAGAGTAGCCTGATCTTCTTTCCACCAGCTGATCAGGTAGAGGTGCCTCCTGTTGGTGGAACTTGGTTAGAATTTAGATGTCAAAGAAATGTAATCTGCAGGCTTCCTGCTCACATCTTCTTCTAGAGAATAGAGAAGGGTGAGTGTGGGGCTAAGAACAAACAAATATCTGGTGTTAGAATTATAAATAATGTAGAAAAGTGGCTTCCTGTCTAAATAATGAAAACAAAGAGTAGACAGGAAAGGCACATCCATCATCACTTGGAACAAAAACTGATGAGAGCCACATGACAGGGAGGTGAAAGTCTGCTAAGCTACTTGTGTCTTCTGAAGAAAGTCACAGATGCTAGAAAATTTGTGAAATTGATAGTGTTCTACCTCACTCGTCATTGGAGAGTTATTAACTACAACAACAGTGAGATAACATGTTACAGACATCAGAGTAGCAAATATTATAAAATTGAATGACTTCATGTATTGGCAAGAATTTGAGAAAAAGGAACCTTATGCATGTGAGAAATGCTTAGAGAAATTGAGGATGTGTTTAAATCAGTTATGAGCTGCAAACATGCTTCTGGGAATATACACCAGAGAAACGTTTTCAACATATCCATGATGGGCCATGAGCCATAATGCTCATTGCTACATTCCATTTGGTGGCAGACAAGTGGTGGCTACTGCTAGGGAATTCAATCAGTAAAATATGGCAGGTGCATACACTGGAATACAAACTAGGTACATAAGAACATGATGGATAGACAAAAACATTGTGGTAATTGAAAATGGTAAGGTACAGAAAGAGATTTTTTTTTAAGAGAGAGAGAATTTTTTAAATATTTATTTCTTAGTTTTCGGCGGACACAACATCTTTGTTTGTATGTGGTGCTGAGGATTGAACCCTGGCTGCACGCATGCCAGGCGAGCGCGCTACCGCTTGAGCCACATCCCCAGCCCCCAGAAAGAGATTTTTTAGCAGAATATTACTTCTAAAGCCACATATATATACAAATCACTATATAAATTTTAGAAATACTGAAGAGGGTTGAATAGAGGCAGACCAAAAAATATATACATGTGCCAAAATCCATGTGATTTTTTTTTTTAAAAGAAGTCTTTGCAGGGCTGGGGTTGTGGCTCAGTGATAGAGTGCTTGCCTAGCATGTGTGAGGCACTGGGTTTGATTCTCAGCACACAAGTAAATAAATGAATAAAATAAAGGTTCATCAACATCTAAAAAATATTTTTTAAAAAAGGTCTTTTCAAAAGTAATTAAATAGGATCTCAAGGTGAGATGATTTTGGATTAATAAGTGGGCCTGAATCC
Source organism: Marmota monax (assembly GCF_021218885.2). Lineage (NCBI taxonomy): Eukaryota > Metazoa > Chordata > Mammalia > Rodentia > Sciuridae > Marmota > Marmota monax. Next base: position 2,158,433 of record NW_026695212.1, read on the forward strand.
AATAATAACTGTCCTTATCAGAGATACACAGCAGATAGAGAGAAGGCCATCCATATGAAGATGGAGGTGGAAGTTGGAGTGATTCAGCCACCAACGAAGGAACACCTGCAGCCCTGATCTATAAATCCTACTAAGGAGCACTGCAGCAGAGTAGGAAGTAGCCCAGCCTATGTCTGAAACTCTTCACAAGCAAAATTTCTGCTGTAAACATTGGCCCTAAAGAGCAGTGGGCATCTATAGTGCAAATTCCATGTGGTATGTTTCCTTCTTCCCTTCTACCATTCAGACCTTTTAATAGAAGGTGAGTGTTAGAGCTTCTCTGAGGAAATATTCTTGATGCAGACAAGATAATGAACAGGGAAATAATGGTGGCTCCTAGTCTTTAGTCTTAATGATGGACGTAATTCAATGAGGATTCCTGGCACATGAATTTTTGTTGGTTTGCAATTGTTATTTCCTGCAATTCTGCTTGGGCTCCAGGAATTGAGGCTCCAATTTACCTCCATGCTCTTCTCTGACTAGTTCCTGATGGTCTCTGCATTCGTTTCCTGTGGCTGCTGCAACAATTCACCACCACATTTGTAGCTGAAAAAAACAAATTAATTAGATTACAGTTCTGGAGGTCAGAACTATGAGTGAGTTTCACAGGGCTGCAGCTTAGGTGTCCTCTGGGCTGGTTCCTTCTGAAAACTCTAAGGGGAGACTTTGTTTTCTTGATTTTTTTTTCTCAGCTTTTAGTGGCTGACTATGTTCCCCATCTGGTGATCCCCTGTCCCCCTCTTTCCATCCTCAGAGTACATCCCGGCAGTCTCTGCTTCTATCTTTATACTTCTTTCTCCTGTGACTCAAAGTCATTCTGTCTCCATCTTAAAAGGATCACATCACACCCACCCAGGAAATTCAGGATAATCTCCTCATTTCAGCATGCTTGACTCAATCACATCTGCAAAATTCTTTTGGTAGATAAGATAACATTTGCAAGTTCTAGGACTAGGATATGGGCATATTTGGGAGCTGGTATTCAGTCTACCACAGTTCCTAACCACAGAGAGGAGTACATTCTGAACCTTTATTTCATAGCACTGTGAGGCCTAGATTTGCTCTTTCGCAATGAGCATTCACTTGGCATTCCTGGGGTGAGTACTGAAGCTTCTATAAGCCCACAAAACCACAGGCTTTGTTCAGGACTTGTCATGTTGGCCCACACAATTGGATCAATGTTCTTTTTTGGATTCTTTTCCCGTTCATGATCCCAGGTCTCCAGCTGGATGAACCCCGGCACCCTGGCAGACTGCATAGTATTCTCCCATTTTCAGCCAAGGGAATGGAATCTCAGTGGATTGACTTGCAGGGTCAATGATGTCTCTGCAGCCATGGACTAGACATCTCTGGATGTGTGCACCAACTGTTATCCAGCACAGGTTCTTCCCACCTGTCCTTGGTCACATTAGTCATGGTATTATTCGCTGTGCTGTTGATCACTTCTTTTTGAGGATCAGGGCTTCAGCCAACTGGATCTTGCTTTGTCCCAGACTCTATCCATCCCTCCCTTTATCAAGTCATTCTTTTAAAGTCCTATCTTTCCCTGAGGTCAGGTTCTTATGAGTTATGAAAGCTTGCAATTGTGAATGCCTTCTTAGAAAATATCTTCTATTTTATCTAATATTTTTCTGATTATGTAATCATATGAGCTATCTAATTTATCTAATGATATTATCTAATATTTTATAGATTTCTTACTTTTTTTTTAATGCAGTGCTGGGGATCAAACCCAGGGGTGCTCTGCCACTGAGCTACAACCTCAGCCCTTTCTATTTTTTATTTTGAGACAGGTCTTGCTAAGTTGCTGAGGCTGGTCTTGAACTTGCGATCATCCTGCCTCAGCCTTCCAAGTAGCTGGGATTAGAAGTGTGTGCCACTGCACCAAGCTCATGTTATAGATTTCTAAAGATGTAATATGAGTACACAGTCAATCCACCTGGGGTCTGCAGGGATTAGATGGTGGCAGTAGCCTGCCTTGGGGGACTGTATGCTGTGGTCTTCTTCTACACCTTTCTCTTTAGGGTCTGTTCTCTGTGCATGAGTTAGCCACTGCTGTTAACAAATTAACCTCAAAATTAATAGCTTCAAACAAGAAAATTTATTATCTAGCAACTTTTGTGGGGTAGGGTTCTATATATGTAGAATGGCTTAGCTGGATGCTTCTGATTTATACCATCTCTCATGAGGCTGCAATCAAGATATTAGCCAGAGCTGGAGTCATCTCATGTTCAAATAGTAGGTTCTGCTTCCAAGTTCAATCACATGGCTGTCTGCAGACCTCAGGTTCTCACTGATGGGAGACAGGTCCTTTGACCTGTGGCCTCTCGATAAGGCTCTTTTCAATATGGCACTTTGTTTCCCTCTGAGAGAGAGAGAGAGAGAGAGAGAGAGAGAGAGAGAGAGAGAGAGAGAGAGAGAGAGAGAGAGAGATTGAGATTTTTTTTTAATAACCTATTCTTGCAACTGGTATCCCATCACTTCTACCCTTTCCATTTGTTAGAAGCTCATCACTTAATCCAGCCCACACTGCAGGGGATGGGGCAAGAACTACCAGAAGGCAGGAATCACTGGAGGCTATTGTAAAAGCTGCCTGTTAAACCTCAGGAGGAAGTTGGTGATAGAATACCATCTACCTGAAGGGAGCAGAGAGCCTAAGAGTTGAGAGGGGTCACGGGAGCCCTAAAGATAAAGTGTTGAGCAGAGTTAGACATTTACTCATACCTCAATCAGATGCTACCCTTTATCCCAGGCTCCTTTCTGGGCTTTATTTTATACTTCTGAAGAGTATGATGCTTTTTTTTTTTAAATACTCTGTAAGGACTCAGGTTGTAAGTTCTGTGTTACTTCTGTGTTCAAATCTCAGTGTTGCTTTGTAAGCCTTGGCTGTATTCCTTTGAGTTCATCCCACATGTATGTGTTTTGGGCCTTAGTCGGGGACCCATGCAGATTGTTTGCACAGAATACAAGTGGTCTCTTCTTTGGTTCTCTCCTCTCCTGTTGCCCTCCTTCCTTCCCAGCAGTTGGCTATGATTACTCATGCTTTTTTCTGTATCTACTAACCAAAAAAGATAGAAAACGTTCAGTCAGAATTTTAGCTGCAAATGTCACACCATTTTCTGGTGATGGCCAATGGATAGGGGAAAGTTGGTAAAAATCAAAATAAAACAAACCAACTCACCAAAGGAGAAATTTATTCCTATACCGATTTCAAATTACATCTCTCTCTGCAACCTGTTGTTATTTACTTTCTAAAATCCTCAGAAGTTTGTTGTTGTTGTTGTTATTGTTTCAATTTTGTCCAGAGTTTTCAGGAATCATTGATGGGAAGGTTGTTGACATATGAGAGAAAAAAACTCTACATTATGTTAAATGCATTGGATTTATGTTTAAAAATAAATTACAGTGGGTGGAAAAATGGATTAATATGTTGGGACTTACTGAGTCTAAGTAACTCATTTGGCTTCCATAAAAGTCCATAAGGGTTCTAAAACTCACTTTCTCTCCTGGAATCAAAAGAACACAGAGTACAATGCTTGATGGATCTGATTTAAATTCCAGTTCTACTAATTACTAGGAGAGTGACCTTATGCTTACTTGGTTTCCTTATCTGTAAAAACTGAGTCATGTACATAACTCCATTGTATGGACGTTGTCTGAGACAATATGGTACCCAGGAGGCCTTCCACAGAGCCCTGTATCCTTCTCTTCCCTTTCTTTTATCATCTGTTTCTCCAGAAAGTTTATAGCACTGGCATATTTTGGCATTTGCTAGACAATTATCCAGAGCATCCCAGCATGCATACAAAGAAAACAGCTCAGTAAGAATGGGCATCTTTGTAGAGAGAGTGTTGGTGTGTGTAGAGGGCTGGCCCTCTGCCTGGGATGCAGAGGTCCGTGGGGCTGCCGCCAGCTGTCTGCAGTGTTAGCCAGGGAAATCAACTCACAGCCCTCCTGGCACCTACTGCTGGACTTGGGTAAACATAATTACAGCCTTTAAAAAGAGAAGAGGGAAAGCAACCAAATCTCCACTCGCCATGTAAACAGGATGTCCACTGAATGGCTGCGAGGAGATGTTTATATTCTGTTTGGGGACAATTGACAAAAGGCCTCGGGGAGCCTTTATTGCTGCCTGGGGCAATGGTCTGCCAGGAGTGGTGGTGGCTGGGTTCCTCCTGGCTTTGTGTGTGTTGTGAATGCTGGGCTTCAGTGAGAACTCTGGGGCTCTCTGGAGCTGGGAGGCAGACCTTTGAGAGTCTGGGTCTGGTTACCTGCCAAAGGCCCTTTATCCACAGATAAGGTCATTCTGGTGTCCAGTGCAGAGTTTCCAGCATACCCACTGTGACCTATTAAACAGTGATCTTAATGATGATTCACTTAGAACAAGGCAGCAGGCTAAACACTTCATTCACATAGATTATCTTGTTTTGCTCTCCTACAAACACTTGGCCCAATTTTCTCACTCTCATTTTTTTAGCTAGGAGGTTTTGCAAAGATAAGCCAGTGTTTTTGAAGTCATGTCCAGTGTAGCCTCAAATCTGGGCTAAATAGGAAGCAGGGACCATGTACCAACTACAGATCCCTCTCTTTAGGGCCCAAATGAAAACATTTATTGAATGTGTGATTTGTTTGTTTGTTTTATTTGCAGTATTGGGGATCAAATCCAGCATCTTGGCCATGCTGGGCAAGCACCTCTACCAATGAATCATACCCTCAGTCCCAAATGATTTTTTTGAAAAATATACTAAAACTTTGTTCTCTATGGACTTCCTAAGGAACTCATGTTTTACCCCAGGAGTGAGATTGTGTTGCACCATGTATTCCACATGGTCCTGCTTTCACCCCAGTGACCCAGGGTACACATTGGTCAATGTTGGCTGTGGTTGGATCTTGAGTACACATGATGGACTAATTGGACCAAAGAGGCAAGTCCTGCTTTCATCCAGTTTTTGTTTTGTTTCTGGAATTCTAGGCAAGAAAAGCATCTCTTCTCTTGAAGCCATCCAACCCAGTTTACTTCTGAAGCAAGAGAAATAGTAAAAGCAGACACTGGTCTTGGCTGGCTTTTGTCTCTGGCACATACCCCTGGAGACCAGTTTTGCTACCCATCTTCCTGGACACTGGTGAGTTTGAATGCAATTGTAAACATAGGCTAATCAGGCTTCTCTATGCCAGGAGGTGGTCTCTCTATCTTTATAATTCCAAGTGGAACAGGCTGAGACTTGAACAGAAGGGAGGGGGCATACTTGTTTTTGCAGAAAGAATTAGGACATCAACATGACCAGTTTCAGAACACAGCATGGCCTTTTCTAATGTCTGAACATTTAGATTATAGGGAAACTTAATCATTAGCCTTTCCCTTCTCTATTAAGTTCTCCTCATGGGGAGACACATGGGTGGATAGTTTCCCTGTCTGGAGCTAAGGCTGTAATTGCCTCAATATTATTAGCATGTTACAGTCAGGCACAGAGACTTGTTCTTATATGGCCCAAGTTTTAGGAATATCATTGAAAAAATAGAAGCATTCTAAAGACTACCCAAATTGGTGGTGTTTGTGTTGTTTGGGTGATAGTAAAATGCTAGAAGTGAAAAGTTCATGTGGGGTGTGTGTGTGTGTGTGTGTGTGTGTGTGTGAAATTTTTGTCATGTTAGCCATTACATCCTGAACTATGGAAGACTCTGTCCTGGAATGCTGGGCTCATCAGCTGATGATTTGTCCTGTCCACATGTGCATCAGACCTGCAGACAGACCTGGGAATTTAGCTATCATTGGCCATCCTTCTCAGTGGTCTCTTTTCCTTATGTTCATTCCTTCCTGCACACGGTATGGTCTTCTACCCTCTTGCCACCCTGCAGCTCCCGGGTGCCCAGTCTCTGCTCCCAAGGTAGCAGCTGATCTCAAAGGGTGCAAGCCACCAAGTTGGGTGGCCTTGTCCAATTCTGCTGGCATGCTGGTGTTTGATTTTTTTTTTATCTTGCTTTATGAAGAGAGATCCTATCCTTGATCCTATCATTGTAGACTAAAAGAAGTTGAAACAGAAATGTAACCACTTCTTTCCCCATTTCCTATACAAACTGAGTTGGCATTCTTACCTCAAATGTGCTTGGTCCAGTGCCCAATTTTAGCCTTGATGTTCTCCATATGTGACCTACTCTCTGGTCTCATGCCTGGTTATACTCCACACAAATGCACACACCTCCAAACCCCATTTACTCTTAAAGGATCCCCCATTTGAGGGTATAAAAGTTGAATATCTTGAGAGGAGGATGGGTTATTTTGGGGGAGGTCAGTACCTGTTAGTTGAATAAACAATATCCAAGAGACAAGAAGATAATGGTCCCAGTTTGGAGACTCTCTCCTTTTTTACTCTCAACATTTCTCCTTTGAGTTACCATTGGATATGTATATTTCATCAAATTTCAAAGCTGGTGTCTGATCTCACAGGCACACTTGGAAATGAGCTTCTGCTGAAAGTCATAGTGAGGATCACAGGCAGTGAGGATCACAGAAGATCTAAGTGATTAGATAGGACTTAAATTAGGGATGAGGGTATATATTCTGTTCTGGCATTACTTTTATTATTGGCAAGGTGAGTTAGCATCGTTTTCCCTCAATAAACTCTTTTTTTTTGCTCAGGTCACATTGGCCATAGTTACACATGGAATCCAGTCCACCCCATTGGATTTTACTGTAATTGGGAGTTGTGATCCAATTCATTCCACCAACCGGCTTATTGATCTGTTGAAACCTACCCATGTGTGTGGCCAGGAAGGGCTCTGTTCCTTTCCTCTGCTTTCTGTCTTTCCCTTATTTTCTACATGGCTAATGCTGCTGCTGATTCTTCTACCTAATTTATTCCCAGCCCCTGTTCTAACCTCTTTCCCTACTACTAGTGGTTGCTGCTTCCAATGGGCTCTGCTGTGGCTCCAGAAAGCACCAAGACCCTCCTACCAAGCCTAGCTGAGGGCTACAGCTCTTCCAAGTGGAAGAACCTTTTTGTCTCCCAAAGTGAGGTCTTTCAGCCAACCTGAGAGTTGAAATATGACTCTGATAACTCAGTCTCATAACTACCTGCTTGAGTCATAGAAGAACACCCTAGTTGCTAATTAAGTTTAGGTTCAGGAAAAGAAGCAACATTGCTTAAATGTCTGGGGCCTGGAGCTCTGATCATTAGTTCCACATTTCTTTTCCTCTCTTGCAGGGGCTTGGAGTCCTTCTATAGTTGGAGTTTTCCTTTTTGGTCTTCCTAGGTACTGTAAATGCCACACGTAACACAAAACTCCCATCAACACCATTTTCATTTGCAGAGACCCATTGAGATCCACACAGATATTTTCTTTTTTCTAAGCTAATCTCAATAATATCACATTTTTTGGGGGAAAAAAGATGTTAGCTATAGTTATGTTACAAAGACAGGATTTTTGTTTGTTTTTAAATGCTTGTTTGTATTTTTAAAGGTTTTTAAACTTAAAAAAAAAAGGACAAAATAAGATTCAAAGAACCCCACAGATGTTTATTGTTAAACCTGAAAACATTGCCCCATCCCATTTACTGTCATTCCTCTAACTTAAGAATCTGTATAGAAGAGTCATGTTTTCCAAGACCCTAAAGTGTCTTAAATATGTTCCTGTTGGTTGTTGGTTAAATAAACATCAGGATGTGCTATTTTACAGATCACAAGATGTATCAAACATGTCGCTTTCATTTTCTGTATTCTGCATAATTTCTTTGTCTCTAGCTTTTGAAGATGCACTTGAGTTTTTGTTTTTTGGTCAAACTGAGCTGACTGTGTGTGGCCAACAAAGCTCTCTGTCTCTTTCAGCTCAGTAAGTGACACTTGCAGTTCACCTCTGGGAGATTTTGTCAGCAGAGCTTGACTCTCTGGGTTCTGTTGGAGGGGGAGTAGCTGTAGCCACAGCAGCTGGGACGACTGTGGGTTCTCCTAATGCCCTTGGCTTAGTCAATAGAAGAGAAAACATGAGAATCAAATGAATGCTCTCTGTTGATATGTATTTATGAGTCTCTGTGGAAGTTACGGAGGACAGGGAAAAGAGAAAAGATGTGAGTAGAAAGAGTCCAAAAACAGATTAATTAGGGTTGCTGGTGGAGACTCTAAATGATTCAGGGTTTCTTTGGATCAGAAGAGAGTCACGGGATTATTAATTGGGCATTCTTTATTAAAGAGAGAGAGAGAAAGAGAGAGCGCGCTGACTCTCTCAAGAAAATATAAATTGGCCTTTGGCAGGAAACCTGCTTTTTCTTGCCATCAGAGAGTCATGCGAATCTTAGGAATGGCAAACATCTGTTTGAAGGGCATCCAACCTTGAACTGGCAAAGAACTCACAAGAAATTGCATCAGGATTTGATGTGTAGTTTTCATTCAACATAGCAAGCATGATGGGTAACATTGTGGCCAAGTATTAAGGATGGACTCACAATTCAATAAATATTTAGGGTGTCTAGTATGTGTTAGTTACTATGCTATGTGCTGGGTTACTAGGGCCACCTTGGACCCAAATAAACAATTTCTTCATACTGACACTAGGATAAGAGTTCACAGTGTATTTTCATCAATATGCTATCCCTTTACTGTTTTTTTTTTCTTTTGCAGTCTGAAATTTGGTGGACAATTACAATGCACATAATGTATACCAGTGCTTCAGAGAGGCTAAGCCTAATTCACCATTGTGCATGTGAACCAGAGAGCCAGTCATTCTTTCCTCTTGATCATTCAGTCCTTGAAATATTGGCAGATCCTCCTGAAGTGGTTATGATAAGATTAAAAATATAAAAATAGTCTGGGATTTATGAGTGCAAATTTGCTTTTGCAGACTTTGTGCTATCTATTTTGCAGAATCATCGTAGTTCTAATTTTTATATGGTAAAATGGTAGATGTATTATATATTATCTAATATGCTTTGTGGGTGCTGGGAAGCAGTCTTTAATTAAGTATATTAATACCCCTGCCATTCAAGAGGTATGAACATCAACACTAATTGTGATAAAGACTATAAATAGCTTCACATCCCTGCCAATGTCCTATGAAAAAGATTTGATTTTCAAAGCTTTTTTTTAAACTTCATAATTGTAGACAAGGAATGATAGACTTAAATATTAATGAAGATTATTCACTATAACTAAAATAGTTTATAGATGCTGGAACAAAAGTTCACATAGTACGTTGCTTTGACTAAGTCATACCTTTGCTGTAATTGTGTGCTGAGAGCCATAGCCGAGTGGGAATGACGCATGGCATTTTTGCCAGAACAGAGTGGTTGAGAGGTGAAGCCAGCAAGCCATTGAGAGGATAATGGTTATGTTAAGCTGTGTATTCAATTGTATATTAGACCCCTGCTGTCCCCCTGGAGAGTTCCCATTGGTTGGGGAGAGTTCCATTGGTTGGGGAAGTGCGGGAAGAGGGGTTTCCAGAGGAGGGATTTCCGGTTGGTGTGGTGTGCATCGGGAGAAGGCCGAGTGCGTGGCGTTGGCGGGAGTTCGGAAATAAAGTTTGTTCCTGCTTCAGTGGCTTGTGACTTGTGCCCAGCCAAACTGTGGCAATTGTGTGCTCAGATTTACCCACAAAACAATTTTGACTTTTCCCTACAAACACATTTAATCAGAGGAAAATCCTCCCTGTCCCTCTGTCCCCCAAAGAAGATCTTCTGCCATCATGTTTGGAATAGTTCTCCAGGCGCCAAGGCTATTGGAATCACTCTGCTAGTTTAACTTTTGTGAACCATAATGTGTAGTGGAATTCCATTACAGCCTCACAAATGCTACTGAATTGGAGCCAGAAAGCATTTTATTTGAGGCACTGAACAACATAAAGCCAACATCTTGGTCCATGGCTCTGGAGGCATCAGCATCAATAGCTGGAAAACAGGGGTATGAGGAATGAATGGGCTAGTGAATATAACCTCACTTACCTCATTTCTACGCCTTGTGCATCCCAATTTGTCCCCAAATTTCTTCCCAATTCCAGGACCTTTGTTCTTTCTGTTTTCTCTTCAAAGAACATACTTCTTGTGACTTTCGAAGAACCAGTTCCTTCTCAGCATTTAGACATCAGTTTAGATGGCACCAAGGGAAGGAAGCATTCCTTGACTATCCGATCATCCTATTTGATGTGGATGGTGCTTTTCTTTTTTACACTGGGGGTTGAACCACCCAAGGTCACTTTACTATTGAGCTACATCCCTAGCCATTTTAATTTTTTTTACTTTGAAACAGGACCTTGCTAAATTGCTGAGGCTGGCCTCCAACTTGTAATCCTCCTGCTTCAACCTCCTGCCTTTTGTGTACCATGGCACCTGATGTGACTGCTCTTTTTAATATTACCCTCATTTATCTTCTTCAGAGTACGTCTCTGAAATGAGCTTGCCATTTATTTGTTTACTTACTTCCTTGCTTGTTAGTTTTTCTTTTTTGCAGAGCAAAAAATGCTCTCTGTTGATATGTATTTATGAGTTGACTGGATCCTTAGTCACTAGAGACAAGCCTGGCCCAGGAAAGAACCCAGTAAGTATATGCTGGGCACAGGAAGGACCCTTGAGATATCACTAGCTGCCTTACTTTAGAATGCCTGAGTCCCTCCCATCCCAACAGTGCAATGTTCCTTTTGTGACAAATGTTCCAGAAAAAAAATTATTGGAAATGTGGGAAACGTGATAGAGCATGAAGCATGGTAGAATATTAAATTAGCTTCATAAACTGTGAATCATAAATCATGGTTCCATCTGTTCTGCGACAGAGTGAAAACAGCAAAATTTTCCACAAGAGAGAAACTAAAAACAAAGACAAGACACGAGTTTCAACTCATGGAGAGCCTGTTACTATTATTTTGGATCATCTTCTCTCTCCTCTGCTCTTCAGCAAACATTTGAGTCATGCATTCTGGAATAGGCTCAGGGATCTGTTCCTAGCAGACATCGGTCTCCACCAACCCAAATATTTCTGCCCCACAACTCTGTGCTTGGCCATAGAAAGCCACTTGACAAATATTTATTGACCATTAATTGTGAATTCTACTGTAATAAATTTATTCATCTCCTGTATGTTTTATAAAATGGAAATATCCTTTAGAGAAGGTAAGCTACTAAAAGTCCCATCCATTCATTGTCTAGCATTAATTTGTCTTGTCTCATTGACAGATTTGATGAGGTATCGAGTACAGGATAATTTCTTGAGCTTAGATTATGCTTTGGGCAGGACAGGTCTGGGTGAGGCATGGTAATGGGAGGCACAGGGTTTCTGAGGCATGATGGGACATTAGGAGGGGACAATTAAATAAGGAAGCATTTCCAAGACAATAGATTCAACTTTAATCTACCCTAAGGCCAGCATGGTAGAATAGCTGTTCTGGGACAACTGGTGCCTTCAGATTATTCCCACTGAAGGCAGGAGGTCACCAGGACATCCAGACCAACCAAACCATAGTGTTATCTTGGGGATAATTGAGCATCAATATACAGATATCATTTTGGACAGCCGTTCCAAGAAACCCATAGCAGTGTTTGCATCTAAATGAGGGGAAATGAGGGGGAGTAGGTTGGTGGGTGGGTCTATAGAGCTTTACTTTCCTCTTTATAACTTTTTCTAAAGTTTTAATTTTTTTCCTCTGAGACTGCATTGGTTTTATAATCACAAAATTAAAAATAATAAAAATCATTATCTCTTTTAGAATTTACTATATTAAAATTCTAGCCAGACAGAAAATGAATATTAAAGTAACTGTAATAAAATAGTAGAGGGATTTCACAACAGAGTTAAAATTAATATATTATTATGAGGAAAAAACCCCTTGCATTTGTAAAACACGGTTTTCATGCATATTTTTCAGTCTTCCCTGAAGGATGTTACTCAGCCTTCTTTAGACAAAATAACACTCAGGACATGCATGGGGACCTGGTCCTAGAATACAGATCCTCTCAGACAAGCTTCTCTAACATATTGGCCCCTGTACTACTCATCCCACTCTCTTTGTGATGTACTTTCTCTCTCTCTCTCTCTCTCTCTCTCTCTCTCTCTCTCTCATTACCAGCTTAGACTTCTGTCTCTCTGAGTGTTTTGAATTCAGACACCTCAAAAGAGGAACTGATTTTTCCCTATGCAGCATTCAGGGTAGGAATAGTTACCTGAGCTTCTAAATTTCCTTGTGCCATAAAATGCAATCACCTGTGGACATGTATGTGTAAATGCCATCTGATCTTTCCATCCTGAAAGTTTCTAACACATATTTCCTGTATTTAAGAAAAAAAAATCCAAATACCAATTCCTTTCACTTGCAGTGCACTGAGTAAATTTTCAAGTTCTTATATGCACCCTCCTGGTTCATCTCTAGCAGAGAGCAACTGTCGTTGAGCTTGTCTCCCATAATAAAAGGCTGTTTAAATCATAATTACAGGTAGGGAAAGAGGTTTTGCACCACAGGCAGGAAGGTATTATGATCTATGGCTCTTGGGGAGTAAGTAGAAGGTTCCCCGACTATTGTCTGCTTCTTTAACAGCATACCTTGTTTAGTCTAGAAGACCCTGAGCGAGTAAGGCACCGTGGTTTTACCTGCACGCTAGCCAAACTTGTGCTTTTCATAACTGGACTTTGTGCAAGAGAAGAATGGTGCAGAGGTGCAGTTATACCAGAGTTGCATCAAACAGTTTCGTTCCCCCACCCCCATCTCCCATAACTCAGGGTTTGGGAGAACTTCAGATGTGGAGCTGTGGGGAAGACCACAGAGACTGTCCAGACATCTTATGGCTCTGTGGCTTTTGTCACTGTTGTCACAAATTAATGCTTGTCTGATTTCCCCTTGATTGCAATGTTACAATCTCCCTTCCCAACCTTACGGGAGTAATTTGTTTCTGAAACTTCACCCAAGCAGACTTCTTGTAGGTAAAAGATAGAATTTCCATTGAAATTAACAATAATACTTTAGAAAATTAACAATGTCTAATGTAATTTAATTTTCATAAAGAGGCCTATTTAGCTACTGAAAAATATGCTCTTTCCCTTCTATAGATGAGGCCTGCATCCTGATATGCAATGTGGAAAGGGGAGGGATCTTGAGAGGTCACTGCCCAGACCCAAGCTCTATTTCTCGGCCCTATTGCCATGTGTGACTTCTTGCCAACACAAATGAGTCAACATGTATCACTTCTGGGCTGGAGTTTTAAGAAGCAGATGTGCATATTCCAATGTACTGTGCTTTTCTCACGGATTCTACTCGAGTACACTGGGGCTTCAGGACATGGTGGAGCCTCGAGATCTAAGAAGCCTGGATCCCTGTCAACCAAGAACATCTCCAGTGAACTATTACATAGCAGGGAGAAAACCTGTATTGAGCCAGGCCCCTGAAATTTTAAGTTTATTATTCTCCTTCCTCGAGGGTCAGAAAACTTTCTTTGTAAATAACCAGATAATGAATATTTTAGCTTCTGTGGGCCACGTAGAGTTTCTGCCTCCTCTACTTCCACTTCCTTCTTTTTATAACCATAAAAAGTATAAAAACTACTCTTAGCTCATAGGTTATACAAAAACAGCTGGAGGCTTAACTAATATAAACTTTTAATACAAAACAGCAACAACAGCAACAAAGGATTCTGCAGTCATTGCCATCTGTGCCATTAACTAGCAGGCCCTGAGGACTTGGGGAGAAGAGCTTTAGGCCCCTGGGCCAACCTTTTCGTGGTGGAGATGGTGCATTGTGGCTCTCCCTCTGCGCTCAGGTGCTTCCAAGTCACTGCTCTTCGGATTGGTTCTCGTAAAGGCCAGAATGACTCAAAAGCTGAGGTAGTGCATCAAGCTGCTAGAAAAGTTAAACTCCTACAACTGCTAGGGGGCACTTCAGAGTATAACTATGTTACTGCTTCCCTCCCACCCCCTCGGCTTTATCAGCAGCACAGTTGACACTGTTGTTTGGACCCAGGCCAGAGCTAGATTCAACTCAGCAGCTCAAGATCAACCAGTGAGTCTTGAAGCACGACATGGTTGAGACTGCAGGAGGGCGTCTATGTTTCCCGGACCCCGCCACCACACAATCACCAGGGTTTCCAGGCAGGATGGTGATGCTGTCAGCCCTGGCACCTTCTGTTCCACCCAAACCTTTGTCTCAGTCAGCACAGAACTCAAGACCACCCAAAACTTCTGGGAAAGTCATTATTCAACAACAGAATGGATAAATAAATGATAGACTCTCCTGCGGCAGCTGCAGTGGAAATTTTGAAGAATTTATAATGGGGAAAAGCTTATGAGAGTGTTAAGTGAAAAGAGCAGAATTGCAAATTACACACTCAGTGTGACCCTCATTGTCTAAAAACATAGCTACTTTAAAAACTAACAATGTCTTGAAGTAGATATACCAATGTGTTAACAGTAGTATATCTGGATGGTAGATTAAGAGTGATTTTTTAAAAGCATTCCATTCTATGTATTTTGGAAGTAAGGACAAATGATCTGTGCTGTGTGTGTGTGTGTGTGTGTGTGTGTGTGTTTTGTTTTATGATCAAGAAATTTACAAGTATCTCTTCCTGCACAGTGGAGGGAGAGCCCTGCTGTACAGAGTGAGTTCCCAGCCTCAGTGCCTCTGCTCAGAGAGGAATGTGGGTGATCCTGAGGTTCACATTTAGAATAGGAGCAGAAAAGGGAAGAGGAGAGCTAACCGCAAGGGGGTGAGCACACTTCTTTGGAGGAAACCAGGAGACTGGGAGCAACCTGTTTGCCGTGATCTGTTCTCCTGGGCCTGCAGGTATTCGACTCTTTTTAGGCCCAGTGTCTTACCTCAGGGTACAACCCTACACTCCTTCCTCGCTGTTGCCTATCTGCTCTTAAGGCCATGGCACTGGAATCAAAGCAATCAAGGTTCAGGTACAGACTGTGCCTGACCTCCTCTCTCACCCTTCCCAAGTGGGCGTGGAAGCAGATGGCTCCCACACTGTGCTCATGGCCCCACCCCAAGGCCAGGTCCTTTCTCCTGCCTCTCATCTTTCTCAAGTGACTATGTGGTGCTGTTCTGTGACTGTCCCCACATAGTTCGTCATTGCCTTTGCTCGTGCACATGTGCTCCTGGAAAACAGTGTTGGTTCTCTGCTGGACACGTGGCTGAGCACAGAATTCATTCATTTGGCCAGTTAACAAATGACCCCTCTGCTTGTGTAATTACATCGCTCTAGGTGCCAGAGGCACAAGAGACACCATGTAGAAGGGTTCCTCTGTCTTGGAGCTGACTTTCTATTGAGAGAGTAAATAAAGATAGATATGATGTTGAGTCATGCTGTGCTGTGAAAAGAAATACAGACTGAAGAAGGAGCTAGGGACATGGGTGGAAGGTGCCTTTAAGCAGACTTATCAGAGGAAGTTTCTCTGGGGAAGGTTATTTTCAGCAGAAACTGTGATTAGTGAGGGAAAGAACCAAGTGTGGGGACAAGTGTGCTGGCTAAGAGAACAGGAAGCCCAAAGGTCCTGAGTCAGGAACAAGTGTGTTTCCGTTGCAGTGAGAGACACGGATGTGTAAACAGGTAATTGTGACACCGGGTGACAGACACTTACCACTCAGCATGTATAACTAACATTTATAAATATAGATTATTTAGTGTCTGCGTCCCCTGATAGAAAATAAACTGCATGAGGGCAGAATGTTTGCATTTCTTTGCTCATCACAGTGTCTCCAGGACCTAAGACAGCTACATGCCCACAGCATGATGGATATTGTGCGAATGGAGCCAAGTATTCCACCCTGTCCCTCTGATACTGGTTCTGCTGTCCAGAGGCCACCAGTGTTATTAGGCCCTGGGAGGAGTGTGTTATTTAAAGAGACCACCACACTCTCTCTCCACCTAGTTTTGGCTTTGGGATTCAGGCGAGTCTCTGAATGTCCTAGAACTAGGGAATTCTGCTTACCCAGGAGGTGGAGGGTGCTCTGTACCAGACTTCATGTTGGCTGTGATCCACACTCATTCTCCAAGAATCACAAGGTCCCTGGTGGCTTTCTTGATCATGGGCTATATTTGGAAGTTTCTCCCTAAGGCCCATGTGTTAAAGGCTCATGATGCTGTTGAGTTGGGGCCTAGTGGAGGGAAGTTTGGTTGTTGGGGCATGCCTTTGAAGGAGATTTTGGGACCCCAACCCCATTGTTTTCTATTTGCTTTCCAGCTTCCATGAGATGAGAAGCTTTGCTCCATCACATGCTCCACACCTTCAAGTTCTGCCTGGCCACTGGCCCAGAAATGGACGACAAACCATGGACTCTCACACAGTAAACAAAAAATAAGAATTTTCTCCTTTAGGAAGATTTATCTTGGATGGGTCGTGGCAATGCATCTCTATAATCCCAGCAGCTCAGGAGGCTGAGACAGGAAGACTGCAAGTTCAAAGCCAGCCTCAACAATTTTGTAAGGCCCTAAGCAGCTAAGTGAGACCCTGTCTCTAAATAAAAAACAAAAAGGTCTGGGATGTGGCTCAGTGGCTAAGTGCCCCTGTATTCAATTCCTGGGACCAAAAAGAAAAAAAAAAGAGAGTTATCTCAGGCATTGTGTTCCAGCAATGGAAAGCTGCTGAACACATCATGCCAGGAAGGAGCTGTGAACGTAGGCTTTTGTGAACACTTGGTATTTAGGAAAATATACACCTGTTGTCTTATATAATGAGGCCCATCCCTTCAGTGCATGGCCACATCTTTACAGGCCAGGGAACTGGCAGCAAATATTCTGTCTGCGAACCGGTCCGTGAATGTGTAAAACCAGAGCTTTCACAAGTGTCAATAGCCTTTGCTTTTGTGTTGGACTGATACATATAACCATTGAGCAAGACCCTGATCAAGGACCAAGTTGTAGAGGCAGGGGACCTTCTTCCCATCTCAGAAGAGATGTGTTTTTCATAAATACTCAAGTAACAGATCACCTGTGGTGAGCCGTGTTTGTAGACCGTTGCCGCCATTAGAAGATGGCGCCGGTCTCCGTTGTGGATCTTGGTAAACAACTCCTTATTAGGAAAAGTTGGTGCGCTGTCCCTCAACACCCTATGAGAAAACCCCGCGTGGCAGCTTTGGATTGGACTAGAGTAAGCTTTATTAGGCTGGGTGTGGGTGTGTGAGAGGAGCGCGCTTGAGAGAAAGCTAGAGTTAAGGCCTGAATAAACCGCTGAAAGAAGAATCCTGTGTCGTGTCTTCCTTGCTGGCGAGGGGGTCGCGACAATTGGTGGCCCGCACCGGGAACCGAATACCTCTCAATCCCAGGATCCAGAACTTTCAGCGGTCAGGGTGGTGCACCGGTAAGTTCCCAGGTAAGTGGGAATCCGCGGAAAAATTAGCGGGTCGCTCCTCTGTAAGAAGAGAGAGCGGGGATTTTTTGGACTTTCGCTTTATTTCTTTGCTTTCGCTTTCTGCATTAACGCAATGGGCGCCTCTGCTTCTAGCCCTATTCTGTTAGCCCTGGATGGACTGCTACGATCTAAAGGTTTAAAAGTTAAACAGAGTACTTTGCAGATGTTCTTAAAACAAGTAGACCTAGCGGCCCCGTGGTTTGCTTACTCGGGCAGTCTCACGACCCCCAGCTGGGAAAAACTAGGTAAGGATTTAGATTTTGCACACGAACAAGGGACCCTCGAAGGTGGGGTGATTCCTTTATGGAAGTTAGTAAGGGGTTGTTTATCTGACAGTAGATGTCAGGATGCCCTAACCAAAGGACAGGAGGTTCTTGAACAATTGCATGAGGAGAGGTCCGAGGGAGCTGAGAGTATTAAGAGTGGGGGGAGTGATAGAGATGATAAACGTTCAAGCCAGCCAAAGACTAGACTTTATCCAGATTTGACTGAATTGAAAGCCTTTGAGGAAGACAGTAGTTCAGACAATGAGGAAGTATTGGAATTGCTATCACGGCAAGCTAGAGAGAAAAGGGGAAAAGGTGAAACTAAAGGGCGAGGTGATCCCCGTAAGGCTGTCTACACAGAACAGAAGTACCCAGAGACAGATGTGGGATATGAGGAAGAGGGGGAGGATGCTGTGGAGGTTCCTCCTGACCCTCCACCCTATCCTAACCCAGGACTCAATAGGATGTTTCATGCGCAAACTTGGAGAAAGGTTCATTCGGACATGGGTCTAGCATTCCCTGTGTTTCAAGATGCCAATCGGGGGCGATATCATGAACCCCTTGACTTTAAAATTGTCAAGACATTGGCTGAATCAGTCCGAACCTATGGTGTGGATGCTGCATTTACACTTACCCAGGTGGAGGGCCTTTCTCACTTTTGCATGACTCCGTCTGATTGGGCGAGCCTGGTGCGCGCCTGTGTTTCTCCAGGAAAGTATCTGGATTGGAGAGCATTTATGTTAGAGGGGGTCGTGACAATCACCCACACAGTGTATTTGGGGAGTCAAACTGAATTTTCTATAATTTCCTTTATAGGAAAAGCAAGACCTAAATTTTATAAGTATCACAAAAGGAAGAAATTAATAATTATTGAATATGCATTATTCTTGATAGACTAAGTAGAATACTATGGTCCAGAAAGCTTAAATGTGCCCAAGACCACACAGCTCGTTAGAGTTGCTTAATTAGTTTTAGAAAATTAGAGAATTAGAGCAGAATTTCTTGCCTCCAAGCAAATAACACTAAAAGGGGCTTTATTCTGATGCTCACAAATTCCCATTTAGGTTTCCTCTGTCTCTATAAATCTCTTGGATGAAATTACTTCATCTTTGGCTTCTGAGTACCTATAACAAAGCCTAGCACATCATAAGCTCAAGAAAAGTTCGTTAATAAACAGAAGCAAAAAACTTAATTTGTCATTAGCACTTCGTGTGAATTAGAATTAAGTCTCAATGGTAACTTTTCCTTTAATGGGAATAGCATATGCACTAATTTTAATGGTTACCATGACTTAACAGTAACTGAATTCTTGTATTTGCTCAATGCATAATCTCTGGAGTTATCTTTGACCCTTCTCCTCTTGCATCTTACGTCCAATATGCCATCAAATGTTATTGATTTTACCTGCAGGGGATGTCCCATTTGACCAATTCTTGCCTCTTGTCCTGCTACCAGGGGCAAGCCATACTCACTTCTACCTGGATTGCAGGCACAGCTTTCTATGGAACTCTGAGTCTTTGCACTTGCCCCTCCAGTGTTTCCCAAACAGCAGCCAGAGTGAATCCCAAATGAATGCAAATCAGATCATATGGGTCTTATAGGATTCTCACCCCCACCCCCCCATCCTGGGGCTTCTCTGACCCCATTAGTGCTGTCTTCCCTCTTTGGTGTTTTGACTGAGTAAAGAAATTTGTATTAGTTTCAGTTTTATTCTTGCCGAATACTATTACTTTGAGTTTGCTTAGATCCTGTGAAATCATTAGTTTATAATGGTTATGCTTACTAGCTATAGTTTCATTTAATTCACTGGATTTCACTCTGACTGCACATAAGAAGCTCCTGGGGAGTTCTAAATAGACACCTATGTCTAGGTCTCATTTCTAAAAATTCGAACTAATTGGACCTGGAAAGTGGAGATCTGTTTAGTGTCAGTATTTTTTTTAAAACCTCTTTATTGCAGTAAAATTAATATACTAAAACTACATACAAAGTATACAATTTGATGGGTTTGGACAACTGCACACAGTCATGAAAATCCACCACCACAATCAAGGTAATAAGCACATCTATCACCTGCGAAAGTTTCCTCGTGCCATTTATGTATTTCTTTATGTAGGTAAGAACATTTGAAATGAGATCTACCCTTTTAACAGATTTTAAAACTGCTTTATTAAAGTACAGCTGATATATGAAAAGCTATAGATATTTAATGCATAAAACTTGAACAACAGTATTTTTTCCCCAAGAACTCCCCAGGGGTACCTCTGTGTAGTTGGAACTGAGAGGCACTGTTTACTCCTTGCAAAATAATCTCCTGATAAGATTCTGATCATGAACTTCAACAAAATCATCAACAATATATATTGATAACCCTATTTTAAGCTCTGGGATGGCAGAGACCTCACATGTCTTTTGCACAGTTACGGCTTTAGGATGTAGTGTGGTGCCTGATGTAAGATTATTGCTCAATAAATATTTGGTCAATGAACAAGGGACTAAGCATTAAAGGCTCACACACCTTGCCAAAGGTCATACAACTAGTAAGTGACAAGAATTCTAATCTGCACCTATCTCCAAAGCCAACACTCTAAGCATTATTCTGTATTTCTAGACCCTTATCCTGAGAAGAAGATAAGAGGCCAGGGTAAGATGAGGAGATTGGTGACATTGAAGACAGATATTTTTCCCATTTCATAATTGCTGGGGTTTTGACAAAAATAATGTTTCTTTGTTAAAATGAATTGGAATTAATATTGAAGATATCCAGGAATATTTGGTGAGACCATAGCTATTAAGCTATTATGATGAGACCATAGCTATTATTAATAAAATAAATTGAGTTGAAGGAGAGGACTAGTGATTTTTTCCCCTTCTATTAGACAGACCCATATTGTATTTTAGGGCCAAAACAAAACATTCTGCCAAGATTCTGTTTCATAGTAGTTGAACCACAGATCATTTCTAAAACAGCATAAATCTGTGTTTCCTGAGATGAAAGTGTATGCCGCAGACCACAGGTTGACATTTCATATGTTATAATGTGGTTAGCTTATGCTTTCAAAGTTTGTCTTAAAGATAGGGCTTGCATAACACTACGTGAGTGAGTATGTGAGTGTGGATGAGCCAGAGCCTCAACCTTGGACTTCTAGCCTCCAGAACTGTGTTATTTTAGCTACCTAGTCTATGGTATACAGCTGGATGGCCCTCGCCGACTAATAACATCTTTGGAAGAGATTAGGGGCTGTAAAGACATACAAATATATATTTCTGTCAAATTTGCCTGTCTCTTCTACTTACCAAAGCCTTTTGCTGAGGTTCATTATCAGAACCTTAAATGGAAAACAACTTCAGAAACCAGCATGGAATTTATATTAAACCATTTTTCTAAAAAAACCAGATGATTGCCATCTATGAGTTAACCTTTTTGAATGGAGTTAGAATATTCCAGAAAGGTAATAACCCAGCAGGCCCATGGAAAACTTCGGATTGATTCCCTCCCATGGATAAATGTGTACTTGGTAGGCCACGAGGACTTTTTCAATAATTAGTTTAAAATAATATAGTGCTTTTTATTCATGCTTAATGACATCCATCAAAACTGCTTAATTTGCTTTAACTTTATTAATTTACTTTAACCTTCTTTGTGAATATATTTTATTCTTTTGTAGTTCTGCATCTGAGTTTCCGATCTTTTATTTTTTCATGGTTGGGAATCAGTTTAAAATAATGGTTAAGAACTCAGGCTTTGTGAGGGTTTCTGCTTTGGGGGAGGTTGGAGAAGGACATGAAAGACCTTCTCTCCCAAGGAAAAAGAAAGAAAAACAACAACAACAAATGTATTTTCTATGGGGCTAACAAAGGCCAGTGTTCACACAAGGAAGCCTTGATTAACTGAATTCCAGAGAGAAAGAGCCCTTTATAAATGAGCAGAGAGCCAAGGCTGCTTCTATACTTGGGACAGCTTCCTGGTCTAGCTAAGGGTAGGTCTGACAGAGAAACTTCACAGGGTCAAGGGGAAATGAGCAGGGCCTTGGGCCAAGTGGGCTGTCAGGATAAATTAGAGTCTAAAGAAGCCCCAGATGGTGGGGCAGATTACTGGGGCTCAGCAATGATTTCCCCTGGCCCTCCTGCACCATGAATTTTGCTAAGGAGGTAGCAGTGAAGGAAGGGCTGGTCAGCAGAGAGAAAGTGCTTAGTCCTATGCATTCCTGTGGTGTTTGGATTCCAGAGCCCTTCCTGGAAAGGTATCCAAAGATGAACCCAAAATAGCCAAGGTTCCCCCAGTTCAGCTACTAAAAACACCCCAAAGAGCTGTGACCTGGGAAATTGAGAAGTGTGCTAATCACACATGATTTCCATCTTAATAAAACTATAACAGGGTGGGAAGAATCCAAGATGGCGGGCTAGAGGGAGGCTGCATTCTGGGTTGCTCCACGATATAAGATTCTGGTAGTGGGAATACTGTTTCTTTACTAGTGATTAGAGGACCACTGACAGCTGCTCCGGTGCAGGAATCATGGCCACTGTGCCCATGCAGGTTTCCAGGCCTCAGCATCAGCAAAACTCCCAACCACTTGCCCAAGCAGGACCTGTGGGTGCCAAGCAGGACCACCGGCATCAGTGCTTATGAAGAGCTCCTGGCCACCCACCCATGCAGGAATCCTGGCTGCAGCTTCCATGCAGGACACCCAGCTGCTGCCCATGTGCAGAAACTCCGGCCGCCACTCCTGTGTGGACCCCCATCTACCAATGGGGGCTGCCCTGGTTGCCTCCATGTTGAGACACTGCAACCACTGCCATAGTCCACTACACATGGTAGCCTGCACCTGGGGACCCTGCACAGGGTTTGGGGACAGCTGCCAGCCACAACACTGCATGCCACAGAGCTGCATCTCTGAACATGCTGTCCACCGCAACTGTCTGGCCCCAGCAGACCCCACCTGACACCCCATGGCTGAAAGGAGCCGCCTTCATCTTGTGATGCCTTCATCGCTCTGTTTAGTTGGGATAATCCCCAGCTTGGAATACCGGCTGGGGTTTAGGAGCAAAATCAAGGTACCTATAGTCCCCAACTTCCCCCTCTCCCTGGCAGCGCTAACCCAGCATCGTGCTAGCGGCTATGCAGCTGGTCCATAGCTCACAAAATCTGGTCCTGAACTGTCCAGTACAAAACAGCTCTCTGCAACAAGTGCACAGCCCCCAAAGCACAGCCCACAAGACCTCCAGAGAGAAAGGTTCCTGACTGGGAAGTTGAAAGGAAGGGGGTGAGTAAGATACAGTTTAGAGACTAAATTAGAGACCAGGAATTGTGAGGTCTACAGGCGATATAAGGAGATAAGACCAGGTGCCCACATCAACGAGTGGGCCCCAAAGGAGATCCTTGGGGTGCAAGGATCAGGGGCCAGCAAGTATTATTCTCCATGTCCAGGAGCTCCACCCCCAAGAACAACCCTCCCACCCTAATAACCTTCGTCTTCCTGAGGGTGGTGATATCAGCAAACAACAGACAACCCTACCTATTGGGTGAGAAGGGAAGCAGGAAAGATACTGATCTTCAACAAAAATAATCTTAGTATTTTTTCCCCTCTTTCTCTCTTCTCCCACCCTCACATCCCCAAGATTTGTGAAACCAAGTGCTTTTCATGAATTAGGCTGCTGAGGACTGAGATGTCTGAATAGTATATTATAGTTGTGTTACATATTTTTTATCTCCTATTTTCATAATAGATATTTTATAAAATATCTCTTATTTTTATATTTTTAATTTTTCTTTCTAGTTCTGTTTGTTTTTTGTACTCTATTGTCTTCCCACTTACTTTTCTCCCCCAAATCATTTTCTCTTTCTTTTCCTGCTACTAACCAAGTTCTTTATATTCCTTTTTCATGCTTTCTAAGATCTAATAACTCTATATAATCATGTCCTACCTCCTCAACATCTCATCCTACACCTCACCCCTGGTTCTTTGCCCACCATCAGAAACTGGAGACCCTTTTGCAAACCTACTCTTTATAGTGTACATAATAATTGAACTTAACTGTTTCTGTATATTGTAACAAAACCATAAACGTCTTAATAGCAGCTATTTGGTTTAAGGTTGTGTATTGTATATATTGGGATCTGTTAATATTGTTCTCCCCCTTAAAGGAGAGGTATTGGAATCCCACAGGGATACTATAAGTCTATAGCTAAAAACTGTAATGCCTCAGATCTGCAGTGCTAGAAGGGAAGACACATGAACAACATGGAAAAACAAGGCAAGAAAGTGCCCCAAACAAACCAAGATACTGCATTATTAGAATCTATGGCCAGCACAACAGAAGAAATTACAGAGAAGTTCAGGATGTACATAATTAAAATAGTCTGTCAATTAAAGGATAATATAATAGACCAAATATAGGCAACAAAAGATGATTTTGATTAAGAGCAACATAAGTTACAGGAAGCAAAAGATTACTTCAATAAGGAGATAGAGGTTCTGAAACAAAACAAAACAGAAATCCCTGAAATGAAAGAAAGAAACAAACAACAACAACAACAATAACAAAACAAGTTAAAAATTCAATAGAAAGCACGACTAACAGATTAGACCAGTTGGAAGACAGGACCTCAGACAATGAAGATAAAATATGTAATTCTGAAAAGAATTTTGACCATGCAGTGAAGATGGTAAGAAACCATGAGCAGAACATTCAAGAATTATGGGATAACATAAAAATACCAAATTTAAGAATTGTAGGGATAGAGGAAGGCATGGAGTTCCAAACCAAAGGAATGAACAATCTTTTCAATGAAATAATAGCACAAATTTTTCCAAACATGAGGAATGAATTGGAAAATCAATTTACAAGAGGCTTACAGGACATCAAATGTACAAAATCACAACTGACCCACACCAAGGCACATTATAATGAAAATGCCTAGCATACAGAATAAGGAGAAAATTTTAAAAGCCACAAGAGAAAGGAATCAGATTACATATTGGGGAAAACCAATTAAAATATGTGCAGATTTTTCAACCCAGACCCTGAAACCTAGAGGATCCTGGAACAACATATACCAAGCTCTGAAAGAAAACTGATGCCAACCAAGAATCTTTTTTTTTTTAATATGTATTTTTTTAGTTGTAGGTGGACACAATATCTTTATTTTTATGTGGTGCTGAGGCGTGAACCCAGTGCCTCACATGTGCCATGTGAGTGTACTACCACTGAACCCCAGCCCCAGCCCATGAGCCCCAGCCCCAGCCCCCAAGAATCTTATATCCAGCAATATTAAGCTTTAAATTTGATGGCAAAATAAAAACCTCCCATGATAATCAAGAGTTAAAAGGATTTACATTACTAGAAAGCCTGCACTACAGAACATCCTTGGCAAAATAGTCCAAGAGGAGGAAATGAAAAACAACAATGAAAATCAGCAAAGGGGGGGTATAACACTAAAGGAAAAACCAATCAAAGGAGAAACCAAGTCAAGTTAAATGACAAAAATTAACTAAAATGACCAGGAAAACAAATAATTTCTCAGTAATAACCCTGAATATTAATGGCCTAAACTCACCAATCAAAAGACATAGACTACGAATGGATAAAAAAATGTGGCATTTATACACAATGGAGTATTACTCTGCATTAAAAAATGACAAAATCATAGAATTTGCAGGGAAATGGATGGCATTAGAGCAGATTATGCTAAGTGAAGCTAGCCAATCCCTAAAAAACAAATGCCAAATGTCTTCTTTGATATAAGGAGAGTAACTAAGAACAGCGTAGGGTCGAAGAGCATGAGAAGAAGATTAACATTAAACAGGGATGAGAGGTGGGAGGGGAAGGGAGAGAGAACGGAAATTGCATGGAAATGGAAGGAGACCCTCAGGGTTATACAAAAGTACATACAAGAGGAAGTGAGGGGAAAGGGAAAAATAATACAAGGGGGACCAATGAATGACAGTAAAGGGGGCAAAGAGAGAAGAGGGGAGGGGAGGGGAGGGGGGATAGTAGAAGATAGGAAAGGCAGCAGAACACAACAGACACTAGTATGGCAATATGTAAATCAATGGATGTGTAAATGATGTGATTCTGCAATCTGTATATGGGGTAAAAATGGGAGCTCATAACCCACTTGAATCAAAGTGTGAAATATGATATATCAAGAACTATGTAATGTTTTGAACAACCAACAATAAAAAATAAAAAAAAAGAAAAAAAAAGACATAGACTGGCAGATTGGATTAAAAAAAAGACCCAACAATATGCTGCCTCCAAGAGAGACTCATCTCATAGGAAAAGACATCCACAGATTGAAGGTGAAAGGTTGGGAAAAAATACCACTCACATGGACTGCATAAATAAGCAGAAGTTTCCATCCTTATATCAAATAAAGTAGATTTTAAGTCAAAGTTAATCAAAGGGGATAAAGCAGGACATTTCATACTGCTTATGGGAACCATACATCAACAAGACATAACAATTATAAATATATAAGCCCCAAACAATGCAGCCGCTATGTTCATTAAACAAACTCTTCTCAAGTTCAAGAGTTAAACAGACCACAACACGATAATTTGGGTGACTTTAACACACCTCTTTCACCACTGGATAGATCTTTCAAACAAAAGCTAAACAAAGAAACTATAGAACTCAATAATACAATCAATAACTTAGACCTAACAGACATATATAGAATATTTCATCCATCAATGAGTGAATACACTTTCTTCTCAGCAGCACATGGATCCTTCTTTAAAATAGACCATATATTACACCACAAATAAATACAAAAAAGTAGAGACACTAACTGCATTCTATCAGATCATAATGGAATGAAATTAGAAATCAATGATAAAATAAAAAATAAAAGCTACTTCAACACTTGGAGACTAAATAAAATGCTATTGAATGTACAATGGGTTGCAAAAGACATCAAAGAGGAGATTAAAAAATTCTTAGAGGTAAATGAGAACATTGATACAACATATCAAAATCTCTGGGACACTATGAAGGAAGTACTAAGAGGAAAGTTTATTGAATGGAGTTTATTCCTTAAAAGAAGAAAGAGTCAACAAATAAATGACCTAACATTACATCTCAAAGCATTAGAAAAAGAAGAACAAATCAATCCCCAAAGCAGAAGAAGACAGGAAATAATTAAAATCAGAACTGAAATAAATGAAATTGAAACAAAAGAGACAACTGAGAAAATTGACAAAAAGTTGGTTCTTTGAAAAAATAAATAAAATTGATAAACACTTAGCCATGCTAATGAAGAGAAGGAGAGAGAAAACTCAAATTACTAATATTTGTGATGAAAAAGGAAATATGATGGACACTACAGAAATACAGAATATAATTAGAAATTATCTTGAAAATTTATACTCCAATAAAATAGAAAATATCAAAGGCATTGAGAAATTTCTAGAGTCATATGATATGTCCAAACTGAATTAGGATGATATACACAAGTTAAACAGATCAATGTCAAGCAATAAAATCGAAGACACCATCAGAAGCCCAACAACTAAGAAAAGCCCAGGACCAGATGGATACACAGCTGAGTTCTACAAGACCTTCAAAGCAGAACTAATACCAATATTCCTCAAATTATTTCATTAAATAGAAAAAGAGGGAACGCTTCCAAACTCATCCTATGAGGCTAATATCACCCTGATTCCAAAACCAGACAAGGACACATCAAAGAAAAAAAACTTCAGACTAATATCTCTAATGAACATAGATGCAAAAATTCTCAATAAAATTCTGGCAAATCGAATACAAAAACATATAAAAAAAGACAGTGCACCATGATAAAATAGGGTTCATCCCAGGGATGCAAAGTTGGTTCAGTATATGGAAATCAATAAATATAATTCATCAAATCAATAGACTTAAAGATAAGAATCATATGATCATCTCAATAGATGCAGAAAAAGCATTTTGACAAAATACAACACTCCTTCATGTTCAAAACACTAGAAAAACCAGGGATAACAGAAACATATCTCAACATTGTAAAAGCTATCTATTCTAAGCCCCAGGCCAACATCATTCTAAATGGAGAAAAATTGAAGGCATTTCCTCTAAAAACTGGAACAAGATAGGGATGCCCTCTTTCACCACTTCTATTTAACACAGTTCTTGAAACTCTAGCCAGAAAATTAGAGAGACAAAAGAAATTAAAGGGATATGGATAGGAAAAGAAGAACTCAAACTATCACTACTTGCTGACAATATGATTCTATACCTAGAAGACCCAAAAAAGGCCACCAGAAAACTTCTAGAATTAATAAATGAATTTTGCAAAGTAGCATGATATTGAATAACACCCATAAATCAAAGGCATTTCTGCATATCTGTGACAAATCCTCTGAAAGAGAAATGAAAAAACTACCCCATTCATAATAGCCTTAAAAAAATTAAATACTTGTGAATCAACTTAACAAAAGAGGTGAAAGACCTCTACAATAAAAACTACAGAATGCTAAAGAAAGAAATTACTGAATACCTTAGAAAATGGAGAGATCCTCCTTGTTTTTAGATAGGCAGAATTAATATTGTCAAAATGACCATACTACTAAAAGACTATATATATTTAGTGCAATTCCAAACAAAACCCCAATGACATACCTCATAGAAATAGAAAAGGCAGTCATGAAATTCATCTGAAAAAATAAGAGACCCAGAATAGCTAAAACAATCCTTAACAGGAAGAGCAAAGCAGGTGGCATCACAATACCAGACCTTAAATTATAGTACAGAGCAATAGTAACAAAAACGGCATGGTATTGGCACCAAAATAGACTTGCAGACCAATGGTACAGAATAGATGCCACAGTAACAAACCCACATAAATATAGTTATCTCATATTAGATAAAGGCACCAAAAACATATATTAGAGAACAGATAACCTCTTCAACAAATGGTGCTGGGAAAACTGGAAATTCATATGCAGTAAAATGAAATTAAGCCCCTATTGTTCACCATGCACAAAACTCAACTCAAAGTGGATCAAGGACCTAGGAATTAGACCAGAGACCCTGAGCCTAATAGTAGAAAAAGTAGGCCCAAATCACCATCATGTGGGATTAGGCCCCAATTTCCTTAATAAGACTCCTATAGCACAATAATTAAAATCAAGAATCAATAAATGGGATGGATTCAAACTAAAAAGCTTCTTCTTAGCAAAAGAAACAATCAGTGAGGTAAATAGAGAGCCTACAGAATGGGAGCAAATTTCTACCACATGCACATCAGATAGAGCACTAATCTCTAGGATACATAAAGAACCAAAAAATCTTAACACACACACAAAAAACAAGTAACCCAATCAATAAATGGGCCAAAGAACTGAATAGATACTTCTAAGAAGATGATATACAATCAATCAACAAATATATGAAAAAATGTTCAACATCTCTAGCAATTAGAGAAATGCAAATCAAAACTACTTTGAGATTTCATCTAACTCCAGTCAGAATAGCAGCTGTAAAGAATACAAACAACAATAAGTGTTGGTGAGAATGTGGGGGAAAAGTCACACTCATACATTGCTGGTGGGACTGCAAATGGTGCAACCAATATGGAAAGCAGTATGGAGATTCCTTGGAAAACTTGGGATGGAACCACCATTTGACCCAGCTATCCCATTCCTCAGTTTATACCCAAAGGACTCAAAACAGCATACTATAGTGACACAGCCACATCAAAGTTTGTAGCAGCATAATTCACAATAGCTAAACTGTGGAACCAAACTAGATGGCTTTCAGTAAATGAATGGATAAAGAAAATGTGGTGTATATATACACAATGGAATATTACTCAGCAATAAAAGAGAATAAAATCATGGCATTTGCAGGTAAATGGATGGAGTTGGAGACTATTATGCTAAGTGACATAAGCCAATCCCAAAAAACCAAATGCTGAATGTTTTCTCTGATATAAGGATGCTGATCCATAATGGGGATTGGAGGGGGGAGCATTAGAGGAATGGAGGAACAACTTTAGATAGGGCAAAGGGTAGGTAGGGGAAGGGAGGGGTCATGGGGGTAAGAAAGACGGTGGAATGAGATGGACGTCATTACCCCAAGTACATGTATGAAGTCACAAATGGTGTGACTCTACCTTGTGTACAACCAGATACATAAAAAATTGTGCTCTATATGTATACTATAAATTGAAATGCATTCTGTTGTCATGTAAAACAAATTAGAATAAATAAATTAGAAAGAAAAAGTAAAAAAAAACCCAAACTATAACCCAGATATAGCTCTAATTGGTTCTAAAAGAAATATGAATGATTGGTCCCTTGCCCTAATTGCCAGTAAGTTTCCCTGTCTAGATAAAAATCAAACAAAACTAAATATTATACATCAGTCACTATTGTTCTTTTATATGCAATGTCTGGAATATAAGAGCTATGAAGCATGGTTAGAAGTGGGAAATGGATTCTGTAGTCAAAAGAAAAGGTAGTCAATAGAAATGGATTCATAGATTATGCAGTTATTGGAATTAATAGTCAGGACTTTGAAACAGCCCGTCTCTCTCTCTCTCTCTCTCTCTCTCTCTCTCTCTCTCTCTCTCTCTCTCTCTCTCTCATATATATATAACCTTTTGTAGGAAAATAATGGTGAAAAGATTGGGTATTTTAGAAGAGAAATGGAATCCTCTAAAATAGAATAAAAAAGAAGTTATAGTACTGAAAAATACAATGTCCAAATCAAACAGTCATTAGAATGGCTTAGCCTTAGATTAAACACTGCAGAGTAAGTTTCAGTGGACTCAAAGACAGACAACTGATGGATCTATAAAAATATCACATAAAATAGATTTTAAAGCAAGAAGTATTACAAAATATAAGAAGAACATTTCATAATGCAAAAAAGGAAAACTAAGAAGGCAAAACCCTAAATGTATATTTTGCTTCAATATATAAAGCAAAAAATGGACAAAATAGAGAAATATACAAATCCAAAATTATAGTTGAAAGTCATAATATATTCCTCTCTCACTAAACAGATGAAAAACTAGAAAGGAGATAGAAAATCTGAAACACCCTTTCGATCATCTTAACTTAATCAATATTTATAGAGTGCTGTACTAAACAACTGCATAATACTTATTATTTTCTTTTTGTTTTTAATACTTAGTATTTTCAAATGTATTTAGAATATTTACCAAGGTAGAACACGTGCTGAACCATGAAAAGAACAGAGTTCAAAAGACAGAATTTGTACAGAGTATGTTCTTGGAACACAATAGAAAACAATAACAAAAAGACATTTAGAAAAATTGCCAAGTATTCAGAAATTAAACAACACTTCAAAGAAGAAATTGCAAGGAGAAAAATATTTTGAACTGAATTATAATGAAAACACAACATATCAGAATTTGTTGGATGTAGTAAAACAGTGTTTAGAGGAGAATTTATAGCTTTATATTCTTATATTAGAAAATAAAAAGTTTTAAAATCATTGTTCTTATTGTCCACCTTAAGGAGCAGCTACTAAAAGAAAAGTCAAATTAAATACAAAGTAAGTAGGAAAGAAATAATGAAGAGCAGAAATCGATAAAATGAAAAAAGTCAACAAAGCCAAAAGTTGACTCATTGAAAAAACTGGTAACCTAAACACAAAAATTTTAAATACATTTATTTAAAATATGATCAAGAGAAAATTAAAGCACAAATTAACAATATCAAGAGTGGAAGAGAGGCATTATTAAAGGTCCTACAGACATTAAATCAATCACAGGGGAAATATTATGGTCACTACTGTGCCAATAGATTCAATGACTTAGATGAAATTAACAAACTCCACAAAAACACAAATTAACAGAATCAATAAAAAATAAATAGAAATCTGAATGCCCTATATCTATCACTGAGATTATATTTAAAATTAAAAACCCTACCACAAAGAAAATTTCAAGGTCCAATTGGTTGCACTGATAAATTCTCCCAACTCTATAAAACTTACTAACATTAGAAATTGCTATTTTTATCAATATGATTTTCATAAGTCTTCTCCCTCTACTTTCAATCTCCATCTTTTTTGGTGGGGTGGGTACTGGGAACTGAACTCAGGGGCACTTAACTACTGAGCCATATCCATAGCTGTTTTTATAATTTTATATTTTATTTAGAGACAGGGTCTCATTGTATTCCTTAGGGCCTCGCTAAATTGTTATGGCTGGCTTTGAACTCACAAAGTTCAACTGGATTGTGGAGCTGCTGGGATTACAGGCATGTGCCAATGCACTGGCCTCTATCTCTATCTTAAAGCAATCAGAACAGAGCTTTTCATAGCCCCCTAGGAAATGTCTGAATTTAATGAAAGATTACCTTGTAAATCTTACCTTTCCTATCTGTGTTCCTTTGAATTAGAATGAATTGTGCAAAATACCCACATTGTTATTGCATCTGAATTTAATCTTTTCTAATATTTTTGCACAAAACCAGTTATTCTTCTGGGGTTTGAGAAGAAGTTCTGCCAAACAGTGTCAACATGAGAGAGTAAAATACAGTAGTTTTAATTTGATATAAGTTTCTTTTCTTCAGGGTCCCATCATGTCTTATGTTCTGTTCTTTTAGTAACAACTAAAACTTTATTTATTTGATTCCTTGGTACTTTGTATAAGCCCTTTCTAATTGACAGATAATTGTCACCTTAATTTAGGTTCTGATAGTGGACTCAGATTAAAATTTATTTAGTAAATGGAAAACTCATGAGTAATCACAATTATGGCTGGAGGAAGCTTGCCTTTTATCCTGTCCTTCCTCAGAAATACTAACAGCCAGTTAGACTAGAAGCTAACGTACATCCTAATGTATTCTTGACCACTGTTGTTTGGTGTAGTTCCAGCAACATCAAACATAGGAGGTATCCAGACTTCTTGGAGTTGAAATGATTAAGGCTGCGCATTTCAGAGACCCCAGGAAACTGGAGGTGCTGACTGAAGAATAACGATGTAAGAATGTGTGAGGCTGAGCACTCAAAGCCAACTAAGTGATGAAGGGTCTGCCGCTCTGGATCCTTCTGGTTCCTTTACTCCTCTTCTCCAGCAGCAGAAAACTGAGTTGGTTAGACTTCAAGATATCTGGCCCCCCTCAAGGACAGTTTCTTGGTAGACTATGACATTCAACTATTTGGAGTACAGACTCTGCTGTAACCGAGAGACTAAAATACCATAGTTTTAATTTGATAGAAGTCTCTTTTCTTATTCATCTGGGAAAGGCAATCCTTTGTATAAAGCTAAAAGCTTTATTCAAGTTCTGCTGTTTTTTTTTTCTTTGTTTTTTTTATGTGTGTGTGTTTTTGAGTAAACATACATTGAATATCCACTCTGTTCCAGGTAAGATGCTGGGGACTGGTCATACCAAAATTAATATGACAATGTTCTTGACTCAGGAAGCTCTGAATCACATTTGGGTGTGGGTGTAAATGCAAGAGTGTGAGTGTGTGTGTGTGTGTGTGTGTATGAAGGTGTAGGTGGTACATATAAATAAGTTACTTGTCTTTAGTGATAACAATACTGTATTGTTTACTTGAGATTTGTTAAGGGAGCAGATTTTAAGTGTCCTTACCACAAACACAATGGTAATAATGGGTGGTGATAGATCTGTCAATTAATTTGTGATAATTAGCACACAGTGTATGTGTATACTAAATTGCATTGTATACCTTGAACATATATGACTTTTATTTGTCAATGAAATATTTTAAAATGTAAAAGAATAAAGGTGTAATGGAGATAGAAAAAAGGGAATGATCATCAAGGAAGGAACAAAAGATAAGTCTTTGTTATTTGTATTATTATAATGTAATCAGTATATAACCTGTCCCTGAGCAGTATCTCTGTTTTCACTCTCTTTTGTCTTGGAAGCAGATATCAAAAATTCTTACAATCAACTTATAGAATTCTCTATGACCAAGCCAATAAATAGCCATTCACTGTTATAGTTTAGATATGAGGGGTTCCCCAAAAGCTCACGTGCGTGACAATGAAAGAAGATTTAGAGATGAAATGATTGGGTTATGAGAGTCTTAACTCATTTAGTGAATTATTCCATTGATAGGGATTTACTTGGTGGTAACTGTAGGCAGGTGGAGTGTGAATGGAGGAGGTGGGTCCCTGGGGACATGTCTTTGGGGTGTATATTTTGTCCATAGTGAGGGAAGATCTCTCTCTGCTTCCTGGTGCCAGGCTGCTTTCCTCCATCACACTCTTCTGCCATGATGTTCTGCCCCTCCTCCAGCTCAGAGCAACAGAGTTCGCCATCTATGGACCGAGACCTCTGAAGCCATGAACCTCAAAACAAACTTTTCCTCCTCCAATTGTTCTTGTCAGGCCTTTTGGTCACAGTGGCAAAAAAAGCTGACTAAAATATTTACTTTATTAAATGTTTCATAAAGAATGAGGGTAATTGTCATTGCACAATTCAATGTCATTTAAGTCCAAATTATTTAACTCCAATATTACTTCACTACAAGAGGTTCCTTTAGGCCTTCCTCTTTTGCAGTCTGTCCAACCCTGAAGTCAAGTGGGGTGTATCTCTGTTCTTCCCTAGGCATTGTCTAGATCTTCTGCTCTAGTTTTCCTTAAAATGGGACATATAACATTCTGCCTGCTCCCCACTTCCATCTGCCTTTCTTCTGCTGAGCAACTTAATTCTATTTTTCAGCTACAAACCTTTTCACCTATATTCAAAGTTCAGTAGTGTCTTTTAAATGTGAAAAGTCCATTCTTACATGTTCTTATTAAAATGGTTAATTAAAAAAAACTGTTGTTACCCCCCCCCCCCCCCCGAATTTCTTAGAACATTACTTACATTATTGAAATGAGTAAGCAAGATACAGCAACCTAGGCTAGAAGGAGATGGGTTGACTGATGTGATCCTTCTTTTTAATGATTTTGTTACTTATAATTTTCTATAATTGCACCCATAAGTGACTCCAAGAGATGTAGGCCTCCAAAGGGGCTCTTGAAATTCTGTTTTTCCTCTACTTCCTGATGTGGTACAATATTTATGTTCATTTTTCAATTTTCCTGGAGAAATTCAATTTTGTGTATAATTTGGAAGTAAAAGATAGGCATTAACAGGTTGGAAAAAAGGTGGAAGTAATGTCGGGACATTGGGGTGATGGTAGAGGGGGGAACAGAATCCAGGATCTCTTTAACCCATACCATACTTCTTGCCAAATATTAACTCAACTTATTTGTAGTTCAGAAGAGTAGGATGAGTGTGCTTTTTGAGGTATCTCTTGAGAGGTGACACTCCTATAACATATCTGACCTAGCTAGGGTCACCTCTAAGGCTGCATCCCATCTGGGATGTTAAGAGAGGAGAGTCAGATCAAAGGGTATGAGAGATGTGAGGGAAAGGTTGAGTAGGAGCTGTTGGGTCAAAGAGGGACACTGTGTGGTATGTGTGTGTGTGTGTGTGCACGTGTGAGTTTTTTAAAAGTGACAAACTGAGCTGGAGTCTGCAGAGGAGAAGGAAAGGTGGAGAAAGGGGCATCAAGTCAGGTGATAGATACAAAATATTTTCTGAGTGTGGCTAGAAAGAGTAGCCTCTCCCTTTTTAGACTCCATCACTTAATTCATTTTATATTGTGAGTATTAGCAAACCTAATTCAAGATTTCTTAAACAGTATGTTTTTCATTACTACAACAGGCCTTGGAATAAGACTGGGTTTGGACTCTTGTGATCATGAATAAGTTACTTAAGTTTGGTGTCTCAGTTTCTTCATTTCAATTAAATAAATTTCACTTAAATTAAATTAAACTAATCTGATTAATAAATGTAAAGCACAAAGAAAAGTATTTGGCTTCTGGTAAGCTTTCAATAAATGTTAACTATCATTTGTTATTATTATCTTTAGGAAAACCAACTTCCCAAACCTATGAAGTTCGTTTTCAGAAACCTATGAGGCAAAGGGTAATAATAAGATTCTTTCTTTGCTACAGTTCGGTACACTTGGCATTTTAAATCACTATATTCACAGCGTTAACTACGCCACTCTCACCAGAAAATTATGTGTGTGCATTTGAATTACAGGCCTTTAATCTGAAGCTCTGTACTATCTGCATGTATAGTCACTTTAATCATACAACAAACCTGCAAAAATATTTAAGTGTAAATTTTGATGTTGACTAAACACAGAAAAACTGCAGTTACCAAAGCCTGCACCCAGATTCTGTACAGGGTGAATAATTTGATAGGGTATAGAGAATGCTTATGAGGACCAGGTGGCTGCTAATTAGATCTTCTACACTACTGAAATGTTCTCCACGCTGGAACTCCCCGAAGACAGTGGATGTTAGCTTTGTGGATGTTGATAAACCTGTAGTTTATCAGCATCAGGGTGGAGGTAGGCACTATGAGACTTTTCTTAGGCTGCTGGTTAATGTACAGTGGTTTTAATACCTTAAACCTATAAATGGAGGAGAGAAAAAGCCCAGAAAGAAACCAGAGGAAAATAAAGATCCAGAAAATGAAAGGAAGAATAATATTCATAAGACACTTTCTAGGAATTTTCAAATTTCAATATTGTCTTTATATCAGTTCTGTGGGACACGTTTCTATCCCCATTGTAAGAGGTATCATGGGGTATCTGTATTACAGATACTTCTTTCCTATCTTTTTCCTTGCTGGTAGAAATCCAATTTTTTTGGAGTGTTGACCTCCCAAATGTGACTTCAGTTCCTCACCTGTCACCACTGCTCAGCAAGAGAGAGACCTTGAGAGGTCATTGTCTTGCAATTACTCTCTAAGGGGATTGTCTGGACAGGTGCTGCCATCTGGTTTAAAGACAAAATGTGTCTCTTCCAAAGAAAATACATACACACACACACACACACACATACTTCAAGCCAACAATTTCTGTTTTTGAGCTGGCAATGTACTCTCTATATACTTTCTGTATGTACTGATATATTGATTTATTTTATTGCATTGGTTATTATTTCAATTCATCCCACTATTTCTATATTTCTCTTTAGTCCTTTTTACTTAAGAAAATAAACAAATATATCTTCCCCCAGCAAGATGAAAAATCTACATAGTTTTATGTTCTTAGAACTATTCCAATTAGATATGTTGGCTCACGCTTGTAATCCCAGCGGCTCAGGAGTCTGAGGCAGGAGGATCAAAAGTTTGAAGCCAGCCTCAGCCAATTAGCTAGGCCCTAAGCAACTTAGGAATACCCTGTCTCAAAATAAAAAATAAAAAGGACTGAGCCCCTCTGGGTTAAATCCCTGGTGCCAAAAAGGAGGAGGAGACGGAGGAGGAAGAGGAGAAGGAGGAAGAAGAGGAGGAGGAGGAGGAAGAGGAGGAAGAGGAGAAGGAGAAAGAGCTTCACTGATCAGGGACATAATATCTACCCCAAGGATATAACCACCAAAGACCCACCTCTTCCAGCTACACCCTACCTGTCTACAGTTACCCTGTTACCATCTAGTTATACTCTATCAGGGAATTAATTTGATGATTAGGTTAAGTCTCTCATAATTCAATCATTTCACCTCTAAACTTTCTTGCCTTGTCTCATACATGAACTTTTGGGGAACACCTAATGTTTCAACCATAACATCCTAACAGAATCTCTCAGATTTTTTTAAAGTGCTTCAAAACATTTCTTTAATGTGAGACTTAGTGTATATGTCCTTTGAGACCCCATAGCTGAACAACAGGAAGTTTTAGGGTCTTTTTCTTCAATATTTTGAAAATTGCTTTCTCATTCTATCTTCTACATATCTGAATCGATCTTTCAGGTTTTTTTTCTTTTATCTTCAGGTTGAATTTAGATAGTTTCTCCAGTTCTAGTTTCCAATCCATTAATTCTTTCTGTAGCTGTGTGTTATGTGCTGTTGAATCCACTTCTTGAGTTTCTTTCAATTACTGGAACTTCTATCTACAGAGATTCTGTCTTATTCTTTTAAAAACATCTGCTTGCTGTTTAATCATATCTTCCAAACCATTCCATTTACTGAAATATATTAAATGTACTTATTTGATATTGTGATTCTCATGATTCCCGTATCTGAAGTCACTGAGGATCTGATTATGCTGTCTGTGGTTTCTTTTGGCTCTTGTTCATAGTTCCTTGTTTTGTGGAGTTTTTTATTTGTTTGTTTCTGTTTTGTTTTGTTTTTACTGGAAGCTGCCCATTTTTATAGGATAAAGTTCTCTGAGGCTCTTCCAATGTGAAATCACACTTGTTTCTATCACATAATTGAGGGCACTAAAAATCTGGTCTCCTGTAAACTAAATTCTTACTTTGAGGTTCTTGAGAAAATTTAGTTGGGATAAATTCGTGCTCAATTTTACATGACTGACTTATATGGATGATTTCCCAAGGGATTTTTTTTTCCCTCTCTCCCCCTCTACTTAGCAATACTGTTTGAAGGCAATTTCCCTTTCAGTGCTTTGGAGTGAGATTTATTGTTTGTATTTCATCCTTTTCCCAAGGGTGCATGCCTTCAGGAAGCTAGCTTTGTAAGCAAGGTCTTCCATTACCTCATCTACCTTGGGAAGGCTCTAGAACTTGTGTTTTGTAGCCTCAGCCTTCTCAGGGCTTTGATAACAAATCCTCAGGTGGAGTTCATTTCTCTAAGCTCCATGGGGCTTTCATGACTAACACTTATTTGGTAAATGTCACCAGTGTGAACAATCCTTACCTCTCTGGAATCCTACCTTCACTTCATTTCTGTCCTAAGTATGATTGGCATTCTTGCTAGGTCATGAATTCATTTAAAATGTTTCTATTTTTTCCCAAAGTTTTTATTTGAGTGAGAACAGTGAAAGTCTGAGAAAGTTGTTTTAATTTCTGGTGGTGGTGGTGTTGGGATTTACAGAGTGACCCCAATATATTAGATGATTTTTTCCCCTTGCTACAGTTGAATTTAAGCTGTGCTGTGCTTGAAAATGGTTGATTACTCTTAGGACACATGTGGTCTTTTGGTTCAAGCATTTGCCCAACCAGGGATCTGATCTTTGCATCAAATTGAAATAAAGCAAATTAAAATCAGCAATGTTGATTTTGGTGTAAATCTGTCTGAACCATTTTATTGGTGCTCTACACACAGTGATGGTTAGAATAGGAAATTTAGACTTCAGGAACTGTAAGGGGGTCTATTGTGAAAGTTTTTCTGCAAGGGAATGAGGTAATGTATTTCTGGGATTGAGGAAAGATTTTCACTAAAGGGGATGGTTGTTCCTGCTCATTCCTCCTGGAATAGAAAAGATGAGTGTAGGGGGAAGGTTCTACCCCTACCCCTTCAATGTCGAGGAGGAGGAATACTGGGAAATATCGAGCTGTATTCAGAGAAAAGTAACAGTGATAGATTATTAATGCTCAGCTTTTTTCTTTGCTTTAAAAAAATCTGGGTAGTAATAACCATGATTATTTTGTACTTTGCTTAATGCTCAGTTTATCTAACTTATATATCTAAATGACAATTTAAAAATCTATTGTAATTGTTTGGTACTTGAGGTTAAACCCATGGTGCTTTAATATTGAGCCACATCCCCAGCCCTTTTTGCATTTTATTTTGAGACAGGGTCTCACTAAGTTGCTTAGGGGCTTGCTAACTTATCCAGGCTGGACTCAAACTTGCTAACCTCCTGCCTCTACCTCCTGAGTTGCTAGAATTATGGGCTGACATGAACTAAAAACATGCTACAGTGTGCCCTGCTAAAAACATACTACAATTTTAAAAACACTTTATTCAGTTTCTTATAAATTATGGAAACCTTTAGAAGTTTCATCTACTGGGAGACAAGACATGATTCTGCAGTTTCCTCTCCTCTTTGAGACCTTGGATAATTTATCCTCTTGGAACACAGTAATGAATTTCTTTCAACTTGGTTATTGCGT
The DNA here is from genome assembly GCF_021218885.2 of Marmota monax. NCBI lineage: Eukaryota > Metazoa > Chordata > Mammalia > Rodentia > Sciuridae > Marmota > Marmota monax. Next base: position 2,197,920 of record NW_026695212.1, read on the forward strand.
GTAATCCCCATGCTAATTAACTGTTGGCCTGCCCCCTTTCTACCTAGCAGTGAAGAAACTTGACCATGAGAGAAATGTAGACAAAAAGGAATGGGAAGGTTCAAACTAGTTTATACTTGTACAAAAATAAGTGCATCCATCAATTGATTAATGGATGGCTTATGATATGATGCTGATTGTTGTAGTTTGGGTATGAAATGTCTCCCAAAAGCTTATGTGTTGTTCCCCAATGCTGCAATGTTTAAAGGTGGGGATTTGGGGGAGTTATTGGATCATGAGGGCTCTGACCTCATCAATGATTTCATCCATTGAAGGATTCAAAGCTTAATGGATTTTTGGAAGGTCATGGAAACTATAGGAGGTAGAACCTAGTTGGAAGGAGTGGGTCCTTGGGAGCATGCCCTTGATGACTATATTTTGTCCCTGGCCCCTTTACCACTCTCTACTTTCTGGCTGTCATAAGCTGAGCCATTTTTTCTGCCACATCTTTCCACCATGATATTCTGCCTCACCTCAGGCCCAAAGGACAGGAACCAGCTGACTTCTGAGAGCAGAGATAGATGATGAACCACCTTGTTGTGATAAAGACAAGAGAAGCCTGTTTGCAGAAATCATAAAATCCAAGGGGTGTCGGCTTGCCCTGTGATCATGAGTAGGTGTTTGAGGAGAGATGTTGAAGATATATTCTATCCACTTGCACTGGTAACAGTTAAGTGTAGAGGGAGATTTTTCAAGTGCAGTATGCAGAAGACAAAGGAGTTTAGATCCTACTTATGTGGAACTATGGGACAACTCACACTGGCTGTATTCTTTCAGGTCATTGCTTCCTCTGCCCAGAATGCTCTTTGTCCTTCTGGTTTCCTGGTGGCTCCTGTTCTTCCTTCAAGATTGTTCACAAGTGTCAGCTTTTTTCCCATCAAACACCTTTAGACAATGCTGATTGTCACTGTCCCATCCCCAACATACATCTGGACCATGTGAAATCCGTGGCTATTGCAGAATATCTCTTTCTTTCTTTCTTTCTTTCTTTCTCTTCAATTTTGGAGAGTCAAAGCCTTATCCTTGTACATGCTAGGCAAATGCTCCACCACTGAGCTACATTCCCATCCCTGTTGCAGAATTTCTGTTTGAGAGGATCAATAACTGGATTGAGAGGAGGACTTCTCCTGAAGCTATGTTGGTATAAAAAGGAAGGAGATTTTACTAAGAATCGTAGCTTATTAGGAGGGAAATTCAGGGGATGACAGAATGTATGGGGGTCAGTCACTCTTTGGCACTATCTTGGCCTGATAGGGAAGGATAACATCTTATCCATATTGGGCCCCTGTGGATGAAGGAATTATTTTAGAACATATGAATAATTGGGAGGGGGAGTGCAGAGACAAAAGTGGGACAAAAAGGAAGAAACAAGTGTGTCAGTTAGATTTTGTCCCTGAGACAATACCTGAGAAAAACAACCGAAAGAAAGAATTATTTTGGCTTATAGTTTCAGAGGTTTCAGGCAATGATCATCTGGCTCCATTGCTTTGGGCCTGAGGTAAGGCAGAACATCATGGTGGAAGGACGTGGCAGAGAAATGCAGCTCAGCTGATGGCAACCAGGAAGCAGAGAGTAATGAAGGGGCCAGGGACAAGATATAGTCCCAAAGAATATGCTCCCCAAGGACCGACTCCTTCTAACTAGGTTCTACCTTCTACAGTTTCCACCACCTCCCAATAATTCATTAAATCATTATTCCGACAAGGCGTTCCGCAGGCAACCACCAAAGGGTTCCATGACACAAAAAGGCTTGGGAAACCTCTGCTTTCTATGTCTATTTCCATCTGGCTTCTTTCTACAAATCAGCCTGCTTTAGCGGCACCACCGGCTGTTGAAGGAAGGGTCACTGTCTACATTGGAGCCAGAATATTTATCAAGTAGACAGGAATATACCTGCTCCTTGCTGTCCCCCTGGGTGTGAGACACTCTCAAATGAAAGTAGATCTGGTAGAGGAGGGAATGCTAGAGGTCACCTGGTCTTCTGTGCCACTGACACAGAGATTCTCTCATGGAGATCATCTTATAGAAGATTTGGGTTTTTACTAAGGAAGGGAACATTTTCACATAGTACCTGCAACATCTCTCCCAGGAACTTAGTGGGGTAGATTTTCCTGTTAGGATTTTCTCTACTGTCAAATCTTCTACAGGGCCGACATCACCAGGCAATTGCAATTCTCTTTCCTACTGAGCTTAGACTCTGCCTCTAAGTCTTCTCAGAGCAAGGCTGCGGGCAGCAGTCCACACTAATGGCACAGGGTTGGCACGGCAGCTTGAGTGTTGGCCACCCTCTCCACAGCCTTTCTCTAACTTCCCTCCAGAGGGAGGATACTAGTGCCCTTCTGGCTCCTTGAGTTGCTGTTTTTCTTAAGGTCTGCTGCTTGTTAAGCATTATCATGTTTTCCTTCTAGGTAACATGTTTCTATTTAGTATGCAGAGATGGTTTCAGTATGGACAAATGACCCTCGTATTAGAAGTTTTAATAACTCAAAATGAACATGAAGGCAGCATAATATGACAGAGACACCAGTTTTGGCATAACAGACACTCAATAAATGTCAGTTCCACTTCTTGGGTTGAGTACCTCCTGATTCCCTAGTACTGTGGTAAGTACCCCAGGAACTTGAAGATGTAGGCCTTTTCTTTGAGAAGGCTTTACTAATACTGATGAGATGGTGCGGAACAATCTTTTGATTTTCTGCAGATACTATGAGGTAGTAGGCAGCAGTCTGGCTAATACAATTAATTTAAAATTTAGAAAAGTATAGCTTTCCTCTGATGTGCAGTCTCTGCGATCTCAAAGCAGCAACGGAGTGTTTCAAGCTCTTCTGGGCATTGGAAGGCAGACTGAATACTTGCTGCTCAGCAACGTGTAGATGGAAAACACATCTTTTGATTAATTAAAAGCAAAAGGTTGGAACTACTTACCTTTCCATTCTTTAATTAACAAAGCCCACAGGCCACATGAGGAAGTAATAACACTCATTATGTTGTGATGAAGGACTGTGATGATGAGTTAAGTCAGATGGGACTCCGGGCACCATTCCCTTCAAGGCTTCCCCAAGATGTGCCCGAGTGTAGACAGATCCTTACTTGTTGAAGAACTCTATCTCCCCAGCCCTGGCACATGCTTCTTCAGAAAGCGTGTTTCCTTTTGCAAGGGAAAGAAGAGCCCTTGAAACAAAGGGTTATATTTTAATTAAGCCTCAGCATCCTCTCTGGAATTTCCTTTATTGAAAGAACACCTCCTTTGATTTCTATCTGTTGGTGTTAGTGTTTGGAACAAAAAGAAAGATTGATCCCTTGCAGGCAGAGCTGTCTCCTCTGAATGATCAAAAGGTATGTCAGCTGACTTACAAAACAACAAATTATTTCCTTATTGTCCCTCAGATCTCTCAGGAAGCACCTTTTGAAAGATACTTTGCATTCCTCAGACTTTGCTCACTATCCTTCAGTCCTGGTCTCAATGTATTTCAGGAAGAGAAAGACACCCTTTCTACCTGCTGGTAGAAGCCCACTCTACCCTTCACCACCACTACCTTGACTCTGGTGCCCAGAGTCTGAGGGTTCCCCTGCCTGTCACCAAGGCACCACTGAAATTTACTAGTCAAATAGCTTCCCACTTGTGGGGAAAGTGCGCTTTCAAAGTGGATTTGCTACACATTCAAATGCTGCAGTATCAGTTACCACACTTCCTCCGCACGATGTGAGGAATGAGGTAGCAGGCTCACTTTCTGTCCTTAAGTCCTCTGATGAGAATAGGAAATGACTCCAGAGCATTAGTATGGAACATTAGGTGTCAAGATTTTGCTCTCATTTCCCTTTCTTTTGGGAAATAAAATCCAACATCTCCATTATCTTTAAGAATCAGACACGGGATGGGTTCCCCCCTCCCCAGAAAGAAAATAAAAACCTGTATAAAAGATTCTTTTTAATGCTTTCATGGGAAACCCTGAGTTGAGCAGCAGTTGGGTTTTCAAGAAGTTAAAAAAAGTTTTAATTGTCCTCTGATGGACTACCTATAGAAAGTCCTGGTTTCTTCACATGAAGATTTTCCTTCATTGAGTGTAATTGTATAATAGAGATTACCTCTTTTTAAGTTGAATGAATGCGAAGAAAACTTACTTAGGTTTCCATTCTTGCTTTTTAAGAATGGAGTGATTGAGTCTTTGCAGGAAATTTAGAAAATTTTTGTGGCTAGCCTTGTATGCCACGTTTCAGCATGTTGTAAGTTTTATAGCTCTTGAAATGCGATGTTAGCAGTAGCAACGCTGACCCTTCTATGATTATAGTGTTACAAATAGCAATGCTATAATCTCTGTCATTGAAAAATCTCATGCTGCTGAATCTTTATGCTTTAAAAAATCTGAATGCTTTAAAAACTAACTGAAGGAAACCATCCCAGATTCCATAGTGTCAGTGCCTATTTTCACCAATTTGGTTTAGCTACAGATATGAAAGCCCTCCAAATATACTTTCTGCTTCTTTTAGATTATGAGATACATTGGTAGGCTATAAGGAACCCTATCTATCTCAAGCAATAGGCAGGTGGAATCTGAAACTTGAAATCCCTCTTCAAATTTAGAATTGATCATGTTTAATATGAACTGGGGTTGACACACCCCAATACAAGCCACAATACTAACTCTAGTCTGGCTTATTGATATTGCCTCCAATCTGGTCTTCCCCAATTTACTCGATGTTTCTCTAGTCCATTTTCACACAACATGCAGAGTGTGAAATCCAAGTATGTTTACTAAAATTGTGTTAGTGTAGGTCCTCTGAGAAGCACATGCTGTAGTAGAATTAGATATGCAAGGGATTTATTGCGTGGGAAAGAGAGGGAGATGAAGGTGATGGGGAGGATTTTCTGCAGAGATTCTGGTCTCGCTCTTGTGAAGGACGGAGGGAAGGAACACAGGTTGTGTGGGGAGGATCTCAAACTGCAGTGTAGTTCTCGAAAAGTTCCGTGTTCCAACTTCCAGGTTCATCTTGGGTTTTCCCCTGACCTCCTGAGCTTCAGTTGCACTGGTGACCCTTCAACACTCCGAACACGCCAATCTTCTTCCAAGCTCAGGGCCTTTCCATATCTTCTTTTATTTGATGGGAATGCATTCCTCTCCAGTTCTCCAAAAGGAGAACTTTCAATCTCCACCGTTGGTTCTCCACTTTGGCTGCATATTAGAATTACAAGGGAGATTTAAAAAATCCTGATGTCTAGACCACACCCCAAATAAATTGTATCAGATACTCTGGGGGTAGTATTCAGACTTTAGAAGTTTTTAAAGCTCAAAAAGGAATATTTCAAGGCAAAGTATTTATATATATGTATATATAAAAAATTATATATAATATAATATATAATGTCTCCCTTAGTGGAGACTGGTGCAGAACTGATACGTGGCACTACGGATCAAATATATGTCACTCATCTAGCCAGTCACCACTAGATGAAATGTCATGTCATGAGGGTGGAGTTGCGAGGTGTTTAGCCTATTGCAGGGACTTCCTTATAAGCATTCCTCAGTAAAGCCTTCTGTCTCATACACCATCTCCAGGTATTTTCTTTGGTCTCCCTACAACCTATCCTACTGCCCTGGCACAATTGGTATATGGACCTGACAATATCAAATCCTAATATAGTTGAGCTTTTGCCAGCACTGTTCAAATAGAACACTATTGAATAGTAGAAAAGTGGCTCTTGGAATGCAGGGAATGAATATAAGTTTTATTTAAATTGAAATGGCCAAACAGGAGTATAGTGACTACTCTATTACTCAGTATAAATCTAGACAAAGTATTTTTATGTCTTTTTTTTTTTTACTACTGGCATATGTAGCATTTAAAATTAGCACATTATTTAGATTCCACATCTCTCTTGTTCATTGACGGGTTGTTGAGGCTTAGAGGACAGTTTGTACTCAATAAATATTTGTTTAATAAGTGACTGAATACTTCAATCTTATTTTGACTCTCAAATTTAGATCTCTAGCTTCCCGCCTCATGTCAAAGAAATATATAAGCATTTCCTTCTTAGGTGCCAGCCTTCCAAAGAAATAGAATGAGCAGTCCTTACAGGCTGGGCCTTGGTCTCTTCTGTTCAGGCTGTATCCACAGCCACTACAACAGAAACTGTCTTGTAGAAGGTTACCAATGAATATTTCCTGAATAAATGAATGAATAGTCATTCTATGTCTTATATGGAAAAATAAAAAACCTTTGATCAGTAACATTGGCCAGCATATGTTGGTTGTTACACTATCAGGCACTGTTCTATGTTCTTTACAAGTAGTATCTCATTTAATCCTCTCATTAGCCCTGAAGATGAGAAAACTGAGGCACAAATGGCTTAGTAGCTTGCCCACTTCATTACAGCTGGTCAGAGGCAGTGTCAAGGTTTGATCCAGAAAAATCCAACTTTCAAGCCCAGATGGAATTGTCTCATAATGATGAATGTCAATCATTACATCACGTGGCATGTGGTAAGTACTCAAAAATATTTCTTTCCCTTTTTTCTCTCTTTTGCTACTTCATTTCCTCTTCCCCTCTCTTTATCTTCCCAGTCTCCCCCTAGGGCCATATTCTGCACTGCATGTCAGAGTTGGTTGTTTCACGGTGTCACCCCACTTCGGATACTCCTGCTGGGAATGTGTGTCTGAGCTGATTCTCTTCCTCCCATCCCTCTGGCTGTATCATCAGCTATGTAAAGAGGCCATTGAAAGGTCCCCTAAAAGGAGTTTCATGTCAGAATTGCTGTTTTAGATCAGACTGAATCATAACTTTCCTTCCCCTAGTCTGTGAGCTGAAATGAAATTTGCTAATCTCTCAATGATTCATTGACCTCCTCTAGTTTTTAAGCATTTTCCAAGACTGTTAGAGAGACTTCCACCACTATAGAGCCAGGTATAGAACTTGACAGATCTAAATTTGGGAAGAGAGAAGAGTACAGCATAGGAGACAGCATAGGGGGAAAAAAAAATTAAATAGGTCACAAAGTTTTGGTCCAGGAAATTTAGAAATCTTAAACAAGTTATGTAAATCAAAAGAAAGGAAACATTGTTTCAGCACATAATGGACTGATTGAGAGCAAAAGCCAAACCAACCAAGTGTCAAAGCATTTTATGAAACTTCACTGAAGTCCCTTTAAAGGGAAAGGGCTGCTCCCTTGTTCTCCAGGTAGCAAAACTCTGCCAAAGAACAGTCACTCTGTCCAAAGTCCTGAGTCCAGTCAGCTTCCTGCCACCAAACAACTCCTGAATTTCACACCCTGTTGACATGGAATCCAGAAAGGAGAGGCCCTAAAATTCCACATTCTCCAGTGTAATGGCAGTATTTTGAGTGCTTAGCAATGAAATAATTGCCTTTGGTTATCTGTTAATTCCTTTGGCTAAGCATTAAGCCTGGAAAGTTATCAACTACAAAAGAGAAGGGGCTGAAGTAAGACATAAAAATAAATAGTATAGGAGAAATTGGACAGACACGAGGCGAAGCTCTCCAGAGCTCAGGATGCTGCTTCTATGTAGTAGCCAACTCTGGCCTATAAAATCCAGTCATCAATTGTAAGAGCCTTGGAGGAAATGCCAGACCAAGGATTCATCCGTGCCATGTGCATATTGCCACGCAACGATGGAAGTATGGGGACTGCATGAGGCTGCTTTCTGAACTGAGTGGTTCCCTTTTTTCCAAGTTGGAATATGCAAGGAGGAAAAGAGCACCATCTGACTCCTTGCAATAATGGCTCAGAGGAGCTGTGAAGTTGGTGGATTTGGTACCTGGGACTTTTATGCTTCTTGTCTTCCCAATAGCTACTCTCAAGGTAAAGCACTGTATAATCCGAGCAAGAGAACCAAGGAGACACATTTCTAGGCTTTTCCAGAGTTGCCAGAGATCATAGGAGAAAGGTAACCTGAGACAAGGGTGGAGCCATTCAAGAGGTGTTAAAGGAGACACCAAGTTCAGTGTGAAAGAAGATAAATATTAGGGATGACAATTAACTAGGGGGAAAATGAGTTCCAGAATCCATGGGCCACTCATTGAATTGAAACTGGTTTACTCTCTTGAATCTAATGAGTAGAGAATGATCTGGGAAACCAGGCCATATTGTGATTCTAGATCTACTCTGGATAGAGATTATTACATAGAATTTAAGTTCAAGAACAGATCCCAATAAGAACAGAAGAATGATTGATGAGCATTCTTAGGGCAAACCTAGCCCCTCCTCCCATCTCTCTCCAGAACTCCACTTCACACAAGAGGACCTCTTTCCTGATGAGAGAGCCTCCATTACAGTTTCCCTTCTGGGCTCTTTCAGGCTTTGCCAGGTTGGAGGAGTGGGGTGGAGGTTTTCCTGCATTCACCTTCCTTTCCTCTGCCTAAGTACATCTCCATAAAGTTAGTTGGCATCATGTAAAGGGCAAGGGAAGCAAGCACACCCATAGCTCTGGCTGGTCAAAGATTCCCTGAGTCCCTGTCCACTCTTCCCCATATCTACCCTGCTCTGTGCCCTGGGGAGCTGTCATGTGTGGGCTCTGTCAACCAAGCTTTCTTGCTCTGACTTCTAGACAGTGTTAGGAGCACTGTCTATATGGTAGATGTGAGACAAAAGAGGGTTTGAGGTATATGCATTCCTAATTTCTCTGTTGAAGGTTATCAAAGGAGATTTGTTCAGTTCAGTGTAGTCAGCACAGTGTCCCCAAGCAGAGAAAACCCTGGATCTTACATAGGGGTTTGGGAAAGCAAGGAACTTAGGATTGGCAGACTTTCAAGATCTCACTGTAGGTTGGCAAGAAAATGTTGATTGTTGACTCTCAGAGGTATGTTTACTGGAGTTATTTCTGCCTGACTTTGAAAATTAAGGCCTGATGGTAGTTGGCTTGCAAAAAAACATGTTGACTGATGTGATCATGTGCTCATTTTGTTGATCATTGGATCAGATCCTGATGTCCACTTCTGTGTCAAGACTATAACAATTAGTCTTTTTGTTAAGTTTGTGGGGACTTTTTAATCCTTATCTTTCTGTCCTTCTGTGGTTTGCTTCTCCAAGCCTCTGTGGTAATAGCTTCCTCCAGTGGCTGGGCTAGGGTGCTTTGTTACATCCTGGTCATTGAACTATGTTTGCTCTTAAGCAAGCTCTGTATTCCTTGGAGAGATCTTGATATACACATTATCTTCCTCTCCTGCTATAATGTAAGCTAACTCTATGATTCTTATAAGTTGGTACCTCTTACTCATCCTCTATCTCCTCCTTTCTCCTTAATATTTATTTTTCCTTTTGTTGGTGTCTGTGTAAATTTCTCAGTGCTCCTTCCTAATTTATATTTCTCTCTTAAACTTTATCCAGCCTGGAATTTATGACATCAATTGGCTGTCTTATTTCAGTGACTATGTTTTCATTTCATCTCTAACTGTTCTTTTTCTTATCCATCTGTTCTGATTTCATTTCTGGCCTCTTAAGAATAGTATAGGTCACTATGCATACAAACGAATCTCTTAAGTTTGTGGGGTATGGTGTTGGTCATTTACAAATGATGGCATTTTTGTCCTCTTAGTCACAGTGACTTACAGTGCAAACTTTCCTTTTATCTTTCTTTCTTCCTCCACTTCTCCTTCCTTCTTTCACTTCTTAACTTCTTTTCTCCCTTTCTTCCTTTCCCAAACATCCACAGAACATTTATTGAATAATCTTACACTATTGCTTCTGTTATACTTTGTACAACTAAGGTGTGATCATAGATAAACTGTACCAACATAGGCTCTGAAATTGGAGTATCCTCATCCTCATTCAATATTATTTCTTTTTAGGTTGAGAGTGAAGGGCATGTGTGGAACTGTAATTGATTTTCTGTCTATTGTTATCAGATAGTACTTTATATTCATGCCTGATTCACTCAGGTCATGTCAAAAATTGTTAATCTAAAAAATCAATCCAATGACTTAGACCATGAAACACTTAAACAAATGATTTTTTTTCTCTGTGGTACTGGAAAAAGCATACTGGATTTAGAATCAAGCTAATTCATTTGAGAAATAATTCCATGATGGATATGTGCTCTTAGCAAAGTCACTTGACTTCTTTGAAACTTGAATTTCTCTTCTTTAAATTGGGATCTTGCAACTTCAGAGATACTAGAACTGAAGCATTTAAGAACCAGTGTACCCTTCTTCAATCTTTTACTAGAGGACTATTGATGTTCCAGATGGTGGAGCCTGCACTTACCCATGTCCCTGAGTGAAGGTGTTCCAATGGCCATGAAAAAGAAGCCTATGTAGCATTAGCAAGAAGTTATCCTTTTAAATTAGATCATTGAGCCTGGGGGTTTGTTTGTTATTGTGACATAACTTAGCCCATACTAACTAGTAGAGAGGGGAAAAAATAAGGAAGAAAATGTAAGATTAGGGAGGATGATTTTAGACACTTTAATCTACTTATAAGCCTGAATAAATGGAGCAAACAGAGGAAGACAAATTGAATTATCTTTTATATTATTAATTAGAAGAGAGGGTGGGAGATCACTGAAGGATCAAGATCCAGATGCAGGAGGAGAGAGATTTTACCTCTGATACTGGATGCAAAGATGCAAGCATGAGTGGATGAAGATGCTTGTAGATAATGGGATGAATTGTGGAGAGGATTCACCCCTGATCATTCGTTTTCCTTGGTTAATGTTATATAAGTCTATTTGCTAAGTAGGAGGAAAATAGTTGAATCAAAAGTACTTGAGCAAGTAAGCTTGGTGAAGGCTGTGTCTTTATTCCTCTATATTATCAGCAGCAATCACAGTGCCTCAAGACATTCTTGCCAAACACATGACTGCCAGTCATAGTTATTTGGCCCATAGTTTTGGCATGAAATGACTGGGATTTTCCCCTTTCCCTTAAAATATCAGCTTGCCCTAGACCTACCCTTGCTTGTTCCCTATAAAAGTTATTATTAAAAGAAACAAAAACAAAAATCCAGTTCCCTCTTGGAACACTAAATTCCAACACACCCAGGAAGCAAATGCACAAATATAATAAGACTTTGATTAGTTGTGTTTCTCCTGTTGGATCTCAAACTCTTTCATCGGTAGTGGCAACTTTCCAAAAGGAAATTTTTAAACTGAAAGCTTTCATCATGTTAAGTTCTCATCACATGCAGGTAGCATAGGAATGCCTCTGCAGGGTGACTTACAGTTGACATCCTAAGGAGACATGTGAATTGCAAGGGTGCACTGTGTGGCAGTTAAGCTCCAGAGGAATTACTACTATAGCTCCATTTTAAATAAAGTGCATACATTTAAAAAAAAACTTTGAAAGAATCACCAATATAATGTTTGCCTATTGTAATCATTAAACCATGAAAAACATGTAAAGAATAAGTTAGAAATTTCTACCATCTCCAACCCCATCCAGTGGAGATGATGTTGATAGCTTGATAAACATTCTTTTTATGCTTTTCTCTATGCTTGTAAAACTATCTGGTGCCCTATGAGGAGTTTTGGTTACTATCTTTCATTTTACTAATACTACATATGTTACTCTGCAACACGAATATTTAATTGTGTAATGTATCATGGATTTTTCTTCCAGTTTGGTTTCTGAAGATTTTATTGTATACTCCCATATATTAAACTATTCCTATATTCATGAATATTCAGTTTTACTCGTTTAGAGGCAAGCGCTCTACCACTGAGCAACAACCCCAACCCTTCAGTTTTACTCATTTTTGTTGCTTTAACAAACATTGCAATAGATGTGCCTTTTTCACGTTCTTTTGTTCATTTATTTTTCATAGGACCCACAGAAATCCTCTTTTGGAGGGTCTAATGAGGAAGCCCATTCTAGGTATTTGGAGGAAAATGTTTCCAACAGAAGAGAAAGTGTGGCATAATGCACCAAATGGGAAACAAAGTGATAGGAGATATTAAGTGGATTCAAAATCTTGTTTTGCATCTGCTGTGTGCTGGAAAAACCTGTGATTTCAGTCTTTCCTTGAAATGGGATTATTAATGCTTTCCCTGCCATCAAGATAACTTCTTATTATTTCTGCTACACATCCTTTTAAGTTTGCTGCATAAAATCTTGTTTATTATATACACATGTATGTGTATGATGTGTATAATACAAGTGACTGCTAGCTTAGTAGATTCTATTCTAATTCCTCCATAACTGGTTACTCTTTTGAATTTCCAGAGGGATGCTTCTTTTATGCCCAAAACATCATTTGAAGAAGCTTTATGTTCTCTGTTAATTATGAGGTGACAAATTTCTTGCTAAGGGGTTGACTCCAAATCTTCCACTTTCCAATCCTCTTGGACTCCAAGAGGTCCCAAGTCCCGCCTCTACCACTAGAGCCCCCAAACATCCATGTTTATATCCATAGTCCTGCAAGACTGTTTCTGAGTTGTCCCATCGCTTTCTGGCCTCCTCTCACCACAGAGAATCAAATTCAGTCCCTGAGGCTGGATGGGAAGCAGATGTTGAATAACCCACTTCATTATCTACTTCTTATTGTGAGAGCTGGGATCTTTGGAGTGGTCTTCTGATTACCCCTTCCCACATTCCCATTCCAAGAGATGTTTGAAACAAAAGTTCCCATGGATATGAGAGAAAGCAAATGGATTTATTTAGAGGAGGGGACAGCCTGTTCCCAATGTTCTACTACATATGTACCTTTGAGTTGTGGCTTTATCCAATATCCTAAAACTTGGCATCCTATTATTTGGATGTGAGGGCATTATCAATGAAGGATAACAAAAGAAAGAAAGAAAAAGGGAAATTATGACTTTCACTGCACTTATACAGTGAAGGGCTCATTCTCAAATGTGTTGGCATTTCATATGAAAATACACATATGGTAAGGAAAGTGTAAAGAAAAACATAGTAGTAACAAGAGTTTTTTTTTAATGAAAATATCTTTTAAAAGACTGATCAGACTGTATGCAGTAATAATTAATCTGAGGGAAAGAAATGTGTTTTCCAAGTTTGGTCTCAGGCCAAGTTTAAAGCACTTACATAATTAAAAAAATTCTTCATGTCCCTTTGAACCTCTGGAAGAAGGAAAATTCCTATTTATACAGATAGTGGCCCCCTCAAAAAAATTTAACATAATTTTCATTTGCATTCCAAAACTTAAATTTGTAGGGACATGATTATAGGATTCAGGCTTAAGTTTGAAAAATAAATAAATGGAAAAAAAGCAGTCAACATTGGACAGTGCCTTTCCAAACTCTCTGGGCAGCAGACCTATTTGGGAAGTATTGAGCTTACCAACAGGAGAGTTTTGTCTAGGAGTTCATCTTGTAGTTCATCAAACTTCTAGACACTAACCTTGGGTACTCCTCACATCTAGGCAGATGGGTTCTGTTTAGACTTCTCCCAGGAATATGTTACAGTGTTGGCTTTAGAAAGAGGTTAAGTTGAATCCAGTGCCCTCTTTATCCAACTTCCAACAGAAATTTGCAGTCATTCACAGGCAGGGTCCTTGGAAGAACTTTCGGGTCAATGTGCTTTTAGGATTAAAAATTAAATAATAGAGTATGATATGTGTCCTTTCCACAAATATTGATATACAAGGAGGTCATATGTCTTTATTTTACTTACATCAAATTAAATCTAGTTCAGAAGCAGCACTTCCTTCTCAGTGTGTTGGGTCAGCAAGAAGTTTTTTAGTCAAGTGGAACTGCACATACTTTCTCAGAGACTCTTTTCAAGAGTTTTCTGTGGTGCTCAGAAAATGGAAAATGTATTCCTAATATTCAGCCTGTCATTGCTACTAATATTTTCATGATCCAGATCATCGTGGTCCTTTCAAGATGGGTGGCTTTGAAGGCGGGTACAGAAAAATATGATGACAACAAAATACAAGCCAGTATTTTAGTAAATGATCCTGTCACCACAGGGTGAGGACATGGTCTTGCTGATTCCACTGTTCTTACTGTTCCTGGCAGAGCAAGGATTGGAACTTAGGCAGGGAGTCCAGAGCCCATTTGGAATGAATTTACTGATCTATTCACTACATTGTAGGTATCCTGCTAGACACTAGGAGTATGGCAATGTGCAGAATAGATGTGGGCCTTCCCTCATGAGCCTTAAAGTCTGACCGTAAAGACAGATATAACCAGATGCAGCAGGGCTGAGTTTACACCTTACACTTCAGATGTGCCAGAAATTAAATTTGTTTATTTTTATGATAGATCATATTCCTGCTGATAGTGAGAAAAATCCTTAAAATTATCAATCAATAAAAGTCATTCATTCATTTAAATGAGTTTAAAATATCCCCTTTTGATCTACTTCAGTTTTGGGGGGAGTATTTGCATTATTTCTCAGTATTTCTTGCTCCTTCCCTTTTTCCTTCTTTAGACATGGGGAGCCTAAGAAATATGTGCATGGAGAAGGTCATTTCCCTGAGCTGACTCTAGGAATTATCCTGGGATCTCTCCACTAGCCCTTCTGGGGGTTTCCACCTCCCCTTGTTCTCTTCTTCCCGGAGGTTTCAGTGCTTTTAGGATTATAAGTTAAATATCCTGATGGATAGCCAGGGCCCTCCAGTCTAACATCTTTACCTTGATCCCTCTGTCTTTTCCCTGCAGGGAAGGGCTTCTGCTTTCTGTTGGAAGAGAGCTCCTAAGAGATACTCTTTTCTCCTCTATGATTATCTTCATATGACTTTCTGTTTCCTGGGGTCATTTGCTTACACATTCAACAAATATATATGGAACACCTATAATAGACCCAGAACTATTCTGTGCACTCAGAATATACCAGTGACCCAAACAGAGATCCGTGCCCTTTGAAGTTGACATTCTAGTGGGATATTATAAAAGAAGCACCATGTGTTTAACACATAAAGTACATAGTATGTTAGAAGGTCATGAATGTTAGTGGACAAGACAAAGTCAAGTGCAAAGGAGAGCATGGGGCTGGAGGACAGGTTGCAATGTTTAATAGAGTGGTCAGCTGAGAGGCATGCAGAAGGTGAGATTGAGCAGAGGTTTGAGGGAGATGATGGCGCCGGCCATTTAGACTTCTTGGGGATGATCAGGGGCTAGCAATTGCTGAGGCTACATGCCTGGAGTGGCATGAGACAAGGGAAACAGTATGATCATGGTAAGGGAACTTAGGAAAGTGGAGCAGAATCATGTAATAGTCAATATATTTTTTTTTTAGTGATGAAGATTGAACCCAGGGTCTTGTGTATGCTAGGCGAGTAATCTATCACTGAGCTACATCCCCAGCCCTGTAATTATTTTTTATAGATTGTTTTCCATCAAATATTTAGCTCCTTTAGCTAAGATGTGTTTGATGCTTCCCCCAACCCCCCCCCCCCCGGAATTGGAAGCACTTAATAATTACCTATTCAATTTTTTTTTTTTTAAAAAAGAATTATTGTAAAACTATTGGGGAGTTATCAGAACATGATTCTACCTAGTGACAAGGTGGTCAGCTAAACTCCTTTTCTGTAATTCTAAATTCCTGACAATGATTGCACTTAGCCCTGAGTTGTGGGGAAACATTTCCAGTTTACATTCAGATCTATGCATGTTCTGTTGGCAGAGGGTCAGTCAGTCAGGTTGGAGCAAGTGATGTGCACCAGTTCAATAGGAGATCAAGTTCCAGGAGAGAAAAAAACTCTGCAGGGTTAATCATAGAACCTTAGCTCAAAAGCACAGGGCCTCATGGATAACAGATGTTTTTGGCTAAAACAATGGCATTCTGATTTAATATTCAGGTTAAGGGGGCAGCTGTAAATGGCCATCCTGGAAATGTATTGCAGGAATTTGTCTGATGTATCCTGCTGAGACACATCAACTCAGTGATGGATATTTTTATATCTTTAAAATTGAAGTTTTTACAGCAAATCTAACAAGGAGACACTGAACAGGGGCCACTTCTGCTCAACCAATTAATATAATCTTTGCCCCCAAATCTTGTCTCTTATAAACTGTATTTAAGCAGATCTTATTTTTTTGAAGGAGATGTGGATACAAATCCAGGTGCTGAGCATCTAAGAAGTTACTTTTCTGTGAGCAACTAAAGAAATGTGAGGAGCATTTTGAAAAAAAGAGACTGCTCTTCAGTGTCTGTTAAAAATTAGCTGTCTGTCTTTGTATTGTACACAAGTACAATCTGTAAAATATCACATTCCTAGAAGGTGGATTAATGAAATTCTGAAACCATGTAAACATGATACACCTCTTGGGCAATCTTACATATGTTAAAATTGTTACAGACGTTTTCCCATCCCCACAATTACACATTTTGTGTGGGGTGGCCGGGAGGAAAAGAATTCTTGAAATTAAAGTACATCTTTCTTGACATGTGGCAAATCCATCAGATACATGATAAATCTTTCTTTCGGAGCTGCTCTCTATGAGAGTGTTTATTCTCCTTCAGGATGGCCTGGGCTCCAGTAATTCATTAGCTGAGTATATAACTGAACTTTGCATCAGAACAAAGTTCCCAAGGCCCCCAGTGAGCAGTTTACTTCTTGCTGAGCACATTGTAAGGTTGTATTTTGAGTTGTTTGCTTTTCCCCTCTTTGAATGCTATGAAGCCATTTACTAGAGCAGAATTGCTTTTATGTTTCTTTTTCCCTTCTCTTTTCATGTCCATTTCTAACAGGCTCTTCTGTAATGTGGCCATTGGCATGAGCAGTACACTCCGGTAACTGGGTAAGCAATTAGGACAGCCGGACAAATCTTCTCTTTTGCAGTGGGAATTTCCTGGCTTCTCTACACACAATCTGCCAAACAATGAAGATCATGGGAAGAAGCCAAACAGTAAGACCTTTCTTTCCTTAAAAGAAACAATCTCAAAATATTACTTCAATAATTGCCCTTTCGTAGCTGAGGATAAGATGCTTCAGGAACTGATGGCACCAAGATCATGTGGGAGGGGATGACTGGATGCCAACCTCGCCCAGCATCTCCAGCATATAAGGGTAACCTTTTGGATCTCCCTACCTCTGTTGCAACATATCATTTGGGGAGCAAACATTCAGACTCTAGACTGATGCATGGCCAATGGCAGAAGCTCCTCTAAATCTTCATTGACATTCCAAGAGGCCAGCTTGCAGGGTAAGAGCTAAGTGAGACACCTCTTCAGACATTTTGGAAACAAATATTAGATTAGTGATGGTACTGTTATTAGAGCCCAAGATGAGATTTCTTCCACTCTGGAAATGAAACAAACTAAAGGAAAAAAAAATCCAAATATAATTTATTGACACAAAAGGGACAATTGAATTAGTAAGACTAGGCAAGGACTCAAAGGTAAATCAGAGCATGAATCCCATAGGCACAGGATCAGATGAAATGTTTTTTAAGCCTTTCAAACTTCTGAATTTTGCTGCTCTTGAAATGCAGTTGAAGAAATGGAAAAAGTACGGCTGGAAGTTCTATCGAAGCCAGAGGAGGAGAAATTCTTGGGTCTAGCAGACTGAATTCATCTCAGAGATGGGAAATGAAGAGCAAAAAGGAGTCATGTTCCCACATCATCCCTGTGGAGAATGCAAAAGCTGTGGCCTCACCCTTCATCTTTGTAGACACCATATGGGATCAATCTTGGTGACAATGATAAGTTCTTGGTGACTGTGATATTTCCCTTTAAGATTCTTGGGATTTGACATGGGACTAGGGTGGCATGAGAGGGTGGAGGAGGGGGAGGGAGAGAAAGGGATCATTGGGGATGAAAGAGGATAATGAATATCAAACAAACCACAAGAAGAAGAAAAGATTGGATTCCCCAGAAACAAGTAAGTTAGGGAAACCTCCCTAAATGTGCCGCCCTTAATTTAAGGTAGTAGAGAAGAGGTTTCCTTTGTGCTTTCTGAAGGCTGGAATAAGTTCTGATGGATACTCTTATAAATAATACTGTGATTCTTAATTTCTCAACTTGCTTGGGCTTGCCACTCAAGCAGGACACCTAAGATGAAGTTGGTATGTGTGCTATTCCAATTTACAAGAACAATCATGAAGGAAAGAGCACAGTATTAGAAGACTGAGGGTGTGGGCTCCTGCGGACAATCAAATAGCATCTCCGGACATATTTTCTAATCTGTGAAATGAGAGTGTTGGGTCAGATGATCCATCAGAATCCTCTGAGCTCTGGAAACTCCGATTTAACATTCTAGAGGTTTATTTTATGTTTACCTTTGCCATGGTTTGGATATGAGGTGTCCTCGCAAAGCTCTTGTGTAAGACAATGCAAGAATGTTCAGAGGTGAAATGATTCTATTAAGAGAGATATAACCTAATCAGTGAATTCATCCACTTGAATGGATTAATTGGGTGGTACATGTAGGTAGGTAGGATGTGGTTGGAGGGAATAAGTCACTGGGGGTTTACTTTGGGGGTTTTATTTTGTCCCCAGTGAGCAGGTATCTCTACTTCTGGATGTCATGTCCTGAGCTGCTTTCTTCTGCCATGATGTTCTGCCTCACTTTGTGCCCAGAGCCATGGCCTTGGCCAACCATGGACTGAACCTCTGAAATCATAATCCAAAATAAACCTTTCCTCCTCTAAGCTGTTCTTATTGGTTATATTGGTCACAGTGTTGAAAAGCTGACTGAAACAATCTTATTCTACCCCACCGAGGTAACCCTTAGTCATCCCTCCTGCCAACTTCCTTAAAAACTCTCTCCCAAAGGAGAACTCTATGAAGAAAGCTTCCTGTGTAGCATGTCTCTTGTTTTCATTGATAAAAGGCATGTGGCATATATTATCACGCATGCGTCCTCCTCTTCTGAGGATATGTCTTCTTCTTTTCTTTCTATTCCTCATATGACTGCCAATGAGACTCAAGTGGAGGCCTTAAAACAATAATTGAGTAAGGGAGAATAGAAAGGAAGGAAGGAAGGAAGGAAGAAGACAAGAGAAATGATGATCAGGTCAAAATGAGAGGAATGTGAGGAGGATGTGAGGAAGGAATTGGTGAGGGAATGGACTTCACCCCCTGGGCAACCCCCAGAGTGAGAGGGACTCCATAATTCTGGGTTTGGCAGCTCTCCAATGGCTCACAAATTTTTAAAATCATGAGGAATACATTAGCTGGCCTAGATGAAAATATATACCTGTTGTTTTTTTTTCCCTCCACCTTTATGTTAGATAAAAGGATACTTTCATTTGAGAGTCTCTGGGAAACAATTGGAATCTACTGACACAAGTAAGCAACCCCATGAGAGCAGCAGCACTATAGGAAATTGGAGAGGCATCCCTGAAGGCCTCGAATGAAAGATCCAGGGACTGGGCTCCATTGGGGACTCCTAAAAAAAAAAAAAACATGAAAATCCATGAATTATCATTGGATCCATGGATAAAACTCACAATACCAGCACTCCACTCATTTTCCCAACTCAAAATAACTCTCACACTCAGGGCTGCCACTAGGCCCTGGCAGGAAAGGAACATACATAATCCCGCCATGTTGCATCTATCTATTTTGACAAAAGGAGTGAGGTTGGATTTCAGTGGGAACTACCTGCCGGCTTCTGTATTCAGCACCCCTGCTCAGATGCTTTCATACAGCATTACTGACCAGGTCCATACCAGGCAAAGCTCAAACTGCCACCCATTAATCAGCAACTCAGTACTACAAAGGAGCAGACTCGGTCACACTCAGGGAGATCACATTAGCACTGTGTGATTCCGGTTACTCAGGAGGAACAGCCATCATTCTGGAAGAACCAGTACTTAGCTTTCTTCCATTAAATTGCCTTTAAAAATGAACCACTTTCAGCAAAATTGAGCTTTGTTAAAAGTCAGGAGAATGGTTGACCTTGGCTGGAGTTGAAAAGAACAAGGAGGCTTCTGGGCGCTAGTGAGGTACTGTTTTTTTTTTTTTTTTTTTTTTTTTTTTTTTCCCTGTTTCCTTAAATTTTAACCAACACTGGAGAGTAACAAACTTTACATTTTTACCAACCTAATTGGTAAAAAAATATCTTATTCCTGTTTTAATTTTCACTTCCCAGAATTCTACTGATTACATATGTTTTAATAAGTTTTTCCATTTGCATTTTATACTCACAGTGACTACCTGCTTATACAGTTGGCCTTTTTTTATTGGGTTACCTGATTTTTTTTCTTTTTAATGTGTAGAAATTTTTCATATATCCGAACACTACACCTGTGTTTACATATGAGATACACATATGAGCATATACACATGTATTTGTGTTGTGTAGACACATGCCTCTTATTTATGTGGTAAAGGTTTTTACTCAGTATCACATACTGTCAGCTGGCTATGGAGGAACCTTTCCTGACTCTCTCTTCCCTTTTATGCCTGCTTCTAGAAAGACTAAAAAAAAAGGCAGACATTTGTTTTCCCAGCTTTTCTCTGCAAGTAGAAGGATGGTCATGTTCAATAGCTTTGACCAACTGGACCAAGAAACAGAGCCTAGGCAAGCAATGTGGAAGCTGGCACACCCCAGGTCCTTGAAGAAGGTGAGGAATGTCATTTGTCTTGGGATCGTTTACCTCTGAAATTTTGTTGAACAAATGATAAATGCCTTATTATCAATTTTGTTATATCACTACATTAATCAAAATTTCTGTTCCTTGCAGTGAAATATATGCCAGTTAACATACTCATTTATCACAACTCTTAAATTCTGCATCTTAACTGGTTGGTTTGATCTGAAGGTTTTGTCCAAATGTGACTATCTCCCAGATATTTATGCCAGAGGTATCATTTCTCAAAACCAGGGACCTTCTTATACTCCTAACTTATGGTTTAATGGGAACATTATACTACTGTTTGAATTCTTAA
Source organism: Marmota monax (assembly GCF_021218885.2). Lineage (NCBI taxonomy): Eukaryota > Metazoa > Chordata > Mammalia > Rodentia > Sciuridae > Marmota > Marmota monax. The sequence continues at coordinate 2,218,707 of NW_026695212.1, forward strand.
GTGAGAACATAATCAAACCATGTGCAATTCATCAGATGAAATTTATTAAATATTATTTATATCCTATCTTAAAGAATTTATTATTCTTTAATCAAAATATCTGAAAGCTTCACCAGCTTTTCTCTTATTTTATAAATTTTTTTTTCTCAATTCAGAGTCCAAACTTTTTTTTTTTTTTTTTTTTTTTTTTTTTTTTTTTTTAATTTTTTATTGTGGGTTGTTCAAAACATTACAAATTTCTTGACATATCATATTCCACACTTTGATTCTAGCGGGTTATGAACTCCCACCTTCACCCCATACACAGATTGCAGATTCACATCAGTTACACATCCATTGATTTACAAATTGCCATACTAGTGTCTGTTGTGCTCCGCTGCCTTTCCCATCATCCACCCTCCCCCCTCCCCACCTCTCCCCTCCCCTCCCCTATTTGAGTCCTGGTTACACAGGTGTGTTTGGTCTATGAAAATTTACTGGGCAGTGTGATTATGATCTTTGTGCGTGTGTGTATGTGTGTGTGTGTATTATAGTTCCATTAAAAAGTACAGTTTTCTTTTAAAAGCACCTTTTTAAAGGAGAGGGATTGTGCTTTTATTCAGTGCTCTATCCCTTGATGTGAGCACAAGGTCTGCCTCCTAATCATTGTCTTAGAGAAGGTGCTAGCAAATTCAGCAACTGGTGAGGGCTGACTTCCTGGATCACACACAGCTGACTCCTTGCTGTGTTATCTCATGGAAAGGAGTGAGAGCTCCAATTAGTGTCTAAAGACACTAATCCCATTCATGAAACCCTCACCTTCATGATCTAACCCTTCTCAAAGACTCCACCTCCTAACAACATGAACCTGGGGACTTGGGTTTCACTGTATGAATTTTGGGGAGACGCAATCGTTCAGCGATTCTTAATAAATATGAAGGGAAAGAGAAAGAGAACTGCTTTTCTTTGGTGTCCTGGCTCCAACCATCTGTTGTTGTCCTTCAGAAATGTTGGCTTTGAATAAGGAGCCACTGGACACACAGTTCACAGATGTCAGCTGGTGACAATGTCTCAGTGTATTTCCCTGGCAAGGAAACTCAGTGAACAGGTGCCTGGCCTTTTGTGTTTTAAATTCTCTTAAGCATAGGATAAATTTTCAAGCCTAGAGAAACCACTGCTAATGACAAATATGAATCATCTGGACCAACGCTTCATGATGGAGAAAAGCAGAAGTAGTGGAAAGGCCCAGCTGCTCTTGGAAGGGCCAAAAGAACTGCCCAGGTGGGGCTTTCCTACCACTGAGGAGAGAGCAGCTAGACACCCTGACATTTCCAGGGGCCCCTGCTCTCAGGTGTTTTGTTTTCGCTGCTGGACATATTTGTCCTGATTTAAAAAAATATATGCTTAAATATTTTCCTCAAGTAATCACAAACTTAGACAAAATTGGCAATGCTGACACAAAAATTTTTTTCTGAACCAAGTGAGAATAAGTTGTTAACACGATGCCCCCTCATCCTGAATACTCTAGTGCCCATTGTACCACAAGAAGGTCATTCTGCCACACAGTCACAGTACCACCATCAGATTCAGGAAATTAGCAGGGACACATAACTACCATCAAAACCTTAGGCCTCCTTATGGTTTATGAGCTGTCCTAATGATGTTCTTTATTTCAAAAAGAAGGTCCAGTTGAGAATCATGCATTGCAATGAGTTATCACACTCCTGGGGCTTCTTTCAGTCTACACCAGCTCTTGAGTCTTTCCTAGACTTTCATAATTTAAAAGATTATGAACCATTTTTTTAAGTTAAGTAACCTTCAGTTTGAGTTTCTCTGCTGTTTTCTTAAGATTAGAGTTTGGACATTCTTATTTGGTAGGGAATCACAGAAGCGAGGCATGTTTCTCTTCACATTCTCTCAGAGGACACAGGATTTTAAGTTGTGCCACGACTAGTCATGCTTACTGGCATCACTCAATGAAAGTGAAATATGTCTGGTTTCTCCATTGTATCACTTCTTTTTTTTAGGTCACAGTTTTTTTATTCTTAATGACATAAGGAGAAAAACCTCACATTCATACTAAAAAGTCCAACTAGACTCAACAGGAATTAAGTCCTTATTTGTAACAGAATGTCCCAGCCTCCTGTTCTGTCCAGGGCATGTACACACGCATGCCCAGGCTGTGCCAGGCCCTCCCTGCTTCAAGGCATTCCTGGACTGTGTGGCCTGTCTATGGAGCGGAGGTGAACTAGCTCAGACTAAAACTGAGAGGATCCACCTTACATTTGGGCATAGGCAGAAACTTCATCTCCAGACCTGTGCCCCACCCCCACTCCTCCAATCTTAACAGGTATTTGAGACTTGAGGTCCAGGATCCTTCCTCAGCCTGGCACACAGCCAATCTCACACAGGTTCCTACCTCTCCTTGGGGTGGGAGCATCCCCTGCCACAAGACATTCAACCTCAGTCACAAAGGGCAGGGGACTGATTACAGTTACATCACATTATTTATAAAATAAGAATTACATTTATATAATACGTCCAGAAGGCGCTCCAATCCCTCAGGAAAGCTGCCTGGGACAGCATTTGAACCCCTTCTTCACACAGGCATAACCTAACTATACAGCTAATTCCTAGTCTACAGCATTTATACTTAACCACCTCAATAAACCAAGCTTGAAGGAATTTAATAGGTAATTTAACTTAAATACAAAAGTAAATTTGTATTTTGTTAAAAAAATGTTTAAATATTTTACTTTAATTTAGATGCACACATTCATATTTCTCCCCAAGAGGATGGGCATGGCAGCAAAGTTCTGGGGCCTGGGGAGTATGGTTTTGGAACCAGGAGAGAAAAGGGGAAGGAAGGGTTGGAGAGGGCCCTATTTGGGAAAGAAGTAAGGTACAACTTCAAGGAATGGTGCATTGGGGTAGGTCAGACATACTAGGGGTTGCCTTGCCTAGTGAGGTCAGGGAGGTGGGAGAGATGATGGAGGAAAGAGTCTTTGCTTCTCCAAGGTCCCTTCCCTTGGGCTCTCAACCCTTAGTCTAAAACCACTGGAAAACTCAGGAGCCAGCACTGTGGCCCTCAAGTGGTGCCACTTTGAATTAGCCAGGCCAGGAGACTTGAGACAGTTAAGTCCAGCACTACCAACATGCCACCACACATACAATTCAATTCTTCCTCCAAACTTGATTCGAAGAGCAACTGATGTGGGCTTCAGACAGTAACACAGCACAAGGCATGGAGCCTACAATCCCGGACAGGCAGACAACGGCCCGTGAGGCCAGCAGGTGGCAGAAAGCAGCTGAAGGCAGTGGTGGGCATCCTGCCTGTTCCAGGAGCTTCTCTGCTGGAGCAAGGGTCTTGCCCCTGGCTCTGCTAGACTAACAGTCTTGAGCCATCAAGCTTTTAGGGGGCAAACTGGCAGAGCACTAGAGAGGAAAATTGAGTCAGGCTTGGCAGGGCAAAGGAGGGCAGTGGAGCAACACCCACTGGGGTCTCCAAGGCAAAGCTAGATCCAAAGTCATTTAAAAAGGAATAAATCCTGCAGGGGACCAGTGAGGGACAAAGCAGCAAGAAATGGGGAAATAAGAGTCCTAGAAAGGGACCTGAGGAAGAGAACCACTTATAGCCTAGCCAAGCGAGTCAAGATTAGGGATAATCTATTTTCTCCAATCCCACGAAATGTAACCAGAGATTCAAATGGGTGCATCCCACACTCTCTGGCAAGGCCGGCTCTCTGGGAAAAGGTGGGAAAGGAGGACACCTGACTAAATGAGTCAGGAAATGAGCCAACAGTATGCACAGATGTTTCTTTAGGTCTCCAGCCTCATCAGTGCAACTGTTTAAGTACAGTTATCTGGGCTTCAGCCCTGCCACCATCTGCCCCCTTTCCACTTCCTCCAAAAGAGAGAGGGCCTCAGGAATGCTACCACCATCCTGGTCACTAAAATCAGAGATCTAGGGTAGTTTTGTTTTATGAAACTCGAAGGGTCAGAGGCTATTTCTAGAAGGTGCTGAGGTCCAGATTCGGGCAAGGGTAGGGAAATGGGGACAGGGACAGAGGCTACTTCTTTCGGGTGTGCTGTCAAGCCCCTGGGGTCTTGGATCCCACACCAGTGGAAAATGAAGGGGCTGCTGATCTGAAATACCTGACTCCGGTGAATCCTTGAGTGGGTGTTGAGGATGCCCCAAAGGAGAGGCTGCTGCCTGCCTATTGTGCCCACTCTAGCATCCTGGGTGCTCTGCCCAAAGGTGGGTATGGAGGTGCTTCCAAATACAGATTTACTCTCAGGTGTGTCAGCCATGTTGAAGTTAAAGGGTGTATTCTGGCTGGGTTTCCCCAGGGCATTCTGACTCAGGGTCCCCCCAAAGGGGTAGCGGTGCCTGTGGTCCCACTCTGTCCAGCTCCAAAACTGAATGTCCCAGAAGTAGAGCTGGGGCCTGGGGCAGCCACACTGAGCCTGAAGTCCCCACTGGCAGCTGGGATCGCAGATCCCCTAAACGTGAAAGGGGACAGAGTTGAGCTGCCAAACACTGAGCTATCAGTCCCACTGCTGGTGGTCTGGGTGGTAGCTCTGAAGCCAGAGGTGGTGGCTGCACTAAAAGAGAAAATGGCCATGGAACCACCAAAGCCTGGCTGTGTGCTGGCAGGAGTGCTGAAGGCTGAGGCTGTGGTTTTCAAGGCAAAAGCTGACTGCGCTGAGCTGCCAAAGGCTGACTGGGATGGCGCTGGCGCCGGTGCTGGGGCTGCAGATGGGACAGGGGCCACAGAGTTCCCAAAAGTGAAAGAGCTGCCAAATTGTGGGGCAAGGGCTGGCTTGGTGGACCCCTGCTGCTGCCCATCAGCAACTCCAAATGTGGGCTGGAGGGTGGCTGCTGGATATGCTGGGAGGGGGGCTTTGGCTCCAGCCAAAGGGAAAGTTGAAGGCGGGGTGGTCTTGTTACTGAAGTCAGTGTGGGCTGGCTGGTAGTGGCAGGAGCTGAGGTTGTGAGGGAGCTGCCAAAGCCACTGAAGCCAGCAATGCTGCTGGTGGTGGTGGCTGTCTGAATAGTACCAGGCAGGGATTGGCCAAAGGTAGTGACTGCTGTGGTTGTCGGCATGGCATGGGTCTTGCCAAACTGGAATACAGAGCCCATGGCTGGGGCAAAGCTGCGGCAGAGGCTGGGGGCACCCCAAAGGGGAAGGGCCAAGAGGTGGGGGTCATGCTACTGGTCATCCTGCTCTTGTGCTGGTGACATTGCTGATCCCAAAGCAAAAAGCAGGTTTGGAAGCAGAGTCTGTGGATGCACTGGCGGTTGGTGGTGGAAGCCATGGCCGAGGTGGCAGTGGCCAGGCCAGCAAAGAGAGGGGCAGCTGGCACTGCAGTAGCAGTTGCAGCAGTTGTTGACTTGAAGAAAAAGGGAGCTGGCAAGGTCACCAAAGATGGGTTTAAAAGTTGGGGTGGCACCATGCACAAAATTCGAAGTGGATCAAGATCCTAGGAATTAAACCGGAGACCCCGAGTCTAATAGAAGAAAAAGTTGGCCCAAATCTCCATCATTACCGAATTAGGCCCTGACTTCCTTAATAAGACTCCTGTAGTGCAAACATTAAAATCAAGAATTAATAAATGGGATGGATTCAAACTTCTTCTCAGCAAAAGAAACCATCAGTGAGGTGAATAGAGAGCCTACATTTGGGGAACAAACTTTTACCACTTGCACATCAGACAGAGCACTAATCTCTAGGGTATAAAAAGAACTCAAAAAATTAAACACCAGAAAAACAAATAACCCGATCAATAAATGGGCCAAGGATCTGAATAGACATTTCTCAGAAGGTGATATACAATCAATCAACAAATATATGAAAAAAAATTGTTCAACATCTCTAGCAATTAGAGAAATGCAAATCAAAACTATTCCAAGATTTCATCTCACTCCTGTTGGCAAGGATGAGGGGAAAAAGGTACATTCATACATTGCTGGTGGGACTGCAAAATGGGACAGCCAATATGGAAAGCAGTATGGAGATTCCTTGAAAACTGGGAATGGAACCACCTTTTGACCCAGCTATCCCACTCCTCAGTGTATACCCAAAGGACTTAAAAACGGCATACTACAAGGATATAGCGACATCAATGTTTATTGCACCACAATTCACACTACTAGTTAAACTGTGGAACCAACCTAGATGCCCTCAGTACATGAATGGATAAAGAAAATGTGGTATATATACACAATGGAATTTTACCCAGCAATAAAAGAGAATAAAATCATGGCATTTGCAGGTAAATGGATGGAGTTGGAGAATATAATGCTAAGTGAAATTAGCCAATACCAAAAACCAAATGCCGAATGTTTTCTTTGATATAAGGAAGTTGATTCATAGTGTGGTTGAGAGGGAGAGCATGGGAGGAATAGATGAACTCTAGATAGGGCAAAGGGGTGGGAGGCGGCATGGGGGTAGGAAAGACGGTGGAATGAGATGGACATCATTACCCTAAGTACATGTATGAAGACACGAATGGTATGAATTTATACTTTGAATACAACCAGGGATATGAAAAATCAGGCTCTATATGTGTAATATGAATTGTAATGCATTCTGCTGTCATATATAACAAATTAGAATAAAAATAAAATAAAATAAAAAAAAGTTGGGGTGGCAGTGCTGGTCATCATGGGGATGGTGGAGCCGTAAGAGGCCGTGGCTGTGATGGAGGGGCTGCACTGTAAGGGTCCTTCTATCTTGCTTTTAGGCGGCATCATAAAAATGGGCTTGAACATGGGAGAAGCAGAAGACATATCGGGGGCAGCTGGGGAGGAAGGGTCAGAGGGCATGCCTTTTGACTGCCAAATAGCAGACCTTGCTTGGGGGTAGGGGAGGAGGCAGGTGGGCTTGGGGCTTTGGCAGATGTGTCGGACTGAATGTCTAGAGGTGACGTGGTGGCAGCTATTGGTGCTGTGGAGGAAGCAGGGACCATCCCCAAGAAAGTGGCTGTGGATTTTGAGGCTGAAGAGGTGCCTAGCAGGGGCCCTGGTGGTGAAGAGCCAAGAGAGACCAGAAGGCTGGGTGTCCTCAGAAGTGAAGGGGCCATAGTAGTTGCCACTCCAGCAGATTCGTGGAGGGACAGAACCAGGAGACTCTGTGTCATTGCTACTTGTAATAATAAACATTTTGGGGGGAAATACTTTGAAACTATGTGAATATCCCACTATTGTCAAACTTCCGCTTTATTCATTTATTAATTAAATCTTCATGGACCTATGGCTTTCTTCCCGCTTATTTGGTGGGCTATCATGCATTGTTATAATTTTTTCTTGAGATGGCTTTAATCATTGTGATGGGTCTTCTTGTTTGTCAACTCAATTGGATTGAGAAATACCTAGAGACTCAGTAAACACACTTCAGAGTGTGTCTGTGAGGGTTTCCATAGACGACTGGCCTGGAGGTCATGAACTGAATTGCCCCCAGTGGAGTGTGGATGGTACCATCCAATAGGCTGGAGGTCCGGGTGGAACCAAAAGAAAAAAGGGGATTCCCACACCCACAAGCTCAAGTCTTCTTGAGCTGGTGCTTCTCTCCTCCTCCTCCTCCTCCTCCTTCTTTTTCTTCTTCACTGCTGCCATTGTTGGGGACAGCAGACTCCAAATTCTTTAGTCTGAACTTGAACTCCATCAGCGACTTCGCAAGTGGCTTTTAGGCCTTTTAGCCTTGGACTAGGGCAGCATCTTGTTCTGAGGTTTCTTGGACTGAGCAGCTATTGATTTCCCAGGGTCTCCAGCCTCTGATTGTGTAAACCAGTCTGATAAATCTCTTTCTCTGTCTTTGTCCACACACACACACACACATGCCCTTTTGTCCAGTTTCCCTCTAGAGAATCCTGATTAATACAACTGTCCCCTAGTTTGACTAGTGGATCTCTTTTGGGTTGAATTCTGTGTCCTTTTGACACATCCTCATCACTCCTGAAGTACTTCTTTATTTTTTTTGACAGAAGGTATGCCAGGCTTCTCTTATTTTTTCCTGTTGGAATTAGCCATTTCTCCAAGACATTATATGCATGCATATGCATATGCATGCACGCACACCTGTCTTTACTTCTGTATCTTGTTTTGTCTATGGAAAAAACCTCAAGTTCACATCCATAGCTCTGCTTCTGGGCTGATACCAATATCACAGGGTTCATATATGTAACTTCTTTCTCTGACAGTTGGAGACTCAATTATCTTTAACATATTGCCTATTTGATCTATTTGCCTATATGTAGTGGATCTTGCTTCTCCACTGCCATAGTCTTCCTGGTATGGACATCTTGCTCTGTCTCTGACCACTTTTCACATGGGCCTCCACATGTGGATGTCCTCCTCACCCAGTTTTGGCTCTGACACTATGAGTTGGGCTGTCCCCATGTGTGAACATGCCTTACTCTGCTCAGACAACCCACTCTGGGCTCTGACACTTCCTTAAAGCTGTCCCCATGTATGGATTCCTTCTCATCACACCTGAGCTTGGACACCCAGTAGTTCCCTTCCCCTCCCACTGCTGGTGTGAAAGTCCACCTGCATCTGCTGTACCTAATGACTTTAGGGCTGAATTCTTCAGAAGAGAAGAGAAGAGACCAGAATGAAAAAAAAAATAGAGGTAAGGAGAACTTCCTCCTTAATTTTGATCCAGATAAATATGTTCAGCCCAATTATTTTAAGAGCTTATAATTTTCTGTTTACATGGTTCATTCATACCTTTTGATTGACAATGAGAAAGAGATGTGTTTTCAAACCAATCAGGAGATATATCTGATTCTTCTTTGCCATAGTTTTCAGAAAAGTGTTTACCATGTAAGTCTTATTTCTGTTTCAAGCAACCCTGGCTAATCCATCTTGGCTGAGAACAGTGGGAGACTCAGGTAACAATTCCAGGGATGGTAGCAGGAGGCTCTGGCTTTGGCTTAGACCTCCTCGTCAGGAGGACCATTGGAACCTGAGTTGCCAATCTTCCTTCTACTTAAGGGATCATAGTTACACTCAAGAGCCTGTCTACGTGATTGCTGTGGTGGACGGTGGGGTGAGGAAGGGGACAGTGTTCTATGCCCATTGACCCTCGGGGCTGGACTGCAGAACATTCCAGGGGCAGCCTCTCTGTCACACCCACATTATCACTCCCTTCTTTCCCTAGCATTCTTGATCTTTTTCTATCTCACAAAGACCATACCCACCTGAAGGCTATTCCTCAGGAATTTGGGGCTCCCTTGAACCTCTCTTTCTACTTGGGATGTTTAATCTACATCCTAAGAAAAGTATCAGTTTAAATGCCATTATCGATTTTTCTTCTAGAGACCTTTCATGCCCAAAGTTCTCCCAGAGGCTTGTCCTAGTAAACCAGAGGATACAACTGTTTTCTGTATTTGTCCCTACACTTAAGAATGAACAATTATGACCTGATCTATGACTATTAGTTTCTTTCCTTTAAGCCTAGACTTAAATAAAAATAGGAGTCCTAACTATATTTTGGACTTTACCCCTAACCCCCATCTTCAGTAAGGTAATTTGGTCCATCAACCTGGACTTTTGTTATATAGTGATTTCTCATATGTAGTTAGTTAGTTGTCCAATTGCTTATTCCATCTCTGTACTTCCTACTATACCTTATAAATTTTCTCAGGCTAATTTACCACTTGTAATCTCAGAGTTTAATAGAGTGCTTTAAATTCTGGCAGAGATTAAACAAGTATTTTTTGTATTAGGGGTGGAGCCCAGTGGTGTTTGCCTAGACTGCATGAGGCCCCAGGTTTGATCCCAGCACCAAAAAACAAAACAAGAAAGAAAAAGAAAAAAATTTGTTGAATGAATTTGTGAGTACCAATTATGACCTTAGCAGCCTCATATTATTCAATCCTAATAATAACTGGGAGATAGATTCTCGGAAATCAAGGAACTTGTATAAGAAGGATACATAAGTTTTAAAGATTAAAGCCTAAATTCAAACTCACTTAGAGAAAAAAATATAACTTATAGGGGTTAAAAGCACAGATTCTGAAGTTAGGCTGCCAAGATTTGGTGGTTTTGTAGGTTGTATTGGGAGCTGAAGGAGTTTATGCATGCAAAGTTCTCAGAACAGAGCCTGGCACACAGTTAGCTCCAGTGAACATTAGAGGTTAATATCATTTGTGCCTTTCAGCCTGTGTCCTTTTCACACTCTCATGCTGCTTCCTTTTATTAATCATCTGACCCTCATAATGGAATCCATATTAGCTAAAATACTAATCAAAATTAATATATGGAATAATCAGTTTTGTATTATAACAAGGTACCCGAGGCAGCTAACTTATAAAGAGAAAAGGTTTATCTAGTTCACTGTTTTGTAGATTCAAAGTCTGAGATCAGGAAGCCCCAGGGGTTTGGCCTCTGGTGAGGGTAGCCCATCATAGCCCATCACATATGAGAGTTACATAGTTACATCTCCAATTAAAACAGAGAGAGGGAGGCAGGGCACCCTAGGCTTTTATAACAACACTCGAGACAACTACCAGTGAGTCCCATGAGAACTACCTTCCAAGGGCATGCCTCTAAGAACCTGAGGACTAGTCCCCATATCCCAATTCCCACAGTTCACTCCAGAGGCCAAGCTTTAACCACATGCACCTTTGGGGGATATTCAATATCTAATCCTTGTGAACTATGATAAACAAAAATTAAAGTCTAGAGGGCCAGTCAGAGGATAGAAGAATCCTTGGTCTCTAACCCACTATGTGAGTGAAAGCCAACCACTCACTAGGAACATTTGTTATAAGTCCTACCTGTGGCTAAAATACAGATTAAGAACTTTGGAGTAGAAGACTTATTACCTCAAAGAACTTCATGGTTAGTATGCATGACATTATCATTATAGGAAGAAATCTATTTTCATAAGAACAAAATGATACAATAATAACAATAAGCACCAGTGGCATTGGGATGATTCCATGGGACACCGTAAAAACCATTCTTACAGCCTTTTCCTCACCAGTGTGACTTGTTTAGAAATCAACTTGAGGTATTTCCTGTAGAAGTCAGCTATAACCACCTCTTCCCACCCTGGCTCAGGCCAGAACCAGGTGCCTCATCCTGTGTTCCCACAACACCCTCTGCACCTGTGTATCCCACAGAATGCTGACATATTGCCTGCTTTCCCTCCTAGGCTATTCACTTTTTTGTTTGTTTGTTTGTGGTGCTTGGGACCAAACCCAGGGCCTTGTGCATCCTGGGCAAGCCCTCTACCACTGAACTATGGCCCTAGCCCTCCTTATTTATTTTTACTTTTATTTATTTATTGCCGCAGTCTGGCTGGGCACAATCAGGAGCCACTTGTCAAAAGAAACTAACTTTATTTTTAGAACCACACACACCAAACAAAACAGCCTCTCAGGAAAAAACCCTCAGAGCCTCAACTGCCACCACCGGCTTCCCACAAGCCTCTCTCTCCAACCAAGCTTCTCTCCACCTCCCACAATCTTCCTGCTCTTGAGGCCGATTGGCTGGGTCACATGGGCGGAGCCAAAAAAGTCCCCCAATGAGCAGCTCCGTAGTCTGAAAGGGCAGGGAAACAGCCCAATGAGCATCACCGCAGAGGAGCCAATCAGCTAGATGTTGCTGGGGCCGCTGTGAGCCAATCATCAGCCGGCAGCTGGAAGTTTGCTGGCAGCTGGAAGTTTGCTGGGGCCCCTTCGGCTGTGGCTCTCAATATCTCCCCCTCTCTGTTTAAACAACAATCATGTGGCTTAGGGACCGTGCCTGCCTTAGGTTGTCTAATAGTACATATGGTCCTTACCCGTAGGTTGGTACCATTGCAATTGGATCTTACCCGTCACTGACTACCGGTCCAGTATACAGCCACACCTGTGGAGAGGTCTTTGTACCAGCGGGGGGGGGGTGAGGTTCTTTGCCTTACCACTGTTGGCCCCCAAATTTTAGCTGGACAATCATGACAAGCAGAAGGGAGGAAGATACACCAAGCCAATTGACGGCTCCTTTTGGAAAAATTGTACCACCGATGACATCATCAGCAAAAATACCCCAACACTACCACAAGTCGCTGCACTAACAGATAGTTCACAATGCATACAGGTGAGTTCACAATGTGTCCAGGCAAGTTCTACAACCAGTTCAGTGATGGCTATTGCAGAAGCTGTAGATTGGTTTTATCTTTGACTTCACCAGCACTGGGATGAAGATAGGAATTCTGGCAATAATGGCTAAAGAAAAAATTATGTAACATTACAAAAGGCACTAAAAGAAAACAATTTTCTTAACAATTTACATTATCTTTAAGAGAATTATTAAATATAATGAAAAGGAAAGGTGAAAGTAAACAAACAGATCTGTTAACCTCCTTTTTTGTTCACATATTAAAACAATCCTCAACAGTTGTTTACCCAATTTAAATTAAACCATTTAAATCACATGAATATAAAAAAAAATTGGATCCATTTTTTCATGAGCGCTCATCATATATGATATATGGACATACGTACATTCAAACATATAACACAAAACACAAGTGTGCACACATAATATAATACATACAACACATAACATAATAGTAAAGGCCTTATAACTTTTTACAGGTGAAATTTCCATTGCAATGTTTAAAAACTCTATAGTCAAAAAATAGAACTGATCAGCAAAACATTAACCTAGGTCTGTATGAGCTCAAAAAACAAAATAGAATGTGGGAAAGGGCAATAATAAAATTGATATTGAAAAAAGCATCCTGGTTCTATCGCAGATGTAAGGACAGCCAAACTGGAGTTTTGGATATCAGCTGTTATGGACTTGAGTCAAATCATCTTCTTTTTGGTCTGTAGAAATCGCTTTAGTTAATCTCTCTGGAATCCAAATCGGCTGCTGTTCTCCCTGTGGAAACACACAAACAGGCCCCCGACTCCAGACAATCACTGGGTCAGGACCTTGGTTAATCTCTCTGGAATCCAAATCGGCTGCTGTTCTCCCTGTGGAAACACACAAACAGACCCCCGACTCCAGACAGTTACTGGGTCAGGACCTTTCCATTGTCCTGTTAGAATATCCTTCCAAAGTACCTTGGGCTTATGCACATTTTTTGGACACATATGCCTTTCCGCAGCACTAAGTCCTGATCAATCCAAATTTAAAAAGTTTAGAGTAAAAAGGGTGATTTTAAGTTTATCTTTGGGGAATATATACCCCTTTTGATCAGGTGTAACTATTGCTGCTATACCATTATTTGACCCATCAGTGAATATATTTGGAGCATTCATGATAGGTGTTTTTCTTGTCATTTTTGGAAAAATTACAGGATGCAATGACCAAAAAGACAATAAAGGATTAGATGGTAAGTGGTTATCAAATGAAACATTAGATTTGCACATGATTATTGCCCAAGTATTTAACTCATTAGCTAACTCATCAATTTGATTCATAGTATATGGAGTAATAATTTTATTGGGAGAAATTCCAAACACTCCCTTTGCTGCTTTTATTCCTTTGAGTATTAATTGTCCTACAGCCTCAGGATACCTAGTAAGAATAGTGTTAGGAGAATAAGATAAATGTATCCATAATAATGGACCTTCTTGCCAAAATACTCCTGTAGGAATATTTTTTGTTGGTAGTACAATAAATAATAAAGGCAAACTTATGTCAATTCTATCCAAATGCATATTTTCCATATATGTTTCAATGATTTTTAATGCCTTTCTTGCTTCAGGCGTTAACATGCGGGGTGAATTTGGATCTGATGGACCTTTTAGGATATCAAATAAAGGTCCCAACTCTCCTGTTGGTATACCTAGATAAGGCCTTATCCAATTTATGTCTCCTAATAACTTTTGAAAGTCGTTAAGTGATTTGAGTTGATCTACTCGTATTTGAATTTTTGGTGGACGGACCATGGTTGAGGATAATAGAACTCCTAAATAATTAATTGGAAAATTTAATTATACTTTATCTATTGCTATCTCTAGATTATATTTTTTAATAAGTTTGTAAGTGTGGCATAACATTCTAGCAATGTGTTTTTAGCTTTGTGTGCTAACAATACATCATCCATATAGTGAAATATTTGTAGTTCAGGATTTTGATTTCTAAGTGGCTGGATTACTTTGTTAACATAAATTTGACACATAGTTGGGCTGTTAGCCATCCCTTGAGGGAGTACTTTCCATTCATATCTCTGATCAGGACCTTCATGATTCAGTGCAGGGATAGTAAATGCAAAACGTGGACTATCCTCAGGATGAATTGGAATTGAAAAAAAAACAATCTTTAATATCTATAACTAAAACATACCAGGTTTTTGGCAAAGCAGACAACTGAGGAATCCCTGATTGAGCAGGTCCCATAATAACCATCTCATTATTAATGGCTCTTAAATCTTGCAATAATCTCCATTTACCAGATTTCTTTTTGATGACAAAAATGGGAGTATTATGGGGAGATACAGAAGGTTGTATATGTCCTTCCGCTAATTGTTGTTTGACCAGGTCATGGGCTGCTTGTATCTTTTCTTTAGTCAGGGGCCACTGAGGAACGCATACTGGTCTTTCTGATTTCCAAGTAATTTTTATTGTCTCAGTGGCCCTTTCTGAAAATCCAACCCATGTCTGTCTGTTCCTTGATCTATTTGTATTGGTGCTGCTATACCTTGTTCTTGTTTTTCTAATCTTTTTCCTTTCCTAAAACCTTGTCTAGTCATAATAGTGGGTGCATTTTGGTTGATGTTATTTGTGTGGCATTTGGTGGCTCGCACGGGGAGTGACTGAGGGTAAGTGATAAGGTAAATTGCTCGCCCCTGAGGGCAGGGCAAGAGGATGGGTAGCCATTTTAAGATTCTTCTTTTGTTTGGCTTCACTTTTGTTTTAAGTTGCCTGTCCCTGGAGATGAGTGAGACGGAAGAAAAACTGCTCACATCTGAGGAAAAACTATTTGCGTCTGAGGAACAGATAGGGAGAAAGGTTATAAGAATTTTTTGTTGTTCCATTTTTATTTCATTCTATCTCGGTTTTGTTTGGTGTTATCTTGTTGGGTTGTATTATAGTAGAAATATGGGATCAGAAATTAGTAAAAAACAAACCGAAAGAGTGTTAAGTAAATTGTTAGAGGAAGGAGGCATCCCAGTAAAATCAAGAGCAGTCAGGGCATACGTTGATACAATACAAAAATGTAGCCCATGGCTTTTTAAGGAGGAGTTGTTAAATACATCACAATGGAACCATCATGGTGAAGATTTAAAAAGAATAGAAAAGAAAAGCCCAGGGACTCTGCCAGTTGGCACATTGCCATTGTGGACGTTGGTATCTTGTTTGCTTAGTCCAAAACCTTTAGTTCAGACAAAGGTAGAGGAAGGAGAAGACATATTGATTCAAGTCAAAGAGAAGGTCTCTCAAGTTAGTCAGACAGAGGAAAAAATTCAAGTAAAAGAGAAGGCCTCTCAAGCTAGTCAGACAGAGAAAGAAAGTGTAAAACAGAAAAAGCCATCAGGGGGAAAGGTACAACAGGAGACTGCTACTAACACCTTTCTATCACTAGAGGGTGTAAGTGTCCAACCAACAGCACCACCTCTACAGGAGACTGCTACTAACACCTTTCTATCACCAGAGGACGTAAGTGTCCAACTAACAAGGCCTCCTCCATATGCTGGGAGGTCCCCAAACCCCGCAGTTGATAGTTGGGATCCTGAGACAAGATCTCAAATATTAACATGCCCTGTATTTGAGGCAGGAGGGCAGCGAGTTTACCATGTTTTAAATTTCAAAACAGTGAAGCAGCTAAAAGAGGCTGTAACAACCTATGGTCCTCAAGCACCCTTCACTGTAAGCATGGTCGAATCCATTAACAACTTGAACATGACGCCAGCAGATTGGGCTAATATGTGTAAAGCTGTGCTAAATGGAGGACAATACCTGTTATGGAAGGTTGCCAATGAGGAATTTTGCAAGGAGACGGCTAGGAGAAATGCAGCAGCTGGTTATCCTCAGAGAAATCTAGATATGTTAGGAAAGGGACCTTATGAGGATCAGCAGCAACAAATTGCATATGATCCTGGTGTATATGCACAAATTGCTGTAGATGCAATTAAGTCATGGAAGACTTTACAAGGATATGGAGGTTTACAAGGTCAATTATCTAAGGTAATACAAGGAGCTAATGAACCTTATGCTGAATTTGTAGATAGGCTTATTCAAACAGCTACCAGAGTTTTGGGGAATACAGAACAAGCAATGCCATTACTAAAACAACTGGCTTATAAGCAAGCGAATCGTTGGTGCAGAGATATCATTAGACCATGGAAAAATGAAGATTTAAACACATATATTAAATTATGTAGAGACATTAATGAACAAGAGCAAGTCGTGGCAGCTGCAGTAAAACAGGCTTTAGATGCCAGAGACATTAATGAACAAGGGCAAATTGTGGCAGCTGCAGTAAAACAGGCTTTAGATGCCAGGCCAAGAACATGCTACAATTGTGAACAAACAGGACATTTTAAAAGGAATTGCCCCATTGGAGGAGGGTTTAACAAAACTAGGTATCAAAGGAGTAGAATACCAGGTATTTGCCCACGATGCCATAGAGGGAGACATTGGGCTAATGAATGCCGTTCTCAAACCACCATAGAGGGTACTCCATTATCAAAAAACGAACAAGGACCAGGTGTTTATCCACGATATCGTGGAGAAAGGCATCGGGCTCCATTGCCAAAAAATGGACAAGGGGGCCCAATGCTCCGGGGCCCAAAACCACAAATATACGGAGCACTGGAGGAACCCAGCAACCCCATCAGGGTAGTGCCCAGGACACATTGTCCATCAGATCCCTCATCAGACAAACCAGAGGGAGCACAGGGTTGGACATCTGCGCCTCTGCCAGAGCAGTACTAACTCCAGAGATGGGAGTTCAAATCATTCCCACAGGGGTGAAAGGACCTCTTCCCAAAGGAACAGTAGGCTTATTATTAGGACGCAGCTCTTCTATTCTAAAAGGACTTATGATAAGTCCTGGGGTAATTGATCCCAATTATGAAGGTGAAATAAAAATTATAGCCAGTTCCCCAAAGGGTATATCAGTAATTTCACCAGGAGATAGAATAACACAGTTACTAATAATACCCAGCCTACATGATAAATTTTCCAGTCGTACTGTAGAAAGAGGTTCCGAGGGATTAGGCTCCACAGGTGTAGATTGGGCTATGCTTTCTTTAAATTTAGATTCTCGCCCCATGCTAAAACTAAATATTCAAGGACATGAATTTAATGGGCTACTGGATACAGGTGCAGACCTTAGCATCATCTCTCGTCAAGAATGGCCAAAACATTGGCCATTACAACAAGCCACTCAAACGCTTCGAGGCCTAGGAGTGGCGACTAATCCCCATAGAAGTGCAATGGTATTAGATTGGAAGGATCCTGAAGGATGTGAAGGAACTATACAGCCATATGTATTGGATCATCTTCCCGTAAATTTATGGGGACGAGATGTCCTAGACCAATTAGGTTTGACATTAACAAATAACATCAACCAAAATGCACCCACTATTATGACTAGACAAGGTTTTAGGAAAGGAAAAAGATTAGAAAAACAAGAACAAGGTATAGCAGCACCAATACAAATAGATCAAGGAACAGACAGACATGGGTTGGATTTTCAGAAAGGGCCACTGAGACAATAAAAATTACTTGGAAATCAGAAAGACCAGTATGCGTTCCTCAGTGGCCCCTGACTAAAGAAAAGATACAAGCAGCCCATGACCTGGTCAAACAACAATTAGCGGAAGGACATATACAACCTTCTGTATCTCCCCATAATACTCCCATTTTTGTCATCAAAAAGAAATCTGGTAAATGGAGATTATTGCAAGATTTAAGAGCCATTAATAATGAGATGGTTATTATGGGACCTGCTCAATCAGGGATTCCTCAGTTGTCTGCTTTGCCAAAAACCTGGTATGTTTTAGTTATAGATATTAAAGATTGTTTTTTTTTCAATTCCAATTCATCCTGAGGATAGTCCACGTTTTGCATTTACTATCCCTGCACTGAATCATGAAGGTCCTGATCAGAGATATGAATGGAAAGTACTCCCTCAAGGGATGGCTAACAGCCCAACTATGTGTCAAATTTATGTTAACAAAGTAATCCAGCCACTTAGAAATCAAAATCCTGAACTACAAATATTTCACTATATGGATGATGTATTGTTAGCACACAAAGCTAAAAACACATTGCTAGAATGTTATGCCACACTTACAAACTTATTAAAAAATATAATCTAGAGATAGCAATAGATAAAGTATAATTAAATTTTCCAATTAATTATTTAGGAGTTCTATTATCCTCAACCATGGTCCGTCCACCAAAAATTCAAATACGAGTAGATCAACTCAAATCACTTAACGACTTTCAAAAGTTATTAGGAGACATAAATTGGATAAGGCCTTATCTAGGTATACCAACAGGAGAGTTGGGACCTTTATTTGATATCCTAAAAGGTCCATCAGATCCAAATTCACCCCGCATGTTAACGCCTGAAGCAAGAAAGGCATTAAAAATCATTGAAACATATATGGAAAATATGCATTTGGATAGAATTGACATAAGTTTGCCTTTATTATTTATTGTACTACCAACAAAAAATATTCCTACAGGAGTATTTTGGCAAGAAGGTCCATTATTATGGATACATTTATCTTATTCTCCTAACACTATTCTTACTAGGTATCCTGAGGCTGTAGGACAATTAATACTCAAAGGAATAAAAGCAGCAAAGGGAGTGTTTGGAATTTCTCCCAATAAAATTATTACTCCATATACTATGAATCAAATTGATGAGTTAGCTAATGAGTTAAATACTTGGGCAATAATCATGTGCAAATCTAATGTTTCATTTGATAACCACTTACCATCTAATCCTTTATTGTCTTTTTGGTCATTGCATCCTGTAATTTTTCCAAAAATGACAAGAAAAACACCTATCATGAATGCTCCAAATATATTCACTGATGGGTCAAATAATGGTATAGCAGCAATAGTTATACCTGATCAAAAGGGGTATATATTCCCCAAAGATAAACTTAAAATCACCCTTTTTACTCTAAACTTTTTAAATTTGGATTGATCAGGACTTAGTGCTGCGGAAAGGCATATGTGTCCAAAAAATGTGCATAAGCCCAAGGTACTTTGGAAGGATATTCTAACAGGACAATGGAAAGGTCCTGACCCAGTAACTGTCTGGAGTCGGGGGTCTGTTTGTGTGTTTCCACAGGGAGAACAGCAGCCGATTTGGATTCCAGAGAGATTAACTAAAGCGATTTCTACAGACCAAAAAGAAGATGATTTGACTCAAGTCCATAACAGCTGATATCCAAAACTCCAGTTTGGCTGTCCTTACATCTGCGATAGAACCAGGATGCTTTTTTCAATATCAATTTTATTATTGCCCTTTCCCACATTCTATTTTGTTTTTTGAGCTCATACAGACCTAGGTTAATGTTTTGCTGATCAGTTCTATTTTTTGACTATAGAGTTTTTAAACATTGCAATGGAAATTTCACCTGTAAAAAGTTATAAGGCCTTTACTATTATGTTATGTGTTGTATGTATTATATTATGTGTGCACACTTGTGTTTTGTGTTATATGTTTGAATGTACGTATGTCCATATATCATATATGATGAGCGCTCATGAAAAAATGGATCCAATTTTTTTTTTATATTCATGTGATTTAAATGGTTTAATTTAAATTGGGTAAACAACTGTTGAGGATTGTTTTAATATGTGAACAAAAAAGGAGGTTAACAGATCTGTTTGTTTACTTTCACCTTTCCTTTTCATTATATTTAATAATTCTCTTAAAGATAATGTAAATTGTTAAGAAAATTGTTTTCTTTTAGTGCCTTTTGTAATGTTACATAATTTTTTCTTTAGCAATTATTGCCAGAATTCCTATCTTCATCCCAGTGCCGGTGAAGACAATGTAAATTGTTAAGAAAATTGTTTTCTTTTAGTGCCTTCTGTAATGTTACATAATTTTTTCTTTAGCCATTATTGCCAGAATTCCTATCTTCATCCCAGTGCCGGTGAAGACAATGTAAATTGTTAAGAAAATTGTTTTCTTTTAGTGCCTTCTGTAATGTTACATAATTTTTTCTTTAGCCAATATTGCCAGAATTCCTATCTTCATCTCAATGGACTTTTTTGGCTGTGCCCACGTGACCCAGCCAATCGGCCTCAAGAGCAGGAGGATTGTTTATTTTTTTGACACAGGGTCTTGTTGAATTGTCTGGGCTGGCCTCAAACTTGGAATTCTCCTATCTTAGCTTCTCAAGCAAACTAAGCGGCTACAGCTAATCTTTGATTGATTGATTGATTGTAGTACCATGGATTGAAGCCAGGTCCTTAAAATGTTGAGCAAGCACTCTCCACTCAGATACATACCCAGCACTTTTTATTTTTTGAGACAGAGTCTCACTAAATTGCCCAAGCCAGCCTCCAATTTGCATCCTCCTGCCTCAGCCTCCTGGGCTGCTGAGATTATAGGAGTGTGCTATAGACTATAGACCATGCCTAGACTATTCACTTATTAATCCAGGTACTCATTCATCTTCCAACTTGGCACATGGCAGGAACTTGATGATTATCAGTTACATGATTAAATCAATGAGCAACAACTTAATTCTGCAGCCACCTTGAAACACGTTTTGATGATACAGATGTTCAGGGCACCTCTCAACTCTTTCAGGGAAGAGTGAACTCAGAACCTTTCTTTTCAGGGAGGGAAAGCAAATTTTTGAATCTCACTTTTGGTTCCCTTAAAGGGCTCTGTTGTTCACTCCATATGCCTCTGGACTAAATTACCACATTTTTCTGGTGGTTCAACATGTTCTTGGCTACGGAAGGCTGAAATCCTGCTACAAATTGAGCCTTGTAGGAACTTAAAAGGAGATGTTGTCTCATGGGAAACCTGTCCTGCGGCATGCCTTAAGTGAGCCTCAGGCATTTGAAGACATCAGACCCAGACACCAAAATAAAATTAACAAGGAGCTCCAAGGAGGGGGACAGGGCACCTCCCATCCCAATGCGTAGTCAATTGAGCCCAATGACGGTCCTAATGAGCTGTTTTACGGGATTCTGGCTAACTTACACTGCACTCCTAATTTTCTCTCAAGGTATCATTAAAATCAAATGATTCTCTTATTTTGAGTATCCATTTACACTGTAATTATGTTGGTCTTTTGTAGTGACTTTTGTGGTTAAATTGGGCAATTCTCCTCCTGCCTGTGTAGATAATGTAATGACTTTTTAATCATTTGTTTTCTACCGGCCAAATTGTTTCCATGATCCCATTAGAAATTCTTCTGTAGTGATTCCAGTGGATTTATTGAACTACTGGTGACAGCCACACTGATGAACTGCAGGCTGCTTGCTGCTAAACTCAGCCAATGAATATCAAATACCTTCCATTTTCCCCGGAACCCAGAAAGAAGCTAATGATTTTGATGGATGGACACGTTTCCTGACGCCTGCCATAGAAGTTATAAAGAATACCATGTGGTCATGGTAGCTTTTTAAAGAATCGTACTTATTATTTTGTTCTGATTATAGAAGCAATACATTATGATTATTATGGAAAATTCATACATACACCACCTATTAACACAAATCACCTATAGTTTAACAATTTACTTAAAAATCCTTGTTTTAGTCAACTTTTTCATTGCTGTAACCGAGAGACCTGACAAGAACAATTTACAGGAGGAAAATTTTATTTTGGCTCATGGTTTCAGAGGTCTCAGTCCATACACAGTTGAGTCCATAATTCTTGACCCAAGATGAGGCAGAACATCATGGTGGAGGGATGTGGCCGAGGAAAGAGGCTCAGGACTTGGCATCAGGAGGCAGAGAAAGCTCTGCTCACCAGACACAAAATATAAACTCTAAGTCTTGTCCCCAGTAGACTACTTCCTCCTGCCACACCATACCTGCCAACAGTTGCTGCCCAGTTAATCCATATCAGTGATTAGATTAAGACTCTCACAACTCAATCATTTCACCTCTGAACATTCTTGGATTGTCTCACATATCAACTTTTGGGGATATGTCACTATCTAAACCATAGTAGCCATTTTGTATTTGATGGTATTTCCTTATACTTTTTATCTGTTTCTCTTTCTATTGTCTTTTCTTCTACCTCAACCTAGCTAGCTATCCAATATTGAGGCTACTAATTACACTTAATTTTTTTAGCCAGAGTTTTTTTTTCATTTAATATGTATGATGAACACTGAATATTTTTTGAAGGTATAACTTTTAATGAATATATATTAATCCACTATATTTACTTGTTCTCTAAATATTTCCGGAGCTCCTACTGTTTAGCCATTTCCTTGTTATTTGAACATTTAGATTCCTTAAAAATATGTCACATTGTGTCTTGCTCCTGCAAATGCTTTCCATTTTGCTAGGAGTAAATCCCAAGTCCTGACAATGGCCTTGGAGGCTGGTTCCCAGCCTTCTCAGGCATCATCTCCCATTCCTTACCTTCTCAGGCATCATGTCCCACCCCTGCACCTCCTCTTTGATCGTCTCAGGCCATTCAGGCCACACTGATCTCTCTATTCTTTCTCTAATCGTCAGTTGGACTTGTTCTCCAGGGCCTTTGTACTGGCTGTTCTGCCTGCCTGGATTTCCCAAGCATCCACTTTCCAGATATTCTATCTCCTTCAATCCTTGCTTCAAGCATCACCTCCATAGTGAGGCAGGCTGCTCCCCCCCTTCTTGCCTCCTACCACTCCTGATCTCTTTCATCTCCCATAAGTATCATTTGTTTGTGGTAGAAACACTTAAAATTTATTCTTTCAGCAATTTTCAAGTATAAAATATATTATTATTAACTGCAGTCATTGTGTTGTACAATAGACACTTTGAACTTATTTTTCCTAACAGAGGTTTTCTTGCTCTGGTTTTACTTTTTTCTTACATCATCTATTACTTTCTCCTTTTTCATGTCCTATTTACTTTATTGTTGCTTGTTGTTTTGGTACCAGGGATTGAACCCAGGGGCACTTAACCTCTGAGCCACATCCCCAGCCCTTTTTATATTTAATTTAGGGATAGGATCTCCCTCAGATGCTTAGGGCCTTGCTAAGTTGCTGAGGTCAGGGTCAAACTTGCAATCCTCCTGCTTCAGCCTCCTGAGTCGCTGGGATTACAGGTGGGCATGACTGCACCTGTAAATGGCCTCCTACTTATTTTTAACCAAGTTTATTGTATATTTTCTGTCCTTCTTCCCCCACAATAATGTGAATTTCATGAAGGAATAGACTTTGGCCAGTTCTGTTCATCAATGTATTACAGTACCCAAAACACTACCTGGAAAGATAATAGGTACTCAATAAATACTTGATGAATGAATGGATAAATGTTTTGCATTTTTGGTTTTTACAAATAATGCTGCATTGAATCTTTGACTAAAGATTTTTTTTTAGTATATATTCTTCTTTTTTTATTTGTTCTTTTTAGATATACATGACAGTAGAGTGTTTTTTGACATACGTATATGGAGTATGACTTATTCTAATAAGATTGAATGCTCTTTTAAATGATTGCTGACTATCTTTCCACTTCTTTTTCTCATATTTAAAGCTAATAACCACATTACCACAATCATTTGTTGGGTACCACTTTCTGTGTGCCAGCACAGAATCAATACACTATTTAGAGACACATTAAACCACCCCATTCTTGTGGTAGTACATGATGTGGATTCACTGTTAGGATACATTCTTAAAAGTGGAGTTACTGAGTCAAAGGAACAAATTTTAAGGCTTCATTTTGTATACATTGTTAAACAGTTTTTTAAAATAGCTATTCCAATTTATGCTTTTAGTAGCAGAGTATAGCTGTTCAGAGTATAGCTGAATAGCTCGTGTATTAATACATACATTTAAAAGTATCTCTGCCATAGGTTTAATGCAATGCCAATCAAAATCCCAATGGCATTTCTTGTAGAAATAGATAAAGCAATCATGAAATTCATATGGAAAAATAAAAGACCCAAAATAGCAAAAGCAACTCCAAGCAGGAAGTGTGAATCAGGCGGCATAGCGATACCAGATTCCAAACTTTACTACAGAGCAATAGTAACAAAAACAGCATGGTACTGGTACCAAAACAGGCGGGTGGACCAGTGGTACAGAACAGAGGACACAGAGACTAATCCACAAAGTTACAACTATCTTATATTTGATAAAGGGGCTAAAAGCATGCAATGGAGGAAGGATAGCATCTTCAACAAATGGTGCTGGGAAAACTGGAAATCCATATGCAACAAAATGAAACTGAATCCCCTCCTCTCGCCATGCACAAAAGTTAACTCAAATTAGATCAAGGAGCTTAATATCAAATCAGAGACTCTGCGTCTGATAGAAGAAAAAGTTGGCTCCGATCTACATATTGTGGGGTCGGGCTCCAAATTCCTTAATAGGACACCCATAGCACAAGAGTTAATAAGAAGAATCAACAAATGGGACTTACTTAAACTAAAAAGTTTTTTCTCAGCAAGAGAAACAATAAGAGAGGTAAATAGGGAGCCTACATCATGGGAACAAATTTTTACTCCTCACACTTCAGATAGAGCCCTAATATCCAGAGTATACAAAGAACTCAAAAAATTAAACAATAAGATAATAAATAACCCAATCAACAAATGGGCCAAGGACCTGAACAGACACTTCTCAGAGGAGGACATACAATCAATCAACAAGTACATAAAAAAATGCTCACCATCTCTAGCAGTCAGAGAAATGCAAATCAAAACCACCCTAAGGAATGGGAAAATAAACAAGGAGAGAAATGAATTACAGTAGATGGGGTAGAGAGAGAAGATGGGAGGGGAGGGGAGGGGGGATAGTAGAGGATAGGAAAGGTAGCAGAATACAACAGTTACTAATAGGGCATTATGTAAAAATGTGGATGTGTAACTGATGTGATTCTGCAATCTGTATTTGGGATAAAATTGGGAGTTCATAACCAACTTGAATCTAATGTATGAAATATGATATGTCAAGAGCTTTGTAATGTTTCGAACAACCAATAAAAAAATTAAAAAAAATAAAGACAGTGTCTCACTAAAAAAAAAAAAAAAAACCACCCTAAGATACCATCTCACTCCAGTAAGATTGGCAGCCATTATGAAGTCAAACAACAACAAGTGCTGGCGAGGATGTGGGGAAAAGGGTACACTTGTACATTGCTGGTGGGACTGCAAATTGGTGCGGCCAATTTGGAAAGCAGTATGGAGATTCTTGGGAAAGCTGGGAATGGAACCACCATTTGACCCAGCTATTGCCCTTCTCGGACTATTCCCTGAAGACCTTAAAAGAGCGTACTATAGGGATACTGCTACATCGATGTTCATAGCAGCACAATTCACAATAGCTAGACTGTGGAACCAACCTAGATGCCCTTCAATAGATGAATGGATAAAAAAATGTGGCATTTATACACAATGGAGTATTACTCTGCACTAAAAAATGACAAAATCATGGAATTTGCAGGGAAATGGATGGCACTAGAGCAGATTATGCTAAGTGAAGCTAGCCAATCCCTAAAAAACAAATGCTAAATGTCTTCTTTGATATAAGGAGAGCAACTAAGAACAGAATAGGGAGGAAGAGCATGAGAAGAAGATCACCATTAAACAGGGTCGAGAGGGGGGAGGGAAAGAGAGAGAGAAGGGAAATTGCATGGTAAAGGAAGGAGACCCTCATTGTTATACAAAATTACATATAAGAGGAAGTGAGGGGAAAGGGGAAAAAACAAGAGAGAGAAATGAATTGCAGTAGATGGGGTAGAGAGAGAAGATGGGAGGAGAGGGGAGGGGAGGGGGGATAGTAGAGGATAGGAAGGGCAGCAGAATAAAACAGACACTAGTATGGCAGTATGTAAAAAAGTGGATGTGGAACCGATGTGAATCTGCAGTATGTATACGGGGTAAAAATGGGAGTTCATAATCTGCTTGAATCAAATGTATGAAATATGATATGTCAAGATGTTTGTAATGTTTTGAACAACTAATAATAAAAAAGAATCAAAAAAAATAAAAGTATCTCTGCCAATTTGATTAATGAAAATGTTATTTAAAAATTTACTCTACAAATTTTATAATTATTTGATTACTAGTAAGTTTGAAAATTTTTAAATTGACTTTTTAGTCATTGGTATCTTTCTTTTTGGGCATTACATTTTGTAAATGTTAGGATTTACTTTTATATATATATATATATATATATATATATATATATATATATATATATATATTAGTTGTAGATGGACACAATACCTTTATTTTGTTTATTTAGTTCTACATGGTGCTGGGGATTAACCAGGTCCCCTCACATGCTAGGCAAGCGCTCTACCACTAAGCTACAACTCCAGCCCCTATTTTTATTTTTTATTAGGAATTATTTATGCATACAAGAGAATGTATTTACAGAAGTAAACACTCATGAACCCACCACCCAGTTTAAGAAATGAGACATCACTGATTGTTTTAAAACTCTGATATATACCTTCCAATTTCTTTCTTTTTTCTTCCAATTTCATTCTTCAGCATCTTTGCACTACTTTTTCAAATGTGCCCCTAATAGTGTACTGTTTAGTTTTGCTTGCTTTGAAAATGGAGTCAAACTGCTTGGAGTCTTCTGGAGTTGAACACTGAATTTCTAAAATTCGTCAGTGCTTGTTTCCTACAGCTGTAGTTAATTTGTTTTTACTGCTGTATAGTATTCTTTTATATGTATATGCCACCATTTTTTAATCCAGTGTCCTATGAGCAGACAGATGCTGTTATAAAAAACAGTGCTACAAACATTTTGCTCATGATTCCTGGGACATGCAAAATCTCTCTGGAGTATATACTTAAGGGTGGAATTGCTGGGTCATAAAGGATGTTTGGCTTTTCAAATTAATATAAAGCTCCTCTCCACACTGGTCTTATCAATTGACATCCCACTGGCAGTAGATGGATGTTCTTATTGCTTCACATTTTTCTGAAGTTTGTACTGTGTTGGAGTGTCTGAAAAATGGTATCTCATTATGGTTCAAATTTGCATTTACTTATTATTGATTAACCAATAAGATTGAAAGCTATTTCAAATGATTGTTGACTATCTTTCCAGTTCTTTTTTTCATATTTAAAGAATAATAACCACCATTACCACAATCATCTGTTGGGTACCACTTTCTGTGTGCCAGTCCCTGCACATTGCATGTGATTCCCGTCATCAACTTTATGAAACAGTTGCTATCAGATCTGGGGGCCCTAGAGATGATTATTAGAGTATATGTTACAAAGTGTATTTCCCCAAATGATGGGCTACACGCCTTTCTAACACGTGACTGGAGACCCAAGACTAACCAGTGAGACTGCAATTGGACAGTAGGCACTAAGACTGTCCTAATGCCTTTCAGAGATATTTTAACAGTCACTAATACTTATGTGAAAGAAAACGTTCTAGAGTTTGTTTCTGGAGCCACTTCTTTGTTCCTTTAGCAGAAAGGACAAAGACAGTGGCATTTTTGTTTGTGTCTAGAATGATATAAAAAATCACTTCCATGTGAAACAACTGGAGAAGGTATGAGTCTCCTCTCAGAAGGGTTGTCTCCTGAAGGAACCTCTTCTTATATTTATTCAATGAAAGATATTTTCTTTTGAATTAAAAAAAAAGATAGTTGATTGGTGATCATAATAGTCTGAGATTTCAGCAAAAGATAATGTAGTTATTGGTTCTTTTGAGTGAATCAATGCAACGAGGCTTTGGTTTGAGTCTGCTTTTTGCAGGACCCTAAGAGAGAGATACAAGAGGACAGGAGGATATCGTATCCATCTTCACTGTTCCCTATTTAGATGGATGGTTTAAAACTCTCAAAGAAGGAGGATCTATTCTCTTTTACTTGTTAGAAGTAAATTTTTCAATCATTTGTGTGTATCATTGGTATTTTGGTGGTTACCATAAGGTTAGGTTAGGGTATTTGGTTGGTTTCTAAATATGTGTAAAGTCATCATTCAAGAAATATTTTCCACAATGTTGATGGTATATGACAGCCAAACAAACATCCCAAGGTTTCCTGTCAACTTTACTGAGAGAATACCCCTAGGAAATATTGTGGGGCAGATCCAAAGGGAAATGGAAAGTTGTTATCATTCTGCTTTGGAAAGCTGCAGTAGGCCGCTGCAGACTAAGAGTCGCCATCTCCCAAACCCTCCTCACCTGATGAAGGGGACTCACAGCAAGTCTGGCTGAGAACTGTGGGAAGGGGAGTGGTGATGCGTTTTGTCTAGGATCCAAGTGAGGCTCAGGGAATCCACAGGGTCACAGCACCCTCAGGACTTGACTATTGGCCAAGGGAAGGCAAGCAGCTGGTCAATGGAGAGGGTGGGCCACGGCGGCTGGAACTGAACTTGACTTTTCTGGTATCTCTGGAAAGGTCTTCTCCCAATCTGCACTTGTCCACTAACTTAAGATCATGCTATGTGATGATTTTCTTTTTTAGTAGAAGTTGAAATACAACAAACTCTTAGATCTGACTATCATATCCACGCAGCATGCGCCCCCTCCCACTGACATCACTTCACACTTGAATCCTTTCATCAACATTTGTTTGTTCCACTTGACCCTTAGCATATGTGGAGTTAGGCTCTTAGTCACTTAAAAAAATTTATTGAGGTATAATTTTTACACCATGTAAGTCACCTATTTTAAGCATAAATGCCATCACTAATATCATTATATAAGAACAAATGTAGAGGGAGGTTGAACACAAAGGAGAGGTCATATGAACACCCTGTAGAGAGAGAAGTATCCATAAGCCATGGAGTGCCATAGCTACCAGAAGCTGGGAAGGGCAAAGAAGAGATTCTCCTCTAGATCCTCCAGAGGAAATTCAACTCTGACACCACCTTGATTTCAGCTCAGTGAAACCATTTTTGGACTTCTGGCCTTCAAAGCTGTAAAAATAAATGACTGCTATTTTAATTCTCCTAGTTTGTGGTACTTTGTCATAGCAGCCCCAGGAAACAAACACAATTGCTAAAAATGGTAGCTGGATGGAGCAAGAATGAAAGCTGAAATGCAGCATATCTGGAGGTGATAAACCCAGTCCTGGATCCCGGAGACAGAGAAGTTTTAAATTGCCCATTTGGTAGTTCATTTTCAACCATTAAAGCCTAGTGGCTCTATTTGCCCTTTCTTTAGTGTGAATGTGTTCTTTTCATCTGTAAAGAAATGACGTATCTCCTTTGCTTCACAGACCTTATTTTCTGTTGCATACAAACCTGTGTTTCTACCTGTAATTATCAGGATTCCAAGGCTCTGGAAACAGACTACCTGTACTCAAATACTGGCTTTACCACTAACAAGCTATGTGGCTCTGGGCATGTCACTATACCTTATTGTGCATCGGGTCTCTTATCTACACAATAGGAATAATAATAGTATGCACTTCATAAGGATTTTGAGGATTTGAATTCTAAATATTTAACAACTAGCCCACTTTGGGAAATTAGGGTCTTTTTTTTTTTTTTTTTTTTTTTTTTTTTTAAAAATATTTATTTTATTTAGTTTTCGGCAGACACAACATCTTTGTTTGTATGTGGTGCTGAGGATCGAACCTGGGCCGCACGCATGCCAGGCGAGCACGCTACCGCTTGAGCCACATCCCCAGCCCCAAAATTAGGGTCTTAATTTTAGCATTTTCCAATTTCTGTGGTGTGAATATTTTCTCTGTGGTGCCATTTTAAGCTATCAGTGAGTGTAGAGTTGGGAAGCAACGCTGAGTAGCACACCATGTTATTTTCCTCTATATAGACACAATAGATATACATAACCTCAAAAATGTGGATGATAGTAAAATGTCATAAAATAATTAGGAAGAGGTTAGTGTTAAGTATTTGTTACTTCTTTCAAAACTAATGTATTAAATTATGTTCATGTAATTTTTAATATTTGCTGTTTAACAACTTATCTTTTAGTTCCCCCCAAATTAACAATTAACTCCCTTTCCTGAGTGCTGGTATAAACAGCATCTGCTCATTTAACTTAATGTATATAAAAGAACTTTAAACAAATCCCTGTAATCAGCAAATGGTGGGTATCAGTTTATTATTACTTCTACTATTATTTTGATGAATGAGTTCCATTAACGCATAAAGTAGATAGATTTCCCTGTTCTAAGGGAAAGGTCTAGCTAAGGCCTGGCATCAATCTAGACCACCTCTCTTGTCCCTGAAGAAGATTAATAACTATTAGAAGATACTCAAATGTAAAGTCATGAGCATCCAAGAACCATACTGAATTGGTAACAAAATTAAGGAAATGGTTGCTCCTCCATCTCTAGCAAAGTGCTTGATATATTCAGACTATTTGGAGTATAGGAGTAAAGACAGGGCTTATAAAGGGCACCATTTGGGGGATCTTGGATAAGAACCATCAGCCACTGAGTAGAAGAATTGAAGGTTGGTCTCTTCAAGCCCACTTTACTGTTCCTCCAGTACAATATACCCCCTACTGTCTTTAGATGATGATCTTTTGTTCTCTGCCCACCATTTTTATCCTCAACTTAAAGTTGAGTAATATTTTTAAAATGCTTTTATTTTATTATTATTATTATTTTATGTGGTGCTGAGGATCAAACCCAGGGCCTCACACATGGTAGGCAAGCACTCTGCCACTAAGTGACAGCTCCAGCCCGAAAGTTGAGTAATATTGGAGGAACAATTGGGAGATCAGGAATTGATGAAATGACCATGAACACATTCCAAAGGCCGTTGACTGAAGTGCTCTAGCTGGGCAATTCACATGACTCCTTAAATGCTGGATGTTACATAAATTCCTTGAAAATGAATTCATTATAAGGATCCATTTATCCTTTTGCTGATGAAGCCAATTCATAAATTGTAAACTCATATCTAGGTTTAAAAGTCCTTAAAATAATTAAAGAGTTTTCCATACATGTCCGTCTCATTATGTCCGTCTCATTCCACCATCTTTCCTACCCCATTGCTAGGAAAATACCCCAGAACTATTTCAACAAATGGTGCTGGGAAAACTGGAAATCCATATGCAACAAAATGAAATTAAACCCCTATCTCTCACCATGCACAAAACTCAACTCAAAATGGGTCAAGGACTTAGGAATACAACCAGAGACCCTGCATCTAATAGAAGAAAAAGTAGGCCCTAATCTCCATCATGTCAGAATAGGCCCTGACTTCCTTAACCAGACTCCTAAAGCACAAGAAATAAAGTCAAGAATCAATAAATGGGATAGATTCAAACTAAAAAGCTTCTCAGCAAAAGAAACAATCAATGAGGTGAAGAGAAAGCCTATATTTTGGGAGCAAATTTTTACCACACACACGTCAGATAGAGCACTAATTTCCAGGATATATAAAGAACTCAAAAAACTTAACACCAAAAAAATAAACAACCCAATCAATAAATTGGCTAAAAAGCTAAACAGACACTTCTCAGAAGATGATAT
Organism: Marmota monax; assembly: GCF_021218885.2. Taxonomy (NCBI): domain Eukaryota; kingdom Metazoa; phylum Chordata; class Mammalia; order Rodentia; family Sciuridae; genus Marmota; species Marmota monax. Next base: position 2,250,228 of record NW_026695212.1, read on the forward strand.
ACAATCAATCAATCAACAAATATATGAAAAAATGTTCAACATCTCTAGTAATTAGAGAAATGCAAATCAAAACTACTCTAAGATTTCATCTGACTCCAGTCAGAATGGCAGTTATCAAGAATACAAGCAACTCATGAGGTGGGATGGAAAGGGAGAGAAAAGGGAAATTGCATGGTAATGGAGGGAGACCCTCATTGTTATACAAAATTACATATAAGAGGTTGTGAGGGGAATGGGAAAATAAACAAGGAGAGAAATGAATTACAGTAGATGGGGTAGAGAGAGAAGATGGGAGGGGAGGGAGGGGGGATGGTAGAGGATAGGAAAGGTAGCAGAATATAACAGTTACTAATAGGGCATTATGTAAAAATGTGGATGTGTAACTGATGTGATTCTGCAATCTGTATTTGGGATAAAATTGGGAGTTCATAACCAACTTGAATCTAATGTATGAAATATGATATGTCAAGAGCTTTGTAATGTTTTGAACAACCAATAAAAAAAAAAGAAAACAACTGGGAACAACAAAAAAAAAAGAATATAAGCAATGATAAGTGGGGGGAAAAGGCACACTCATAAATTGCTAGTAGGACTACAAAATGGTGCAGCCAATATGGAAAGCAGTAAGGAGGTTCCTTAGAAAACTTGAAATGGAACCACCATTTGACCCAGCTATCCCACTCTGTCTATATCCTAAAGACTTAAAAACAGCCTACTAGGGTTGAGGCTGTAACTCAGTGGTAATGTGCTCGCCTAGTAAGTGTGAGCCCCTGGGTTGGATCCTGGTTGGATATTTATTTTAAAATAAATAAAATAAAGGCCTCGTGTCCATGTACAACTAAAGAAAAATATATTTTTTTAAAAAACAGCATACTATCTGTATTTGGGGTAAAATTGGGAGTTCTTAACCAACTTGAATCTAATGTATGAAATATGATATGTCAAGAGCTTTATAATGTTTTGAACAACCAATAAAAAAAATTAAAAAAAAATAAATAAATAAAAAATAAAAAAAAATAAAAAATAAAGTGGGAGTATAAAACAAAAAAAAATAAAAATAAAAATAAAAAACAGCATACTACAGTAACACAGCGACTTCAATGTTTATTGCAGCACAATTCACAATTGCCACACTTTGGAAGCATCTTAGATGCCCTTCAATAATTGAATGGATAAAGAAACTGTGGTACATATGCACAATGGAATATTACTTAGCATAAAAGAGAAAAACTTATGGTATTTGCAGGTAAATGGATGGAGTTGGAGAATATCATGCTAAGCGAAATAAGCCAGTCTCAAAAAAGCAGGGGCCGAATGTTTTCTCTGATAAGTGTATGCTAATCCATACGGGGGGCATGGGATAAGTAGAGGAACTTTGGATAGGGCAAAGAGGAGTGGGGGAGGGGCAATGGGGTAGGAAAGATGGTGGAATGAGACAGACATAATTACCCTAGGTACATGTATGATGCACGAATGGTGTGGCTCCATTTCATACACAACTAGAGAAGTGAAAAATTCTGCTCCATTTGTGTACAATGAATCAAAGAGCTTTCTACTGTCATGTTTAACTGATTAGAACTAACAAATAGAGATAATTAAAGGTTTTCTTTTGCTACTATACATAAGTAAAGTAGAATAAAACAGATCAATTTATTTTGGAATACATAAGCAAATGACCTAAAACCAAGTCATTTACAATTCAAACCAGAAGTTTTTGTGTTGTAAGTTAACAAGATTCAGTTATCCTCGAATTAGCTTCAAACATATAGTATAAAATTAAAAATTTTGGAGAAGAAAATATACTAAAGACCCTCTTTGGGGATTGCAAACTACTTAACTAGGGGTGTGCTCCCCAAAGTGGGCTGTGTGGAATTTTATTCCTGGGAAAGACTTCAAATGCTTTAGGGGAAAAGATGCCTTTGATCAAATAAGTTTGGGGAATGTCGCACACCAGTCCGCTATTGTAGGTAGATGCAGGGAGCAATTTGTGTAATAAAATCTCTGGGAAGGGCTCCTTCTCAAAAACACCCTGATTTAAGTATGGCTTCTCATCTTCTAAACCTTTCTGACCCCAGAACCCTGCTTTCACCTAACTGCTGTCCACTAACGTTTGGAGCAACTGTTGTTCTCCAGGACACAATCTCACTCTCCACACTAGGCTCTCCTTGCTTCTGCACTGTTTTGTGACTGCAGCCAACCTAGCTCTCCAATTCTCCTAAGAATTACTTAATCCCCTCACAGAGATGCTATGAATCAAAATTTCCACAGAAAGTTTCTCTAAAAGAGTTTTGAATGCTGCTTTTGTGCTCGGATAACATTTGTTAGCTGAAAGTCACCTTATTAATTCTGCTCTTACTCCATTCTGCCAGAAATCTCAATCATGCACATCGGTGGAATGGCGGCCTCAGCTTGGCACCCACATAAAAGCATTGGTGGACACTGGGCCAAGCTGAAGAAGCACCAACTCACTGCAACTTCCACCTGATGGTCTGCTTCAAGGGTCACTTTTTTCTTTGAAAGGCACAATGGCCACAGTCATTTCCTTTGTGTATTACCTAATTGCTACTATTTTTAGCCACTTACATCCAGACTTGTTGTCGTGGAATAACCTGTGCTCCCATCATGGCTCCAAGGGTGGCTTACATGTGGAGCCAGGATGCCTGCAGCCTAAGGCTTGCCTCGGCTCGTTACTCCCAGGCTGCCTCCTCAGTCTGGTTTTGGTTTAGAAAAAAGGCGGTATGTAATCCAAATAAACAAGCCGAGGCAGAATATCCAAACCACTGAAAGCAAAGCAGCTTTGAAACCCCAGTAGAACACTTGGGGTTCAGTTCATGTGATACAAGCCAGGGACTCACCACTCAGCAAGGTGCCTGTGGACAAGGTGCCCAGGGCTAGCTTTGCTTCTGTAGAGGGAGCTCCTTCCCAAAGATGGTTGTTTTTTTAGCCTCAAATGCAAACTTTCAGCAAATAGGCATCTTTAGAAAGTAGGAAGAAAAAAAATAATCACAGACTTGCTTTTTAGTTTTGGGTGTTTCCTTAAAGTGAGGCAAGACTAATTTGGGCTTTGGGGACATTTGTTTTGGGGTTTCTGGAGAGTGTCATATGGCTTTTCATTGAATTAAGCTTCCATGGGTGGGGTTGAACTTCTTTTCTGTCACAATGCATAAGATCCCAACTCGGCCAGGTTTCTCTGTTTCTGTCTTCTAATAAAGAATAGCAGCCATAAGTTGGACTAACTCAAAATGATCTTTTTAGATTATAACAGATTGTTCACAGGATTCAGAAAAATATCTTTCCCTTGTGAGCTATAAACTTAAGGCTACAAATTCTTTCTTTCTTAAATAGGGACTGAGGTTCAAAGAATTCAACTGGAACGAGATGTAAAGCAAACACATTTTTGTCCCCTTAATTTACCCTCTGTGTCCTTTCCTAATTTTGTGTTTGCAATATTAATTCAGAAGAAATTTGGTAAATGATCACTGACTCTACTGGTTTGATGGCTAATGATTCTTCCCTTCTCAAGGACTGGGTTCCTACAGCCAGCCATGAAGTCATTTGGGCAGGGCTGAGGATTCCTTTTCCAAAATGCTTGGGACCAGTTTTCTGGATTTCAGATTTTGGAATATCCATAATGAGGTACTTGGCTAAATGTTAAATTTAATGTTTCATATATACTTTATATACATAGTCTTAAGATACTTTAGCACAATATTTTTAGTGTGTTTGTGTTTTGTCTGAGACGTGTCACATAAGGTCACTTGTAGCATTCTGTTGGTGCTCAAAAAGTTTCATATTTTGGAGGATTTCAGATTTTGGATTTTTGGATTAGGGATGCTTGACTTGTGCATGGTTCTGGACACGGCCAGCTTCAAGGGTATGTGAACCACGCAGTCAAACGGGACTGTATTAAGAAGGATCCCTCATCTGCTGCAATGCTCTGTTGTCGCCATCTTGAAATTCTTCATACTTTTTGAGCAAGGGATCCATATTTTCAATTTCCCCTAGGCCCCTAAAATTATTGCCAGTCCTTCTAGATTATAGTTGACTGGGGCTTTCTACTTTCTTCTTTCTTTTTCCTTCCCAGCCATAGCTCCAGGTCCAGCCTCTTGACCATGCTCAATGCTGGACTGCCTATTCTCATGTCCACTGCATCAGGAGCTGACTATTTACCCTACATGGAATCAAATCAATTTTCAATGATCCTTCTGTGGATTAAGGGGCTTATTTGTCATCCAAGTAGTTTTTTTTTTTTTTTTTTTTTTTTGCTTGCCACCCATGGACTTCCAAGAAATGCCAGGTCATTATAACAGCTGAACATGCTTAGAGAGGCAAATATGTTGCCCAGGAAAAATCTTACAATGATAAGGCTTAATAAAAATTATTTTTCATTTGTCACTTCTATATACTTATCAACAATAAACCATGAACAGGTGCAAAATCAATTTAGATTTGGAGTTTACATTAGGATTTTTAACATCTTACCAAAAACCTGAATACTTTGTTTTATGATGTCAGTTTCCTGTGTATGGTTTCTAATTTTTTTTATGTTGAGCCATATGGAGGACATTTATATTCAATATGCTTATTAAATTTTTATATTTGTGCCACTTGCATAAGTTTATGGAACTTAAGAATTATTGCAGCAAAACTCCTGTCTTGGGATAGTCATTTGTTTTCTTTTTCCTTTCCTTTTTATGGCCTTAAGAAATCCTTTTGAAATGGTAACATTTCTCCTGTACCCAATTTAGAAACAGTTCACCTTACTATATACTCTTCCCATCTGCTACCTTGGTAGAAATGCTTTTATTAAACTCTACTTTATTGAGATTGTGCCTTTTTAAAGAATATGAAAAGAAACAGGCCTGTTATTTCTGTTTATATTATTCAGAGGATTGTATGTTAGATGACACTCTGACCTCATCATGAGAATCCACAGTTCTCTCAATTACAGCTGGCTGAAGGACTAGCTCATCTGGGGCAATGCCTTGCTTATCAAATTAAAATTGTGCCATAAAGATCACTGAATATGGATTGAGATGGGGAACATTTAGTTACTAACACTCCTTTTAAGAAGAGAACTGTATACAGTCAAAGGAAATACCCTGAGAAGCCACTTGGGATGGTGGTAAGAATTTCAAGGAATATGATCGAATAACAAGATGCCCAATAAACTTCCCTCCCAGTAGCTTGACTGGGTTCAACTGGAGAGCTTTTATTTGCTTTCAAGGGCGCAGAATTTTAGGGCTAGAAACAAATGACCTGGGATGGTACATGAGAAACCGAAACTTGTCAGCAGCTGTTCTTTTTTTTTTTTTTTTGAGGGTGGTGGTGGTACCGGGATTGAACTCAGAGGTACTCAACCACTGAGCCACATCCCCAGCCTTATTTTGTATTTTATTTAGAGACAGGGTCTCACTGAGTTGCTTAGCGCCTTGCTTTTGTTGAGGCTGGCTTTGAACTGTAATCCTCCTGCCTCAGCCTCCCCCATCACCTCTTCTTTACTCAGTATTTCTATAAATAATGGAAAAGAGATATTTTAAAGATCATCATCTTGAAGAAATGCCAAAAAAGTAGCTCTTCCACAGATCTACACCTCTTGATCCACCCTTAATGGAAGCACCTTCTACAATTTAACTTCTGATCAGCTAGTTTGTTTTGTGTTCATGGTCTTCAGTACTCATAACCAGCCGAGGTTTCCTTGTTGAGGTGGGTAGCAGAGCCTAGAGCTAATGTGCGGTCCACTTCTCATGAATGTGTTAGAATTCATGTGCTAACCTCAGTGCTTAGCCCCTGTTATTCTCTAAATTTTTCTTTTCCCTAGCTACTTCATCTTTCTAAATAGTATGCATCTTTTTAGATTGCCTTGACTCCTTACTATTGTAACTTTCAAATTCTTGTCTAGAGGTACTTTATGCAAATATCTTCTTCCTTTTCCTCTTTCTTCCCTCCCCCTCCAACTATCCTTGTATGGTAATTTCATAAGAGTAACAATAATGACTTCATAGCCCATAAAGTAACAATTATTGGCCTTTGTTTTAAGAGCTGGTTTCCACTGTTGTGGTCCTACATAAATTAACAAAGTAACCAAAGTGTGTATTTTGGATGAAGATTCCTGATACATCTGGTGGCCAGGGGTGCTCAACACTCAATCAATTTACCAAATAATAAAGGCCATACTGTTATATAAATAAACATAAGTATTAAGTAAGTAGTAAAGGATGTTAACTGTATATAGAATCTAAAAGCACAAAACACAAGTGAATTATATTACCCTCACCAAATAAAATTCTTATGTGTATTTTTATTAAAAGTAATTCAACATATAATTAGTATTACTCATTTATGATACGGCTAATGAACAAATTATTGGCCTTAGACTCCTAGATGTAGTTCCAAGTGCCAACTGGGCATTTCCTTAGGATGTCCCAATGGTGTTTTAAACTTGACATCTTCACCCTCACCCACCCCTATCCTTCATCTATTTTTCTTATGTTTCCTATTTCGGTCATCAGCGTCACTGTCCAGGCACGTCTCTTTTCTGAACCCTACAACAGCTGTTCATCTTGTCCCCTGCTTAGGTCTGACCTCTCTCTAGAGTCCAAATTCTATTCCCTGACCCTAAAGCCATTTCAGATCCTGTCTTCTCTCCCCTTTACCTGAAGTGTCTTATGGGGTATAGACTACCCATAAAACCATCTTTGGGGTAAGCCAAGAAAATATTAAACGTGTATATATTTTATCTTTTCCTTTTAACATTTCTAGCTTTCATAATGGACATATTAGTACAATTACCTATATGAACAAATAGTCATCATATATAGGACTGTATGATCACAAATTTCTGACATAGTATGTAATTAAATGGTTTGGATTAACGACCAAAATAGGAAACACAAGGACAAATGGGGAGCAGAGGGAAGGGTGAAAATGGTGAGTTTAAAGGCCATTGGGACAACTCGTTGGAAATGCCTGGTAGCCACTTGGAAAATACATTTAGGAGCCTAAAGCCAACAATTTGTTATTAGTCATATCATAAATGAGTAATAATATCTATCTATCTATCTATCTATCTATCTATCTATCTATCTATCTATTTATTTATTTATGATACTGGGAATTGAACCCAGAGAGGCTTTTACCACTGAGCCATATCCAAGCCCTTTTTAAATTTTTTATTTTGAGACAGAGTCTTGCTAAGTTGCTCAGAGCCTCGCTAAGTTGCTGAGGCTGGCTTTGAACTCAGGATCCTCCTGCCTCAGCCTCCCAAGCTGCTGGGATTATAGATGTACACTACCACACCTGGCTGAATTACTTTTAATAAAAACACACAAGAGCTCTATTTTGTGATTTATAATATAATTTGCTTGGATTTTGTGATTTTTAGGGTCTATATGCAGTCAATCTAGATTATTGCAGTGTGTCATTCTGTTCTCACTCTAACGTCCCCATCATTCTATTATTTATCATTAGCTAATATAAGTAAAGCACATAGAATAAATTAAGCACTATGCAAGTATTAGATCTTATTATTTCTATTTAAACAGCTTGAATAAATGCATTGGTTCTCATATTGGGAATCTTCAGGCCAACTCTGCCCCTAGGTTGGCACTGTGGATTCCAACCAGAGGAGGAGGCTCACCGTGGTCCAGCACCACAACAAAAAAACACATCCACTCTGTTCCCTCGAACACTTCCCATCATCATGTCATCTCATATCACACAACTGATGGCCACAACCTATTAGAAGAAAAGCTGTAGACCTTATTTCTAAAATAAGGTCCACATTCCCTTGGGAGAATAGAGAAGAGCATATGTTTGGAAGTTGTTGCCTAGGATGGATGGCATTCTGTGTTCTATTCCATCTGATGAGGAAAGGAATGAGGGAGAACAGCGTAGTATTCGATCTCTTCCCCTATTGCTTGTGTTGTCTTCAATAAACTACCTACTCTTTCTAAGCTTGTTTCCCAATGTGTAAAAGGGTACAAGAACACTGGCCTCACAGAATTGTAAAATAACACATATAATGTATTTAAGATCAATAGGTTTTTAATAAATGGTGGCATTTTTCATTTGTGACATCCTGATACTTCTAGAAAGGCTTAGAACACTTTTCACTAATGGGATATTGCTGTGATTTGAATGTGTCCCCCAAGGTTCATGTGTTGGAAACTTAATCCCCAATGCAACCGTGTTGGGAGGCAGGACCTAAGAAGTAGTGATTTGTGCCAGGCACAGTGGCACATGCCTGAAATCCCAGCATTTCCAGAGGCTGAGCCTGGAGGATAACGAGTTCAAAGTCAGCCAAAGCAAAAGCAAGGCACTAAGCAACTCAGTGAGACCCTTTCTCTAAATAAAATGCAAAATAGGGCTGGAGATGTGGCTCAGTGATTAAGTGCCCTGGAGTTCAATCCCTGGTAACTCCCCTACCACAAAAAATAGTTATTTGTTCTGCCTTAATTAATTAATTAATTAATGTGATTGCAGGTGCAGCTTAGTTGCCTTGAGGGTGGGCTGTTACAAAGGCAAGTTCTGACTGCCTTGCTCTCAGGCTTTCTTGCCCTTCTGCCTTCTGCCATGGGATGATGCAGCATTAAGGTCCTTGTCAGATCCTGGTGTTCTCTTGGGTTTCACAGATTCCTGAACTGTGACTCAAATATATTTGTCTTCTTTATAAATTACCCAGTCTAATGTATTCTTTATAGCACCAGAAAAGGAACTAAGATAGTTATTTAACACGTTCTAGTTAGAGAAGACTTTTTGAAAGAAATGACTACTCAGCTGTGATATAAATAAGCAGTAAAAAGAGAGTATAATGCAGCATGGCTGGAGCAGAGTCAGGGAGCTGGGAGGGAGGGATGAGGATAAGGGCTGTGGTAGGGGCAAAGAATGGAATCATAGGATCTCTTTTATGGTACTGAAAAGAATTAACTACCACTAAATTGCGAACAACCAGATCACACATGCAAAGACCACTCCATACAACACTCAGAAAACTAAAGCAGCACCTTTATTTTATACATACAAACAGTATAAAATGTTTATTATGTAAGAGCAGTGTTTTGTTTACAATATATATTATATTGCTTCAAGCCAATGCAAAGACTTCATACATTATATTCCCTATCTCATTGTGTTTACAATATATTATATTGTTTAAATGCCACTACCACAGTGTCAATTTTTGGTTTTTCTTTTTTCAATACTGAACTCTCTGGAGTAATGGTAAGGTCGAAATATGTTGTATAAGAGCATACAAATAAGGGCAATTAAAAATGTGACAAATGTCTAAATATATGACAATAAAATTTGAAATGCTGTAACTTCAACATGATTAACTGCTTCATCTAAATCCTTGTGATTTATGTATTTTTGCCCAATTTAACCTCTCTAATGTGACCCAGCCCCTCAACACCATGAATGCATTGTAATTTTGCAAATATCTGCCAACTATACACCGAGAAGACAAAATTTTAACCTGATCAACAGACATAATATAAAATCTGTCCCAAAGGACTGAAAGAAGAAAATCTATACCATCATGCTACAGACACACTTAGGAAACTTAAAAGGAAGAGTAAATATCAGCTCAGTGATTTATAATGAAGCTAATAAAATTCAGGCCAGTATTCTTAAGTGTAATGAACATTATTTGAACATTCAACACATAAAAGGTTAACAAAGGCTATGAACTTGGTGTAACTTAAAACGTTTCAGATGTCGGAGTTCACCAGATGTAATTGGATTCAGGTGGTTCCTGCTGCTCCCCGGCCTTTTTAAGTGAAGGCGTGTGCTGCCGGAGACCGGCGCCTGCTGGCCTCAGGGCATGCATGAGGCTGGCTCTGTACCCTGCAAAATTATTCACAGCTTAAAAGCAAAGAAACTACAAAAACAGGCTCTTCAGATTCATCATTAACCATTCAAATGAAATCCATTTTCCCTTTTTAACCCAGAGTGGAAGACCACAGTGACCACAAAAAGCTACCTGAATGAAGAGATGTTACAGGTTCAAGATCTCTGTTGAAAGAAACCCATTTTACTAACTCTTGTCAAATTTGCCCTCCATTGGGTTTCTTACTCACTATATATTTTGGCTGCTGTGTTTGAATGGAAGCAGTCTCCACCCAAGGGTTGGTAAGGATCTCACACTGAAGTCTCAAATGCTGCTACAGAAGATCAATGATTTGGTCATTGATCCTTTCATTGCATTGTAGAACCATCAATCCAGCTGATGGATCCAGTTCAATATGTAACAACCTCCGCTCTTCCCATAGATCCCACGGTGAGAGTATGGCTACAGCACTCATACATACAGGAATGTTGTAAGAATCGAGAGTTTCCATTATGTGTATTAGAGAACGGGTTGTTATTTAAACTGACTTCTATCAATGGGGACTTGTGGGTTTTGGTCAGGTGGCATCTATTCATTTTCCACTTGCTTGTCAGTGGAATGTGATACTCAGTTACACAACTTGAGATCTCCCTCCCCTCCACTTGTGAACTTCTGGAGGTGCTGGGGGGCCCTAACTCATTTTTGGTTTCCTAAAACTGATGTAAAACAGCAATTACATTTCAAAAATCTACCACCATCTTCGTGTGTATCAGAGTCAAATTCAGCACTTCATTTCTTCCTTGTGGTTTTTAAGTGCAAGCATGTTATTAAACAACTAGTGAGAACAGAATATTTGTTCCTGAATATGTTTCTTTGAATTGTCACTATGTAGGCTGGTAGCTCATGGAATGGTCAGAACATGAGCCAACAATGCGCTGGAGTAAATCCCTACCATGCAGCTTGACTTGCCACCCATGAAGACCAAACCTCCCTGCTGGTGAGGGTGAGCCTGAGTAGGGACATCTGCCTCCAGGATCCTCCTTCCTGCTATGATGCCTGGGTGCCTGGGACCTCCCAACGTGTCACCCCACTGGAAATCTGTTCTTAGCAGAACTCTGTGACTCAGAGCTTCCTTGTCACCTCCCGCTAGTTAAAATAAACCCTTTTAGCTCCATTCTCTTGAAGTACAGAACTGGCCGGGTGGCCTCCCCTGGAAAACACACTTGCATTTGAATCAAGCACCAGGGCACCTTCCTGGCTTGCATTGACTTACTCTGTAGGAGGGACACTGATGGCAGAAGATTAAGCATGTGGTCTACACTAGGGGTGCTGTTTGGAGGCTTGCAGTTCTCCTTGATAGAATTGCTCATCTACTGCTCTATTCCAAAGGACCCCTAACTTGCCTTCTTTTTGTAAGAGTGACCAGGTATATCAGTGGAAACAGTGCCCTTGTGCTCACCCCACCTCCATCTTGGAGATCACTGGCCCCCATTTATGAGACCAGAGATCTTTGCAATTGAGTCCTGGGGAGTATAGTCAGACTTCAGATCATCCTTAGGCTCAAGGACTTCTGGAAAATCACTTTGATTCTGGACAAGCCATGGTGTTTGTATCCAGTTGAGAGTGGCATAAAAGATTTGACTTAGTCTTTTGAAAATGACTCTAGAAATTGTTAGTTTCCTATAGGGGTGTTAGTCCAAAGGTTTCCCAAAAGCATGTCCTAGTAGGGATACATTCAACCATTACAATTGGGTGAAGAGCTATTTACCAGAGGAACTGCACTCCTTCCCATACTGTGCCCACCAGACAACAGCCTACCTTACAATAAACATGTATACCCACATATAAGTTCATCATATATACATCAGAATAACATGTGGATATTGTAAGGTCTGCACAAAAATTGGAAATTAGAAAGTTTGCAATTAATTAATTACATATTAAATGTATATGTAAATATGTATAAAATAATATAAAATATAAAAAAAATTTGAGAGGTAATACTTCCCCTCAGCACCCAAACTAATAATTTCCACACTCACTGGACCGTGAGCAACACTCTTTGGAGACCACTGATCTAGAAAAATATCTGTGGTTTGTTTAACTTGTATTTTGGAGATGTAATATGGTAGCCACATCTGGACTTCTGCTATTGAAGGGTGTTGCATGGTTGGGAACTTCCTTTCCCCCAAGTGGAGAGGACAGTGTCCCAGGCTTAGGAGACTGAGTTCTGGGTGCCAGATATACACAGACTGTGTTATTTTGTTCACTTACTAATCAACTCTCCCTCCACTGGATCTGCACTTTCTGTTTCATTGATGTGTCCCCCCATTTTCTGGATTCCTGCTTAGCACAGGGGAGACACTAATCCATTACTAAATAATTGGTTTTATTAAGCTCCATTTCATATATAAAATAGTTCAGTGTTTGTTCTACATTTCTACTTCATTTTGAGTAGTTGGTACATTTGGAAAAAACACATCTCCTATAACATCTCTCTCTCATAGAGGGCTTCACAGACTTTTCCTTTCCCTCAAAAGGACTCATTAAAAATATACCCAATATAATTTAAAAATTTTAAAAAGTAAAACTCTTCACATATTATATGTGAGTTGGTAAATCTTGAATTTTAAAATCAGAGGTAAGTAGATACTGATTCTACATTTGATTTGAAATCTTAATTGAGATGATCACATCTTTCATAGTTGACATACTATATTACTGTATGAACCTGTATTAGCAATCTAAGCTAGAAAATATTTGTGGTGGTATTTTACAGAGCTGATGACATTTCACAATGATGCCTTACTTTTTTAAACTTTAAAGCTTAGAATCTAAGGTTTCGAGAGAGGGAGGGGAGCATGGTGGGCAGAGAAGGAAATGGCAGGTGGGGCTGGGTTGTGGGTTGTCTATTAGCCCCTGGAGCCAAGAAGTGAAAGAGACTGACTTCCCAGATGGTCTCCAACTCACTTTTATTGCAGTGTCTTCCATGCCAACCTTCTTGACATTGGCATTTGTTGGGTTCCTGGCAAGTCCCGTGTGCACCACAGCCAGGCTCGCAGACAGCTGGAGCAAAGGAGATAAAATAAATGTTTCCTCGGCTTTCCTTTTTCAACAGAATTACACAGCTCCTTTTCCTGCAGTTCTTTAGAACGAGTTAGTTTTGGCTTCATCGCCTAATTTTTTTTTTCTTTTTTTCTCTTTCTAAACCATTCTCCAGGTAAAAGTCAGTTTGGGACTTTGTGAAAAAATCTTGAGAGTGACCCTCAAATAAGCATCATGTTCCTCATTTACAAAAAAACTCTCAGTAGGATTTTGAAACTTGTGAGCAATGGAAGTTTATTTTCCTTAAGAAAACCTCTAAATGAATTTTTTTTAGAGAGAGAGAGAATTTTTTTAATATTTATTTTTCAGTTTTCAGTGGACACAACATATTTTATTTTATTTTTTTATGTGGTGCTGAGGATCGAACCTAGCACCCCGCACATGCCAGGCAAGCGCGGTACCGCTTGAGCCATATCCCCAGTCCTCTAGTGAATTTTTAAAAAATATTAAAACGTTCAGTTGTATCTGTGAGGGTATGTAAATTCTGTTATAGGCATGGATTCCATACAGTGCCTTTGGTCTACATAAAAGAATCATGTATGTCAGCGAGGAAAGGTTAACTGTGACATTTTGTAGTAGGAGAGTACAGCTAACTCACTGGCCCCCTAACCCATATTGATGAGGTGTGTGAGTACTTACGCTTAGAACAGAGGTCTCCTTGGTAACCTTTGGAGCACTTACATTTGCTTTTACCAATGCATTTACCTCCATTTCGACAGGGTTGTGGGCATTTGCCTAAAATAGAGAGCAATGCAAGTGAGCAAAGAACCCAGAGCTCCATTCGGGGAATATTACATAAAGAATCACAAGGTTTCAAGGAGGTAAAAGCAGTATTTTCCACTCATTTCAGATTTAATCTGGCTTTTATATTGCTTGAGTTTTGTTTTTGAAATAGACAGGTTAATACTTCTACTTTGAATACATATCTTCTTTCACCATAAATGTACTGCCCCAATGCTATAGTTCCATTCACATTTTTATTAAAAGAATAATCTTTTAACTGACTCACAAATTGTAATTTAAGATATAACTTACTAAAAGTTGATTTATGCATGACCCACTAAATGGTCTTTTCTCTGAGTTCCGCTTTGGATTGTTTCTTGTTCTGAAAGCAGGTCTACACCAGTACCTGACCTCATAAGTCTTAGTCTAGGATTCCCCAGAAAGCAGGGCTTGCCAGCAGATAGCTTATTTTGGGGAAGTGAGCCTAGGAAATAGGAATGGGACATGGGAAGAATGAAACAGGGTAGGAGGGAAAGTCAACACCAAAGTGTGGTTCAGTCACCACTATGAGCAACTGGGTCCCATTTTGCTGGGTCCTTCCAAGGAGCTGTATCAGCTGCACCTCAGAGTTGTCTGAAGATAGAGGGGGAAGCATTTGTTCATCAGCATTTGACTCCCACTTGCCCCAAGGGGTAATTTCCTCACACTTCATGCTGCAAACGCAGTATGTGATTTCTAAGGACTCAGAGATGTCTCTGGGTGGAGAGCAAAGGTGTGGAATGGATAAGATGAAGTGCAATCAGCTCACACTTGTGCAAAACAGGTTGCTTCAGCAATGACAGGAGTTAAAGGTTGGCTGAGAGAATATGAGGCAGGTCACAAAAGGTACCCAGTAGCACAACCATACATTTTCTGGGAATGTCTTAGATCTTCAAGATACATCATTTTTCTTTTATCTCATACCAAATGAATATTGGTAATGTTTTCACAGATCTTTGAATCACAGAGTTTTAGACCCACCAGAAGACTTTAAAGGTAAAAATTATGCAATCATTTGCTGCCTTCTTACTCTAAAGGTTATTTATTTTCTCTCTGCAATTTAGAATTTGCCATCCTAGGACTGAAGTTTTTGAAGAAGAGTATTATCCTCCCAGGTGTGAAACCACAGCCTGTGACTGGCACAGTGATGTTCCAAGTTGGCAAGCAGCTTGGGTTTTGGTAGAGGACAAGTTTGGAATTTTGTTGTTGTTTTTCTTTCTTTTCACTTTTAGGAGAACATTAATTACAAAGGTCTCTGAGTACATAAGGACAGCTAATGAAATCTATCCCTAACCATCTCACCTTTCATTCTCTAAACACTTCTTCTTATGGTCAAAGAAAATACTATTCTTGAAAAATAAGAAGTGAATTCCACATAAAAATCACTTGACTAAAAACACTTTCTTTTTCTTTTTACTTACCTAAAGGACTTTATTTACATATAAATTGATGAAAGCAGTATTTAGTCATTGTGGAGGTAATACAGACATAACAATACTGGGGTGTTAAGGTCTCTCACAAACCTGGAATACCATTAGACTTTGAGATTTTTTTTTTTTTCTAAAACAAGCATGTTTCAGAAACGGGTATTAAAACAACTTTCATAATAAAATACCACCATTTTGTTGACCACAGAAAGTCCAAAAAAGCCCTTTTTCTAGGTTTGCACATAAGAACACATTGTTATGGTTTGGATATGAGGTGTCCTGCAAAAACATCTGTGTTAATACAGGAAGTGAGAATGATTAGATTATGAGAGCTGTGACCTGATCAATGGATTGATCCATTTGATAGATTAGTAACTTGAAATGGTCAGACTGAATGGTAACTATAGGCTGGTGTAATGTGGAAGTGGGTCACTGGAGTTGGCCCTTGGGGATTATATCTTGTCTCCTGGCTCCTCCTCTCCTCTCCTCTCCTCTCCTCTCCTCTCCTCTCCTCTCCTCTCCTCTCCTCTCCTCTCCTCTCCTCTCCTCTCCTCTCCTCTCCTCTCCTCTCCTCTCCTTCTTCTTCTTCTTCTTCTTCTTCTTCTTCTTCTTCTTCTTCTTCTCTCTCTCTCTCTCTCTCTCTCTCTCTCTCTCTCTCTCTCTCTCCTTCCCAGTGAGCCAGCCAGCCAGCCATTAACTGAGTATCTTTCCTTTACCATGTTTTCCCTCCATGACGTGCTATCTCACCTCAGGCCTAGAGCAATGGAGTCCACCGACCATGAACTGAACCTCTGAAACCATGGACCCTAAATAAAGTTTTCCTCCTCTAAATTGTTCTTGTCAGGCATTTTGAATGAAAATCTGACTAATAAAACAATTTACTGTTTAGTTAATATCTCAACTCTTACCCAAAAGGAAGGAATATCTAACTCCAAATTTCTACTTGCATCAAAGAAACATCTGACCCCAAGACATACACAAAATTGAATCGTTCACGGTACTCTGCAACACACTGGGTTTTCTCCCAAGCAAACACAATGTGGGATGATAACTATATGGCAAAGAAGATAGACTACTTATATGTGAAATACTTGGTGAGCCCTAATTTCCCATAGTGAAGGAGGAGTGAACTTGGTAAGCAGGAATATTGCAGAGATTGATCCTTGGCAAGAATCATTTCATTGGCCCAATGGGTCTTTTCTTGTCCATAGAATGATAGAAATGAGGAAACTTAGTTTCACCTCAGCCAGGAGGGAGGATATTCTCTCCTGGTTTTTACACAACAGAAAGGCAACTAACTGCAGGAGAGTTAGAAGCCCACTGCTAGTTCAAAGACTATAGAAACCAAACCTCATGATCTGATTGTTTTAAATTTCAGGATTCTACAATTGTTTTTAATATTTATGTTTCCTTTTCCTGAAAACAATTTGTGGCCAAATTCTATCCAACAGACAATGGAAAACTGAGTAGGCCTGAGAGATTACACATCTTTATCCTAAGAGACTAAGCATTGCCTATGGACACTAGATTTGACTAAATTTAAACAGCATTTTTAGTACAACCAGTGGTTGAGTCCTTGTGAGTACAATGTGATTAAGATATTTATAAAACAAAGACATTAAACTTTCTCCACTAATGGGATGGTTGGATAAATTACCTTAAATTTGTGACACTCACAGACAAAAAAGATCAAAGGGGTTTACAACCTGGGCCAACACTCATCATCTCTTAGAACGTTGTTCTAGAATGGTGAGTGATTTTTAATCATTTTCTCCAATATTCTAAAATGTCTTTACAAAGAACATTTTATACTGAAAGCTTTATAATATGAACCCATTAATTTAGTTTTAAACTTTATTTATAACACGATGGAAGTAAAGCTGTGTGGTCTTTTTAACTGAAGGTTCATTGAAGATTCTTGGGAAATCTAGGAGCACACAACCATCTATCCAGATACCTCTGACTATTGGTAAGGATGTGGGAAAACTGGAACTCTTGCACATTGCTGCACCTTGATGGGGTTGTAAAATCATGCAGCTATTTTGGAAAATGGTCTGGCTATTCCTCAAAAAAATTTGAAAACACATGATTCAGCAATTCTACTCCTGGGTTTATGTCCAAAAGAATTGAAAACTTATGACTACACAAAGAACTTATTCACAAATGTTCATTACAGCAGTGTTCAAAATAGTCTTCATATGCAAACAACCCAAATGTTTATCAGCTGATAAATGCATAAACAAAATGCAGTTATACATTCCAGTGAGTATTATTCAGCCACAAGGACTGATGTCCTGATATATGCTACACCATGTGTGAACCTTAAAAACACTAGAAGAAACCTATATGAAAGAAGCCAGAAACAAAAGACCACATGTTGTATGCTCCCATTTATATGAAATGTTCAGAACAGGCAAGTCTGAAGAGACAGAAAGTAGATTAGAGGTTGCCAGAGCTGGGGGGAGAGTAGAATGTGGAGGAACTGCTGATAGGCACAGGTTTTCTTTTTGAAATGGTCTGGATTGGACAGAGGTGGTGGCTGCACAACTTTGTGCATGTACTGGGTGGTTTAACAACTAGTTAAATGTTGTGTTTTATGCTATGTAAATTATATCTTAATTAAAAAATAAGAATACATACTTCAACTATGCTGTTTTATCTATATACTTGTAGAGGCACTTTTCAACTCAAGACCCATTTCCATTTTTTCCTGGTATTAAGAGAAACAGGAAATTTCCTAAAAAATTTTGAATAAAATTTGTGATCAAATTTGTCAGGGGGTTTCAAAGACCCAAATTTTTGATGCAGTTAGAGAGAAAAAAAAATCATATGCACATGCATACACACAAGAATAAAAGCAGTGCTTCTGCCAACAGAAAGTGTATAAATCCTAAAGGCATGAAAAGGCATCCTTACACAAAATGAGACCATGAGCAAAGATTCACATACAAACCAATTAAGTGTGCAACCTCTGGGGGTGAGGATGAGGAGAAAATTGAGGGGTGTCCATTCTGAGATATCTTTATCAGGGAAGGGTAATTAATAAGAATAGAAACCACATCCTGGCAATTAATTACATGTTTTATGGAAGCTTCAGAAGTATTTCATTTGAACTCTATAAAAAATGGTTACTTCACCTACTACTCATTAAAGTACAAAAACTCACAAATAAATTAGAGGTTGAAAGTTAAAGTCAGAACTTAGTATTATTCAGTTTTGAATACACTACAACTTCATAAACTACGGCTGAACCAACACAGTGATGCTTTACAGGTAAAGCACAGCTGGAAACAAGAAATGCTGAACAAGTCTTCCTCAACACACATCAAAAAGGCAGAGACAGGGGCTCGGGTGTGGCTCAGTGGTAGAGCACTTGCTAAGCATGTGTGAGGCACTGGGTTGGATCCTCAGCACCACATTAAAGAAAAATGAATGAATAAATAAAATAAAGTAAAAAAAAAAAGGCAGAGACACAGCAAATAAGCAGACACTGATTCCTTTAGCTCCTTCTGGGCATGCATCCCACTATCTGAGCAACGTAGGGTGGGGTGGGTTGACTCACTCCTCAGTTTAACAGAGAGGTGAAGTGACTCGCTGAGTCCTACATGGCTAGTAGGTGGTAGAGCCAGGATAAGCAGTTGGGTATATTAATTCCCCAAACAATGGGGAATTTTTACCCTTAAATTGTAACAAATATGGCAAAGGCAGAATATTCACCAATCTTATTTACAGTTTGATTTTCTTTTACATAAACACTCACATGACCCTTCATTAATCAAGATACAGAATATTTTTGGCACCCCAAGAAATCCTTTTGTGCCTCCAACCATGATTCTGGTTTCCATCATCATCCATTAGCTTTGCCTATTCTTGAACTTCAAAACTAAGGAATCATCAGGAGGCACTGGTGTGTGTCTGGCTCCTTTCATTGAACAGGTGGGAGGCTCTCATGTTGCTGCATGTGCTATTAGCATGTTCTTTTTTTTAATTGCTATGCATGTTTGTGTCCCTTTTTAGGGTATTCCCTTTTCTCTTAGGTGGGTAACAAGGATATCTGGCAGGATATCTGGCAGCAATGGCAGCCAGTGGCAGGGAAAACCCTGCTGTATCTGTAGGTGGGTGACAGATCTCGCCTGTTTCAGAGCTCTGGTCTATGTTTCACGGCTGAAGCTGTGGGCTCTGCATAATGCAAAGTGGAAATGACTAAAAAGAAATAATATGACATGCTGAATAGTCCAAACCCAGAGAGAACCGACTCAGAAACCATTTGTTCTGAGTGCTCTGAGGCTCATGAGCCATGTCTCTCCTCACGTTTAGCCAAAATAAGTGGCATACGAATCTAGCAAAAAGAAACCAATGACTTAAGACCTCACACAAACTATGTGTTCTTTCTGGGCTTCGGATTCCTCTGGTAAAGGAAAGGATTAGAAAAAAATGGCTAAGATTCCCAGAGAACAAAGAGAAAGTGGAAAGTCAGTACTCACTTCTTTCACACTGCTCCCCTTCTAGACCTGGGGGACAAATGCATTTTCCAGGGTAGAAACAGGTCCCTCCATTAAAGCAGGTGGTTGAACAGTTTGCTGTCAGAATGAACAACCAGGGGCTGCATTAGACAATGGGTTAAACTGAACAAAAACTCTATAAAGTGCATGATGTTTCTTAGGCATCTGTACTTGCTCATTTACTTCATAAAGTAAGCCGCTTAAGCCCACTTTACAAATACAAAAACTGCAACCAATTACTTCAGTTATTCACAGTAATTGATTCGAATTACAATTACCATCAAATTACAATTACACGATTTCAGAACATAATAGGGTATAATAGGATATCACTTACATTCTATCCCTCCCATTCTTAGAAGCTTATATCTTAATGAAAAAAGGCATGGAGTATATAAAATAAACCTGCCTTTTAATTTTTTAAATAAAATCAATGCTCTGAAAAGGAGAAGAATGCTATGCTATAAATCCAAGATTTTTTTTTTTAAACATCTGGTTGCAGGATAAAAGAAGAATAAAAGGTAAAACTTACTTTGGAATAGACAAAGAGAGAGAGAGAGAGAGAGAGAGAGAGAGAGAGAGAGAGAGAGAGAGAGAAAGTCATAAATATTGGGATCCAACAAAGAAGAAAGCAATGTTTTTTTTTTTTTGTTTTTTAGGAAAAAAAATGAACAGGGATTTATTTTATCTAACAGATTTTTTTTTTTAAAAATGGGCTTTTATGACATTTAGATAAAAGCATAACTGTACTCAGAAAAAGACTGCAGACCCTTGTGAGATCATATAGGTAGGGATATGGTGGCAGCTGAGTTGGAGGGATAAAGCTGGATGTATTCTAGTGGGAGTCCAATTAGCTACATTATCCAGGTTAATAGTCATACTGTGATTCAGCCTAAACCCTCCCTCTTGGTTTAGTTTCTGGAATTTCACTGCTTGCTGGCACCTAAAATAGAGGGAGGACAGAGAAGTGGGAATGGAGGAGTGGGAATGGAATGTCTAAAAGTAGACAAGCTGGCTCATTCAGTAAAGGCTAAAATTAGAGTTTGGATTTTTAGCAATTTCAGTTATATATCCTATTTGTTTTTGTCCCACATAAAATGGGCCAAAATTGGCTCTAGCTGAACAAAAGCTAAAGCAAGCTTCCAATAGGAAAATCAGAAAGGAAATCCAAAAGTTATATGTGTGCTCTCTTTGTGGAAAAGAATTCCAACTAAAATATTTTACAAATATCCTGCTTCTTAAGTGATAAATGCTGTGTTTAAAATCACAAGCATCTCCCAGCTCCAGATAGTGCTATACTTGTTTTGGCAAAACCAAGCATCTTGACTTAGAGAGGAACAGAAGCATTTTGGTAGAGAATTCAGGAGATCCATTCACGTGGCCCTCTTTTTTGCTACTTGGTGCTGGTATCTGTATCACTGGTTGTTTTTGTGAGTGTGTCCTGTTCCCCCAACTCATTCCTGTTTCTCCTAAGGATATGAGGAAATGAAACATTGGGATCAATATCCATGTGGTCCTTTCCCTGTGGGAACTGCTCCTTACTGTTATGGAAAATGCTCTGAGCCTGGTAGCTTAATTGAATAATAAAATTTGATAAAACTGATTATATAATTGAGCCACACTCTTAGTTTACTGCCCTGACCACACTTCTCCAGATTTCTGCAATGATTTGGATATGGTTTGTGTCCCTAAAAGATTCATGTGAAGGAATCTTGGTCCCCAATGTGGCAGTATTGTGAAGTGTTGGAATCTTTAAAAAATGGGATCTAATGGAGGACGGTTGAGTCACTGGGGCTACCACCCTCAGAAAGGATTAAGGTAGTTCTATAGGACCTTAGTTCCTGCAAGAGGAAGTTGTTATAAAAAGTGTAAGCCTGGCCTGTGAATCTTCCTGGTTACCTATCTGGCCATATGATGTTCTCTCTTCCAGATATTCCCATAATAATTCCATTTACCAAGATGTGATATAGTTAGAAAACCCTCACCAGAGAGCAGATGCTGATGCCATGATCTTAAATCTTCAGAACTGTAAGCTTAGTTACTCCTTTCTTTAAAAGTACTCAGCTTTAGGTATTTTATTATAAAAACAGATTAATATAATTTCTATTGTACAATGAGCCAGAGACACTTTCAGTGGAGCTGAGAATATATTGGCTAATGCTTAACAACTCATTTCCTAACATTTATGGCACATGTCCCAAGGACCAATGAAAGTTGTTTTTTAATGTCTGTTCTAGAATGTAGTGCTAAAGTCTAGCTCTATGCCAGTAACTAAGCCATTTTTTTTTCAGAAGCTCCATACTGTCTTCTGAATAATGAAAGCCTTTTTGTTGTTGTTGTTGAGAAAGTAAAAAATATTTTTAAAATATTCTCAGATCTTTAGAAGACCAAGTGGAATTTCAATGAACTTTCCAAAAACAAAACAAAAATTACTGGTGTCTGATAAGTAGGAAAACTTTCATCTGAAATATAAAATATAAAGATACTGGAATACAGATAGATATATTCCCTCTTTAGTGACCATGAAGTGTTCGAGATGTGGTAGCATTAGTAAAACATTGCAATGCATACACCACTGTGCAGACCACACCAATAATGGCCACATCTACATAAGCAGACCACACTAGTGGTTTCTTTAAATCTGTGAATATAAGCATTCTTCATTCAACTATCTGAAAGATTTGATTTATTTTCTAACAGTTTCAATATAACCTGAGCTTAATTATGCTGTAAGAAATGCCCAGTTTTAGAGGGTGGGGGTGTAGCTCATTGGTAGAGCACTTGCCTAACATACACAAGGTCCCGGGATCAATCCCCTGTATGCTTAAAGAAAAATAAAGGGTTAATAACACATACAGGAAGAAATGCTCAATTTAGAAATAGCAGAGATGCCAAATGCTAAATTTAGACAAAAAGAGGATTCACAATCAATAACTTTACTTACTGTCTGTCATTATTATTAGTGTTATTAGAGTTCAGTCTTCATGAATACATATTTTTAAAAATTGTTTTCATTTTAATGCTATGATTTTTAAAAGACCATTTTTTTAAAAAAAATGTAGAAATGCTTTTGGAGATTATCTCAGTTAATTCAGGGGTCAGGACAGGAAGGTCAATAACTTCCTTCCAAATTTAGCAAAGGAAAAAAACATGGTCCAAAAATAGAGCAAGTTACCTGCTGAAGCCCAGAGACCCTCACGGGGAACTGGGACCTGAGTTAGGTAGCCTGGGTTGCACCATGGTACATAGAAAGGAGTGAATTTGTGTTAAGCTGCTCAAGCACTATAAACCTCACTATGCTTATCTGGGAATGAAATGGATAATACTTTCCATATCTCAAAAGGTTGTTGAGAGTAAAATCAGACAATTAGATAATGAATGTCATAAAATAGCAGACAACCATAAGTTATTATTCTGACTCATGCTGAGGATTTTTTTACATAGCTTTTCTTTCTTTAAAAAGAAAAAAAAGAAACTGTGCATTATAATCTTGGTAGTAACTGATCACCATCTCTTCTTCAAATAATATTCATCATTTTATTTCAAAACATTTTTATTAGCCCCAAACAATGCTCTTTTCATAAAATTAGCATTCTAGATGCAAAGGTAACTCCATTAAAGACACACACTTTGCAGAAACTTCTAAATGTTTTCCCACTTGCAAGATGTGAACTGGGAAAAATAGACTGGTAACTTGTACAGAATATGAATTGTTCAGCAATATTGTAAGGCCAAGTCTGAATCCAGTCTCTAAGAACAAAATTTGACCATTGCTGCAATGCTAAGAAGGAGGCATGTAACCTCTAAAGGACGTGATTTGGAGCCAAGTATTAAGTTGGGAGTCAGTACACTTTTAAGTCAGTCAATTTGGAGCACGCTGTTTGATGTGACCTGATAAGCTCACCTACAAAACTTATTCAGGGCATATCAAATTTCCAGCTGTTCACAAAAATCCATGATCCCCTCCCATAACAAGAGTGGTCAGTGGAAGACAGTTGTCCAGCCAGGATGACATCCTGGCTACATTCAGAGAGGACCAGGAGGCTAATTCCTACCCATAATAGATGTGGAAGTTTTGTGGGTCACTTCTGGGGGCTAGCTTTTTTTTTTGGGGGGGGGGTCCTTAAAGAAATACCTATTGCAATCTCCCTTCTCTACTTTGTTGACTGGACCTAGAGAGCTCCAACACTCCAGGCAGGAGCACAAGATGGAAGGTGCCTGGTCCCCTGAATCACTGCATGGAGAAGGGCTGCACTATCCACTAACCCCCTAATCCTGTACTGGAGCGTTCTGTGAGTGAAAATAACATTCTGCTGTGTTAAGCTACACTCAAATGGGGGTTTCAATTATTATACCAGTCATCTTTACCCTGAGGGATACATCCTGATTATAGAGTGATGACACATTTAGTGTACTTATTTGAATCAAACATTTAAAATGTAAAACTTGATTCTTAAAAAGAAACTATTACCTTTATCACAATTGACTCCATAGAATCCAGGTGGGCAGATGCAGAAACCAGGAGTAACACAAAGTCCGCCATTCATGCATCGTGGTGTGCAAAGGGCTTATGGGGAGAGAGAATTCTGATTAAGGCCAAATGGGGATTTAGGGTGGAATCATTTTTAAATGTCAATAATACAACAACTTCAAGCTTTGTAGTTGATTCTAAAATGTGCACCCTTCTGAGATACAAGTTTGCTATATAAAAAAATGTTTTGTGGTTTTAATTAGGCTATTTTTCAACTTCTCAATTTCTTAGAAAATAATTTTGAATTTGTTTCACTTTGAATGCCTGATTAAATTTCTTTTCCAGAATCATCTTGACTAAGGTGTGGTTTTTTAAAACTGCAAATATTTTCTCTCTGCCCTATATCCTTGATCTTCCAATTTCAAAATAAGTGCAAAGAAGAAAATTAAGAAAAATATTCTTATTTCTTAGAGATAAAAAATGTTTTGCTTACTCTGATCAAATAAGCTCTTGGTATTTAAGCATCTTATAATTAATATTCATTCTCTTGCTTGCCTCTTTTTTCACATAATTATCTTAAAAGTAATTTCCCTGAAATGGACAAACTTCCTACACAAGTTATTTTCATCCTTTTTTTCTTTTAGTTGTAATAACTTCATAGCTATGGTATGGACTTAATTGTGAATCAAGCCACTTTTAATTGGAATAGATAATTTCAAATCAATGGCATTTTTTAAAGCCAACTTAAGTAGAGAAAATCAACCTCAAGACTTTGATAAGATTATGCTAAAGTACAGTGTGTACAATAGTGGGAAGGGGGCCTCCAGAGTGTTGACCCTTTCCAAAGTTCTCTCCCTGTGTTACCACATACAGGGTTTCACAGAAAACCACTCGCAGAAGAAATACTTTCAAATAACTCTTTTACGGTTTTTTAATTTTTATAATGTGACCAAAAAAATAATTTTAGGAGATGTGTTAAAAAGCCACGTGGGACTCCTGTGACATGTTCATTTGAAAGCAAACAAGAGACACCAGCTTCTGTTCTTTACCCTTCTCACAGTGAGGCCCATAGAATCCATCAGGACACTCGCAGACTCTTCTTTCATTACAAAAGCCTCCATTTCGGCACCCTCCTGGGCACTCAGCTGCACCAAAGAGAAACGAGGTAGTTGGGTATCCTTGGAATCATGCTGGGTGAGTCACAGCCAACATAATATACTAGGGATCATCTTTATTTCAGCTCTCCAATTACTGTAGATTGAGTGCCCAGATCCTTCTACTTTATTCTCCATACAACACTTCCATTTCTCTACATTGTCAAATTTTGCCTCTTGCAATCTTACTTCCAACAGTAGGGGGCTCACGGACAAAGGTAAAGCAAATTTTTATCCTGCCTTCATCCCTACCTATCAACCTACCACACCTCCTTAAATTCACACTGTAGAAGAATGAAGGATATTGTCCGCATTCACTTTTAGAGCGTGGGATGACATTTTTGATACATCTTGAGAGCTCTGACAGGCTCCAGAGCTTAAATTTTGTATAGCTTGTATAAAGATGGAAAAGAAGTCAAGCTTCCATGCTTACGGGACACCTGGAGCACTGCAGGGAGGTGCTGAGTGAGTCTTTGCCCACAGGGACACTGAGTGACAGTGACATCCTCTCCTCTGTGGATGTGACTGGCACCAAGTTTTTGGAAGGGAAATGTCTAGTGCTGTCTTTGACAGGTAGAAAATGCTGGTAATGACTGGCACTTACAGTGAAGAACTAGAGAAAGGAAAGAGAGGAAAGATACCACGGGAGAGTCTCAATTAGTAAAGCAGGAAGAAGGGAGGGCATTTTGAAGGGGAATTGGAGTTGCTATAATTTTAAGTGATGCCAAAACCAGAGAAAAGTCTGTCTTAGTACTGTCACTGGACTCTACGTTACCCATCCTCCCTTCTATTGGTATGGTTATAATTATCCAAAAAAATCTATAACAAATTTTTTTTTGTCATAATCACACCTGGAATCCTTATGGGCCTCTTGAGTCACTATTAATGCTTACCTTGCTGACATGTTTTAAAGAAGATAGCATTTTGAGGGGTCTGGAGGATGGTATTGCCTTCAGAATTCATTACAATCACATTCACTTCAAATGCTGCCACCCCATCTTGTTTTCCAAGACATGGGAAACCAACTTGAACGACTAAAAGAAAAAGAGAGAAGGTATGGGGAAACAGATGATTCCAGTTTTACAGAAATCGTGGAAAGAGACACAAAGAACAAAGCAACACTGTTCACATTTTCATGACTTTCTTGTATCCCTACTGGAGTAGGGACTGTATTTAGATCATCTGGGCATTCTTCACAGAACTTGTGCGCCATGCCAGGTGGAGAAAGAATGGATGACACTCATTCATTTGTACTTTCCTAACACAGAATTGGAGGATATTTTGTTGAAAGTCTGAGCTTGTATGATCTTTGAAAAAGCAAAAAGATTTTCTCTGGAAATTAAGGGTGCAAAAAGGAAGCATAAATTTATTAGGGAGAAGACATTTTGTGGGCACCTTCATCATCTAGAAAGAGCTAGAAACTAATATTTCATCATCCATTAAATAAGCTCCATGAGCAACACCCCCCCTAGTTTATTTTTATACTGTGTGCTTGAAAGTGACAAACTGTCTCCTTTGAACATACTCTACAACTCAGGCGAGACTCCAGTCATTGACTTGAGTTAATGCGTTCATATTTTTCTCAGGCTACTTGTTAACATGAAGAAGTGTTTGGTGTGATGAAATCATCTCCTGGATGGGCTTATAATTAATGGTTCCTAATAAGAAGCCAATTCTTCCAGGTGGGTCTGTTGATCACTAGTCATGTGTAGGTGTTGACAAGGGCACTACAAAGCAGGCAGTGGGAACCAACAACACTGCTGTACGGAGAAGGCGAGGAGGCCACCAGTTGTGGAATAATCACAAGTCATTGGGTGAAATGGGGGCAAATCATGTGTGAGCATTGATAGACAGACCAACTAGGCAAATTTCTGGGGATGACTGCTCCAGCTGAGCCACTAGACTCTAGGTCTTTCGTAGGAATAAGAAGAAATATTGGGCGGGGATGTGGCTCAAGCGGTATCGCGCTCGCCTGGCATGCGTGCTGCCTGGGGTTCGATCCTCAGCACCACATACAAGCAAAGATGTTGTGTTCGCTGAAAACTGAAAAATAAATATTAATAAAACTCTCAGAAAAAAAGAAATATTGCCAGTAGGTACCCATGTGAGATTTTGCTTCTTTTTTTTAAGAGAGAGAGAGAGAAAATTTTTTAATATTTATTTTTTAGTTTTCGGTGGGCACAACATCTTTATTTATGTGGTGCTGAGGATCGAACCCAGTGACCCGTGCATGCCAGGCGAGCGCGCTACCGCTTGAGCCACATCCCCAGCCCGAGATTTTGCTTCTTTTTGTTTCTGTGTGGCAGGTATGGCTATGACCCTGCTTGGGCAAATCATATTAAACCAATACAAATTTCTTTATTTTTAGAGGGTTCATAAATCTTCCTCCCAGGTTTATATGATGAAAAAGAATTTTAGCTATTTTAACAGAAGTAAGAAGAGATAGAAAACCAAAACTGCGTTCAAAGTTTCAAAGTAAAATTGCATCCATTGAGAATCTTGGTTAAATTAAATCCTACATATGACAATGCCCAGTTATCAAAAAAAAAAAAAAAAAAGTCACTAATACCAGATTTCTATTTCAGAAGGAAATAAAGGAGTCAATCAATAATTTTTAAAAACTTCTTTGCTTTTCCAACTCGTTTACACTATCCATTTATGAAGCTTTACCCTCTTTTGAATCTTCTGCATAGATCAGTAAACCAGTAATTGCCCTGAGCTATAAAAAGACGGAAGAACACAGAAAGGATACTTAAGGACTGAGCTTGTAGAATCTTTCTTACCACAAACTTTACTGCCATCACCCCAACTTTATTGGTTTCCAGGTATTTCTTTTTCTTGGTCCTTATGCAGCCTCCAATTTGCACCCACCTGACTCTTTTAAAAAGGCACTTGAATTTTATTTGGGGTTTCAGAATCTTGGTATGAGAAGATGCTTGTACATAAACTTATCTCATTTCTCCTTGTCAGCATAGTCAAACTTCAAAACATGTCTTCGATGTCAAATATCAAAAAAATTCCTTATTAAGTGTATGGGAAATTCATTTAAGATTAGTAGTTCTTCTAATCTTCAGATACATTCAAAGCAGACCATTTATGCAAATCTGGTTAAGTTATAACTTTATTCAGATGTTTTCAGGGAACATCTAGGGAGTTTGCTTACGTGAAAGTGTATGGTTTACTAACATGGCCTCTATGTCAATGAAAGTAAAGAATATACTCAGAGAATTCCCTGCCCTTGCAGGGATGCCAAAAACAATATGGCTGTGTGGGTTGTAGTTCAGTGGTAGAGCGCTTGCCTATCATGTGCGAGGCACTGCATTCGATCCTCAGCACCATGTAAAAAAAAAATAAATAAACTTATTTAAAAAAAAAAAGACGATGACATCGTGACTTAAATATATATATATATATATATATATATATATATATATATATATATATATGGCTGTGCATAATCCTAGGGAAGAAAAACAAGTTTGCAAAATAAAATAGAAAGTTCAATGAAGAAAATACATCATAAGTCATTTTCATTAAGGTTTTCAAGGTTAACCAGAGCTGGGCACAGTGGCAAATGCCTGTAATCCTAGCAGCTCAGGAGGCTGAGGACCAAGAGTTCAAAGCCAGACTCACTGACAATGAGGTCAGTGAGACCCTGTCTCTAAATAAAATAACAAAAGAGGATGTGGCTCAATGGTTTGAACTCAATTGCCCCTGAGTTCAATCCTGGTAACTCCTCCTTCAAAAAAGGTGTTAACCATTCTCTTTTCTTACTAAATACAAATTATAGAGTTTATCCATTCAAGAAATATTTATTGAGGCTGAGATTGTGGCTCAGTGGTGAAGCGCTCATCTAGCATGTGTGAGGCCCTGGGTTCAATCTTCACACACATAAAAATAAATAAATAAATAAATAAAGGTATCGTGTCCAACTACAACTAAAAAATAAATATTTTTTTAAAAGGAAATATTTATTGAATGTCTGCTCTGTGCCAGTCATTATTCTATGCACTGAAAATGCTTCAGTAGGCAAAACAAAATTGAAAAATTCTGTCCTTGTGAAGTTTAAGTTTCAGTGATTTAATTTGAAGATATATAGCAATAGCAAAATATTTAAATCACTTAAAAATTTAGAAAAGTAAAGTAAAAATTGATATGTGTTTAAAGACAGAGACTTAAATTAGAATTACAAATAGTGGCAATGTTTGTTTTAGGTCTGCTACTACTGCATTCTTTGATTTTAATCTCTTTTATAATCTCTCTACCTCTAACTTCATGTATTTTAATAATACTAGATTTTATATATTTTAATTTTACAATAGGTACATAAATGTCATCTGAGAGTATTGCCTAATGTTTAAAACAAGATCAATAGAAACTTGAATCTGCTATGACCCACTGATTTTGGGTAGTTTAGTTAAACTCTTTGTGACTGAGTTTCCTCATTTAACCATAAGACCAATAATAATGCTATTAAAAGAATTTTTATAAAATTTATGTGTAAAGTTCTTTTACTTGAATAAAGAAAAGTATAATGTTGGGCTGGGGTTGTGGCTCAGTGATAGAATGCTTGCCTAGCACGTGTGAGGCACTGGGTTCCATTCTCAGCACTGCATATAACTAAATGAATAAAACACAGGTCCATCAACAACTAAAAAAAAATTGGAAAAAAGAAGAAAAATGTAATGTTATGTCACCATCAAAAAATGTCTTTCATTTAAAAAGTCTTATCAAAGTACTTTACATCTGGATGTGGGGGCTCATGCCTGTAATCCCAGTCATTAGAGAGACTGAGGCAGGAGGATCACAAGTTCAAAGATAGCCTTAACAATTTAGCAAGATACTGTCTCAAAATTAAAAAAAAATAAAAAAGGGCTGGGGATGTAGCTAAGTGGTTAAGCATCCCTAGATTCAATCCCAGTATAAAAAAAAATGCACTATACACATAACAGCATAGTTATACTAAATTGTGCCTAAGGCAAAAGAGAAAAATAGCCTTTTATGTTTTTAAATAGAAAAACTGTAAGAAATTTTGGAATTTTGGTAGATAACTAAATATAAGATGTAGTATTTTCCTCTTCTTAGTAAAGCAATAGAAATGATATCCCTCAGAATTTTCTTTCTAACCTAAAATTATGTCCAATTACTATTAATATTAACATAAAGTATATAAATTACTTTCCTTCATTATTTATTTATTTATTTATTTAGATACCAGGGATTGAACCCAGGGGCACTTAACCACTGAGCCACATTCCCAGCTCACTTTTTTATATTTTTTATTTTGAAACAGGATCTTGCTAAGTTGTTCAGGCCCTTGCTAAGCTACCAAGGCTGGCTTTGAACTTGTGATCATTCTGCCCCAGGTTCCAGAGCTGCCAGGATTACAGCCGTGTGCCAATGAGCCCAGCTCTTTCTCATTTTTCAAAGATCCTACAGTTTCCAAGCTTAAAATCTTTGTTTGTCTTATTTATATAGAATAATTCCAAACCACCCAAGTAAAAAATTGAACACATTAAAAATCCAGCAGCCCAAGTGGAAAAGCTTTATTTACACGTATCTATCTCTTCTGATATAGGAGGTATGTAAACATAGCTGTGATCTGAACCCTCATATGGAATGGTTTGAAAAGAACCAGAAAATAAACTTTAGGAGTTAGGAGGTACCTTGTTCATAAGTTTCAATGAATTAATTTTCAATGAAAAAGCAAAAGTTAAAAAGGTATAAATTGTAGTACTTACAGTTGCCTATCTTTGAGCCGTAAAATATGAAATGAAAATTTTCTTTTCATTTCTAGAAATTCTGCTTGCCTTTCTTTTTGCTTACACAGGTTTTATGCATAAGAAAGTTTAAATAATAAGAATTACAAGAATGTCTTATAAGTTCTGAAATAATTTCATTTTAAAAGAAAACAAAACAAAATCTGACTTTAGTTAGCCTCATCTCCATTAATTGCCTTTTGTGAACCCTGTATGCTGCCCAAACTGTATTTCTCTCAGTTTCTCAAATATGTGGTACATGTCCACAGTGTGCTGCCTGCACACCCAGCTGCCTGGAATGTTCTTTCTCTTCTTTTCTGCCTGGTGCCTCCCTACTCAACTTTCAAGGCCAAAATGAAATAGCATTTGCTCTCTGTAGCCTTTCCAAACACCTCCTGCCTGAATAATTTCACTTACATATTTCATGAATACCTCTATATAAAATTTCATTGTAGTACAATGATTTCATTATGGTCTGCGGCTTTACTAAAGATGAAATTTTCAGAGGCAAGAGCCATATCTAATTTTTATTTATTTTTTTTTATAATCTTAGCCCCTAGCCTATTGTTTGTCCCAAACTAGACACTGACAGAACCAATATAGGTTATGGGAGACACACTCCTTATATACTCAGGCACACACTCTGCTCACATGCACAAAGACGGGAATTCACCATAGACGATGGGAGGTACAGAGAATAAAATATCAGCAGCATGTATCTGGAAAGAAACACACACATAGAAGAAAGGCATCAAAGGCAGAAAAAGCATAGGCACTTTACTTCTAAGGAATAATAAAATGGAAAGTCACGTTGTGTTTTTGCAACAACCAGCAAATGAGTACCGAGCCACTTTTACTAAAAGCTAAATAAAATTAGGCCAGATGTGAATGCCCAGGCAGTCTAGGGTGTATAATCTAAACTGAATGAATTAAAAGAATTTAGGAAAACTAAAGCAGATTAAATTTCACTCACATGGCATTCAAGTACACAATGATGTACAACCGGTTGCACGTAAACTAACTGTTATGTAGAAGTAAGTGCAATCTTTTTCTAATTGAATACCTCTTCCACCATGAGATGGGTACAGTGCTCATACTGTCTCGAACTCTAGTCGTTTGAGGACTGCCTAGTAAAGGAAGAGGTAAGAAAGACAGGCAGGCTCTCAGTCTCAATGCTGCAGGATTATAAATTGCTCCATGGTTAGAATTTATCCCACGTAAATGTCCACCAGTTCTTCAAGTTGCCCTGACAGCCCTTCAGTGTCTCAGCAAATCTGATCACTAACTCTTGGGCTTCACATTGGGCTAAGAAGTGGGGCCACCAAGGAGACAGTCCCTCCAAACATAAGCGCACTGAATTCCTGAAAGTCATAGTTGAGAAACACCACTGCTCTGTGGGTTTCATGTTATGACAGAGACAGTGTTCAAAGAGGCAAAGCCCTGGCTTTATGGAAACTGTTTTTTGTTATACAACTCAGTAATTTTACTGAACCACCCTGCAGTTTGTATTTCCTGTTTTTGTTCTCTTCAGATGCCAGAAGGCAGGCACTTCATAATTGTTAAAGATCAAGAGTTTTCTTTCTTTCTTTCTTTCTTTTTTTTCAACGCAGTGTTCAGGCACATAGGAGTCTGTGGGATAAAAGAACAGCTTAGTAGCTTGGGGGTATAAAATAGCCCAGTGGAATAATGAATGCTACCTGGATGCTTAAGAGCAAAGACACACTGATTTGGTTACTTTTTAATAATTCAATGTACCTTCACCTCTCCTACTGTGGTAACTGAGCTAATGAGGCTAATGAATAACTGCCCTGCGATAGTCTAAAATTCCCATAAACATCTTGCACCCGCATTTTTTTTTTGCAAACAAATAGTACATGTTCTTTTAAAAAAGTGCATGTGTGCACACACACACATGTGAGCATACCACCTGGTCCCAGAAGAAAGCTTATTCTTTTAAACTTGCCTTGCTCCAAGTGTCATCCACTTTTTCCTCTAAATTTTATTATTTTTAATGTGTACATTATCAGAATTAGTAGAAATTGATATGTTTTTGTTTGTTTGTTTTGTTTTTGATACTGGGAACTGAACCCAGGGGTGCTTAACCACTGAGCCATATCCCCAGCCCTTTTTCATATTTTATTTAGGGACAGGGTGTCTCTGAGATGCTTAGGGCCTGGCTAAGTTACTGAGGCTGGTTCATGATCCTCCTGCCTCAGCCTCCCGAGCTCCTGGAGGAAATTGATGTTCAATCTAAATATGATCTATTAAAACATTCTCACATCACGTGTTCAATGTTGAGAAGTAGAATCTTGGTAAAAATTTTAAACTAGGTTAAAAGCACTTAATTAGAAATCCAAAGATGCAAGATTTATTGGTAGCTGATCAGATATAACTGTAATTAATGCATTGATCTTCCTTTTCTTTAATAATCAGAAAAAGACAAAGAAAATTTTCAAAAATACAAGTTGGAAATTGAGAGACAGGCTACATATTTATTTTATTCTTGACTCCTTTGAAAAAAAGGTCAAAAAATATGACCAAGAAAAATTTCATATAAAATTATCTTTGACTTAAAAGGTACATTATGTGACATGGCAGGAGGCTAACTAATGATCATATTCCAAGAACTTGGCGGTTGTAGCATCTTTCTTGTCTCCATGATGTAATAAAGCCCCATCAATGCCATCTGAGTGGAACTGGGATATCCACATCTATGGAACAGGATGTCCAATGTCCTTGGGGCTACAAATGTCAGGCGAATAAATCTCCAGAGCACAAGCACTCATTCCTTCACACAGAACTACAAATCCATCTAGATGCGTAGTAAATTCCCTGGGAGGGCTGCCAGTCACTACAGCACTGAGATGATCAGAGAGAACTAAATTCATACTTTTCCTGACTACACTCACAATGGCACTTACACCAGGAAACTAGAGAAAGTGTTTATTTAGCTCTCAGCTCTTACAACACTGTAATGCAGCAATGCAGATGCACTGGGAGAGGCAGAAGATCACTGCAACCTGAAAACATCCTTTGGGAAGATGCCTGACTTCTTGATCATTGTATAGACTTAGCTCCTAAAGAGACTTTTATATGATATCTGAAAAGACTATTCTAACATTCTTATAGTAGAGTAAGATTAAAAATTTTTTCTTAAAAAAGGGGGGTTTGTTGTCAATTATTTTAAATAAAGTTGTTACTATTACAAAACTAAACAGTAAGCTGTAACTAAGTTCTACATGTAGAAAAACTTAAAGTGAATGAAGGCATCTATCATGAATCAGTGCAACCTCTCACACTAGAAAAGCTGATGACCCAGAAAACAAATTTGAAAGCCCTGCTTCAGGCTATTGCCAAAATAAATTTTTATAAAATAATAGAAGCATGTGTAAGGTATCACTTTACTGTTCCCTGGACTAGGAATTAATTTCCAAAAGCAAAAGGAAAGGAAAAAAAAACTTGCAAAAGAAAATATACTTTGAAAACACAGAATTTGGCTGGGGATGTGGCTCAAGCGGTAGGGCGCTCGCCTGGCATGCGTGCGGCCCGGGTTCGATCCTCAGCACCACATACAAACAAAGATGTTGTGTCCGCCGAAAACTAAAAAATAAATATTAAAATTAAAGAAAAAAAATTTAAAAAGAAAACACAGAATTTGATCCCCTTCTCCAAAAAATAAAATTTAAAAATACATAAATGGTAAATTGAAAAAGTGCATTAAAGACAATCTATTTATGGCAAGATTTGCAAAACAATAAGAATATCATTATCTCAATATAAAAATGAGCATGGAACATAGGTATTTTGTGTTGTCTACTAGATTGAAATAAGTATGTCCTATCTTAAAAGGAATTTTTTAAATAATCAAATTAAAACTATGCTGTGAAAAAAATCTCTTTTCACTTTTTAAGTCAGCAAGGTGGTTAACAGGATTAATGACCTATGTTGATGAGATTATAGTAAGCCAGGCACTCTCTCACACTGCTATCCATGGTACCAACAGGTACAACTTTTATGGAAAGTAATAATGGCATTGTGGCAATTTAAGAGCCTTTTAAAAAGTTGATGGTTCATGTCCTTTGACACAATAATTCCACTTCTAAGAATCCATTTGAACAAAATAATGAGATAAGCACCAAGAGTTTGGTGTTCACGTTAATCCTACAATACTTTCTGTGTGCCTGCTCTTTGCTGGGCCTTGTGCTAAGCATCATGGTGAATAATGCAAATTGGGCTACTGCCCTTTGGGAAGTTAACATCTATTACTTTTAAAAGTATGTTTACTGTGATATTTCTAGCATGCAAACTCTAAAAACAATCTCATTAATAAACAATAAAAGAACTGTCAAATTATGGTACATCCATAAAATAGAATATTATAATGGATACTTTAATGATTTATAAAGAGCATTTAAAAAGAATTTTTGAAAAAATTTATAAATGACATGAGGAAATGCTTATGATAAAGTGTTAAAAGGAAAATAATCATGATGTCAAACTATATACAATATTACTATTATACAAAATATACATTCATTTAAAAAGACTAGAAGGAAATATATGAATGTGTTCACACACATGATTTCCATCTCTTTCTAAAAATCAGAAATCGTGGGCTCATTATCAATATTTATCTTATAACTCTTCATTTTCTAATTTACAAAATGAAGCTATAATTTTGGTCTTAAAGTACACAAATTAGATAATGCAGGAATGGGTTTCACATAAGATGAAAAACTGAAAACAAATATTACAAACTATTATTTTTTAGTAAAGAAGGATGATGGGATCTGAATCCCTTTTTCCCCACTTTTCCTTGTGTTTCTCTCATTCAGATTCCTACTTAATACCATGTAAACTTCTGGCAGGTGTCTGCAATCATTTACTTAGAATCTTTGCACATTAGTGCAGCATATGAGTCCATACTTACTGACTGAATGTATGTCAGCACATGTGTTTATTTTCTCTGTCCTTCCTTCCTTTTTGTTTTCAATCTGAAGTCTTTTATATACCTGGTATGGGCTGAGACTATTTGGGGTTTTTAGGAAATTATAAAACCATCATTTCTTCACTCTCATCCTAATCCTTTGCCTGAACAATCACAATTGGGTTGCCCTGAACTCAACACGACTCTTCAGGAAAACATTCCCTTTGATGGATGACATTTGGGTTCTGAATATTATTCTCATCACCATTACATTTTAAGTGTAAACCTTTCTCCAAGGCGAAGACCACCCACCTGATGCCTTATGAGGCACTGTTCCCAGCAGAGGGACATTGACAGTCGGATCTGCCATGATGCCTTTATCCAGGGAACGCAAAGAGAGGAATTCATAGAAGTATTCTGCCTACAACAAAAGGTAATGACAGTGAGAACCACGGAGACCACAGAGAGTGAGAATGCACTTTCAACACATCAGCCACTTGATGGAAGAGTGATAATATTCCCCATGGAGCTATGGAGCCTCCGACATTTAAGATGCTGTACAGGTATAACTCACCCTCTGTGTTTTGTAGGTACAGAATTAGACCCTCTGTTTGGAAATAAATGATTTATTTAAAACATTGAGAACACTTATCTAAAACATCCATAAGAGATGGTCTTTTAACAGTATTATTTTGTTGCTGTCTAT
Source organism: Marmota monax (assembly GCF_021218885.2). Lineage (NCBI taxonomy): Eukaryota > Metazoa > Chordata > Mammalia > Rodentia > Sciuridae > Marmota > Marmota monax. The sequence goes on from NW_026695212.1 coordinate 2,286,870, forward strand.
TGAAAGAATTGAGGGAAAAGTGCTTTTAAGGAAAGAAGTGGTGTCAAAACAATTATTGATTCACCCTTATAAAATCCATCTCAACTTTTGGGGTCAGTTTTTAATTCTTTTCAAATCTGAAATGCGTCTTTTGATCAGAATCTGTAGGGCTATAATATAGGGCTAAGGAAAACAGCAACCTATTGGCAAAAGAAGACATTAAGGGCCAAAATTAATGATCTTGCTGTTAACATTTATTTTTCTTCCCTCATTCCCTTAAGAAGTTTATATTTAAGGTCTTAGTTTAATTATGGAGAGAAAAGCCTAAAAATGCCCAAAACAACAATACAATATGACAAGCCATAAAACTTTACTATGTAAACATTTTCATTTTCCCATTAAGTCACTAGTTGAGACTCACAAGGCCATGAATGCTGAAGGTAGTGACACATAATCTCACTACAGAGCTTTTATGCTTAACTGATTCTCAATTCTTTTGTTAAAAGAGTTTGTACTGGAGACAACATGTTCTTGCTTAGGGACAAGAGAACAATCAATCAAGAAAACAAATACCAACACAACAGGCAAGTTGAATGGTTCTGCAGTCATCTGTACAGATATCCAGAATTTGGATGGGTTAATTAAAGTAATTAATTACGTAAACACAGGCTAAAAGAAGGTTAATAGGATCTTTCCTACATGCAGTATAGAATTTATTTTCCAACATGGAAGATATTAAAAGATGATGAATGGGGGCTGGGATTGCAGCTCAATGGTAGAGTACTTGCCTAGCATGTGTGAGGCACTGGGTTCGATGCTCAGCACCACATAAAAATAAATAAGTAAAATAAAAGGTATTGCGTCCATCTACAACTAAATAAAGAAGAATTTATTTTTTTAAAAAAGATGCATGGTGGACATCCAAATGACTTTCTGCTTTAAATCATGGTATGAAAAGCATTAGGCATTAAGGACTTCATAGGAAGCTAATAATGCAAAGGGGAAATCACAGTTGTTATGGGGATATTGTCTACAACCGCAGTGAGATGAAACTACTTCCTGTTTCAGTAAGCCGAAAGGAACAACTTCATTGACCAAATCCTCACTATCTCCCCTTCTTTGAATTGTGGCAATGGTTCCAGAACACCACAGTGAACTATTCTCTAGGTAGTAACAGTTTCATGAATTAATTTATTAGTTCATCCACTAGGAGGAACCTGAGGAGCAAGGGCCATAAGACAGATGATTCCTATTTTATCTAGGGAAAGGCGGAGATCCAAAAGAAGTTTGATGAAAGGAATGTTGTCAGGAAAGGTAATTCAATTTGGAATACAATCCTTTGAAAAAGAGAATGAATAGTATTTCTGTCCCTGCAGAAAAACTAATGATTATATTAAAAGTGGACTCATTTTCATGAATCCAGGTGTTTTAAAGACTTCTATCAGCTGTTATTTCCCTCTATGCCAGAAAATACTTTGCTCTAAAACATATTTTAGTTGCCACAATGAGAGAATTTAATGCTGAATGCCGTTATAATTAATTACATTTGCATTTATTTATATTACCTAGTACAGTAATAATAATAATAATAATAACACCAACAACAACAAGCAACAATAACATAACACAGGTGTAATAAACACTAAGTGCCCAAACTTCTTCTGAACATTTTATTAATGATACACATAATGATGTGAAAAACTGAGTGGGTAGAACACAGAAACGCTGAAACAAAAACTTCAAATACCAGAATAAATATTAAAAAAAAACTTCAAATACCATATAATAAGTCATCATTTGCTACCTCATAATCATATCTTTGAGCTTTATCTCATTATAAATTAAATCTACTTTCTCTGAATGATACTTTTAAATTGCATTTGTAAAACTTAAGATAATTTCAATAAGAAATGATTTTAGTTAAAAATATTTATTAATAAGAAAAAGGATGAAACACCAAAATTAGAACAATTACATAGAATTGATGGTAATTCGGTTTTATTCTTTCTCTCCTTTTCAAAGTTTCTGTACATAGTTCTATTTATGGTGAAATTAATGCATTTACTTTTTTAAAAAAGCATTAATTATGTCTCCTGCTGTTAGGTGTGTGACTGATGATAACCATTGACTCTGAAATTCTCACCCCTTCTACTTAGGGTAGTTATGCTCATGCAACAATTTTATTAAATCTTTTTGAAAGCATGCTTCAAGACAAAGTAGCTTCCAAATGTTTCTTTCAAAAGTTTCATATATATATATATATATATATATATATATATATATACACATACATACATACATACACATACATATATATCTCCACAAGACATTAATTAAAACAAAAGTAAATGGCAGAAAGATCATTAGAGTTGGTGGAAGGAAATAGGGGGAGGGAGGAGAGGAGAAAAAGGAGGAGAAGTACTGAGGACTGAATTAGAACAAATTCTATTCTAAGCTTTTATAACTTTGTTAAAATGAATCCTAATGTAATGCTAACTAAAAAGAATAAAATAAAAAAAGTTTTGGTGTTCACAATATTTAGAACTGAAAGAATTTCACTCAAAGCCCAGAAAGGAAAGCTCAGGTCTCCATATGGTCACATAAAGTAGGCTAGGAAGCACTGACTCCATCATATTCAGGTCTGAAAGTTTATCATTAGCAGTGACATGACACTAAACATTATGCAGCTAAGTTTAATGGATTTTTCTGGATGGCCAATACTCTGATCTTATCAATAACAAGTTTCACAGGTTTTAGTATGTCTCTTTGGTTTCTTTGAGAATCAGGGCACAACATGATTTTTCTGCTACAATTCTAAGACTGTTGTAGGCAAAAACTGCTCAGTTTCTTCTGTAGATCATTTTTGTAGCAGGAAAGATGGACATTTGTTAGCTGAATTTCAGTTAGCAATAACAAAATGATAGTTCAAAAACTGAAAACCCCTGAACCTTTGCATTTTCAGAGGACAGAGTTAAGAACTGAGGGTATCAGGACAATGATGACCTTCGCTCATTTAATGGGTATTCTTTCTTGGATCTTATCAGCAAAAAGCAGTTGCTGGAATAAACCTTTTTTAGTTATTTATCCTTCTTTTTAAAAATATTTTTGAGTGAATTCATTAATTTATTAAAAGATAAGGTCACTGGGCTGTCAATGAAATGTAAATAGTAGTTACACACATTTTTTTTATTCCTTTCCACAGCTTTTGTTGGTGCATTATAGTTATACATGATGATGGAATTTGTTGTAACATATTCATAAATGCACACAATAATACAATATAATTTGGCCAATATCACTCCCTAACACTCCCCCGCTTCCCTCTTCCTGCCCCCTGGTCCCTTTCCTTTACTGATCTCCCTTTGATTTTCATGAGGTCCCCACCCCCACCCTTATTTTCCTTTTTTCTTTCTAGGTTCTATATATGAGAGAAAATATACAAGCCTTGACCTTCTGAATGTGGCTTATTTCACTTAACATAATGGTTTCAAGTTCCATCCACTTTCCTGAAAATGACATAATTTCATTTTTATTTTTGGCTGACTAAAACTTCATTGTATATGTATATTACATTTTCATTATCCATTCATCCATTGATGGACACCCAGGCCGGTTCCACAGTTTAGCTATTATGAACTCTGCTGCTGTAAACACGGGTGTGCATGTATCACTATAGTACACTGACTTAATTCTTTAGGATAAATAGAGGAGTGGTATAGTTGGGTCATATGGCAGTTCCATGCCTAATCTTTTGAGGATCCTCCATACTGATTTCAATAGTGGTTGTACTAATTTATAATCCCACCAAAAAGTGTAGAAGTGTTCCCTTTTGCCACATCTTCTCCAGAATTTATTATTGTTTGTATTCTTGATGACTGACATACTTAAGGGTGTGAGATGAAATCTCAGTGTGATTTTGATTTGCATTTCCCTACTTGCTAATGATGTTGAACATTTTTCATGTATTTATTAGCCATTTATATTTTGTCTTTTGAAAAGTGTCTGTTTAATTCATTTTTTAAATATTTATTTTTTAGTTGTAGTTGGACACAATATCTTTATTTTATTTATTTATTTTTATTTGGTGCTGAAGATCGAACCCAGGGCCTTGCACTTGCTAAGCGAGCGCTCTACCACTGAGCCACAACCCCAGCCCTGTTTAATTCATTTTAATTAATTCATTTATTAATTGGGTTATTTGCTTTTTTGGTGTTTTTTTTTAGTTTCTTGATATATTCTAAATATTAATCCTCTGTCAAAAGAGTAGCTAGCGGTATTTATCCTTCTTATTAAAGACGGTAATGGGACTTGAATCTCTGAAATTTGTAATCTTCTTTATACTTGGTATATTTTTTCACAAAGTTTTGTCCACATGCTGTTTTTACTGCTTCTTAAAAATTCTAACTTGAAAGGCAAGGTGCAGTGAGTGGCACATGCCTGTAATCCCAGGGGCTCTTGAGGATAAGGCAGGAGGATCACAAGTTCAAAGCCAGTCTCAGCAAAGCCCGATGCTAAGCAATTCAATGAGACCCTCTCTCTAAACAAAATAGGACAGGGGATGTGGCTCAGTGGTCAAGGACCCCTGAGTTCAATACCCAGTAATGCCACCCCCATAAAAAAAAAAAAAGATTTAGACTGGGGATATAGCTCAGTTGGTAGATTGGCACAAAGCCTTGGGTTCAATTCCCGCACCACCAGAAAAACAAAAAACAAAAAAAATCTAACTTGAAAGCCACTTCGAAACTGAACAGCCTTTTGCCTTTGATGTTCTCACTGACTTCTTTCAAAGTTTCATTTGCCAATGTAAAGAGATCTACCAAAACCATCAACACCATGTAAGTGTTTCTACAAGTATACATTGCCACAACATAGAGAATAAATACATCCTTAATTTAACTTATGTGTTTAAGTAAAAAGTCATAAAATTTGGCCAATGAAATAAATGATCAATTCATGTCGTATTTTAACTTCTAGACAGAACTTTCCATTTTTATTTCCTTTTTAATGAAATAAATGTCCCTAGACCCCATGTCTCCATTGGAAACACTTCTTTGGAGGCAAATAAAACCTAAATTCTAAGCCAAGGAGAACAGAAAACTAGCTTCAAAGTTTGGAAACAAGTTGCACAAATTGCAGATTTATTACTTAGATAAAAGGAACTCAGAGCATAAACTGTAGTAGAGAAGTTATATTGGAGAATCTGAAATGTCCATTAGGAAAAAATACATTTTGTTTTATTAAATGACATTTGTGGAAACTCAGGTAGAGGCAAGTAGGGTGATTATTTGGGAAATGCATGAAAAGATTGCTTTGTATTCAAACAAAGAATAGGCCTATTCAGGAGAATAATTCACTCCTAAATGAAGTTGCTGAAAAATTTTTTGCTGACCTGGTTTGCCATGCAGTAAATTTTCTTTTCATGGAGAAGTATAAAAGACACCCAAATGTTATCAAGAGGGGAGTACTGGGGGCCATTTATCTTCCTTCTAAATTGACTTGGCTGAAATTAGGGTTTTTCCTTCCAGAATAGATGAAGACATCATTTAAACAGCAAAATGAAACAATTCCTCGGGTCTTCGCTCCAGCACTCTTTTGTGGGGTCGACATGGAGAAAGGAAGCACAGCATCACAGAGCATCAGGAGGAATGAAGAGAATCCAGTATTTTTTTTTTCGACCTTTGAAGTTCTGGGTTCATAGTGTATACTTGATCCCATCAGCAGAATAATTGCAGAAACCTCTGAGTTAAGACTCAATCTTTCATAAAAACATGACTCTCGCCTTTCCTATCCTCTACTATCCCCCCTCCCCTCCCCTCCCCTCCCCTCTTCTCTCTCTACCCCCTCTACTGTCATTCATTTCTCCCCCTTGTATTATTTTCCCCTTTCCCCTCACTTCCTCTTGTATGTAATTTTGTATAACCCTGAGGGTCTCCTTCCATTTCCATGCAATTTCCCTTCTCTCTCCCTTTCCCTCCCACCTCTCATCCCAGTTTAATGTTAATCTTCTTCTCCTGCTCTTCCTCCCTACTCTGTTCTTAGTTACTCTCCTTATATCAAAGAAGACATTTGGCATTTGTTTTTTAGGGATTGGCTAGCTTCACTTAGCATAATCTGCTCTAATGCCATCCATTTCCCTGCAAATTCTATGATTTTGTCATTTTTTAATGCAGAGTAATACTCCGTTGTGTATAAATGCCACATTTTTTTTATCCATTCTTCTATTGAAGGGCATCTGATGTGATTCTGCAATCTGTATACGGGGTAAAAATGGGAGTTCATAACCCACTTGAATCAAAGTGTGAAATATGATATATCAAGAACTATGTAATGTTTTGAACAACTAACAATAAAAAATTAAATTAAAAAAAACATTTAAGAGAAAGATAAAAAAAGTCAATTGCTTTCTTATATATGAATAATGAATAATTAAACTTTGAGATTAAAAAGACAATAACTGTTACATTAATCTATTATCATTTCCCTTTCATTGTTCAGCTATGAATGTATCTTAGTAAAAATAAAACAAGAAATATCTAGGTATAAATCCAACAAAACATGAACAAGATCTCTATGAGAAAAACTACAAAATTCTGATTAAAGACATTTAAAAAAAATCTAAGTAAATGGAGAGATATTCCAGGTACATGAATAGGAAAAATAAATATTATAAAGATTTTTTTCTGTAACATGATCTGCAGATTCAATATAATTGTAATAAAAATTTCAGTTATTAAAAAAAAAAAACATGACTCTCAAACCTCCTTTAACTTCAAGTTTCATGTTGTTGGCCCAAGTGTTCACGGGAGAACACTCAAAAACCAAAGGTGCCATCTTTGTTCAAAGGAAATGTCAGGCATGTATAGATACAAAAAATATATAGAAGCCAGATGATTTAAAAATTTAAACAATTTTTGTTAAGTGTTTACTATACTGTAGTCACTGTTCATCTAATCTCACAACTGTCTACTACTATTTTACCATACAAGTGAACTCATATTTGGGTACTGAGTATGAGAAGCACTAAAGGACTATAAAATAGCTTCCTCACTGTATATGGAGAGCAAGAAGAAATCTTCTAAAATAAACAAGAAAGGAAAATAAGGCACTGTTAAAACCCCAAACTAAATGAATAAGCATGCCCAATGTTTAAGATAATCTGATGCCTGAATATTTGGCCCCAAAATGCCAATTTCACATTCTTCTTCAGCATTCTTCTTACCTCTCTGAAAAATTTTATCCTTCAAACTCAAAACTCATTAACTTTGGATTATGTGATGCTCTGCTGATTCTCCTCAAATTTCTTGGTTTTCCTGCATTTCCTCAATATTCCCCCTCTCCACTCACAATCATAAAAAAATTACTAAGATCTAGCCATCACTAAGATAGAGCCATACCTATATTCCAGTGATTTCACCTCTACTGACCTTCATTGGGCTTCTCAGTCCTTGGTCCATCTCTCTTCATATTGTCATAAAACTCAAACTCTTATAGATTATCCTTTTGGGCAAGGATGCTTGCTATCATTGGAAACAGTGTCCCCCCCCCACACACACACACACAAAGGACCATGTAATTAGGCTTAGTCCCCAGGGTGGTACTGCTGTGAGATGATGGAACCTGTGGGAGGCGGAGCCTTGTGGAGTCCCTTAGGCCACTGGAAACACGACTTCAAATGAGATTGTAGGACCCTTATCTCTCTTGCTGTGTCTGCTTTTGACTAAAAATTTGAACAATCAAGCAGATGCACTTGCTCCTGCATGATATATGCCCTTTCCTGAGGTCCAGTCTCATAGGACCACCCAGTCTTGGACTTAAACTTCCAAATTGAGAACTAAGTAAGACCTTTTTCTTATAAATTAGTTGCCTTGGGTATTTCATTGTAGTGATTCAAAGCTGATTAACACAACGCTTAACATGAACTATTCATATCCTTCTTCTAAAGTGTAGACTCTTGTCATCTGCCTTATCATCTTCTTTTTAAAAAATATTTATTTTTTTAGTTTTAGGTGGGCATAATATCTTTATTTTATTTTTAGGCAGTGCTGAGGATTGAACCCAGTGCCTCATGCATGCTGGGCAAGAACCCTTCCACTGAGCCACAACCCCAGCCCTGCCTTTGTTACCTTCTACAGTGCAGACTCTTTGTCACCTGTGTGCCCACGCTCACACTCAGAGCCTAGTTCATTGTCTTCCAAAACCAGTGGATTCTTTCATCTTTTGATTATGTCCTGTCCTTTCATCCTCACCCCCACCCCTGTTCTAACCCCAGCCCAACCTTTACTTCCTCATATGGCATTTTATAACATTCTTTGAACATCTTCTTGACTTTCTTATTAAAATATCTTTTAAAATATAAAACAATAAATCTAATTAAAACATCCCTTTGCCATGTCACAATCTTTTCTTATCTACTCTTATCTCTAGGATACGGCATTTATCTTGATAAGTATGTCCACAGTCCTGCTTCAAATTTCCTTTATCCCTTACTATTCCACAACAGGGATCATCTTGCAGAGCTCAGTTGGCCTGCTTGAAACCACAGCATACCTATACTCCAGTGATTTCACCTCTACAGAATTTCACTGAACATACAGCAGCTTGGTCTTTAAACATATACCACCATATATACTTATTCAAGTTTGTGTATATATATCATGTATCCTTGTCTAAATTTTGGATTCCGTATAGAAAAGAATGGGATTACATTTTTTTCCCCAACACATTAATAAAGTCTCCCTCACCACTGTGCACAAGCAAGGTATCTGAAAAATGTTTGCTGAATGAATGAAATAAATGACCCACTGAAAAGTATCCATAAGCCTAAACCCAGTGCATTCCAGAACATATTGTTGTGATGAAATGGCATTAGCTTCTGATCCTACTGACAGGGAGAAGCTTTTCTGATTAGCAATTGTGTATTTATTTTTATGGGGTCAAAAGATATTTGCTTTGCTGTGTGGCCAATCTCTGCTGTGCACAAAGAAAATACAGAACACTTTTGGAAAAAAAATCAAATGATCATTGATATTTAATATCCAGGCAATCTGTGTATGATATGTAACTGTTCTATGCTTGTTGTAGGACACAACCTTAGAAACGAGGTTCCCAGAAAGAATGTAAGCAGATAATTAAACAAGGTCTAGTTCTGAAACAAACTTTTGTCCAATGCTCTTCTAGTTCATATTCCCCACTTGAGTCTCTAGTCGTTTTGCATTCTATAAATTATAGTATATAGTTGCAATATCACTGGGAAACTGTGTGATATCAATAATAGCTTATCCCTCTGGTCTTCTTTTGCCACTATCTTTAAGAAGAATTTTAAAAAGAAAAGCAACAGCACCTTCTCATAGAGTAGTTATTTAATTATCTCATGGGTCTTGGCTTAAATTGGCATAGAAAGGAACATTGCTTACAGAGAAAATACCAATGAGCCAAGATTCTTCTGTTCTAGAAATCATTTTTATACACATTAAACCAGACCACAGCCAGTGGGCTAGATTAAGGGAATGAAGTTATTGGAATATAATGGTGACATTAAAACTTGAAAGTTCAAGTACACACATCCGGGACCATGAATTTTGTAAACTAAAATTGGCAGGAGATCATACAGTTTGGCTTCACAAAAATTTGAAATTTCTGAGACATTTTCCATTTTTTCCTCCTAGGGTTTGGAATCACCATTGCTCATGCAAACCAGAAACAGACCTGACTATCTGACAAATAGTTGGCTAGTCACTCTCTTTCAAAATTCCTAAAGACAGAGAAGCAACAGAGGGCTATATTCTCTTTTCTATTAAATAAAACCAAAAGTTAAGGATTTTTTTTTTTTTAGGGAGGGGTAACAGTGAAGTAGAAAAGCAAAGCATTGCAAGACAGAGAAGAGTTTTTTTTTAGTTTGCCTCTAGGTTTAAAAAAGGGTATAGGTATAAATATAATCTTTAAAACATTTTTAGTCCTATTTTAAAAAGAACTACATATGGTGGATTGCCAGCATTTTTAATGGAAAGGGCATTGTAGGCATTCTGCTCCCCTTTTATTCCTTACGCTCCTAGGACACGCACCGGCTTCTTATAGTACTACTGCTAGAACCCAAGCAGTTGCAAAGTCATGGGTGATGCCAACCTAAAACCTAGACACTGGGAGGAAGAACAGCTTGAGCAATTATGGCAGTGTAAGGTAAGGAACCAAGGAAAGAAAATGTCATTTACGAGTGCACAGGTGACACTTTGGGGACCAGAGACAGTCCAAACAGGAGTTGCGGGAAAAAAAAACAAAGTAAGAAGCATGGGTACACAGCTATGAATTTCTGTGAGATAACAAGGATAACAATTATTTGAGAATATGGATAGGCTAAGAAAGCAGATGTAAGAGGTAAGCGTTTTGGAGGAGATGAGAGGGAGACTTCAGTTTGGAAAAAAAAGAAAAGAAATCCCTATTGTATTTTTCTCTTTTCATCTCAAGAACATTTGAATATTTATTTTCTTAATGTTTCAGAAACAGTCACTGAGCATTCATTCTCTTGGGGGTGGGAACTGTGCTAAAAGCAATTTCTTTTATAATAACTATAAAAACAACTGAGCAACTACCCCTCCACCCCAGGCGGTCCATTTGTTCTTTACCCATATCTCACTGCCTTGTTGGCTCTTTCCTGCTGTTCACCTGGTGGTACCTTTTAGCATGTTGCCTATTTTAGAACAGAAGGCATATAAAATGTACACGCAAACTCAGGTAGCACAGAGAGTAGCTCAAAAGGGGCAAAATGAATGTTCCATTTCTTTCACAATTCTTTCAGATATCTAGTTATCTCTAAACATATATATTTGTCTCATTCTAGTGATAAAAAGTAAGAGCATCTGAAAAGTTTTAATTTAGAAATATCCAGAGATATTCTCTGTGACGACTTTCAAAATATTTAAAGTAAGGCATATTTTCCTTAGTCTTAGTTCCAGGTAGTTTTCTTAAATTCTTTAATATATTTTTATTGAATTCACATGGATAGTATTAACTTCTTTAATAAAAAAATTTTTTTAAGAAAAACAGACTTTTCCTCTTAACCTAATGTTTTGAAAAAAATGCATTCAAGTTACTTTGGTAAAGGTTATGAGATGTGCCTTAATTTGACTATTTCATTCATGTAATTACAATTTCATGTGTCAGAATACTGTGCTACAAGACATCCTCTGGTGATTAGTTTCCTCCGTTCCTGAGTCAAACAGAAAAAGAAAAGATTTGTAACCTCATGGTTACAGCTTTTCAAAGTCCAAAATTTAGACGACTACTCTTACTAGCACTCAAAGATTCAAAGAATAGACACTTATTCTAATACATTTTGTTTTATCCTTCAGAAAAAGTCACTGCCTTTCTAGAAAATATAACATAATTGTCCCTTTTAATCTTCTAAGCTTCTCTACTCATTTGCTATTTTAAAAAATGTCGCTCACACACGCATTGTTAACTAGAGCAATTTACTGAGCATCACTGATGATAAAAATCCACAAACTGAGGCCTGGCTTGATCTTTGTGGACAGCCTGAGGACAAAACAATGAAGAGTGTTTAAAAAGTACAGGTGTAAGCCAGCAACATTTATCACCTACATTGGCTCATATAGCACTAGCCACAGCAAGAGCTTCAGAAGAGGTGTCTGTCTCTGTCTTTGAGTAACTCTGATAATCATGCTGATTGTCAGGGCTGAGGGTGTAGCTCAGTGGTTGAGGGCCTGTGTAGCATGCATGAAGCCCTGGATTCCAATCCCTGCACCACAAACAAACAAACAACAACTACAAAAACACCTATTTGTCTGAACTCATTTAAGTAAATATAAGAGTATTTGCTTCTGTTTGAAGTGAATTTAATATTTTATTCCCATGCAACTAATTTCCTGTATTGCAATTTCAATAGAAAGAAATAACATGCCAGGTCACATATTCTAGTACTTAAATGATGCTGTGCTTATTTTTCTGAACACGTTTGTTTTACATCAATCTTGCTTTTTATCCTGAAATTGATAGGAAATCCAATTTAATTAATAAAAAAAGTTTCCAAATTGAGATATTAACAGCATATCAGAGTGACAAGATCAGTTCTAAACATCCTCCAGGGCCAGAGGAAACCCTGTCATGACAACAATGCCCTGCCTCTTTCCACTCATCTCTCTTTGCTATGCCCTCCACAGGCACCCTAATCTTCTAGCCCCAGAGGAGCCAGAGGTGAACTAGTGAGACCAGCCAACCAAACTGCCTTCCAGGCTGCAGCCCAGGGAGGGGAGAAATCTTAACTTTAGAGATCCGAACTTGAGCCACTACACAGAAGTGGATACTTTAATTATTGAAATGAGAATAATCACAGCAGTGAAGTAATCAGAGGACAATTTTATTTGACTAGAGAAATTCCAGGATTCACCCAAAGACCCAGGGAAAAGTTTCCCACACAGGAGGTTAGCAGGGCTGCTGGGAAAAAGAGGGACAGTTGTTCTGTGTGAAGACACAAAATGGCATTTTGCTTATTTGGTGTAATAGTTTTAAGCCCTTGGTTCCTTATTTAAGTATTTTTAAAAAAATTTTTAGATGTTGATGGATCTTTATTTTATTCATATATTTATATGTGGTGCTGAGAATCAAACCCAGTGCCTCACACATGCTAGGCAAGTGCTGTCCCATTGAGCCACAACCCCAACCCCTTATTTAAGGATTTTAAGAGCTAAAGGAGGCAGCAGATTTTCCATTTTCGGTATTAGATAACCTCACAGTCTTTGCTGTCCACTTAAAACATGCCAAAATATTAGGACAACCTGCCACTCTTCTTTATTACCTCCTATTAGATTGTTACACATAAACTTTTTCATTTCTAGGAGTTCTTTTCTGTAAATTCCTTAGTACTTGCAATTCCTTTTCTGAGGTGTGTCCCCTGCAAATGATAATCACCCTGTAGAAGCACAGTGAATGACAGACTTTACAGCCAAAATAAACGGGTCTGAGGCAAATAGGAGCAGACACCACAGTTAGTCAAGCTGATTCATTAAAAAAAAAAAAGACACATTAAAGCTGGATCAACTGTCATCTTTTAGTGATGACTGTTGATCTGATGTGATGAGAGAAAGTTCATGCACGTGGATGGGTTGATGTGGCTCCTGGATGGTCCGGAACGTCGTTAACTCATACAGACTGATTCTGGCCTCGGTTCAAACTTCTCAGCCTTTGTTCTCAGGGCTCTGAGGATGGCTTTGAAGTTCAGGATAAAGCTCTTCTAACACACCATTACCAAAGAATAACCTTTTGATTATGATCTCATGAAAGTATAATCCATAACTTACATAAGTTAAGACCGCCGCAAACAGTGACGGTCCTGTAATTGGACCTTTATGAATCCCATATGTTACAATCTCTGCATTAGCTAGCAGTCCTGCATAATACATACATCTCTTCCCCAAACACAGCCACAGAACTTTCTTAAAAGGCTATGAAACTTTTCACAGCTACTGTCAGCCTTGAACTCTTCAGACCCCTAGGCTTGGGTGTAGGTACCTAAAGGGTGGGATTTGGGGAAAGCTTAAAAGAATAATAAATATTTCCCCCTTGTCCCATAGTCATTCATTTACGAAATGCAGTGTAATCAAAGCCAGTTAACGTTCTACTTAATTGTGTGGCTTGTGTGGCTTGTGTGCCTTAAAAAAAAAATGTCAGGAGAAAAATAGACTTCCAAAAAAATCATTGTTAAAAATATAAATGAAAATGTATTTATTTAGCAACAGTATCTCTCATCCGAGGTTCTCAAAGGATTTGGTCTTGGCTAGGAAGCCATTATGTCATTATTTACATTATCTATGATTTATGTTTATCCCCCTTCTTGTTAAACTAAATTCCATTATTTTAGCAAATTAGAAATGTGACTGTTGAGCACAGCTTAATTGTCTTCATTGAAGGAGGAAGGGCAGTAAGCATGAAAGAGAAGATTTAGGAGGAAAAGTACCCAACCCAGGTCCACAATAGTGAAAAAATAAAACTAACAAGATTTCTGATCTGTCAAAAGAGACAAAGAAGTCTGAATTAAAGGAAAAATAACAGAATAAAAGATATCTAAGGGAAGATTAGTCTGTCATTTGGGACTTAAAATGAGGTGAGTATACAAGGCCAACAGCAAAAAATGGAGACCACATCAAAGAGTTATCTTTCCATTTGTCCCCTTCCCTTATAATAACCATAACTACCCCCCCCCCAGCCTGCAGTGTACTTATTTTATTATTTAACCTATTATCATGACTTTTCTTTCCTTTGGAACATATTATGAAAGTTACCGAAAATAATTCCCAGCAAATTGACATACCTCTGGATTCCTTGGTTCAAAATAGCAGTGCTAACATGATCTTTGGGTCTCTACTGCCATTGTACAGAACCTCTCCACTTGTAAATATGCTAGTAGCTTCCAAGTTAAGAAGTATTGACTCACAAAGCATCCATCAAACTCATCTGAATCAAAATATCTGACGTTTGACTCCATATCTCCTCTATGTAACTCTTAAAAGAGACCATAATTATTTATCAATAGATTTTCAATGGTCCAGTTTATTTTCTAAAATTAAGTCTTACACACATATAGACATGTGATGATCAGAGAAGACCAGTAACAATAAAGGGGGAGAAAGATCTGGCTTTTAAATATCTTTTGTTGGGCTGTTTTTAAATAAAATATAAGTGAGCTTCTTAGGGACCCCAACTGTGACAGGCCACGTGAGACAACAAGAATCAAAATATCAGGAGATATTTTGATTAAAAAAAATCAAAAAATCAAAAGAAAGAGATCAATAGAACACCTAGATGTATACAGGGCAGTACAGCAAGTCTGGTGTGATCTGAATCAAGATTTGGTGAATGCTTGGAAACTAAAAAGACCTGAATACCAAGTCTCCTTTATTTACCTTTAAAAAAAATGACTAGAAACTATGAACCGGCAGCTTCAATATCTGTTGAAAGAAACTAAACATCAACATAAATTCATAAGAAGCACAAAGTGCTAGACTGAATTGATGTCCTTCCTCAAAAGAGAAATAGAGGAATATCAGGGGTCTACCTTTGCTTCAGAATTGATACTGATTCCTTTCACATGGCATGTTTACTGAGAAAATGGAAATTCTAGACTCCACCATCTGATGGGAAGGCTAAACAATCCATTTAAGAGCCACATTCAAAAGCATAAACCTCTGTCAGGCAGGTGACATCTAAAAGACTCTCACATTTATAAGAAGTTTCCTTGTCAACTTTCCCTCCTGCTCTGGATGTGACATTGCTTACTTCTGTTTTCTACTTTTCCCATTCCTTGGCCTTATCATGTATTCTATTCCTCTTCCTGATCCCTCCAAAATCACTTTCTTTCAAAAAAAATGAAATATTTTCTCCATATTTATTTCTAATTATGTCCTCACCCAAGAGTCTTTGCAGAGGTCTGTAAAGTCTTTGCAAAGTCTGTAAGCCTTTCTTTGGATCATGTTGGTCTTCTCTCACGTTTTCCTGTCTTTAGTTTACTTCCTCAGTTTTTGGTTGTGCCATATCACTTTGGGTAACTTTTAAAGGAAATTTAAGTTATAACAGTTCTAGTATCATGGGAGACAAAACATGTTCACTAAATGGAAGAAGGAAGGAAAAGAGGAGGGAATTCTAGGACTGGAGGATTCTGGGATGAACTCATCACCTAGCAAGAGCCAAAGTTCCAAAACAGATTAAGATAAAGACAAAAAAAACATAGGGGTTAGTACACACTGTGCTAACATAATGTCTTTCTTCGTAGGCAGTGGATAAAAGACAAAGTCAATCTATGAACACAGGCTTTGAAAAACAGGTTTACACAGAGTCAGGCCAACTTTTCAGTCATGTGAGAACAGTGCTATTTTTAAAGATATAGATTGTCTATTAAACACCTTTCAACTCTGAAAACTCTGTATCTGTCGTTCCTTTTGATGCTGTTGTAATTTCCATGATAAGGTATTGCAGAGAATTTTATAAACAGGGGAGGATTCACAAAGCCCTCGAGGTAAAATGGCAGATCGTGACACTTGGACAAATTCTGGGAGATGATGTGGGGGAGCTGAGAACCAGGGAGGGTGAGTTACATTTCCAAAGCCCACACAGTCAGGACTTGGCAGCACACCTTTCATGATACCACAACTGCCTTCCTACCAACCATTTCCATCAGCCTTTGTTAAATACCTACCATGTTCTGAGCACTACATTGGGTGATAGGTATCAAGGTGCCTGTATCAGCCTACCCAGCTAGTGCTTCAAAATTGAACATTAAAGTGTGTGTGTGTGTGTGTGTGTGTGTGTGTGTGTGTTGGACTAAGTAACACAAAAAGAGAATAAAGGACTTCCCTCTTGTCCATACCAACAGAGAAACTGCAGGCAACTTTTTTTTCATCCATATGTCACAGGACTGAATTATAATGTGGTAATGTTGTTGGGCCTTCTCACAGCCTAAAGTTCAAGACAGAAACAAAATACAAAGCTCTGCTCTCCCTGTCAGAAAACACGGCTCTTTTCCCAGTTCTCTCTCTCTCTCAAGTTTTAAGAAGTCCGCCATCATGCTTGACCTTTACTTTTCTCCTCTGAAAAAAATGAGGTGGTCGAACTAATATTTATGATTTCTTCTCTTTGAGAGTTTATAATTCTAAGGCAGCCTTTCTCAATTTCTCCCAAGGTTTACCATAGAGCCGAAGCATTCGGAAAGAATATAGTACTTTCTGCATGTATATCTATGTAGAGAATCCATAAGCTCAGTAGTAAGTTCTCAAAGTCTGTGCTATTAGTGACCTAAGATAATGAGTAATCTTCTCAGAAACATAGGGAAATTCAGTGCACAAGTATCCACACTTTTGCCTTTACCAGTTCCTGATGTTTTCTAGATAACCGATTTTTGTTTAACCAATTTATGTTTTTTGATAACCAATTTATGAAATTGCATAGAACAAGCCAATGAGGTGGCTGAGAATGGTTACCCTCCGCCAGAACTGTCTCTTTCCCTGTGTGCCGTGTGCTCACTGCAGATTTTGCTCAAAGAAGCTGTGTGATGGCTCCTGGCTTGAAGGGGCTGCAGAAGATGTTCTGCAGTACAGAGGCCAACAGTTTATAAACAATAATTCATATCTACCCACTAGGCTTCCTCTCCTTTTTCTTGGGCTTTTGTTTTGGGGGTTGGGAATACTGGGGATTGAACTCATGGACACTGAACCACTGAGACACATCCCCAGCCCTATTTTGTATTTTATTTAGAAACAAGGTCTCACTGAGTTGCTTAATGCCTTGCTGTTGCTGAGGCTGGCTTTGAACCCACGATCCTCCTGCCTCAGGCTCCAGAGTCACTGGGATTACAGGCATGCACCATCATGCCCAGCGTGGGCCATTTTAGGCGCTCCTAGATTTATTTATTTATTTTCTTTCACTCAGATATATATCTCTGGAAGCTCTGACTAGCAAACTAATATTTCTTTTCTTTCTTCTTTTTTTTTTTTTTGAGGGGGCTGTGTTTGGGGGAGAGGTTCTTGGGATCCCAGAAAGAGAACTAAGAGGTCTACCACTGAGCTACATCTCCAGCCTCCTTCCTTCCTTCCTTCCTTCCTTCCTGCCTTCCTTCCCTCCCTCCCTTTTTGTAGTACTGGGACTTGAACTCAGGGACTTATGCATGCTAGGCAAGCACTTTACCACTAAGCTACATCCCCAGCCCTTTTTTATTTATTTTGAGTCAGGGTCTCACAAAGTTGTTGAGGCTGGACTTGAACTTGTGATCCTCCTGCCACAGCCTTCAGAGTCACTGGGATACCAGACATGCACCAACACACCCAGCTCCTGTCTCTTCTTTTACAAATACCCATAAGAATTTATTTGCTAAGATTTCCCTTATTTTGACAAAATGTAACATATACCCATTCTTCCTCTTTAAAGGGCTGTCTTCTAGCCACTAATGACAATGACTCTGAATTTTAAAGATGATCTACCTGCTGATCCCACATTGCTCTGTCCCTAAGAAAACAGGAAATAACACCCTTGCCTGTGGCAGAGTAAACCTACTTAATATATAAAAAAATTTTAAAGAGTAAATATGCAAAATAAATATTGTAATCGCTGTTTTTCAAAATATTATGGATAAATGTATCTAGATATGAAACATACAGAGAAGTTCATAAATGTTTACTCCAATTCATTAAATCTTAGTAGAAAAATGTACTTTCTTGCTGTGTTCAAAAGAAATGACCCATCTAATTTAAAAAATTATCCACTAGTTTTGTATTTGTAGACTAGAAGTATAGCGTCTAATGCGCTATATAGCTGATGAATACTGTGTTCACAATTAATATCCCTATGCAAAGCCTCTTACCTTGAAGGACCTTCACAGTCCCATATGAAAAGGGAGAATTACTTACCATGTACTGGTCCCCCACCGCCCCCTACAGTATGAAATTCCCACAAAAATGCAGGCACAAATCAACAGCCACCAGTACCACTTACAAAACTTCATGTTTTTAAGTCACAAAAGAATATTAAAAAGGACATTTTTGCATAATTGTGCTGGAAGTATCGAGTAGCCACTACAAGCCATTCAATCATAATGGATGTGCCAAAAGCCTCTACAATGGTCCAACGTTTTGACTCAGAAATTCCACTTCTGGGATTCAGTCCTAAGGAAGTAATCCTAATACGGAAAAAAAATTATACATCACGTTGCTCTTCATGGCATTATTTATAGTAGTGAAATGTTAGAAATAATCTAAATATGGGGCTGGGGATGTGGCTCAAGTGGTAGCGCGCTCGCCCTGCATGCGTGCGGCCCGGGTTCGATCCTCAGCACCACATACCAACAAAGATGTTGTGTCCGCCTAGAATTGAAAAATAAATATTAAAAAAATTCTCTCTCTCTCTTTAAAAAAAAATCTAAATAGGAGACTGTTGACCTATATCATAGAATATTATGTAATTATTAAAAATCAAGTTTCAGAAAACATGGGAAACTGTCCTAACTGTTCTTAAGTAAATGACAAACAAAAAAGTTTGAATAGAAAAACTACTCAGTGGAAAAACACCAACATGCTAACATTGTCTTAGGTCTGTTAACTATATATGACTTCTCCTCTTCCATTCTTTCTCCTTCTGTATTTTCCAAACGTTTTTAGAAAGTGTACTAGTTTATGATGGAAAAAAGTAATGAACTCGAATAAAATGCTATTAGGATTCATAAAAAGAAATAGTTCTACCCAGGAAATTAAGTATGGCATACTCTAATGAAGTCCAGTTTATATTCCTGAGTAATGGGTTTTGCAAATTATAATTGCTACAAAGACAACTAGCAATGTAAAAATCTCAGCCTGTAACAGAGACAAATCCCAGAACTGTTTTCTCAGTTCTTTATAAAGAGCCAAACCAGTATTAAACATTTTGAATATCTAGAAAGTGGTTACCATTTGGGGATAATTTTAAAGGGCAAATATTAGTAACATAGCAGTCCTGTCTACCTCAACTCCTAAAGTTCCATATTAACCAAATTGAATGGCTTGGAACCAAACTAACAGAAAAACCAGGCAAAAACTGCCTAGAGTTCAGTAGATTTTAGTAACATTATTCAGGAAAACAGTATTTTGAAAATATTTAATTCTGCTCCAAGTTCATTTTATTTCTGTTACAAGTAATCATATTGGACAAACTGCTTTTCTTACTGTGATTTGGATTAAAACACAAAGCTACTAACAATGCAGAAATGATAATGACAAATAACAAGTCACAGACGTGATAGAACTGAAAGAAACCTCCTTATTTTACAGATGAGAAATAGAGGGCAATATTTGTCTGAGGTCCCAGCAAGTTGGTGTGAGAGTTGGGCTGGAAGCCAGATCTCCCGAGGCCAGCTCAGTGTGACACTCTTGAGTTCAGAGAGTGGCCGCCATTCGCTGATGATGGAATATGGGCACTGTGCCAGCATCCTCCCTGCTTGGGGTCTGGCAGACCATCTCTCTCTAGCCTTATGACTCCCACCTAACACTAATGGCTCATAAATACAAAGGAAAGAAAAGACCCTATTTTTCCAGTGTCTACCATGTTCCAAGTACTTTGTACACATTAAGCAACTGCATTTTGCTGTCACTGTAAAAAGTAAATTAATGGTGTCTTTTTTAGTACTTGAAGAAACTGAGGCCCCAAGAGGTCAAGTTGATCAAGTTTTAGCATGGGCTGCTGACTTTAGCCTCTGGTGTACGGTCTGGGTTCTCCAGAGACACCAAACTAATAGGAGATACATCTCGAGATAGACAGATAGATAGAATTATAGACATATTGAGAGAGACAGATAGATGGTAAGGAATTAGCCCACATGATTATGGTGACTGACAAATCCCAAGATCTACAGTTGGTGGGCTGGTGTCCCCAAAGAGCCCATACTATAGTTCCAGACTGAGTGCCAGCTGATTAGAGACTCAGGAAGAAAAGACATCTGAAGGCAATCAAGCAGAAGGCGTTTTCTCCACTCACAGAACAGTCAGTTTTTTTGTTCTATTAAGGCCATCACCTGATTGAATTAGGCAGGTAAATCTGCTTTACCCACACTATTGATTTAAATGTTTATCTCATCTAGAAAAACACTCACAGACATACCCACCACAATGTTTGACCAAATTTCTAGACATCTGATGGCTCAGTCAAGTGGACACAGAACAAGCTGGGCCTGCAGGGTGTAATTGACAGAGACACTCATCCCCTAGACCCACATAGGCAACCTGAGTGTCCTCACATGCCCTGTCCTGGTTCTGGTCCTGTGTCCCAGAAAAGAAGGGGAGATTCAGTCTTCTCTCTGAACTTGTAGCACTTTATATTGCAGAGACAAATTTCTATCAAGTAAATCCCATTCTAGAAAAGTCTTGGGTATAGAGAGTTTCTCAAGAAATTGATGGCAAAGAATATCTGAAACATCAAGTATAAAAACAGATGAAGGATGATTAGTTCTGTGCTTGCTATGGAATGGAATGGAAATCCACTTATATCTTCAGCTGAAAAGGACCCTTATTTGTTCTTATTGAAAGGCAAAAGCAGTTCTAAAACCACAAACACGTATATCTTTTGTGTATTATAGAAAATGCACAATTATTTGAGGTTTGAAGTCTTTTACTTTTGGCTAAAAGTTTCTAACTACCAATTATTCCTCACATTTAGCTATCTAAAGTTTCATTAATTCATGGCTAAAGACAGTTATTAGGAAGACTAAGTGAACTTAATGAGATAATATAAATGGAAGTATGTTTTAAACTATTATGCACAACCTAAATGAAAGGTGTCTAATACTATTCACAGAATGATAGAATGACCCTCTTATCTCAATTCTGGAGAGAAGCACCAAGTTACTCTCTCTCCCTCAGTTATGAGGAAATGCATCCTGAACCCCTGGACAACACAGAGCACTCAGCAATAATTCTTTAAACTCAAGCCTGCAGGCATACAGGAAATTTGGAAAGTTGAATGCTCCAACTTTGGGAATTAAAGACCATCAGTCAATCTGGAGTCAAGTGAGTTTGTATTTGTTCTCTTCGGCTTCTCAACTAGAGCTTGACTTAGATGATGTGATATTTGCCTTTTAGAGTACTATAAATAAAGCTGCTTTTTTAAAAAAATGGCAGGTTGACCTATCCTGTACAACATAAAGGTGAAATGATATACACACAACCTTGGCAACTGACTGTCAGGGTTCAAACTCAAACTCTGCAGGTGCCTAAGACTTAATCTGTCTGAACCTTGGTCTTCTCATATGTTGAATGAGATAAAAAAAAAAAAAAAGCAATACTTTGTCTCATAGAATTGGTCCAAGTATTAAATGAAATAATACATGTAAATTACTTAGCACAGCTGCTGGCTCACAGTAAACACTCAATAAATGTCAATTCTTCTTAGGTTGAATTCCATGAAATTTGATCATTTCAAACTACTAAAAATGACAACTTCAAGAAAATCTGAAGCCATGATACTTTAATCACCTCTAAAAGTATAACTTTTCTTAGTCAGGGTCTCTATTCAAAATCATGTTCCACAACACATAGCAGGGTATCCAGCATATGCATGCAATTAACAAAGATAACAGCTCAGAAGAATCTTGATTTTGAAGATTTCAAGTTGCAATTTTATCTTGGATTCTCGAGTCAGACTGCCCGAGTGTAAATCCTGGTTTCATTCCCTCCTAGTTGTGTGATCTCAGGCAAGTCACTTGATCTTTTTGTGACTCAGCTGCCATTTTTATAAAATGGTATCTTTTAAAATTATTATTTGTACCAGGGATTGAATCCAGGAGTGCTTAAACGCTAAACCACATCCTCATCCCTTTTAATTTTTTTTTGAGACATGGTCTCACTAAGTTGCTTAGGGCCTTGCTAAATTGCTGAGACTGGCCTCAAATTGTGATCCTCCTGTCTCAGCCTCCGAAGTCGCTGGGATTACAGGCATGCACCATCATGCCCAGCACCATTTTTGTAAAATGGGAAAACTAATAGTATTTATCTCATCAGATTGTTGTGAGAATTAAATTAGATAATGAAGACAAGTGACCAGCACAATGACTGACAAAGAGAAAACATGTGTTAGCTATTTCCCTCTATTTTCTCCTCTTCCTTCTCCTCCTCTTTTTTCTTCTCCTTGTGCTCCATCCCTTCTTGTTTAATTTATCATACAAGGTGTATAGACTAAAAGATGATTTCAAAATTCTCTGACTTAATCTCCAACTCTAGCAATGAACTCTTTTACCATTGGAGTATAAAGTACCAATAACTTCCACCTGTGAGAATTTTATACTTCTGATCAGTATCTAGGAGTCAAGGATGAAGAGCTCCAAGCATCCGGGTGCCGTGGCGCACACCTGTAATCCCAGTGGCTCGGAAGGCTGAGGCAGGAAGATTGCTGAGTTCAAAGCCAGCCTCAGCAAAAGCAAGGTGCTAAAAACTCAATGAGACCTGTCTCTAAATAAAATACAAAAAAGGGCTGAGGATGTGGCTCAGTGGTTAAGTACCCCTGAGTTTAATCCCTGGTACAAAAAAAAAAAAAGAAAAGAAAAAACAAACAAACAAAAACCCTGCAAAGCTGATAAATATGAAGTAGCTGAAGAATCCGGGGGTGTTTGGTATATAGAAAAGACAATTTGAAGGGGACAACAGCTGTCCTCAAATGCCTATGGTCTGGTTTCCACTGACAGGAGGGTTAAAACATGACCATTGGTCCAGACAACAGAGAGCGGGTTGAGGGAGGAATTCCAGATGTGAGCAGGCATCCCAGGGGAGTCTCAGTTGGGACTTGGGGTTCCACTATCTCTGGTTTTCTGTGGCATCCTCTGGCATGCATGGGATAGAGGGGACCCGCTAATTGGGAGTTCCTTATTCAGTAGACTGGAAAATCAGGGATGGGTAAAAATAAGGAAGAGGCACTGGAACTGAATGATTCTAAGGCCTGGCCCTAAAGATGGGGCCTGACATCTATATGAACATGGGCTGCAGGAACAGAGTCTTAAGGTACCAAGGGACACAGTTCAATGCCCGACTGAGAAAAGGGGCAGCATCCCCATTTCTTCACAGAATACCAAGCTGCAATAAAACCCTGAGATGACCTGTGGAGAATACAGCCCAGTGTGGCCTTCTGGGTGATTACAGCTCCTGGAGCAAGGACAGATTGCACTTGGACCTGAAAAGCAGCCTTCTTACTTGTGGCAGCGTGGCAGCAGCACAGGTCAAGGTATTTCTGTCCAGGATAGCCTCTGTGGAGCCTTTCTTAGAACTCAAAATGAGCTAATCTTGGCTGGGAAATGAACAGAAGTAAATTAACTAGAGGTCCTCCATGAGCAAATGAAGGAAATAATGCAGCTATCTTGATAATGCAGGTGGGACTCTCCAAATGAAAGCCCATAGACTGATAGAGTACACAGATATTCAAGTTACACTGGGAAGACAGGAGTGTGCCTCCTTACAAAGAGCAACTCTCTATGGTTAACACAATGAAATATATTTAAAACCCTGCCTTAATAAGTTTCTAGCCACTGGACATGATTATTCAGGGTGAAAGAAACCACAATTCACGGATACATTGGAGAAAGGCTGGGTCATTGAGTTGGATGAGCTCTGCAATCTCTTCAAACCCTGCTATTCTGCATCTTTTAAATATACAGCCAGAAAAGGCAAGGAATCTATTGAATGAACGTGGGAAGATAACTCGAAATTTGACTCTTACATTAATTTGAGCAATTGTTTAAAAGAAAGAAATATATAGTCAATATGTCATGAAATCATTCACACTTTTATTGACAGTGAGTTCTTAAACGGCATGAGTTCTAATGTTATTGGTGGCACAGATTTCAGAATACTTATCTTCCACTGAATATATTAATGGTCTATTTAAACGAGTAACATAAAGAGCACAATACCCCATATGGGTCTGGTAGACAGATGGCACCTGAAGTTTCAAAAAACATTAAGGTGGAAAATTCCCTGAAGTAACTTTTACATTGCCATCTGCTGGCTAGTGCTGTAAGTGACAGCAATATAAATACAATCTCAAATCTTAATCAAGTACTAACTGAAAATAGGAATATTAATGAAACCTTCAAAGAGTAGAAATCAAATGGCTTCGCTAAGTACACAAGAATCAAATACCAGAATAATTCTGCAAGACTATTGGGATCCATCTGGGGATTGCCTTAAGTATGAGGTATCCCACATGGATTCTACTTCAGATGTGAATTCCCCCAGTGGTACATCCATGAATGATACTGAAATACTACTTGGAAGCCCAAAGCATCCTACCAAGCCCTACAGTATAAGTTTATTCAAAGCTATCTTCAACTCTTACAAACTAGTTTCCTCAAGAGTGGTTTTAGATGTGTCATGTGTGAGAGCTGATTTGTTCTGTGATGCAGTGACATTTGTCATACCCATCTCCAAAAAACTGATGGCAAGTGGAAGGCAGGATTCATTAGGCTCAATTATCTCAAGTACACACAAGCCATGAAGTTAAGCAGAGCAAAAGTTATTCCAGTTGTGCATCTCTTACTGTTATGGGCCTTGGGGTACATCCTGATCAAAGCCCTATCAGGTACACACTCCTCTTCCAATACAGCTCCTTCCTCAGTACTTTCACAGTAGCTTGTTCATATTGCAATTATAAATAATGCATGTATCATGGTTATTTGGGGGTCATATCTGTTTCCACTTTGGGCAATAATCTCCTTGAGGGCAAGCTTTATATCCAATTTACATTTGTCTTTTTAGTGTTCCGGATAAACATTGGCATTACATAAGACCTTAATAAATATTTGGGTTGAGGTCAAAAGAAGGAAGGGAAGAAGGGAGGACAAGAATCCATATTTTTCTATTCATGTCTTAGGTCTAGACTCAAGTTTTTTAAAACTGCCTATCAGATTCTGCCATCTGGTAGAAAATGTGTCAATTCCCAAATGGACCCCATTGTCAGTGAACCCTAAACAGTTCTTCTCTTGCTCCTATAATTACTTTCTCAGTTAAGATACCACTATGCATTGATCTGTGTTGTTCTCAATTACCTCATTGCCATGAACACCCATGTCCATATTGAATAAGCCTTGTCAATTGCATTGTCCTCCCTCCCTTCCTCCCTCTCCATTGCCTTCCTTAGTTCAGGCCCATCTTACCTTTTTGTGGTCCCTCAAATAACTTCCTAATTGGCTTCTAGTCCTCAGTCAGGCATCTCATCATCCACCTCCATCAGCCACGGAAGTTAGCCCTCATACACACACAACATTCTTACTTTCTTTTAAACTTTCAATGGTTCCCCACTGTCTATGAGACAAATTCAACTATGGCTTACTGAAGCTATTGTCATCTTTCCTAAGCTTACTTTTTAGGTCCATATTCCTCAGTTCCTGTTCCATAAACTCTAACCATTTTCAATAATTGTCATTCTCCAGTGACACCAATGATTCTCATTCTGCAAACCTCCCTATGGGTTACTGGGTACAGCTAGCTAGAATGCTTACCTCAGCCCCATTCTGCTGAGGTAGAATGTATCTCTATACTGTACATTTTGAGATACAGCTCAGATGTTACCCCCAATATCTTCTGTAGCATCCAAGCAAGTGCAATGTACCTGAACAATGGCAAAATCCTCTGGCTTTATGCTCTCACAGCACTTTCCTTAGGGCATTTGTGAGAGCCACAGCTAGTCCATATGAAGTCTCTTCACAAATTAAGTAAAAGCAGCCCCTCTGTGCCAGGGTATAAAGACCAGAGAAGTGAAATGTGGGTTGGCTTTTGGCTCCCACCTATCCTTTGGCTAGATCCCCATGTGCAATGTAAAACCTGGTCTGTGTTGGCCTTGGGAACTTATCACAGTTATTATGATAGCCTTATTGATGCTTAATAAGCATTCTTCTTCCCCAGCTGATAACCTCCTGGAGGCAGTTAACTTCAATTAAAATTTGTATTTTTCATGAACGATGGCATAGTAGGCATTGATAAATATTCTCAGAATTATAATTTTTTTCGAGTGAGAAGATATCCCAAAAGTTATAGAGCAGATCTGAGGAAGATCTCTGAAGTACAAAGACGTATGTAAATGTATTGTTAGCTGTGTGGTCTTGTGCAAGTCACTTAACTTTCTTATGTCCTGGTTTGCCTGACTATAACTCAAGGTTGTGAGCATTTGATGAGAGATGAGCTATGAAGTGCTCCAAAGACTGGCTGGCCCAGAGTATGCTCTATGTTAATATTGGACATTATTATTTTTAACATAGTATAAATGTTTTTAAGTCTGGCAACAAACAAGACCATTTTGGGGAAATAAATCTTTGTGTCTTGATTTTTTAAATCTAGAGACAGATCTTACATTTCATATGAAGACATTATCATTAATGTTCAATAATTTAACATGTTTTCTTTTGAGCTAGAATTGTAGTATTTTAGAATTTGGAAGAAATTTAGAAGTAACCCAAACCATATTTCATATAAAGCATGGGCACTCAAATGGTTAAATGACCTTTCCACAAGCTCTAGTGGTTTTTCATCTGGACTTCACCACACATCCAGCCCCTCAAGTCCTTACCTCCCCCACGTCCAGCTTCTAGTGTTTTCCCTTCCACATGCCCAGCCTCTACCCCAGACACCACTGACCTCTCCCACAAAGCACTTCCACAACTGCTCTCTCTGCCTCTGCCAGCCCTTCTTCTCATGCCTTCCTCCCATCTCAGCTGATTAAACAATTCATGAACATCCTTCAAGTCCCAGTTCTAATGTCACAGATACTCCCAAGCGAAGCCTCCCTTTAAGGCTCCAGCCAAAATTAGCTGCTTTTCCCTCTGTGTTCCTGGAGCACTTAGAACGAGGGTTCTGGATCCCAACTGCCTAGGTTTGATCCGAGCTTCCCCACTTACCAGCAGTGTGGCCTTCACTCCTCAGTGCCTCAGTTGCCTTATCTGTCCAACAGGAATAATAATGGGACCTGCCCCGTTTATTTATGCATTCAGTCAAGAGTTATCAACTGCCTCCTGGGAGCCAGGAGCTGTCCAGCACATGGAGATATATGGCGAACAGGACAGAGTCCTTGCTCACATGAGCTGACATAGAATGGGAGAGTCAGACAAAACCAAAGATAATCAAGTAGTTTCTTATCCTTACGTACAGCAGAGGTAGAGGAGAAAAAAAGGCTAACAGGGCCACGGAGTGAGTGAGGCAAAGCAGAGGAAATGAGTCACTCCCTATTCCTAGCACCAAGACTTTCAGATTCTATCTCCTAAAAATTTCTCCTATTTCCCTCCTCTTCGTCTGGGATCCCAGATTTCTCTCCTTTTAGTTGAGCTCTCCTCTGCTTGCCAGAAGGATGATCTGAGGACATAATTCTGACTTTGCCATCCTCCACTTTCCACTTTTCAGTGACTGACCTACCATTATCAATGGAACAAGTCCCACAGGCTGTTGCATGGTGGACAGCACCCTCTGGGACCTAGTTGTGCTGCCTACCTCTCCACTTCTGATGCTGCACCATCTCTTCAGACACACACCAAACCCCAGTTACCCAGACAATCAGACGTCTGGTCTCTGTGCTGTTTCCTTTCCCTAAAGGCCATTCCGTCCTCACCATTGCTGCTTGGCTAGCTCAACAGTCAGACTCAGCTCAGGAGGTACTTGCCTGTGTTCTCACACTAGCCTGGGAATACCTCAGGGCTTCCATAATATCACACCCCCAAATTATTAAGATAATCTGTTTATATTTCTGTCTTTCCAATTAGCTGCTAATTTTCTTAAGGGCAAAGAATGGTTCTTAATCATGTTTTAATTCCAGGGCAAGATCTAAGTTCTGGCCAAGAGTGGCAACGCAAGACTATTCTCATGTTGCCAGCTGAAACACTTACCCACTAAAGTGTCCCTTTATCCCAGGCCCTTAACAACCAGCTGCCCTGTGAGATTTTATTCAGGTGAATGGGTTTTTAAGGATGCCTGACAATTTCCAAGATTTTTTCATCACATTTATCCATAAAATCCCAGAAGAAGATAAATGTATAGCTCAGAAGGATAAACATCCATGTGCCTAGCTGAAAAAAACATAGAAGAACAGTAAGTGTCCTGGGACTTCAGGATTTTAAATAGTAATAAATTTTAAAAGAAAATCAAATACTTGAAAAAAGCAGGCTTATTTCACATAAATCCAGGGCCAGTGTTCAACTTCTCGTTCTTTAAACTGAAGGAGAACCTGTCAAGCTGAATTTGTATACTTCTATTATACTTTCCTCAGTACTTCAAAAAGTAGTGTGGGAATTGAAAAGAGAAGTTAAGTAAATGTTTTTTTTTAAAAAAAACCATCATACTGTTTTTCCTTCTTTAAGCTCCCTTTTATGTTACATTCAAATTCTAGACTTCATTAGAAAATTAGAATGATTTTTTTTTGTTCTACATACTCAGAGAAAGTTATTTTTTATAGTGTCATATTCTAATCAGAGAGAGACAGAGAGAGGAAGAAGGAGGAGGAGGAGGGGGAGGAGGGAAGAAAATCATCATAAACCCTTCCAAAAGCTTAGTAAGAAAAAGAGCTAAATGAAGGCTGTGGAGAAGCCACTGTCCGCCCAACACATAATCAAGGATCAACTCAACACATCCCTAGGATAAGCCTGCAAGAGACTGAGTCCAATCTCTTCATTGCAAAGAAGAAATAACCCCTGTTGAGTTGTTTCTACTTCCACTTCTCTGCCTCCAGACCCTTCCTCCATGGTTTGACCCTGACCTCCCCTTCCTTGGGTTCCCATTTCCTGTCAGTTGAGATTCAAGGCCCTTCATCATCACCTAGACCATGTATGTGGACATCCCGAGCCCTCTCTGTGGGAGGTAGGTTCTTGTTTATCTAACTCATCCTTCCAGAATTAATTTGAACATAACCTGCTCAGAGAGCTCAGTGAAGCACCCCTGGCACCCACCTTCCCTCAGGAGGAGAAAGAGTGGCTTTCTTTGTGCTCTCAGTTAGTCCTGCACTTTCCAACCTCATTTGGGTGAGTGTGATGAGTATTTGTTTCCTACGCTATGAGCATCCTCTGGGCAGCGCTGGGTTTATTCCTTTTGGTATGCTCTGTGTGTTGCTCCATGTTTGTTGATGGAGTACTTGAGTCAGAATCGCTGCATGGGAGACGATTCTCCCATCTACCAGGGTCCATGGGAATGGAACCAAGTCACTCCCATGTAACTATAGCCAGTTGGCTGGATTATTACAGCAAAAGAAGCCCTGATCTCACAACCTCCTCCAGAGCTCCAGCAACAGAGTGAAGGACATTTTCACTAAACTCTTAATCTCCCCCCCAAATTATTCCCTCAAAATGTCCATTTTATTTACCAAGGACAGTTAAACTAAATGAGTATAATCCAAAACAAAATGCCTTATTGGATATCATGCCTTTCTGCTTCACCACAACAATTTTAAAGACTTTTATTTGTGTGAGTAATTTAAAGTCAGGAATAAGCAGAGAGGATACTAGTGGGTTTGTTTGCACACTTTTACACCACCATGGAAGGAAGACATAACAAAGTTTACATTTATGCCATGTAAATTGCTATAGAACCAGATGTGGCTTGCAAGGTGCCTTGTAACTCATCTCCTCTAAGCAATAAAGCCCTTTTTTTTTTCTGGCAAAAGTTTGAGAAACTAACCGCTGTTTTCTATCAGCAAATGGAACAGATGGCTGGCACATGCCTGCTTTGCTAAATGAAATGGGCTCTCTGCAGAATTACTCTTTGATCCCTAGTGGCATGTCCATAGCACCACAATGCAAAATACCACAGTAGAGCAGAATCAAAACATGAAAAGTTTAAAGCTGTCCTTTTGACATGAGTCCCTCCTTTAAAAAATCATGCCCACAGCATGTAAACATATTCACATTCCCACTCGGAAACCATGACCAGGGGTCAGAAACAAGGTATGTCCTTCATTTGGTGGTATGAAACCACATTGAGGTATGATGGCAAACCCCAAGAGGGCAAAGGTAGGAAACCACTTGGGCTATAACTATCCAAACAATCATAACTTCATTAGGAAAAAAATGTGGACAGTACCCATTCAGGGCTTTAAATAATAGAACTCAGTATTATCACAACTTCAGGTTGGAAAGGGTGTTTGGCAGCTCCTTTGAAGATAGAGAGGAAGTACTTGAATTAAAATTCACCCTGAATTGTTACTCTTGATTTGTGTCAAGGGAGAAAGGAAGGAAAGAACATTTTAAATGCAGTTCCCCTGAACTCAACCAGTCCAATGGGAAGCAAAAGATGACAAACTGTAGCCAAAATTTAATGGGACCATTATATCAAACGCCATATTGAAAAAACAAGCTATCTGGGACTGTAGGGGTATTTTGATGGTGAGATTGGATTATCTAGTTGACATTACACAACATGTCAATAAAACAATTCTGTTTTTTAAAAATTGCAAAAAAAAAAATGTGAGTCAGTTGTCAAAAAAATGGCCTGTTTTTTAATTTCCTTTTTAGCCAATGGTACTTTCTCATTTTCCTGCTACACTGGGGAGGTACTGACTATTATTATTCACAAAGGAACCACAATCCAGGCAAAGTTCTCAAATGTTCTTTATACTTGATGTTTTATTTTTTATTGTTACAATTTCTGGCAGTTTTCTGTAATTCAAGATTTTTTTCTAATTGAAAGGGAGCTAGTGAGGGTCATGGATTAATTTATAATTAGCTTTACACGTTGGAAAATGTTTCACTTGATACACTGCATCTTCAATGTATTTAATATTTTCTACTTTTGATGGTCATCCAGAAAAACAAAGGAGCATATTACTGCAGTTTAATTCAATAAAGTCAATTCTTCTACAATACACTCAATGCCAAGGCAGCTAAATTTTCCTCTTCCTCTCCTATAGCCAATAGCAACACATTAAAGTCTTATTTTTAAACATCTTGAAACCGATAAAAACAAAGCTACACCACTGACTTCTAGTGGTTGTAGGAATTCTATACACTATACATGACAAAAGTTTACTCTAAGATCTCAACCTGGTGGTACAGATGGCTAGAGCCTGCTTAGTAATCCAAGTGGTGGATTTGAAGTTAATATTTGTTGGTTATCTTTGTCCAGAGAATTCCTATTCCACAGTTACCAATTTCACCCCAACCTTTGCCATCCATCTCAGAAATCCAGGCCTTTGGTCACAAGGAGATTAGAAAACTAGTACAGATGGCTCAGCATAAATCCATCACCACTGTTAAAAAAGGGCAACATCAAAAGAGATGCCTTGTGGGGCTGGGGATGTGGCTCAAGCGGTAGAGCGCTCGCCTGGCATGCGTGCAGCCCGGGTTCGATCCTCAGCACCACATACAAACAAAGATGTTGTGTCCGCCGAAAACTAAAATAAATAAATAAATAAATATTTAAAAAAAAAAAAAAAAAAAGAGATGCCTTGTTAACTTGGTACCAGATTCACGGTATCTTAGCGTGTTTTTTGCAGGTAATAGAACATATTACAGTTATTAAGATCAAGTCTGTATGATCTTTATAAATGAAGATATATTTATAAGAGCTATGTAAATAAAACCTTTTGGCCTTACACCAAACTGGTTCATATGGAAATCAGTAGCGTTGTCCTAATGTTAGAATTCAGATTTTTCTAACAAAACCTCTCATTAAATTTTTACTCAAAAACCATTGGTTTTAGGAAGTGTTATTTTCCAAATAAAATGTTTAATTAGTACCTAATTTAGAGAACCAAAATGGTTGCTCATGGCCCCTGCCTGTCTCAAATTTAGGGGGAAAAAAGTATGCCTCATCGAAAAATATTAACTATTAAAAAGTTACATACAATAATAAAGAGAATTTCCCCTTAATGACTGAAAGTCCTTTAAGCTGCGGCCTCTTCAGTGGAAAATCTTCTCTCAACTAAAAGCCTGGAAAAGAGGCATACCAGAAAATGAGTATTTTATATAGGAGATAAAATGGAGGCCAGGAAAACAAGAATTTTAGGGAAAGAGAGAGGGATCAGGTAGGATGATTTCAGGCAGGAAAGCATTATAAAAAAAGAGTTTTGGGAGACCTCAAAAAAAAAAAAAAGAAAGAAAGAAGAAACAATTGGTGAGAATCAGATGCACGTGAATGAGTTATTTGATATCCAGAGATAGATTACACCCAGCAACCAACTGTTTTTATCATTTTGTTGAGTAAGGTGTAGTGGGAAAATGATGCCAGATAATAAAAATGGATGAAATACTTATAATCTAGAACATCATACAATTTTAAACACATGATTTTTACATATCTTAATGTAATTTTTTAAATATTATACACCAATGCATCCTCATTGTGGAAGAACAAAAACATAATAGATGCAGATGTAATCCATGTTTACACTTTGGAGGATCAGATGTTGATCAGAGGGTTTTTTCCCTGTGTCTACCAACCTATTTCATAATGGAATAATACAGAAGATGCTATGTTGCAGACTTCTTAATTAGTCATGAATATCTTTCCATGGCCTCAAACGGAGGCTTAGAATATACTTATTATTGCTTCATTGTGTTCTGCTACTATTGCTGGACCTCTAGGTTATGTCCATGCTTTTACTTGTATAAAAAGAAAAATAAGGGGGCTGGGTTTGTGGCTCCTGGTAGAGTGCTTGCCTCACACAAGTGAGGCACTGGGTTCAATCCTCAGCACCATGTAAAAATATATAAATAAATGTATTGTGTCCATCTAGAACTTAAAAAATATTTTAAAAAGTAAAAAGAAAGAGGGCTGGGGTTGTGGCTCAGAGGTAGAGCATTCACCTAGCACTAGCAAGGCACTGAGTTTGATCCTCAGCACCACATAAAAATAAATAAAATAAAGGTATTGTGTCCAACTACAACTAAAAAAAAAATTAAAAAAAAAGAAAAAGAAATAAAGATAAGAAACATTTCTGGACCATGTTTATGACTATTTACTGAGAATGAATTATGGAAGTAAAATTTCCCATTCAAAGGATTCATGTCAAGCCTTTTTTTCATTCAGTTCGATTTGCCCTGTAAAAAAGCTAACACAAACATCAAAACATCAGCAACATATGAGTATGGACAAACTCTTCAAATACCAAAAACAAAACAAAACACCCCACAAACTTTTAAAAGAATGGACCAACTTGATGTGGGGAAAGGAACCTCACTATAATTTTTATTCGCATCTGTCTAAAGTAGACTATGCAATGTATTTTATATAGCTCCAAGAACACTTTTGTTTACCAGACTAATAATTTATAGGAAGTAGGTGACACTTTACTGCCTCTACTAGGTCTTCCATCCTAAAGTTGCTTTAACTTTGTTCATGTTGCTAAAATACTTAACTATAAAGTTTAAAATTTCATTAATCAGGTATGTGTTTTGTTTATGTGTTACTGAAACACCTAAGTGTTTGATATTATTTGGATGAAGTAACTATGTAATGGAAAGAACTTTTCATTTTCCATGTAAATGTTTTGATGTGGTTTGGCTTTAGCCATAGATGCCTTTCAAACTACTTAATTGGTATTGAAGTCATTATTTTTCCCATCTTCAAAATGTCCTTGCATTCGAAAACTTAAAGTTCTGGAATCACACAACTTTAGTGAGTAAAATTAATCATATTTAAATAATATTTTAAACATATTGTTGTTCGACATTGTGTAGATCATCCCCCCACACACCTATAAAGAAAAGAGACACCAGATTTCAGGTAGTTACCTGAGGTAACCTATCCCAGAGCATAATGAATGTAGAGAGCACAGTAACTTAATTGAGGTGCTAACACTGTCCTGCCAAATTAGATAATGCATCTGGATGATCAGGACCTAAGCAGGAGGGGGAATGATAGAAGCTTCATCTTTATGCCAGTTTCACTATTTCCCTAATCCTCCAAAAGACATATTCCCGAGGCTGTTTAATAAGCCAATCCATTTTATATTCAACAATATGCCCATATTTGCTAGCATGTACTGCTCTAAAGCAATAGGGGAATTGAACATGGAATTGAAGCCTTTGCCTCCAATTCCATTCTTCAGAAGACCAACTCATATGCAAAAGGAATAAGAAGAAAGGAAGGAAGGAACAAGGAAGGCAGGAGAGAGCTCCTGGCATTGTTTGCCTCTCCTGTAGTTACCAAACATCTTCAGCTAATGGGATGCAGTTCAAGATACCTTCTAATGGTTGAGAAAGATCCATAAAGATACAGGTCAAAATGTCTTTCTTTAAAACATAGAATTAATACTAAGCCCATCTGTCAAGTGGTCAACCATAAGTAAACAGATTCAGATAAAAAGAAAAGAAGATAATGAAAGATCATTCCTTGATTTATTATTAATTTCACAATATTACAAAATTAATTGCCCAAAGAGTATCTCTAAAGAGGGAATTTCAGGGAGAAAAGGAACATTATCCCTGTAGAACAATAGAAGCCTCAGTGAATTTATCTGCACAATGGAGTACTAGAATACATGATCTTCCTATTATGAATGTCAGTGGATCCAAAGCGTCGTTATTATTTTTTAACCACATAGCAATGAAAGCATTGAACTGTCTAGATTTGATCTATTTTAGAAAAATTTATTTAAAATAGAGGACAAACTTGAAGGAAAAAAGACAGCTAAAATGATCATGCCCATACTATAACAGGCAATTAGAGGAAACCAAAGTGGGTTTTCAATTTAAAATAGTTACTTTTTATAAAATGTTCTTTTAATCCTATTCTTCTTGAAAATAGCCACTCCAGTAATTCTAGAATAAAAAGACCTAAAATGTGATTTTAATTATAACTACAATGATTTTCATAGTAGGCACATTTTACCAACTAATGAGCAAAAGAATTTATTACTTGCCATTTGTCCTCTAGAGTATATTCTCCAATTGTACTACAGAAATTAAACTCCCATAAGCATTTTTATTCTCCCTTTCTTTCCAAAATAAAAGGCCATTTGTATTATACTGAAAAAATGTATAAAAGGTAACGTACAAAAGACACTCAGGTGCTAAGGAATAAAAAGAATGCTTCATAAAAATAGACTGCAGTTTTTTTTTTCCACAGGAAAGTATTTAAATAGTAACTTTAAAAATCAATAGGCTGAAGTGTTTTATAACATTCTTACGTAACTGACACCTTTTCAGTCTATGAACTCCTACCAGAAATATACAGCATTCACATTCCAGTGAAAAACATTTAGCACATCAGCTTTTTAAAATGCACTGTGTCAAAAATACTTATGTAGACCTTCAATTTTTCTGTAAAGTATAAACAATGTCCAAATGGTCGGCACATGCTAGGGAAAAATGAGTGTTTTATATATTATGTTAAATTTTAATGACAATGATCAGAGAGACATAGTGATGTTAGTATTTGAAGTCTTTATATTTCTAGTAGTCTAAAGACAACGTGTGGTATCAGAATAGTAAGCTCGGGGGCATTGCTTGTCCCTTTATTTTGAGAATCTCCAATTTATGTGACAACTTAAAATATTTAAATAAATGCGAATCATCTTTTTTGGCGACCAAATGAGAAAATACTCTTTAAAATGAAATGTACCATATTACACACTTTATAATATCATTCCTATTTACCATCAGGTAGTAGAAATGTTAAAGGGCATTTTTTTTTCTCCCACACTTCCAGAACTTACCTGCCCTGCAGCTTGCCAGGTAAAATTCATGGAATGGATATTGACAGGAATAGCTGGCATTCTCTGTTGTGCTTTTCTGAAATCATGCGTAAAGGGGGCCATTTTCCCCTCGGAAACAATCAGGATATCTTCTTCAAATCCTGTTTTTTTTAAATAATAAGCAAAACTATCAAACTAGGTGGACTTGAAAGAATACAAATCAGAAGTTTCATACAAAAAGAAAACCAAAGAATTACTTCTTGCCACAAAGCACCTGACTTTGGTACCCACAACCCTACTGAGATTACTTTTCCTCTATACGTGCTTAAGGATGATGGGAACAGACACTTGCTTTGGGGGGGGGGGGGATGGACATGGAATTAATTGATACAAACTCTGGACGCACCTAAAAACGTAGGGCTGTAACTACCAGCTGCATGATCAGATCACTTGCTCAACCTTCGTTTCTTGAGAGAAAAGTATTAGCATTCAGATGGAAAAAAATGGAACGGAGGTGGGGGCGGTGGGTAGCGATAGCCCTTGGACATTAAGTTTTAAACATATTAAATACAGGTATTCCTCCTTTAATGGAGAGAGTGAGGACACGGGGCAGGGAAGGGGCCCTTACCTATGAGCACTCTTGCCTGGTGCGCATCGATCCACAGGTATAGACTCTCCTCCCGCGGCTGCCCGGCCTCCGCCCTCAGCACCAGCAGGCACGGGAGGATGCTCCAGAGCCGCAGCGCAGCGGCAGGGAAGGCGCTCCTCCGGGTCATGCTGCTTCGGACCTCCTTGCGGGTGGCGAAACTCCTGCAGCACCTACCCGACCTGCGGTTCTTAAGTTCTTAGCTCGGCTTCAGCCCTCACCCGGAGCTGCTGGACGTGGAGCCTCCCGGCTCCGGTGAGAGTAAGCCTGGGAAGGAGGCGATGAGAAGGGAGGGGAAAGGAGGGGATGAGCGGGCGCAAGCCGCACAGGAGGAGGGGGCGCGAGCCGAGAGGAGAAGGCAGAGACGCAAGGCTGGCAATGCCGGAGATGCCAGCAAGCCCGGCCACGCCAACAGTCTGAGGGTCAAATACGGTGGAAGAGGAAGAGCAGAAAGGGCTGGCCAGAGCGAGGTGCAAGCCAGAAGTGGGGTCTGCGACGTCGAGCCTGTCGCCGCCGGGGGGCGCTGCGGGCCGCGGGGGGCGGGGCGGCGGGGGACCCTGGAGTCCGCGTTAACGCTGCGGAGCGCCCGGTGGCGAGCTCACCAAGGCGCGGGTGGACCAGACGCCCAAAGAGAAGCACCCTCAAAGGGACCCCTGGGACGTCACGCGTCCCCTCTTCTGGTCAGAGAGGCATGGGGATGGGGGAGTGGGATGAGCCGAGAAATGGGCTTTTTACCCGTTGCTAACTGAAGGCACAGTTTCTACTCTCTCTCCCTCTCCGACAGTATATTCCCTCTCTATTCTCTCTTCACTCTCTCTCCTCCCTCGTTTTCCAAACACAGTCTTCTCTGAATCGCTTCCAGTTAACGCTTGAATCTTGACTGTCCAGTGGTGTTGATCGCAGGCATTCGGCTTGGTTTAGGACTTTCTTTCTGCACTTGAGCGACACCCAACAGGTGTGGAGACTTGTCTTCCTGATAACCCAGCAGTACCTAGAAGAGTTCCCTAGGTCCTGGATGATAGCTATACCTGATCCCTGGGAGTCGTGATTATTTTCACATTTTGGCGATGGTTTTAAAAATGGGAGGCGGGTGTTCAGTTACTGAAAAATCAGGCAATTGGGGATAAGACCAAGGCTCTGCTGTGCCTGCGGGAAGTGTACTTGGCAGGCAGTGGCCAACAGCATCACCTATCCAGTGGAATCACAGCACGAAGGATTTATGCCTCTTGCCTAATTCCCTGAATGTGCAAAGAACACAGAAGCAAAAGGTTTTTCAGAAACTTAGAAAGTTTTCAAGACTCGGGAATGCTTTGTTTACTTCTCTTTGTTCTTTAGTACCCAGATGCTGAGACAAATGCCTCAAGGATCCTGTGTCTGGGGTTGGGCGTGGTGTTTCACTCAGTCCTTTGTAGAGAATGGGTACCTCAAAAGGGAAAAGCAAACAGAAACCATAGAGAAGAAGCTGGACATGTGCATAAATTAAGTTAAATAAACATTAGGCTATGGGACATTAGGAAAAAGAACAGAATGTACCTTTTCAATTGTGAAATATGTCCCTTATCCAATTGATAGGACAAAATGGGGAGGGGGCAAAAGAGTTAGACAAGAACTCTTGAGTGATATGAACTTGCGGTATCTTAATTTTAAAGCACTTTTCAATGCTTACTTAATTCTCACACCTCTTCAAAGTACATTCTGTTATTATTCTCAAGGTTCCTAAAGTCTAGCAAGTTGACTGTGGATATCCAGTTCGACAGTCAGGATGCAAATCCCAAGCATCTGATTCCAAAGCCCATTGTTAGCCACTACCTTATTCTGATAGGTAAATCATAATTAGGTCTCTTTGCATCCAAAGCTTCATAGCCATTCTTCCTTTAAAATATTTAGCTCTTGTCCAACAATTCATTACTCTTTGTTGCAATGAATATTCATTTATATAATATAGTAATACATTAGGCAATCTTTGAAGCACTTTAACACAGTAATGCCAGTGTCACACAGTTAAAGATAATTTCACAACACAACAGACATTTTCTTTGACTAGGGAAGTATTGTTTTGATTGAAGATTTTCCCCCTTAGTAATTCTCAACTCTTTATGGCTCCTGGTGCAAGAACGCCCTCTACAGGTTGTTCTAATCAAATACTGAGAACTATCCATGTGATTTACTTTTTGTTGAGAGAAAAAGAGGGACTAAATTCATTCTTAATTCAATTTCCTCTGAGCGAGGCTCTTCTGCAGCAGTTGGATTTGGTATTGATGATAATAATTATCTATTTTATTGTAAGGATATTTTCCCCTTCCAGAATGCTTTTTTTTCTGTTTACTTCTTCCCAGCAAAGGACACTTAGAAACATTCTAATTTTTTTTGTAGGTATATAAAGAAAAATGCTATTTAAGAAATCTTGGATTTAAGACATTTTGGCTTTTGAAAGGAGGGAAGGAATATATTATGTGTTATAAACAGTCAGCTATTTTTTATGAAACATAGGGTGTATCTTTTTGTGGGAAGATCCACCAAGGAGCTGAATTGGGCTTTGTTTCCATCCTTTTTATTGTTAAGGAAAAATAACTTTCATTTAGAGTAATGTTTATAATTTATCTACTCAAATAAAAATGTAACAACAGTTATTTTCACATAATAAAAATTTAGAAATACTGTACTGGAGGCATTACAGATCAACTTTGTTTAGTTTGAAAATTCTACCCTTTATTTTCCAGTCCATTATGCTTCCTTTCCTTGTGTGATTCATGCTCATCCATTATGTTTGCAGCTTCATTTATTTGTTCATTAACTCATTCACTCATTGAACAAAGATTTATTAAGTATTCATTATATCCAGGATACTGACCTAGAAACTACAAGAAAAACAAAATACAACCTCATCCCTCACAGAGCATTTGGAACTAGTCAAATGACAAGCATCTAAACAGTCATAATATAAGGCAGAACATGATGATTTGATAAGATAGAAACAGGAAATCCAAAGAAGAAATCTCATATTTGAAACTGTGTTTTTCATTTATTCATTCAAAATACATTTACTAAGTGTCTGATGTATGCACTGCACAGACACAGAGGATAGAAAAGCAAGTGAAAAGACAGCCCTGTTCTTGAAAAACTCTCAAACTAACAGGGGAGTGTTGAGAATGAGTGTTGAGAATTAGAGAGGGATGAATGTCCTGATAGGGACATGCACAGTATATTTTGGGACCCACAGAAAAGCCACTTAATGCAGGCTGGGTTCTAAGAAGACCTCCTAGAGTAGAGGGTACTTGCACAGTCTTGAAGGTAAAGGGGAAATTAAACATGCAAGGAGACAGACAGGAGTCTGTACACAGAAAGCACCAGTAATGAGAGCAAAAAGACAGAACCAAGAATGGCACTCTGCAAGATGTGAGGGTGCTAATCTGTACATGATGAGCCTGTAGTGAGAGGGAGGAGGTAGCAGCTGGAGGTGAAGCCACAAATGTAGGTAGGAGCTGTTTACAGAAGATTATGCTGAGAATTCCAAAAACAGTTTTCCTCCTTTGGACACCTAGAACTGCAGATGGTACCAAACCATGTATTTTTTTCTATATCTACATATCTATAATAAAATTTAACTCATAAATTAGGCACAGTAAGAGATTAAAAATTAAAAATAATAACCAAATAGTAAAATAGAACAATTATTATAAGGTGGCATAATAAAAGTTATGTGAAAGTAGAGTCCACTCCCCTTCAAAATGTCTGACTGTACCATCTTCATCTTTCTGTGTGAAGATGTGAGATGATGCAGTATTCACTTGATGAGATGAAGTGCAGTGGATGAGGCAGGCCTTGTGACAGACATCATGTTAGGCTACTTTGTAATGGTTACTTGAACACCAACACTGTAATATGTGGCAATCAACTAATAACTGAGCCAACTGCTAAGTAACTAATGGGTAAGTAGCATATACAGTTGAGTTTATGCTGACCCAAGTCCTGGGCTGAATGAAGGGGAACGGTGTGAGATTTCACCCTGCTACTCATTATGCAATTTAAAACCTATATATATGTTGTTTATTTCTGGAATTCTCCACCCAATATTTTTGGGCTTCAGTTAACCACAGGTATCTGAAACTGCAGGAAGTAAAGCCACAGAGAACAGCAGAGAGGCTTACTGGAATTTATGTAGAGACACTGTCTTACATAACTCCCCACTCCTTAATTATGGATGTGCAGTGATGTCCTTTCATATAGAGCACTATAGAAAAAAGGGCAAAAGTAACTTTGTAATGGAAAAAGCTGACAGACAGTACCTCCTCTAAGTGACCAGGGTCAAGGGCAACAACAGTAGGTCAAGTTGATAATATGTATCCTTGATATGATGTGATGAAAAGGGGATGTCATCTCTTTGGTTTTCCTCCTGAAAACCACCACAGTTCAATCATGAGAAAAATGTCAGAAACATCCAACTGAGGAACAGTCTGTAAAATACCTAATCAGTACTTCTCAAAATGATCAAGGTCATCAAACACAAAGAAAGTTTGAGACACTGTCACAGCCAAGAGGAACCTAAGGATACATCACAATTAAATGTAACAAGATATCCTGGATTGAATCCAGGAACAGAAAATGGACCTTAGGCTAAAAACTAAGGGAATCTAAATAAACAATTAATAGTAATTTATTAATATTGGCTCATCGATTGTGATAAATATGTTAATGTAAGATATTAATAACAGAGACTATGAGGAATGAGGTGTAGTGGAACTTTCTGTGCTATCTTTGACATTTTTGTTGTACATCTAAAAACTATTCTAAAATTTTAAAAGTGATGAAGACCACGATACTTAAAAAAAAACAAAAAAACTTAGCTGCAAACATTTGACATTCAGATTTCTCATTTCAAAAAATGGGATTTCTGGCTTCTCTTACAAATTGAGAGGTCTGGCAATATTTCCTTCTTTTAAAGGGATAATCAGATGGTGTGAACAGTGTCTGTCCTTCAAACAGGACAAGCACTGTCTTAGTTCTCATAGTTGTACCACTCCTCAACCAAGTTCACCTTTTAGCCAGACCTGCTGGGCTTTTGTGTGGTCCTGAAATTTCTACCCATGGCAAGGAGGGGCGACAGTGAACAGGGAAGAAGAAAGTGTCTGAGGGGGCTGTAACCTGTCTTCATTATGGAAGTGCAGCTGTGAGGGACAAGGGGCTTCCTGTCAGTGCCCAGATATTCACTCAGCCAAGCAAGCAGGACACTCCACCTTGTGGTCTCAGCCAGAACTCTCCTGGTGACTATAGGTGTTGGGTCTGAGAATGGAGCATATCAGCTACACCCTGAGCTGTGTTTGGAAAAGGAGAGGAGCAAACACCTCATAGCACAGTGCTGTGGAAGAGGAGTCATAAGAAGGAAATGAAAAGTGCAAGTTGCCAAGCATTATGCTTAATGTAATCCTGTTTTAAGAAAATATAGATAGGAACTTGGGGGAGGGAAAGAGGAAATAATGGGGAATGATGTTGGTCAAATTATATTGTTATCCTCTGTGCATGTAGGCATATGCAACAATAAATCCCACCATTATGTATGATTATAATGAACCAATAAAAAAATGGAAAAAAGAAACTATACATGTGTGTATGTATATATAATAACTCTAGGTACATAATGATGTAGAGATTATG
Organism: Marmota monax; assembly: GCF_021218885.2. NCBI lineage: Eukaryota > Metazoa > Chordata > Mammalia > Rodentia > Sciuridae > Marmota > Marmota monax. The sequence continues at coordinate 2,329,255 of NW_026695212.1, forward strand.
ATTATCTATTTAATGCACATATTTATATATAATGCTTGATGGATTATATACCAAATTATTTCCAACAACTGTCTATGGGGAATGAGAATCAGACGAGGGAATGATTTCCACTTTGTTCACAAATATTTCCTGACTTTTAATAAAATGAGCAGATGCTCCTGTAATTAAAAACTATTTTTAAAAGTAGAAAAAGATTGTTTCTTTTGTTGCTTCAGTCAGTTTCTCCCAAAGTAGGCAGCTGTCACCTCCCCAGGCCAGCTCTTCTTGCTGTGCTGCTCGCATACTGCATCACTTAAGAACTGTACATCACTGTTGGCAGCAGGTCCACCCTGGCCCCTGGAGCCCTACCTCCACTAGTTTGTTCTGCATGCCAGTGTGGCCAGCTCACAAGGCCATGGAGAACTTGCGGTTTTTCTGTTCCTGCTTGTCCGTCTGAGACATATGTATCCCACGGGAATGCCTTGACCTTTTCTGGTCTGATGGACTTATTGTTAAGGGAGGTTTCGGTACCTGACAATAATAGATGTTGAAACTAAATTTCTCCCCCCTCCCTCCTGCTTTTGGGTAGTTTTCCACTTCTGCTGCTTGGGGTATAAAAAAAGGCGTGTTAGCAATAAAGATTATTATTGACTCCTGGATGAAGAACCTTGGTGTCCTGTGTGCCTTTTAACCTCGCCGTCCCTCGCCGGACTCGGCTCCTTTGGCTGGACGCGGCAATTGGAGGTTCCCACTGAGATCCGGAAAGCAGGGGTAAGCGGACGGGGCTCACCTTCTAAGAAAGAAGGGGGAGGATTGGTTTAAAGATAATTTAAAGAGACAGGGTACGTACCATGGGTAACTCAACAGCGAAGGTTCGTCTGGCCAACGAACTGAAAGAGCTGTTAAATACACAAGGAACAGGAATAAAAACTAAGACTGCAACCGAATTCGTTGAAATTATTGCCCAGGCTTGTCCTTGGTTTCTGACAGGAGGATTTCTTAATAATAGTGACTGGGACCTGGTGAGGCATGACCTTCAGAAATTATTGAGGGACCGGGGCTTGGACAGTGTCCCAGTTGCCACCTTTTCCTTATGGAGGTTGGTAAAGGATGCTTTATTAACAGATAAAGTAAAGATCAAGGATCAGCTTGCTGAATGTGAACAGGCCCTTAATCAGGTGCAGGAAGAGCAAATGGCAGAATCCTTAAAGGATGAGGGTCCCCTTGAGGACTCAGGCTCGGAGGGTAGGAAACGCCTCCAGATTTCTAAGCCCGAAAAGGATCCTGAGGACCTCAGTTCTCTCTCTGAGGAAGAGGAGGGATTAGAAAGGGAGATAGAGGAACTAGAACATCGCCTTAAAAGGGCAAATGTGAGGGTGCCTAGGGCCCCCTCAATTGCCGCACCTCCTCCCTATAATCCTGATTGGAATGAGGACGCCCCTACTAGACGGGCGGGGGTCCACTGGGGTTCTAGAGCGGCTCAGGTTTTTCCAATGATTGAAAACGCCGATGCTGATGGACAGCCGGCCAGAGCCCATGTCCCCCTAGCCTTCAAGGACATAAAACAGCTTAAGGAGGCGGTCATTAATTATGGACCTCATGCCCCTTTCACATTGACCCTCTTCGAGTCCTTCTCAGCCAGTCAACTGATACCCAATGATTGGCAGCAACTTTGCAGGGCTGTGTTATCTGGAGGGGATTTCTTATTGTGGAAAAGTGAATATCATGAAAGGTGCCGCGAGCTGGCTCAGATTAACCTGAATGCGGGCCATCAACGGCGAAATGCTGAAATGTTGACAGGAACTGGGCAGTATGCCACCATAGGACAACAAATTAATTACGACCCAGGTGTTTATGCTCAAATAGCCTCAGCTGCAGTCCATGCCTGGAAAGCCCTGCCCGTTTCTAAGACTGAAGCAAAAATTTCCAAGATCTCTCAAGGACCCTCTGAACCTTATTCAGACTTTATAGCCCGCCTAATGCAGGCTGCTGGAAAAATATTCCCTAATCTAGAACAGGCTATGCCACTTATTAGACAACTGGCATATGAAAACGCTAACACTTACTGCCAAAATGCTATTAAGTCCTCCCGGGCCAAAAGTATAGATGACATGATTCGAGCATGCAAAGATATAGATGGGCCTCATATTACTGGTCAGGTTTTGGCTGCTGCCCTTAAGACTGGAATGCAAAAAGCTGATAACAGGGGAACCCGCTCTAAGGGGTGTTTTAAATGTGGGAAAGAGGGACATATAAAGAGAAACTGCCAGGAAAGGAGTGAGGGTGCTGGCAGAGGGATGCCTGGAATTTGTCCTAGATGTCATAAAGGAAATCATTGGAGCAGTGAGTGCAGGTCAAAATTTGACATCCATGGTAACCCAATACCGTCGGGAAACGGGAGCAGGGGCCCGCCCCGGGCCCGGAAGCCAAAGTGTACGGGGCAGTGCAGGGACAGAACAGTGCCCCAGGGAGTGGGCGTCTCCGCCGCCTCCCACTGACCAACCCCTTTCTATCTGGGAACTCCCCAGGGGAACACCAGGAAGCGCAGGACTGGACCTCAGTTCCACCTCCCGAGCGGTATTAACTCCCCAAATGGGACCCCGGACGCTGCCTACTGGGGTTTTTGGACCCCTGCCAGAGGGGACGGTGGGACTAGTGTTGGGACGAGGTAGCGCAACTCAGTGGGGCTTGAAGATTCTTATGGGGGTTGTTGATGCTGATTATCAGGGAGAAATAAAGATAGTAGTAGAAGCTACCCAAGGAATTGTTATTCTTCCCCCCGGGGAGCGTATAGCTCAATTGCTGCTGCTACCTTTAGCTTCCATTCCTGGGCACACCCTCCGTGGGTCCCGGGGCGACGTCAGCTTTGGCTCCACTGGAACTCCCCAGGCCTTTTGTGTAGCTCATTTGGATTCGTGTCCCAACCTGACCATTGAGATACAGGACAAGGCTTTCAAGGGAATACTAGATACGGGGGCAGATGTCTCTGTCATTTCTGAAAAACAATGGCCACCTGCCTGGCCCCTCCAGAGTCCCTCGGCCATATTACAGGGGATAGGACAGACCCGACCAAAAAGAAGTGCCTCCTTTTTAAAATGGAGAGATGGAGAAGGACATAGTGGCCATTTCCAGCCTTATGTGGTGACTGGACTCCCCACGAATCTTTGGGGGAGGGACTTACTTCATCAAATGGGGGCTATTCTCACTACCCAGACTTTGAAAGGAAATAATGACTTTGTTAATGATGCAATGCTAGACATGGGATGGATCCCTGGAAGGGGACTAAGAAAGAGACATGAGGGCAGAATATCACCCGTGGATCCAGCAGAACAGGTTACCCGGTGGGGAAGAGACCGGAGAGGACTGGGAAATTTATCCTAGGGGCCACTGAAGTGCGGCCACCTCCACTGTCCATTACTTGGTTATCAGATGACCCTGTGTGGGTAGAACAGTGGCCCCTAACTAAGGACAAATTACAGGCCGCTTCCCTATTAGTTCAAGACCAGCTTAAGTTAGGACACGTGGTGCCCTCTACCTCCCCTTGGAATACCCCTATTTTTGTTATACAAAAGGGGTCTGGGAAGTGGAGACTTCTTCAGGACCTACGAGCTATTAATAAAACTATGCAACCCATGGGACCCTTACAGCCAGGGCTACCCTTTCTTACTGCGATCCCAAAGGATTGGCATCTTATTGTTATAGATTTAAAAGATTGTTTCTTCTCTATCCTCTTAGACCCACGAGACCGAAAGCGTTTTGCTTTTTCCTTGCCTTCCACAAACTTTACGGAACCTTACCAACGGTATGAATGGACCGTCCTACCTCAAGGGATGACTAATAGTCCTACAATGTGCCAATATTTTGTAGCTGAGGTTTTACGACCCTTTCGACAGCAGTTCCCACAGCTCTACCTCATTCATTATATGGATGACATCTTACTGGCAGGGCCCAAGAAAGAAAGGCTTCTTCAATCTTATGAAGTCCTCCAATCCCTTCTAAAAGGGGCAGGGCTGGTCATAGCACCCGAAAAGGTGCAGTTTCAACACCCTTACAATTATTTGGGATACATCATTAATAACATAGAAATCTTTCCCCAGAGACCCCAGTTCCAGATAAATCAGCTCAAAACTTTACATCAGTGGCAGACATTCCTCGGAGAAATACAGTGGCTGCGCCCGTCCTTTCATATTCCAACTGGAGAGCTCAAACCCCTGTATGACCTCTTGCGAGGAGATCCTTCTCCTACGTCGTATACAGTACCTACACCAGAAGCCTTACGAGCACTGAGGCTAATAGAAGAGGCTCTGCAGGACATGCAGATTACGCAGATAGATTATTCTCTGCCCTTGTCATTTATAGTTCTACCTTCTAAAATTACTCCCACAGGAGTGTTCTGGCAAACGGGTCCCATTTATTGGGTCCACTTGCCGGCTTCTAACCCCCGGGTATTGACTCCCTTTTATGAGCTAGTTATTAACTTAATTTGGAAGGCTAAATATTTGGGTGATGCATTGTTTGGAAAAACCTTTGACATACTTATTCAACCTTACACTCAAGATATGATACACAAGTTACAACAAGAACATGACCTTTGGTGTCTTTTCCTGTGCAGCTTCAAGGGTCAGATTGATAATCACTTCCCTAAACATAGACTTTTGGAGGGCTTTAAAAGGTGTCCCATTATCTTCCCAAAGATTATAAAAAGGGAACCTATTCCAAAGGCCCAAACTGTATATACAGATGGGGCCAAAAATGGATTTGCCGTCATTTTTGATGGATCTCAAATTCTCCGACAACCTGTGTCAGGTCAGTCGGCCCAAAAGACAAAAGTTGAAGCTTTAATCATAGCTCTCAAAGTCTATAGTTCTATTCCTCTTAATGTATATACTGACAGCTTATATGTAGCTAATCTGGCTCTAGTCATAGAAACAACATCATATATTGGAAAGCAATCCACCATCACAGAACAACTACAGGTAGTTCAGCTTCTCATTTGGGCTAGACGAGATCCTTTATACATTGGCCACATCCGAAGCCATTCAGGGCTCCCTGGACCTTTGTCAGAGGGCAACGCAAAAGCAGACGCTGCTACTCATGCTGTTGGCCTTTCCTGTGTGACGACCAAATATGATAAGGCCTTACAATTCCATAACAAATTTCATTTAAATGCACAGTCTTTACGCTTCCACACAGGATGTTCACGAGACCAAGCTTTACAGATTGTCTCATTATGTCCAACCTGTGCACCATTTATTCATTCTCCTTCCCTTGGGGTTAATCCAAGAGGACTACAACCTAATGATGTCTGGCAAACTGATGTTACACACTTCTCTAGCTTTGGTAAGCTCTCCTTTATACATGTTTCCACTGACACATATTCTGGCTTCATTTTTGCCACCTTACATACTGGAGAGAAGGCTAAGGATGTAATCAGTCATCTTCTAAAAGCCTTTTCCTCCATGGGCACCCCACGATGCCTCAAAACCGATAATGGTCCCGCATATGTAAGCCAGGCGGTTCAACAGTTTTGCACCCAATGGGAAATTAATCATAAGACTGGAATCCCTTATAATCCACAGGGACAAGCTATCGTGGAACGAGCCCATCAACATTTAAAAACTTATTTACAAAAAACAAAAGAGGGGGAGATATACCGGAATTGTCAGGGACCACAAGCACTTCTAAGCATAACCTTATTTACTTTAAATTTTTTACTCACTGACACTGGAGGGCGCACGGCTGCACAACGCCACTTTTCCCCTCCCACTGTACAAGATGCTCAAATAAGGTGGAAAGATTTATCCACCGGAAAGTGGCAACCCCCGGCTCCACTCTTAGCTAGAGTGAGGGGAGCTGTATGTGTTTTTCCCCCAGGAACTGAGAAGCCCATTTGGATCCCGGAGCGCTGCACCAGACCGGTGAATGAAAATTCAAGACAAAATGAAGTTCCCAAGATGGCTGATCCTGCCGCTGTTGTTCTCACCCCTTCAAGTGAGTGCCGAGACACACCTCATGAGCTGGACCCCGCTTGTGGCATTCATTCTGGACAGGTTTGCTGAAGGAGGGCTTGACCCCCCACCTGGGAATATTCATGAATATCTTTTTGGAGCCCCTTGTGAGTGTAAGGGAGGGCCCCGGCACTCGGCCCCCTCTGGTTATATCCAGAGCATTGATTGTGGGACTAAAGTAGCCTACATGGCGGCTGAACTCAATGAAAACATCGGAGGATTTAAGCAACCAAAATGGGTATGTGTTAATAAGCCCGGACTTGTTGTCCCTAATCCGACCGAGACTCTTGGAAGCTGTCCCGCCACTTGTCATTACACCCCGGCAATGCACATCTCCTGTTATACATCGGCCTCAATTTGTGTTAATAATCAAGGAAAACAGTATTTTGAGGCCATCCTAACTAACACCCGTGGAGAATGGGGGACCACTTATAATTATATTCCTTTTCTTGGTGACCGGGGAGGGGAAGGCATCACGACTCGGTTAACGGAGGCGGGATGTGAGGGCGTCGTGGGTAAACCTTCCTGCTGGCCCATGCAGGCCCCCATCGGAGTCTCTGATGGAGGGGGACCCACTGATGCTATCAAACACCTTCAGGTGATTAAGCTTTTAAAGCCGGAGATCCCTAAGCCTACATACCACCCCTTGATATTGCCCAAATCCCAGTTTCCTGATTTAGATGCCAATACATTAGATATCCTAGAAACTACCTTTTCTTTACTTAACAGTTCCAACCCTACCCTTGCTGGTGATTGCTGGCTCTGCATGATGGCAGGTGCAGTCATGCCATTGGCGGTTCCCATCAATTATACCATTGATGATGACAACACATGTCAATCTGGGCTACCCTTTAAGGTGCAGCCTCTAGGTGGTTTTATGTCATGCCTTCTGGGCATGATGCAAAATAATACCTATGATGTTGATGTTGGAATCTCTTCCTTTGGAAACTGCTCATTAGTAAAGAATTACTCCTCACCTACTCCGCCCATTTGTCCCCCTAATGGTACAGTTTTTATGTGTGGTGGAAATTTAGCTTTTCCCAGGCTCCCAGCAAATTGGACTGGTGGTTGCGTTCTGGCATTACTGCTTCCTGATATCACGATTATCTCAGGAGATGAACCCCTACCCATTCCTAGCCTAGACATCTTAGTTAGAAGACACAAGAGAGCTGTGCAGGCCTTACCACTCCTTGTTGGCCTTGGAATAACCGCTGCTGTGGGTACAGGCACGGCAGGATTGGGTACGGCTATACATTCTTACCGCCGCCTATCTCAACAGCTTATAGATGATGTGCAAACCCTGTCGGGAACCATTAAAGACTTACAAGACCAGATAGACTCTCTAGCAGAAGTAGTTCTTCAGAACAGGCGGGGTTTAGACTTGCTTACTGCCAATCAAGGGGGAATTTGTTTAGCCCTTGGGGAGAGGTGCTGTTTTTATGCTAACAAATCTGGCATAGTTCGCACAAAAATTAAACAACTCCAAGAAGACCTAGAAAAAAGGAGGAGGGAATTATTTGAGAACCCTCTCTGGACTGGACTTAATGGATTTTTGCCTTATCTTCTTCCCTTATTGGGACCATTGTTAGGCCTCCTTCTAGTAGTGGCAATAGGACCCTGCATTGTAAATAAGATAGTACAATTCATTAAGGATCAAATTAATATCTTAGCCTCTAAGCCAATACAGGTTCACTATCAACGCTTGAAGATGGATGATCGCCCCTCTGAGATATACTTCAGACCTATCCGAAGATGAGTGTCCTCCTTAAAAGAAGAACTCCTGCCATATCTTTTCTCTATGCATACCTCTCCCTCTTGCCTTCCTGTACTAGGATCTTTGCTGTCTAATCTCTCGGTCCAATCACATCTGCCATTCGGCGGTGACGGTCATGGGTCCCGTAGGTGGAGACGGTTAAGCGTTTACCGCAATAATGTCTTGATAGGTCATAACACCTTGAGCTGATCTTGTAGTACCCAGTGACGGGCAACTTTCACGCTTGCTGTGCGACCTAAGCCAGGGAATCGGGGCCTTCCCAGAGACGGGTAAGCATCGCAAGGGCTGTGAACGACCTAAGACAGGGGCTACTTGATTCCCACTGGCATGCAAAAAACAAAAGAGGGGGACTTGTTGGCAGCAGGTCCACCCTGGCCCCTGGAGCCCTACCTCCACTAGTTTGTTCTGCATGCCAGTGTGGCCAGCTCACAAGGCCATGGAGAACTTGCGGTTTTTCTGTTCCTGCTTGTCCGTCTGAGACATATGTATCCCACGGGAATGCCTTGACCTTTTCTGGTCTGATGGACTTATTGTTAAGGGAGGTTTCGGTACCTGACAATAATAGATGTTGAAACTAAATTTCTCCCCCCTCCCTCCTGCTTTTGGGTAGTTTTCCACTTCTGCTGCTTGGGGTATAAAAAAAGGCGTGTTAGCAATAAAGATTATTATTGACTCCTGGATGAAGAACCTTGGTGTCCTGTGTGCCTTTTAACCTCGCCGTCCCTCGCCGGACTCGGCTCCTTTGGCTGGACGCGGCACATCACAACACTGACAGCTCATTACTGAAGCTCAGCACAGCTCAAATAGTCATCACCATCCCAGGCAGCTGTCCTGCTCTTCTTTCCTCACATGATGGCACTGCCAAGCAACCCAGAGTATCTAGTCTTGCACAAATCATATCCATTGTTTTCTGTTTGTCCTGCTATTTCATCCCTATGACATTTAAATAAACTATTTTTTATGACAGGGGAAAAAAGGAAAATAATTTCATTGCCCAATATTAAAGGAATGGGAAAAAAATAGAATATCTTCATAGGATGAAACATTTTTAAATTCAAGGACTATTTGATCAGCCACGTCAGCTCAGATTCCAACTAAGGAAGGTTGGAAGGTTTCCAGCTTCAAAGTGACTGAACTATAGTAGGTACTTCAGGAGTGTCTGTTAAATATATATTGGAAGAGTTAGGGGTTGGGGATGTGGCTCAAGCGTGGCGTGCTCGCCTGGCGTGCATGCGGCCTGGGTTCAATCCTCAGCACCACATACAAACAAAGATGTTGTGTCTGCCGAAAACTAAAAAAATAAATAAATAAATATTTTTTTAAAAAAAGAGTTAATGCACTGTTTGGATCCAGATGGCTATAGTTCCTCTTATAAGTTACTAGTTTCTTCCTATTGTCTGAAGTCTGCAAAAATTTAGTCTTAAATCATCTGTTCTAACAGTATGAATACTATGAACATTTATCATTAATTTACAAGGAGCCACATAACTTATTCCAAAGGAACTTTGCTCTGTCTTTTGAATATTGCAATAAAATTTTGTCATTAACCAACAATGGGAGCATAGGTCTAACTTCATCAATTGGGAAATCTTAACAGTACCAACTAGGATCTCAAAGAAAGCAATGTGATTCTAAAAATTCTTTTGGTATGCTAAAAAGTTAACTTTATAATTTTAAAAATTTTAACCTTAAAACCTATATTATGAAAGTTGCCTTATTATTTATTGATAATCCCACTTGATCATGAAATATGAGTCTTCTAATGTGCTGCTGAATTTGATTTCCTTGCATCTATATTGTTGTTACATCTATATTCTTCAAGAATATTGGCCTGTGGACTGGGGTTGTGGCTCACCTAGCATGGACGGGGCACTGGGTTCGATCCTCAGCACCACATAAAAATAAAAAAATAAAGGTATTGTGTCTAACTACAACCAAAAAAATTTTAAAAATAAAAAAATATTGGCCTGTGATTTTATTAGTATAATTTTTTAATGCGAGGGATCAAACCCAGGGCTTCATATGAGCTAGGCAAGTAATCTACCGATGAGCCATATCCCAAGCTGCAATTTTACTTTTAATTAAGAATTGAAGGGGCTGGGGATGTGGCTCAAGCGTGGCGTGCGTGCGGCCCGGGTTCGAGCCTCAGCACCACATACAAACAAAGATGTTGCGTTCGCCAAAAACTAAAAAATAAATATTAAAAAAAAAACAATCTCAGTAATGATTAAAAAAAAAAAAAGAATTGAAGTCTTGTATCCTACACTCATTTTTGAGGATGCTCAAGCTTCCTAAGACACCTTGCCCTTACCACCTGAACATGATACATTTTCTTTCCATTCATAGAATTAATTGAAATTAAACAATACCAGATTATGTTATCAGTTTCATCCAGATAAACACTGAAAAGCACTTGTATCAGTAGTAAATATCCTCTTTAAAAATATGCAGTCAGTGCAAATTAGTGCAACCACGTTGGAAAGCAGTATGGAGACTCCTCATAAACTTGGAATAGAATCACCATCTGACCCTTGTATCCCACTCCTTGTTATATACCATCAGCATACTGTAGTGACACAGCCACATCAATGTTTATAGCAGCACAATTCACAATACCTAAATTGTGGAACCAACCTAGATGCCCTTCAGTAGATGAATAGATAAAGAAAATGTGGTATATATACACAATGGAATATTACTCAGCATTAAAAGAGAATAAAATTAAATGGATAAAGTTGGAGAATATCATGTTAAGTGAAGTAAGCCAATCCCAAGAAACTAAAGGCCAAATGTTTTCTCTGATTAGTGGATGCAGATCTATCATGGGGATGGGGCATGAGAAAAAGGCAGGAACTTTGGACTGGGAAAAGGGGAGGGTGAGGAGGAATTATGGGGGTAGGAAAGATGGTGGAATGAAATGGACATCATTACCCTAGGTACATGTATGATTGCACAAGAGGTGTGTCTCTACATCATTTACAACCGGAGAATTGAAATGTTGCACTCCATTTGTGTACGATGAATTGAAATGCATTCTGCTGTCATGTACAACCAAGTAGAACAAATTTTTAAAATAATACATTAATAAATAAATAAATAAAAAGTTTAAAAAAATATACAGTCAAGAATTCTTAAAAGGATGCCTTCAAAATTTCAAGATCAGCTAGTTGTGAAAGCAAGACCTACTAAAGGAACAATACCTTCATAGAATTAACACAAAATAAGAAGTCATTTTTGTAGACAAATTTCAATTTTGTTACTTTCAAGTTGATCTGGACTTCAGAGACTGTTTCAGGCTAAATCAGAACTCAGATAAATAAAAATGATACTTTATTAATCTCTATTTTATGTCTTTTATGTGACAGTCAGGTATGTTGACAAAATGAGACATAGCCAAGGCTCAGGAAAACCTGTTATTATATTCACAAGTTGTAGAAACAGGAGGCAGAGCACACCACACAGGCCACTTGGGAAAGCACCAACATTGGTCAGTAGACAGAAGGGGCAAGAATGAAGAGACTTTGACCATGTCAGGGCAAACAGTTTACAATTGACTAGTTTGGATAATTTCAGCAGGCTCTGGATTTTAGGAGTGGTCCTTGTTACCTGATACCTGGCCCTGAGATAATCAAGGCAGAATAGTGCCTCCTGGAGTATATGGGCTAAGTAGTGGGGTATGTCTCTGGACTGGTTAGTCTGCAAATCAAAGGCATGCTGTCTTTGCTCCTGGTATTTTTTAGCCCCAGGAGGAGAAGTCCCTCTCCAAACAGAAAAAATTATAAGAGTTAAAACATCATAATTTACAGAAAATAATAATATAAACAACACAATCTCCTATATGGAAAACAGTATATTTCTGGAGACTAGTACATAAAAGTAGCAATTTAAGACATTCTTTTCTCAGTGTCAAGGTTATCTGGGAAATTCAACTAGTAACCAGAAGATTAGTGAACACTGACCTATGATGAGATTAGTGAGTAGCATGATAGATATTTCATCTTGGCCAGCGGGTCTCAGATGCTGCCCTAGGAATCATTTTTAAAATTCTTGTGATTATTTGATTTTTACAAGGACTGAAGGGTGCTTTGGGCTCCTATAGGTTATAAGACAGGGATGGTAGGTACTCTGCTGTCCACTAGACAGGACTAAACAAGGATTGTTCCAAGTCTTTTGATTACTCCACGGTAGATTCATGTAGATGAAAAAGACTGTTTATAATTATCTGAACCTAGAAACCTAGCGGCATTTTACATTATAAACACACAGTTTTTAACACCTACTAAAATTTCCAGAAACACTACTTCTTTGAATAGTAAGATTCTGTGAAAAGTCAGAAAGCAACATTTTACTTGGTTATGTTTCTATCTCTACCAAGAATTGCTAAAACTTTAGAAAAATCATATCATCACACCCCTAATACCCCCGCCATTTTCTCTATTACAATTCTAAAGTTCTAACTTCCCTTAAAACTAAACCTTTTTTTTACTAAAGTAGATGCAAGCATCTGATTACTTCATTTTCAAAATAATTGTGCTCGACTCTTTTCATTTTGAATCATATTTTTATTGTATTTTTTATTTTTATGTATATTAAGGTATTATATTGGTTATTTTGAAATTGTATCTGTTGGAGTAGATAGTATTATCTATGCATTTTATTTAAGAATTGTAAAGGGGAATATCAAAATATCAATTATAAAAAGGCAGCTTTGGGGGCTGGGGTTGTGGCTCAGTGAGATTGCCTAGCATGTGTGAGGCACTGGGTTCAATTCTCAACACTGAATACAAATAAATGAATAAAATAAAGGTTCATCAATGTCTAAAAAAATTTTTTTAAAAAAAGGCAGCTTTGAGTCTGTTCATAAAGGCTGAATAATTTATGATTCCATTTATGTGACATTCTGGGAAGTCACTACAGAACAGGAACATACTAAGGGTTCTAAGAGACCAAAGGCTTTGGGAAAGCTTTTATTATAAAGGGGAGCACCATGAGGGAAGTTGGGGGCAGAGGGCAGGGCAATGTTAACTATTCTGAATCTCAGTTGTGTAAGGGAATTACATGACCAAACCTTAGAGACTTGTACACCAGTTTTAAAAAAAGTGAATTTTATTGCACATAATTTAAAAATAAACATAAATAACTAAAAAAAAAACCTGGACAACACAATAAAACTCAGAAAATAAAACAACCAAATGGTAGTATTGGGTCTCAGAGTTAAGGACCCCTGAATTATGCCTTAGAAGCCCCCAATGACATTCCTGCCCCCAGAACACAGTTCAGATCCCTAGTGACTAAACTACTCATTCCCATCAGGTATGATTTCATTTTCTTTGTGTTAAATGTGTGAGAAGAAATTCCTTTTTATTGAATTCACACCAATGAATGGACTACATTTCAACTAAAGCCAGCAAGTTATTGGCAATTAAAACCTAGTTCTCTTAATTCTAGTGATCTTTTAGTATACCATATTGCCTCCCAAGTTTTGTGCTAAAGTGGGAGAATACTGTGAATTATTAAGTTTTCCATTCATTACACCTCTAAAGTAAAACAAAATAAAATGCCAGTTCTAGAATTATAGTACCACCTGAGTTTACTAAGAAAGCAAAAGAAAGAAAAAAAACTGGTTTTCTTAATAACATCACTATTCACATTCCTAGAAGAAAAGTGTTCTATAATGTCACTTCTATTGACAGGGAATACAAGCCTCTTGTGCTTTTATAAGGTGTTTATAACAGGTCAGTGTTTTGGCTAGGGCGTTAAAGGGTTTTTGCCATTTACAGTATATTCTGTAGCCTTCTGAAACTGCTTTGGGAAATTTTAACATGTAGAAATGTTTGGTTCACTTATTGCAGGTAATTAAAATAGTTGAGAGGGACATTAACTCATAAAATGCCTTAATTTGGATAATATTCAAATAATAGGTGTCAAGATGATGAATTAAGAACACTTTAAATTTTCTTGCCAAACAACTATTGAATCAATTAAGCTACATGAATAGGTAGCAAGAATCAAACATTTAAATAATCATTAATTGATACTTGTGCTAAGAACCTGTTATTTAAATCCTGTATGCCTAGCTTTCTAAAAGAACCAAACAAAAGTCAGTTTAATAAATTTTCATTGTAAACTGAACTGTGGATTTCCAGGAGAGATGAAGGTGGCTTGTGCCCACATGGCACATTCTAGCATCTATGGCACACAATCAGCCTTCACGGGTGCTCCTATTTCAGCCACTTAAAATCGAGTTTGCCATCATTCTGTACTCCATCAATTTAAAATTGTTAGCTTCTGTGGTATATCCAGAAAAGATAGGTGTGGGGATGCAGGTATAGATGTAATAAGACTGGCTATGAATTATTAATAAGGTAATTGTTGAAACTGAATCTTCCTCTGCTTGCTATGATGGAGTAACTGGTACTAGACTTGTCTTCAATTTGACTTTTCTTTCTATTTGCCCAAACAGAAAATTGAACAAAATATAAGAATATTTATTTTTTTTTTAAAGAAAGAGTGAGAGAGAGTGAGAGAGAGGGAGAGAATTTTAATATTTATTTTTTAGTATTTGGCGGACACAACATCTTTGTCTGTATGTGGTGCTGAGGATTGAACCCGGGCAGCACGCATGCCAGGCAAGCGCACTACTGCTTGAGCCACATCCCCAGCCCCAAGAATATTTATTTTAAAACATTGAGCAAGCTGGGAGTGGTGGCACACACCAGTAATCCCAGCAGCTCAGGAAGCTGAGACAGGAGGATTGTGAGTTCAAAGCCAGCCTTAGCAATTTAGCGATGCCCTAAGATCCTGTCTCTAAGTAAAACACAAAATTGGAACTGGAGGGTGCTGGGGGGTGCTGGGGTTGTGGCTCTTAGGTAGAGTGCTCACCTAGCATGCATGAGACACTGGGTTCAATCCTCAGCAACACATAAAAATAAAATAAAGATATTGTGTCCACCTATAACTAGAAAATAAATATTATTAAAAATAAAAAAGGCTGGGGATGTGACTCAGTGGTGGAGTGCCCCTGAGTTCAATCCCCCATACGGGGGTGGGGGGCGGGGGGGGAGACATTGGACAATAGGAATTTTCACTATAGAATAGGGAAGGGGAATCTAAGAGCAAGGCATTCTCTGAGAATGGGATAGAGGAGGTTGAGGCAGCTGGAATTTGTGGAGCAAAAATCTTTGAGCATAGAACTATGTTTAAAAAAGACAGAAAGAGAAAAGGAAGGAAGGGTTATGGTTTAGATATGAGGTGTCCTCCCAAAGCTCTGATGTTAATGCAGGAATATTCAGAGATAAAATGATTGGATTATGAGAACTGTGACCTAATCCATCTATCCTAATTTAAATGGACTAACTGGGTAACTGTAGGCAGGAGGGGTGTGGCTGGAGGAGGTGGATCACTGGTGATGCCCTGGAAGGGTGCATCCTCCCTGCAGCACCCCCTTTCTCTCTTCACTTCCCAGCCACTATGAGGTGAGTAGTTCTCCACAATGCCTTTCCACCGTGATGCTCTGCCTCACCTTGAGCCCAGAGCAATGGAACCAGCCGATCTAGTTCTGAAACCATGAGCCAAAATAAATGTTTCCTCTTCAAAGTTGTTATTGAATATTTTGGTCCCAGCAACAAAAAACTGACTAACATGGGAAGGAAGGAAGGGAGAGAAAAGCCCAAGAAGTCTGTATAAAAGCCCTCTTGTGACTGTTTATCATTGATCAAAATTGAAAGGGGAAATTACACAAGACTGGTTAAGAAATTACTGAGAAGTTATAAACTGAAAACTTCCCTCATCTCACTCAGAGATAGGGTACATTTGAGTTCTAAATGACCAAAGTGAATAAAAATTGCTGACGACCTGAGATACTTGGTAGAGATTCCAGAACACCAGCCTTTAATGGTAGGTTAAGCTAGCTCTAGCATGAAAGCTACCCACAACCCACCCTAACAAAACTTGTTTTGAAGGGAGTTATCAAGATTCAAGCACTTTAAAAAAAATTAAAGACCCAGATATTTAAAGCCTAAAATTAAGAAGTTTCATCAGAGAACAAAAAAGTATATTAAGCATGTGAAGATACAGGACATACTAATACATAGGTAATAAACGAATCAATAGAAAAGACCAAGAAATGACGAAAATAATGGAATTCACAGATGAGGACTTTCAAACACTTATTTTAAGTATATTCAGGAATTTAAAGGAAAACATAAATATAATGAAAATAGAGGGGACAGATATAAGGAAGATACAAATAGAACTTCTACACAGAAAAATGCAGTATCTGAAGTGAAAAATTCATTGATTCCTTAGAAAACTTGGAATGGAACCACCATTTGACCCAGCTATCCCACTCCTCGGTCTATACCCAAAGGACTTAAAATCAGCATAACAGTGACACAGCCACACCAATATTTGTAGCAGCTCAATTCGCAATAGCTAAATTATGGAAAACAACCTAGATGCCCTTCAATAGATCAATGGATAAAGAAAATGTGGTATATATACACAATGGAAAATTACTCAGCATTAAAAGAGAATAAATTTGTGGCATTTACAGGTAAATGGATGGAGTTGGAGAATATCCTGCTAAGTAAATTAAGCCAATCCCCCCAAAACAAAAGCCAAATGTTCCCTCTGATAAGTGGATACTGATCCATAATGGACAGGGCGGGGTGGGAGGGGCATGGGAAGAATGGAAGAACTTTGGACTGGGCAAAGGAGAGGGAGAGGAGGGGAGGGTTATGGGGGCAGGAAAGATGGTGGAATCAGATAGACAAGGTTACCTAGGTACTTGTGTGACTGCACATTTGGTGTGACACTGAAGCCAGATTTAAAGTTAGGTAGTCAGTGTTGTTAGGTAAATTGGGTCTAATATCTAGTAAGATCCAAAATGGAGGCCATGTTTAGAATGAATTCCGGGAAAAGCTGAACAACTCTTGGAATGTTAATGAAGTCTGGGAAAAGCCCAAGGCCAGAGCCCATCCCAAAGAAATGTTAATGAACAGCCCCCAGCAAACTTGAAGATGCTGACTCAGAAGTCTTTCCTGCCCACATTACTTCTTTGGCCCACCTGTGTCCCACCTCTCGGGCCTTCCCACCTACATTCCATCACTGAAAGAACTATAAAAAGGGGAGACAACTGCACTTCCATGGATTCCATCTCTTGGGTCCCCTTCTTCCTCCGGGAGAAGTCTTTTCTGCTGTCCTTTAATAAACTTCTAATTTCTACTCTGACCTTGCCTCGGTGTGCTTCTCTGGTGTTATTCTTCAACATTGGGGAAGCAAGGACTCGTCACTGGTCGACAGCGGTAACAACGCTACATTGTGTACAACCAGAGAAATGAAAAGTTGTGCTCCATTTGTGTACAATGAATCAAAATTCATTCTGCTGTCACATATACATAAATAGAATAAAAATTAATTAAAAAATAAAAAATTTTAAAATTTTTTAAAAAGATGAATATTATAAATCTTAGGGGGGAAAATCAAAAATCAAAGCTAATACTAGAGATTAAATGGAATATTAAAAAAATCTAAAAGAAGAAAAAAGAAACAGAATAGACATGACAAAACAAATAGCAAGATAATAGGCTTAAAGGTAATCACCTTACTAGTTACACAAAATATAAATGTCTACACATTCCATTTAAAAAGCAGAGATTGTCAGATTGGAATTTTAAAAGGAAGACATCAATGTGTTTACAAAAAATAAAACATTTTAGTGAGAAGACTCAAGAAGGTTAAACGTAAGAAGATGAATAAACGCATACCAAGCAAATGCTGTTCATGAGAAATCTGGAGGGACTTTACTGATATCAGACACAATCAATTTCAGGACAAGAAATAACCACAGAGAAAATTGTTGCAGTTAGGTGATGAATATGGGGCAGTTCATTGTGCTATTCTCTGTACCTTTATATATGCTTGGCATTTCTCTTAACAAAATGTTAAAAATTGAAAAGGAAAAATATGTGTTCAAACAAATGAAATTCTGTGCGTGGGATGGTGGTGTGTGGGTAGACACCTTTCAGACACCAAAAAAAAAAAAAAATCACATTTCAGTTACCCATTTTGAAACAAAAAAAAAATAGCTTTTACTGTTTTTTCATTAACATCCTTATACTATAAAGAAATGCTCTTTCTTTCTTTTGTTACTCTAATTTCTCTTATAATGATTATTGTACACACATTTTTGAAATAATGATACTTAGGGAAGGCTCATAATTCTCCTAGCAAATATGTGTTCTGGAAAACTGTAGAGGATTTCAGCTTTATAGAGGTCCCAGAGTTACAACATATGGAAGGGCTAATAGTCCAAACTCATATTTTAATGTATTTTGTATTTTATGTATTTTTCTCAAATACATCAGAAGTGAAATCTATGCTTTCTATTATTAACAGAATGCTTTTTCTTTTTTGCAAAATAGAGAAGCAATTAGAAAAAAAGGGACATAATTTACATGACAATGAACACTTCACAAGAGAATTGTTATAAATGGCATTTGGCCCAGTATAGAAAATATTTTTATCATTAAACTTCCTTTCTCTTCATTGGTATTTATAAGCCTCACAAGGGTTTCATACATTTTATCATGGTTAGATGTTATTTCCAATCTCAGACCAGGTTTTATAGATAAGCAATAAGCTATTACTCTCATATTTAGAAGCCAGAAACAAAATATATCTATGCATGTTCTTTCCTAATTCACCAGGTATCACTCAATAAATTTCTATCAGAAGCTGAAGGACAGCATTAAATAGAACTTTACCAAGCATACACCTTGAACACAGCATTTTTGCTTCAGTTTTAATATCATATTTTTATGAAATAATACACTAACATGTATTTAGGATATACCAGGCATTTTCATGAAAACTAACAGTTCTATTTGTTTTAAGACTTGTTTTAACAGGAATAGTAACATGTTTGGAAAGACATAACTGGATTTGCATCCATTTTCAAGCCAGGGATCCTCTTAGAGTCTATGTCAGAAGATATTCTCTCCTTTGCTCAGAACACTCTGAGAGCTTCCTTTCCCTCTCAGGAAAAAGCTTTCTAGATGCTTTACATCGCTCGTATTTGTGGTTCTCAGCCCTGCTACATGTAAGGATTACTGGCTGCTCTTTTAAAACCTACCTATGCTAAGATCCTATTCCAGCCCCATTAAATCAGGGTTGGCTGCATCAAATGTCAGATCCCCCAGGTGATTCACATGTGCAGTCAGTGTTAGAACTGCACCCTGTACCATCAGGCTTTCCACATCATATATGCTCCTCTCCCAACATCCATCCCTCCAGCCCCCCAAACATTCTCATGACTTTCCCCACAGCTCATTTCACTCAAGCCACAATGGATTTTCCAATGCATTGACTATTCCCTCTACCTGGACTGTTCTTCTGCTATGCATTCACAGGTCTTGCTCCCTCACCTCCTTCACATCTTGACTCAAATTTGTCTTTTGAGTGAGGTGTTTCCTGTCCCTACTATTTTAAGCCATGACCTCCTACCACCCTACTCTGATTCTCCCTTCCCTGCTTTATTTTGATCAGTAGCATTTATCACCATCTGATGTGATATGTCTTTTACTTATGCATTTCTTTCTTTCTAATGTCTCCACTTCATCCCTCTACAAAACTAAATTCTGTGAGAAAGTGCTGCAGTCTGGCTGGGCACACAATAACCGAGCCGCCACAAAACCTTGTAGGTTCAAACAGCAACTCTTTATTCCCGAACTCTCACCGGCACTCTACACACACTTCCTGGGAACACACTCCCTCCACCGGGCTCCACGCGCCAATTCTCCCGGAACCCAGAACCTGAAAGAACTCAAGGGGAACTCCAAAGTAGTGGGCGCCCAAGGCAGCAGGATCCACCCTAATCCCAGCAGGATCCGCCCTAATCCCAGAGCCGCCCTAATCCTGGAGCAGGGTCACCTTTCAACCATTCCCTCTAGCAAAATGCCAGGTGTCATTCCGACTAAACTGTGGCCCTCAACAAGAAAGAATTATTTTTGTTTGTTCACTAAGGACCTAAGATGGTACTTGGCACTTATTTGGTACTGGATGCTTATTTGATGAATCAATTAAGAGCAAAACAAAGAGAAATAGCATGAGATGTTTCACATCATCTTTACTCCAATCCTGGGAAATATATATTGGAATTTTTTCTTATCTTCCTCCTTCTAAAATCACTCCCTCTAATATAGAAGAGATACTTCTCTAGGCCACCACCATGCATTTTTACTTCTTATTGCCACCTGCAATTCCAAATTGTTATATGATGCTCTTAGCACTACACAAATATCAGGAAGAGGGGAATGTGGGGTAGACCACCCTGTCCCATTGCTGGATTGTGCCCTTATACAAAAGTACAGACACATCACATTTCAGTGAACTCTGGAGTTTATGTCCAAGAAATGGAAACATAGATTTGAACTTTAGACTTTGTTTTTTCTAAAAGATTTTTATGGGTTTACCCTAAACTTCCCACTGGCTGTCCTTCCCCACAGGCTTCATGTCCCTGACATATTCACTCACCTCTTGTATTCTCCCTTCCTTCTTGTGTGTTCTCCCTCATCCTTAATTTCTGCTTATTTTCCCACTAGACACATTTTAGCCATCTCTCTAGTTGAATTACCTCCTTTCTACACATGCTGTTAGGTCCTACTTGCACTTCCAACTCTTTGTTTAGATATTTTTCTAAATAAAAATGACTATTTTATCTTAAATAAGAGTTAAGAACTATAGTGATAGTGACAGAAATAATTTTTCTTCATTAAAAAAGATCTATATATGAAGTTCAAGGCCTGTCTCAGCAACTTAGCAAGACCCTGTCTCAAAAAAATTGATCAATTAAATAAAACAAAAAGGGCCTGGAATGTACCTCAGTGATAGAACAACTCTGGGTTCAATCTCCAGTACTTAAATAAATAAATAGTCTACATTTATTTTGTAGGAAGGGAAAGATAGAGGCTAGGTCTATCTTTCCCTTCCTACAAAATATATCCAAGGTAAACATATAGTAATCAGAATTCAAACCTAGATAATCTGTGATATCTGTTTAATATGTTGATTATCAAGAAATCCTGGCTAGGCAGAGATTAATGTTGCCTTTTTACAGAGGAAGATACCAGCCCACCTTGTTCAGTCTTGCTTATGAACGTGAGTTAACCAAGGACTCAGGTCCTTTCACTGCATCACACTGTAACAGAGACTGAAATACCCTATACTGAAAACTATAAGCTTAGTTAATATAATTGTATTATGTTAATATAACTAATAAAGTATAATGCCCCTTTTTGAGGAACTACAATTTTAAGGAGACACATAATTACTGCCAAAAATTATATAGCATTAACAGGTGACAGGCATGTTCTAAGCATTCTAACTATATTGTAGTATATAATTCATATAACCTTTGTCACAATCTTAAGAAGTGGGAGTTACTATTTTCCTATTTTACAATCAAGGTCATATAGCTAATAAATGGTAGAGATGGAATTTTAAACCAAGTAGACTGGCTTCATAGTGTATACTCTTAATCCCCCTGTAATATAAAGACACTGTCTTTGTTTTAAATTCTGAGCACACATTTGAGGCTTCACTACATACCAGACTATTCTTGGTGATTTCCACATGGTATTAGTCCATGTTGCTGCTATAACAGAATACCTAAGACTGGGCACTTTTGTAAAGAACAGAACCTTTTTTCTCACAGTTCTGAAGGCTGGGAAGTCCAAGGTCCAGCAGCTAGCAGATTGTTTCTAGTAAGGTCTACTTCTGGCTTTCAAAATGGCACTTTAAATGCTGTGTACTCATTTGGTAGAAGGGAAAAAGGGCAAAGGAAATGTGGCTAGTTCCTTAAAAGCATTTTATAATGGCACTAATCCACTTATAAGGGAAGAGCCCTCATGTCCTAGTTATTCCTAAAACCTCCCTCCTTTTAATGTCACATTGGTGACTAAATTTCCTTACATGTATTTTGAGGGACATTAAGAGCACATACGTTGTCTCAATTTAGTCCTTTCAAAGTCCTGGTGATGTGAGTAATATTACCCACATTTTACAAATATGAAAACTAAGCCTTTTAGATGTTGAATTTCTCACAAAAAGTCATGCATCAAGTTGATGGTAGAGCCAAAATTTGAAACTATGTTTTGCTTATTGTATCAAATGCTTTTTTCAGAATATGTAGTGCACATATAAACATACACAAATACATATATCATACATGGAATCCAAGTTCTTAGTGAGCTTACATGTTAAGAAAGAAGACCAGCAAGCAAACTTCTGATTGTATTTTTTTTTATTTTTGAAAACATGACAATGATTACAGGAACTGTGTTTCTTCTTGACCTTGAGAGAAAAGATGATACCCTATTTTTCTTTGTATATCCACCATTAAGCACAGTCATTATAGGTGAAAGAGCAAACAAACATTCATTCATTCCCATAAAGGAGAATTTCCTCTTCTTCCACCTCTTCCTCCTCCTTTTTTTCAGTACTGGTTTTCCACAACTGAGCCACATCTCCAGCCATTTTTATTTTTCATTTTGAGGCAGGGTCTCATTAAATTGTTGAGGCTGGCCTAGATCTTTTGATCCTCCTGCCTCAGCCTCCCAAATCCCTAAGATTATAGGCGTGCACCACTTCACCCAGCTCATTTTTATACATTTTAAAAGCTGTAACATGAGGATAAGTTCCTGAGGCTGGTCTTGAACATTTTTAATGGAGAAAAATTAAATGGAGAGTAAGTGCAGGGCACCTATGTGGACTTTTATACCCATGCTGACAAGGTGGCTAGGATGGATGTAATTGCTCTGGTTAGCAAAATAATGGCCCCCCAGTTATGCATGTCCACATCCTACTTTCCTGTGGATATGTTATTTTATATGACAAATGGGATTACAGTAAGGATATTGAAATGGTGATATTACCCTTAGGGGTTCAACTAATCACAAGGGAATTTGTCAGTGAGAGGGTAGCAGGAGAGTGAGTTAGAGGAGATGTAACAACGGAAACAGAGACTGGGTTGAAGTGCTTTGAAAGTAGATGAAAGACCCACAAGCTGAGTATAGGCATCCTTCAGAAGCTAAAAAGGCAAGTTCAGGGTTTCTCTCCTCAACCCCCAACCCTACAGCACATCATGAACCCCCCACCAGCACTTTGTTTTTATTCCAGAGAGAACCATTTTGGACTTGTCAGCTCCCTTGTAAGATACTTAAAGAATTATAAGATAATAAATTTGTATTAGTTTTAAGACATTAATTGAGTGACAAGTTGTTATAGCAGCAGTAGGAATGATATACAAACCTATCAATCATCATTATGGTCCAAAGAAATAGTTTTTAAAGCCTATTCCTATTGGCTGAACAAGCAAAAGAATACATTCCAAAGAGTAAGGTTAAATATTAGACTATGTAAAGTTTTTATATATCTAACATGAAAAACAAGAGGCAAACTGAGAAGAATACCTGCAATAAGTATGACAGAGAGAAGAAATATAAGTAAAGAGCTCTTCCAAAGTAAAAAAATAAAACAACACACTAATGGCAAAATAAGCAAGGAACATAAATAAATAATATATAGGAAGAATGCAAAGGCAATAAGCATACGTTTGAAATATAATCTCAGTTTAAGTGGAGAAATGCAAATTAAAATAAGACCAAGATGCTATTTTTATTTTACAAAACTGAAACAAACATTTTAAAATAATCATACTCAAAAGTTATTAAGAAAGTGAAAAAAAACAACAAAAAAAAGCAAAAGTGTTGATTCATGAGTCTTCTTCTTTTTTTTTTTTTTTTGGTACTGGGGATTGAATCCAGAGGCTCTTAACCACTGAGCAACATCCCCAGCCCTTTTATATTTTATTTTATTTATTTTTTAAATATACGGACTGGGGATGTGGCTCAAGCGGTAGCGCGCTTGCCTGGCACGCGTGCGGCCCGGGTTCGATCCTCAGCACCACATACAAACAAAGATGTTGTGTCTGCCGAAAACTAAAAAATAAACATTAAAAAAAATAGTTTAAATATAAAAAGATCAAAAAATTTTTATATATGACAGTGGAATGCATTACAATTCTTATTACACATATAGAGCACAGTTTTTCATATCTCTGGTTGTATACAAAGTATATTCACACCAATTCATGTCCTCATATATGTACTTTGGATAATAATGATCATCACATTCCACCATAATGTCTAACCCCCTACCCACTCCCTTCCCCTCCAACCCTTCTGTCCTATCTAGAGTTCCTCTATTCCTCCATGCTCCCTCTCTCTACCCCACTATGGATCAGCCTCCTTATATCAGAGAAAACATTCAGCATTTGGCTTTTTGGGATTGGCTAACTTCACTTAGCATTCTTTCTCTAACTCCATCCATTTACTTGCAAATGCCATGATTTTATTCTCTTTTATTGCTGAGTAATATTCCATTGCCACATTTTTTTATCCATTCATCTACTGAAGGGCATCTAGGTTGGTTCCTCAGTTTAGCTATTGTGAATTGTGCTGCTACAAACATTGATGTGGCTGTGTCCCTGTGGTATGCGGTTTTTAAGTCCTTTGGGTATAGACCGAGGAGAGGAATAGCTGGGTCAAATGGTGGTTCCATTCCCAGTTTCCACAATCAAGTGGAATTCATCCCAGGGATGCAAGGTTGGTTCAACATATGGAAATCAATATGTATCATTCATCACATCAACAGACTTAAAGATAAGAATCATATGATCATCTCAATAGATGCAGAAAAAGCATTTGACAAAATACTGCTCCCCTTTATGCTCAAAACACTAGAAAAACTAGGGATAACAGGAACATATTTCAACATCATAAAGGCTATGCTAAGCCCCAGGCCAACATCATTCTATATGGAGAAAAATTGAAGGCATTCTCTCTAAAAACTGGAACAAGACAGGGATGCCCTCTTTCACCACTTCTATTTAACATAATTCTTGAAATACTGGCCCGAGCAATTAGATGAAAGAAATTAAAGGGATACACATAGGAAAAGAATAACTCAAATTGGCACTATTTGCTGATGATATGATTCTGTACCTGGAAGACCCTAAAAGTTCCACCAGAAAACTCCTAGAACTAGTAAATGAATTCAGCAAAGTAGCAGGATATAAAATCAATACCCATAAATCAAAGGCATTTCTATATATCAGTCACAAATCCTCAGAAAGGGAAATGAGGTAAATTATCCCATTTATAATAGCCTCAAAAAATAAAATACTTGGCAATCAACGAAAGAGGTGAAAGATCTACATAATGAAAATGACAGAACCTTAAAGAAAGAAGTCAAAGAAGACTTTTATATTTTATTTTGAGACAGGATCTCACTAAGTTGCTTAAGGCCTTGCTAAGTTGCCAAGGCTAGCTTTGAACTCATTATCCTCCTGCCTCAGCCTCCTGAGTTGCTGGGATTACAGGTGTGCACTACCACACCCAGCTACTCATGAGTTCTTTATGAAAAACATGCATTAAGGTATTTAAAATGTGTTCAATATTTAACTCAGAAATTCTCCACTTACTGACTGGACTGGTTATTCTTCTCTTGTCCCTCCACATCATTACTCCACCCTCTGTCCTCCTTTATGTCTTCTATGGGTTAGATTCATGGGATCCTTTGCCCTGAAGTTTCTAGTTGGATTTAGCCAAGAAAGACACTGAAAGGAGCTACAGGGAGAAAGAGGGAGATTCGGGCTGTATTTTTCTGATTGAATGTACTTACCCCCATGGGCTCCCTGTCTGCAGCCATGGTTTTGTGGTGGCTTTGTTCCTCTAAGCTCATGACTCTCAACCTTCAGCACATCAGAATCCTCTGGGAGCTTCTTTTCTGATTCAGTAGGACGGAGTAGGCCCACAAATTTCTATTTCTAACAGTGTTGCTCATACTGGTGATCCAAGACTACACCTGAAAAAGCACTGCTCTGAGGTCACAGATCCCTTTAGAGCCTTCCTGGTTCTGTAGCTGAGGCTCTCTCTATGTGCTGGTGGTGCTGTAACCTTCCCTTTCTCCTTCAGGTATAGCTGTGGGAAGAGCTTTTCCCTAAGTGTCTCACTATTCCTTATTAATTCCCTTTACCCTGTTCTCACCTTTTTTTAAAATTATTATTATTATTAAAGTTAGATGTTCTTTTATTTGCCACTGAAGGCATCCCAACAGATAGGTACATAATAAAATATTTGGAATTTTTATCCTCTATATTTTAAAATATAGAGGATATAATCCTAAAATCAACATGAAAGAGGTGTTTTGACACAGTATACACACATGGCATATAACTTATTCTATTTAGAATCCCATTTCTGTGGTCGAAAATGATGTGGAGTTTTATAACTGATCCCTTCATTAATATATCTTGATTAAACTCTTTGACTAGGCCATTAGTTTTCTGCTAAAAATATGGGTGGTGTAAGGATTTATCCTAAGGAAATAATCAAAGATTCAGACAAACACTTATGAGCAAGGATGTTCTTTGCAGCATATTAACAAGAGCAAAACCATTAGAAACAAGATAAATGTTCAACAGTAGGGGGCAGATAAAATATTATGCAATTATGGATTACTAATTATATAACTAAATTGACTAACCTGGGGAATGTTCAAGATGCAATGTTTAATGAGAATAAGATACAAATCCATAGAGAATGTCCCCAATTTTGCAATTATATGTAGATGGGCTTGCACAAGTTCAGATTGGGGTAAAATTGAAGAGAGGAGTTTAATTCAAAATGACTACATACACAGTTTAATGGAGAAGGATTTGGCTTGCAGGTATGTTTTTATTTTTCTGATTGAATGTTTTTGAACCACACATGTAATTCCTATTTTGATTTTTCATCCTTTATTTCCAGTTGGTTTCAGTATTAATGGTACCTTTAATAATAAATAAGAATATACTTAAATACTGAAAACTTGGAATTATATCCTAACAGTGGAATTAATTTTTCATGCCATAACCCCATTTTATACAACTCCTTTTAAATATATGGATCCCACAAATATTTACTTAGTGTCTGCCCTCAAGGAATTTACTGTCTAGCAGAGCATGTAAGATGCAATGCAGAATCGTACAAAGTACACAACTTGGAATTACAACACCAGAATTTGAGTCTGGGCTATGTCATAACCACAATTAAGCAGCCCATGGAATCTTTTGCAGGGGATGTAGTAGGATATAAATTATAAAGCTCAATTATGTAATCAGGGAATCATGAAAAGCTTTTTCATCAGAGTCTGAATGCTCCGTGGCATACATAAAGCAAGTGTTTACGAAGTCAGAGTTAACATTAGTCTATCCGTTTAATTCTCCAATTCAGAACAGACTTGCACATTGTTCTCACGGCATTTGCATAATTACAAAAGCATTATAGTATTGCTTACATGGAAAATGAATATTCAAAAACCAGGTTGCTTAGGAGTCTAGTTAGTGGAAAATGCAATGTAACATGGGTAAAAGTCAGAGATAAATAAGAAAGAAAAATTACATGGTAGAAAGATGGCACAATATTAGATTAAATTGATGTTGACTACAGGATTCCAATAAAATTTGAATATAGGTTACTAAGATACAATGTGATTTCCAATTCTGATATTTCCCCTTTTCTTCACAGCATCTTGATATTCTAATTATCACATCATTTCACTCCTACTGAACTTATCTTTGTTCAAATATTAACTTTCAATTTCTTACTTTTCTCTGTTCTTTTGAAATGTCTACCTGTTGCAACTTTATTTGCCTTCCTATCTAGTCTGTCTTTGTGCTTGTTTGACCACTACATTGGACTCTGATCAGTACAATCCTTTATGTCAGAGCCTGTTGGCCAGATCTAAGCACAGGAACCCCTAGTGTATATTTTCTTTGCTTATACTCTGAAGGCATTGCACTCAGCTATAGAATCACAGAGATAATTTCAACTTCTGCTAAAAATAGTGATAAAAGATACAATGATGTTCTTTTCCAAATTCCCTCAAAAATAGCCAGGAAAACATATTAAATGAGGAAAATCTTCTCTAAATATATGGTAAAATAAAAGATACAATCAGTTTCTGTTAAAAACAAAATAATCCTGACCTCCTATGAATTAAGATAGAATATAGCAATCCTGCTACTTGATCATTACTCATTGACAGTGCTTCAGTAACTGAAGTCATTGAGGTTTCACTCATCCTTAGTTACCGAGTCATGTATAATCAGGTAGAATGAATGACATTTTCAGGTCCTCAAGGATTCAGAAACAAGATTGTCTTCTCAAATAAAAGTACTAAAGTCCTGCTTGAGAAATCCAGTCAAAAGTTAGACTCGAGAAAAGTGTTGGCTAAAAGGGGGTTGGGGTGATCAATAAGTTAAACATAGATAATTAAATTTGTTCAAATGGTCTATAAATTTAAAATGAAGTTTCTCGAAGCAGAGACTTTATATAAAGTCTTTTAACAAAAGATAATAATGCAGTTTATGACTACAATATAAATTTAAAAAATAAAATAACTGAAGAGAGAAAAAAGAAACTTCCCCCAAAGAAAACCAAAGCCCTGGGTGTCACATCCTTAAGGGTATTCTCTTGATTTTAGTAATTAGCTGGTAACGGCCTAAGGATGACTTAATTGAAACAGGATGCTTCCCTTCTCAATTAGTGCAGAGAAAAACGAGCAAACTAACGGTCCATACCTAAGAAGAGGAAAGGGATTAAAACTCAGGAAGTATAAAATAGACTTTTTATTTCTGTAACAATTAAAATGGTCATTTGCTGCTTTTTCTGCCCAGCACTCCTTCATTTCTCTGGGAAAAGCAACCATCCCCTCATTCTACTCTAAATATAGACTCCAAATAGAGATATCACTGTTGACAGATGATCTTAGTTACCTGGAAGAAATGACTGTCTGACCTAAGCTGGCCCAATCGTAGGACCTCATCCTGACCCATGAACCATCCAGCTCTGTAAGCTGGTCCGTCTCACAGGCACATGGATATTCAGTAAAAGCTGTGAACATTTTACGTCTTCTCCTGTGTTTATTCAACAGGACCCACAGAGAAGTGGTTTTTCTCTTTGGACATAAAACCGGGAGACATATGGGACATGTGGGGATAAAGAAAACTATTAAGAGGAAAGGATGGGAAGCAGAGCAAAAGAATCTGTTTGGTGGTGGGAAATCTCCGGCTGAGTGGGTCTCTTGCAGCACTCTTGCAGAAGCCAATGGCATTTCCAGTTTGCATAAACTAATTCAAGATAAATGCCTACATCTTGGAACTAAATATGTAAGTGCAAAAATTTGTACTGGTGAATGTAATTAAGCTTAATTCTCTTAGCAAAAAGTCTAAGACTCAGATTGATATGGAAAATAAAATCCAGTTATTTAAAAGAAACACATCTAAAATCAAAGATTATGAAAAGATTCGAATAAGATAATTTGCAAATAAAACCAGATAAATATATAAGAAAATATAATTCAAAGCTGAAAACACTAAATAGGCAAATTTTGGCTTTTTGTCTGAATAAATAGCATGAGCCATAGATAAGATAGAGCAGGACTGATGTTGCTGCTTAAGAATGACTTCAAGGAACCTATCTGTTTCTGTCTCACCATCTTTGTCATGTGGTTCTCATTCTTTGGGTTGCAAGATGGATGCTTCCACATCAAACATCACTTCTGTATTCCAGACAGGAAAAAGAAGGGGGAGAGAAAGCAGAAGGGATGACATATAAGAAAGAAAAACTGTCTAGACACCACTGGCAAACTTCTGTTTCAAATCTCCTTGATAAAAAGTGTTCCATGTCGTCATCCCTAATTATAAGAGAATTTATAAACAGGGCACACCCCCCCCACACATCATAATTCTTGAAAAAGAGATGAGTGGAAACTACACAGGCAACTTGAAGTGGCTGGCATGCCTGTTGAAGGTTTAATAAACTGGCCATTCTCACACTTCCTTAGTAAAAATCCCGTTGGAAAGAAATTTGGTAGTATATATCTAGATCCTGCAAAATCTTTATGTCCTTTCATCAGTTATTAATGAGGAAATGCAACTTCCATGCTCCTTTGGTTTTCATGTGAAAGCTCTTTCCTAAACATCCCTTGGCCTCTTTGCTCAACTTCTGGTCTTAACATTCCCAAGGAATATATAGAATGACATCTCTGCTTAGTGAGGTTAGGGTAATAAACAGGCATACACAGTTCAGTTGCTTCTTTCTCTTCAACCCCCTCTTTACCAGAAACACACATTTTGGTCAGCCATACTATGCCAGAGGCATTTTACTGCATCAGATTCATTGTTACCCAGACATGCCTGTGATGGGTGGGTAACCCTAATCCTGGGTCATGGGCTGCCATACACATGAGCTACTTCCTCCAACCCAGACTTTTTCAATGATTAAACTTGTCAAGCTGTTTGAAGAAATGTTAGAATTTTGACTGATTGCTCTGATATCCTGTGTTTAACCTTCTGAAGAAATGCCAAACTTCCTCCAAAGTGCCTCTATCATTTTACATACCCACTAGCAATGTGTGTGTTGTATATAAAATGTTTGTGTGTGTGTTTCCTTATCAGATATACAACTTACAAATATTTCTCCCATTCTGTGGGTTGTATTTTTACTTTGTTGATAGTATCCTTTGAAGCACAAAGGTTTTAATTTTAAACGAAATCTTTTTTTTTCCTTATGTTTGTGCTTTCATGTCATAGCTAAGACTCAATGCCTAAACTAAAGTCACAAAGATCTAGGCCTTTGATTTCTTTTAAGAGTTTTATAGTCTTACCTCTTACATGAGGCTTTTTTTTTTTAAATTTTTATTGTGGGTTGTTCAAAACATTACAAATTTCTTGACATATCATATTCCACACTTTGATTCAAGTGGGTTATGAACTCCCACCTTCACCCCATACACAGATTACATGAGGCTTTTGGTTCATTTTGAGTTAATGTTTTTGTATATATTGTGTGCTTCATTCTCTTACATATGGATATCCAGTTGTCCCAGCTCCACTTGTTAAAGAGATTGTTCTTTTCCCATTGAACATACTGGCACCCTGATGAAAATCAATTGGCCGTAGTCCATTGGCCTATATGTCTGTGTTTAATGTCAGGACCACACTGTTTTGCTGACTGTGGCTTTATAGTGAGTTTTGAAATTGGGAAGTGTGAATGCTGTGCGTAGTTCTCCTTTTTCACTATTGTTTAGGCTATTCTTGGTCCCTTGCATTTTTAAAAGAACTTCAAGTTTGGCTTGATGGGCTTTTTTTGTTTTGGGGGGATTTTTTTTTTGTAATAAAAGTTACTGAGATTTTGACAGGGATTATGTTGAGTCTGTAGACCAGTTTTATGGATCTTTGTAACTTTAGTTTAAATTTCCTCTTTAAGAGTTATTAAAATTTTTAAATTTTTTTTGTTTTTTTTTTTTACAATGTGATTATAGAATACGACTTTGTGAATGTTGTTTTTTTAAATTTTTTATTGTTGGTTGTTCAAAACATTACATATTTCTTGATATATCATATTTCACACTTTGATTCAAGTGGGTTATGAACTCCCATTTTTACCCCATATACAGATTGCAGAATCACATCAGTTACACATCCATTGATTTACATATTGCCATACTAGTGTCTGTTGTGTTCTGCTGCCTTTCCTGTCCTCTACTATCCCCCCTCCCCTCCCCTCCCCTCCCCTCTTCTCTCTCTACCCCCTCTACTGTCATTCATTTCTCCCCCTTGTATTATTTTTCCCTTTCCCCTCACTTCCTCTTGTATGTACTTTTGTATAACCCTGAGGGTCTCCTTCCATTTCCATGCAATTTCCCTTCTCTCTCCCTTTCCCTCCCACCTCTCATCCCTGTTTAATGTTAATCTTCGTCTCCTGCTCTTCGTCCCTACTCTGTTCTTAGTTACTCTCCTTATATCAAAGAAGACATTTGGCATTTGTTTTTTAGGGATTGGCTAGCTTCACTTAGCATAATCTGCTCTAATGCCATCCATTTCCCTGCAAATTCTATGATTTTGTCATTTTTTAATGCAGAGTAATACTCCATTGTGTATAAATGCCACATTTTTTTTTTATCCATTCGTGTATTGAAGGGCATTAGGTTGGTTCCACAGTCTTGCTATTGTGAATTGTGCTGCTATGAACATCGATGTAGCAGTGTCCCTGTAGCATGCTCTTTTTAGGTCTTTAGGGAATAGACCGAGAAGGGGAATAGCTGGGTCAAATGGTGGCTCCATTCCCAGCTTTCCAAGAAATCTCCATACTGCTTTCCAAATTGGCTGCACCAATTTGCAGTCCCACCAGCAATGTACAAGTGTACCCTTTTCCCCACATCCTCGCCAGCACTTGTTGTTGTTTGACTTCCTAATGGCTGCCAATCTTACTGGAGTGAGATGGTATCTTAGGGTGGTTTTGATTTGCATTTCTCTGACTGCACTCCCCTTGCCGCCATCTTCTTCTCCTTAATTTTGTTGAAATCATCTTTGTTCTCTGATCCAAAATCCATTTATTTGATAATGTTCCAGAGACATTTGAAAACAATACTCATCTACAATTATGTACGTGTCTGTGTATATATATGTTCACACTTTTAAATCATGTCATGTCATACTCTGAGACAGGAGAATTACGAGTTCAAAGCCAGCAACTGTGAGGCACTAAGCAACTCAGTGAGATCCTGTCTCTAAATAAAATACAAAATAGGGCTGGGGATGTGGCTCAGTGGTCGAGTGCCCCTAAGTTCAATCCCCAGTATTAATTAAATGAATAAATCATATCATTTAAATCCTTGTATTTTTGTTTATTTGATATGGAAGTTTATATAAGGGTTTGTTTATATTTCACTATGCATATGGATTTGCAAGCATCAATGTATTGCTAACAGTTTAAAATATGTATTTTGGAGTTGTGTTTTTAGATTATAAACATACATAACTGTTATATCTGTATTATTACTTATTTTTTTCATTCCACTTTTTCTTTCCAGGAATTAAAAGATATACCATATCCCTTCAAAAATTTTTAATACACACTGAATTTCTATTTTAATGATTAATAGTTGGAGCAACTCAGTTTTCTCTGAAGAAGATGTTAACAGGTGGATACATTGGTTAGTTTACTCCTTTCTGCCTGTCGACACCGCAGAGAAAGCATCCTCCTGCTGCTGTCATGTCTAAATCAGAGTCCCCTAAAGAGCCAGAACAACTGCGGAAGCTATTCATCAGAGAGTTGAGCTTTGAAACAACTGATGAGAGTCTGAGAAGCCATTTTGAGCAATGGGGAACACTCACGGACTGTGTGGTAATGAGAGACCCAAACACCAAATGCTCCAGGGGCTTTGGGTGTGTCACTTATGCCACTGTGGAGGAAGTGGGTGCAGCCATGAGTGCAAGACCACACAAGGTGAATGGAAGAGTTGTGGAACCAAAGAGAGCTGTCTCAAGAGAAGACTCTCAAAGACCAGGGGCCCACTTAACTGTGAAAAAGATCTTTGTTGGTGGCATAAAAGAAGACACCAAAGAACATCACCTGACTCTTTGGATAAGATGTCATTCAGAAATACCTTACTGTGAATAGCCACAACTGTGAAGTGAGGAAAGCCCTGCCAAAGCAAGAGATGGCTAGTGCCTCATCTAGCCAAAGAGGTCGAAGTGGTTCTGGAAACTTTGGTGGTGGTCGTGGAGGTGGTTTTGGTGGAAATGACAATTTTGGTCGTGGAGGGAACTTCAGTGGTCATGGTGGCTTTGGTGGCAGCCGTGGTGATGGTGGTGGATATGGTGGCAGCAGGGATGGCTAGAATAGATTTGGTAATGATGACGGTTATGGTGGTTACTCTGGAGGAAACAGAGGCTATGGAAGTGGTGGACAGGGTTATGGAAACCAAGGCAGTGGCTATGGCAGGAGTGGCAGCTATGACAGCTATAACAATGGAGGAGGCAGAGGAGGCTTTGGGGGTGGTAGTGGAAGCAATTTTGGAGGTGGTGGAAGCTACAATGATTTTGGCAGTTACAATAATCAGTCATCAGATTTTGGACCCATGAACTTTGGAGTCAGAAGCTCTGGACCTTACGGTGGAGGAGGCCAATATTTTGCCAAACCAAAAAACCAAGGTGGCTATGGTGGTTCCAGCAGCAGTAGCTATGGCAGTGGCAGAAGGTTTTAATACTGCCAGGTAAGAAACAAAGCTTAGCAGGAGAGGAGAGCCAGAGAAGTAACAGGGAAGCTACAGGTTACAACAGATTTGTGAACTCAGCCAAGCACAGTGGTGGCAGGGCCTAGCTGCTACAAAGAAGACATGCTTTAGACAATACTCATGTGTATGGGCAAAAAAAAAAAACTCAAGGACTGTATTTGTGACTAATTGTATAACAGGTATTAATGTAGACTTTTTTTTTTGCACTCATGCTGTTGATTGCTAAATGTAATAGTCTGATCATGACGCTGAATAAATGTGTCTTTTTTAAAAAAATAAAATAAAATAAAAGATGTTAACATGTACTGCTCTTCCTACATACTCTCTCTGTCCCTCTCTTCATACCATAAAATTTTTATACATAAGATTTTCATTCATAAAATTTCATACATAAAATTTTAAGTAAAAATGATTTTACTTCATACCATGAAATCATGTGGGATTTTATTTCTGTAAAATTAATTTTTATTAATTGTATATTAATAATTAATTAGTCATACTTATAACTTTCACATAGTCCTTTATTGTGACAATTAATGCATGAAAATGGTTTGGTGTGAAGCCTGGTACATGCTTATCACTCAAAAGTGTCTGCAATGAAGATGATAAGGGTTATCTACAGTCTCATTCTGCACAGAATCCTTCTCTCTTTACAAGCTGTCTTTTGGTGATATGATCCTCTCTCTACTACCTAGATGCTTTCAGGCATGGCTCCTGGGCTTGCTTCTTTTATTTTCAATTTCTAGCATCACCTACATAAACTTCGTAGCACCACCAAAATATCAAGTTCAACACATCCAAATGAAAGTATCTCCCAACTTCTCCATTTCTGTTCCCGAAACAAGCACTTTCCCCATCATCTGATCTGAGAGCCTTGGAGATATCTTTGTTTCACCTCTCAACTTGCCTGCATCCCTTAGCAGGACAGCAGAGCCCAGTGCCTGTGTCATATAGGTGTTCAGTTAATGTCTGCCTTCATTCCTCTCCTCCTTGAACTGTAACACATTTCTAAGCCCCAAGAAAATTTTTAAAGTGCTACTTCTATTTATCTTCCTCCTTAGTATTGCCTCCTCCCAGTGCATTATTTTTTTTCAACATAGTATTTCGTTAAACTCACAGATATCGGGCTGGGGTTGTGGCTCAGTGGTAGAGCGCTCGCCTAGCATGCACGAGGCACTGGGTTTGATCGTCAGCACCACATAAATGTAAAATAAAGATATGTGTCCATCTAAAACTAAAATAAAATAAAATAAATAAATAAATAAATAAAAAACTCACAGATTTCTGCCTTATTTTTGGATCCCTCTCCCTTCTACCATCTTTGCAGATTAATCACCCTCAAACATAATGCAAATCATGCATTCGATATATCCTATCTAATAGGCTACTTACTAGATAGACTTGAACACAAGTCTCAACTCCTCAGCCTGCTACCCCAGGCTTTCTAATCTATATCACCAACTCTATCCCCTTTATGGACACTATAATTAGTTAAATAGGCATACTGATTCCTTCCTGAATGCCCCACTCTCTGAATTCTTTGGTTTGATCTTTGATATTTCTCTGAGCAGAAATCTTTCTTCAACCATCTCTTCCTATCAAAATCTTACCTATCCTTCCAGGACCTCCTTAAAAATCACCCTTGTCATAAAACTTTCATTCACATACCACACGTGACTAGTACCTTTAAGTCACTACAACATTTTGTATGTCTCTTACAGTGATGAAATTTTTTTTAATTTACATTTTCAAGATTTATATCTTAATCTTTTACCAGACTGTAAAAAAGTTTTTGTCCTACTCTTCATTTAATTAGTAGGTTTTTATTAGTAGAGCATATTTCACAAAGTTGGCACTCAATAAATATTTGTAGAATTTAACAAAGATTGTATACTTTAAGACAAAGAACAATTATTCTTTTATCAAGACATGATGTTGGAAAAACTGATATCTCCATGCATAAGAATAAAATTAGACCCTTATCTCATATCATACACAGAAATCTGCTGAGGGCCATTGCTAAGTAAGAAAGACGCATGGCATGACCCAGGTCATTTGCAGTGACATTGCATGTAAGGTGACCTTGCTCAAGGACCAGGGCGGATCTGGGTTTAGGGCGGATCGGGGTTTAGGGCATTCCTGGTTTAGGACAATCCGGGTTTAGGGCGGTTCCAGGTTTAAGGTGTACCCTGCTGGGAATAGGACGTATCCTGCTGCCTCAGGCGCACCTGCTCCTTGAGTTCCCGTTGAGAGAGTATTTGGGATTTTGCCCAGAACGTGGATTCCCCCCAGAACGTGTGTAGAGTGCCGGTGTGAGTTCGGGAATAAAGAATTGCTGTTTGAATCTACAAGGCTGTGAGTGGCTCGTGATTTTATGCCCAGCCAGACTGCGGCAGAAATCTATTTAAGGAGGATTTAAAACTTAACCATAAGCCTGAGGATGTAACTCAGTGGTAAAGTGCTTGCTTGGTATGCATGGGCCCCTGCATTCAAATCCCAGCTCTATACAAAGAAAACAAAAGAATCAACCAAAAAAACTTAACCATAAAACCTGACATCATACTACCAGAAAAAAAAAATAGGAAAAAATCTTCTTGCTATTGGTCTGGCTGATTATTTTTTTATATGACCCCCCCCCAAAGCACAGGCAACAAAAGCAAAATTAGACAATGGGATTACATCCAGCCAAAAAGCTTCTGCATAGCAAAAGAGGCAATCAACAGAACACAAAAGATAACCTGTGAAATGGAAGAAAATATTTTATAGTCATACATCTGTTAAGGAGCTTATAAGGAAACCAAACAACTCAATGGCCCCAAACCAAATAACCCAATTTAAAAATGGGCAAATGACTTGTAGAAGTATCTTTTACAAGAAGACTCCAAATAGCGCACAAATATATGAAAAGGTGCTTAACATCACTAATCATTAAGGACATGCAAGTCAAAACCACACTGAGATATCATCTCATATTTGTTAGAATGGCTATTTTAAAAACTACAAAAGCTAACAGTGTTCCTGAGGATGTAGAGAAATGGGAATCCTGTATATTCTGGGAATGTAAAATGGTGTAATTACTATGGAAAACACAATATGGAAGTTCCCAGAAAAATTAAAAATGGAACCACTGTATGATCCAATAATTCTATTTCTGGGCATATATCCCAAAGGAAATGAAATTAGTGATACAAAGAGATATCTGCACTCCCATATTTGTGGCAGTATTATTCACAATAGCCATGATATGAAAATAATCTAAATACCCATTGAAGAATGAATGGGTAAAGAAAATGTGGTGTATATATTCAAAGGGATATTATTCAGCTTTAAAGAAGACATCAATCCTGCCATTTTAGACATCATAGGTGAACCTATAGGACATTATGGTAAGTGAAATAAAACAGACATAGAAAGATAAATAATGCATGATCTCATTCATATATGTAATTTAAACACGTCAGACTCATGGAAACAGCAAATAGAATGATGCTTATCAGGGATTGTGGATAGGGGAAACGGGGAGATGTTGGTCAAAGGGCACAAAGTTTCAGTTATGCAAAACGAATAAGTTCTGGAGACCTAACATAAAGCAATGCAATCACAGTTAACAATACTACATCGTATAATTGGAATTTGCTGAGAGTAGACTTCAAGTGTTCTTGTCCCATATTAAAAAAAAAAGATAAAAGATAATTGTGAGATGATGGATATGTTGATTTATTTCATGCTAGTGATCATTTCATGATGTGTATATTTCAAAATATCAAGTTGTACATCTTGAATATATACAATTTTTACTTGTCAATGATAGCTCAAGAAAGCTGAAAAAAGATGATTCTGAAAACATAACTAAGGTTTCTGAAACAGACTATGTAAAGGAAAGAATTGCTTAAGTATAAAAAGCCTATTTTTTTTAAATACATGAACCTTTGCTTGGAGAATGGACTAGTTAAATTTGTCTCTGAATAAACAAGAGAAGGCATAGACCTTTTTATAAATTTAAGCACAGACCAATTCTTATGGTGACAGAACTGAAGGAAACGTGCTTTGAAGGAAACCAGACCACAAAAGCAGCTGTGGCATATGAATACAAGTCTTTCTGAATATTTGATGAAGTGCCAGAAGTTGCCCATTGCATACAGTTACATAGAAAGTACTTGACTCTCTGTGTTGCCTTTGTTAATACAAAGATAATAATAGTTTTCAAGCACTATACTGTACAGTTTGAGTAGAGGGAAAAAAAAGAAGAATGGACTATATGTCTAAAAATGCAAATTGCAAGCCCAATCTTGAAGTACTTTGAATACTGCTATTGGAATTTTATTTAACAAACAGTCTGTTGAAATTTTCACTGTTATTTCTTGTTTTTGATCTTGTATAAATACCAACATAGAAATTTACTTCAAGGAAATTAAGCTAGCAGCGAAGAGAAGGGTGGATTCAAAAGAGAGCCCAGAGGTAAGGACCTAGCTGAACTACTTACAACAGAGTAGAAAGAGGTCATAAGGACTGAAATGGCCGCTGCAGCTTACAGGAGGGAACTGATGCAGAACTGTCACAAAGAACAACTGTGGACCCATTCGTGATTATGATGAATGGGTAGAAGAGGAACCAATAGCTCATAAAGTTTTGATGCACGAGAGAGGAGAGAGGAGAGAAAGAGAGGAAGAGAGGGAAAGTGGGGGGGGGGGGAGAAACTCTAAACTGGAAAGGTCACTTCTATAAAAAAAAAGGTTATCTTCTTACCTCTCATTGTTTCTGCTCATCCTTATGCATCAGTTTCTCCACTTTTTTTTTTTTTGTCTCTTTAAAAGTTAGTCCTTAAGACAATTCACTAAAATCTTGGCAATACAAGTCAATTAGATACCTCTTTGGTATAGCAAATAGGAAAACAATTTGAAACGATTTATCATCATGGTTTTATTGGTGTAGAGTAAAAGTTGATATGGTTATATACTCCTGTAAAGGTATAAATTGGGAATTAGTTTCATGATCAGAAGCATAGATTGAGGGGTTTTTTTTTTTACAGTTTAAATAACTTTTATCAGGATATAAACTACAAAAAATAGAGTCATGGAAGTGTGTTATTAGGTGAATTTTGATAAATCTTCATATGTGCCCCAGGTTCCCACTATCCTAATCAAGGTAAAGAAAATTTTCATCACCTCAAAAACATGTGCCTTTTTCTATCGCTCACTTTTTGTACCCAGCCCCCCAACCCAGGCAAACATAATTCTTCCTCCTGTATCTATGGATTATTTTTTTTCTGTTTACATTTTCATATGGTATATATTTATTTGTGTCTAGTTTCTTTAACTTAAAAAATGCTTTAGAAATATATCCATATTGGTGTGCAACAGTAGGTCAAGCCTTATTATTACTGAGTAGTTCAAATATAGTTTCAATTTTAGTAGCTGCACTTAAATCTATTTATTTATTAACCTGTTTGCAGACTCTGTTTCCAGTTTTTCTTATTATGTATAAAGTTATTGCTAATATCATGGTTAAATCTTTGTGTGAATATGTGTAGCATTTCTCTTGGGCAAAAAGTCAGGAGCAGAATTGCCAGGTTATATGGTAACTGTATGTTTAACTTTATAAGAAACTTCAAAAATTGTATCCAAAGTCGATACAGCATTTTAGAGTCCCACCAACAATATATGAGATTATTGATTGTTCCAAATCTTTGATACAGTCGTTTTAAAAAATTTAGCCATTCCAGCAAGTGCGTGGTATATATCACTGTTTTTAATTTGCATTATTCTTATAACTACTAATGTTGAGCGTACTTTTTTGGCTTATTGACAATTTGCACGTCATTTTTTTGAGGAGTGTTGGTTCAAATATTTTGCTTATTTTTAAATTAAATAGTTTGCCCTCTTACTAGCGAATTATAAGAGTTTGAGATACTGGTTCTTTATCAGATATAGTTATTCCCGGTCTGTGGTTTCCCTTTTCATCTTATGAAAGGTAGTTTTCAAAGAGTAGAAGTTTTTAGTTTTAATGACATCCAATTTCTCACTTTTTTTTTTTTAATGACCAGAGCTTTAGTACTCCAACTTTAAGAAAATACAAGCCTCAGCTTTTGTTTGCAACCTGTCACACCCTTTGGATGCTTTAAAATTGTGGAATTAGGCTAGAGTCCTGGCAAATCTTATAAAAATTCAAGAATGTGACAACTACTTTTGTTTATATTAACTGCTATCCTTTAGATGGTATCTGCCCTGTAATAAACAGATTGCTAAATTCTTTACATATAATATTTTATTTAAAATCCTTACAAAAAGCCTTGCTAAAGAGAAAACTTAGAGTAATAAAGTAAAAAACACATCTATACATTATCAATGGCAAAGCTAGAATCTACTGGACTCCAAATCCCATTGAATGTTAAGATATGCAGTGTTCTAAGAAATTTTTGTATATCTGAAAGTGACAAAGATATTTTCTTCTAGCAGCACTATTTTTTATTTGTTTTTAGGTCGGCTACCCATTTGAGTGCATATTTTTGTGTATGATGTGAGAAAGAATTGAAGTTCATCCCCACCC
Source organism: Marmota monax (assembly GCF_021218885.2). Lineage (NCBI taxonomy): Eukaryota > Metazoa > Chordata > Mammalia > Rodentia > Sciuridae > Marmota > Marmota monax. The sequence goes on from NW_026695212.1 coordinate 2,369,746, forward strand.
TGATCATAGGTTCCTACATGATTTGTCAAAAAAGATTATCTTTCCTCATTGAATTACTTTGACTCTTCTCTAGAAAATCAATCTTCCTTCTCGCCCACCTTCTCATCATCCTCCCGGTTCCTCTTCCTCTTCTTCTCCTTTTTTGTTGTACTGGGGATCAATTCCAAGGCCACATGCATGCTAAGCAAGTGCCCTATCATTGAGATACATCCCAGAGCTTTTTATTTATTAATTTACTTTTTTATTTTATTTTGAGACTGGTCTCACTAAGTTTGACCCTAAACTGTGATCCTCCTGTCTAAGCTTCCTGAGTAGCTGAAATTACAGGCGTTGCAACCACACCTGGCTACTCTACAGAATCAATTTAACACACATTTGTGCTCTATTTCCAGAATCACTATTCTGCTCCATTTACCTTTATTTCTCTGTTAATACATCAATACCAGACTATATTGATTCTTTTAACTGTAGACTATGTCTTTAATTCAGGTAGTGTAATCCATCCAGCTTTATGGGTTTTTTTTCCAACATGATTTTGACTACTCTAAATTATTTGATTTTTCATATAAATTTAGAATCAGATTATAAATACTAATTTTAGAAAACCTGCTGAGATTTTGATTGGACTTTCATGGAATTTAAAGATCAATTTGGGAAAGATGGATAGTAATATAAGTCTTCCAATTTGTGAGCATGATAAAACTCTTTTTTTAAAAAATTATTTATTCTAATTGTTGTACATAATAGCAGAATGCATTTCAATTCAAAGTGCACACATAGAGTGCAATTTTTCATGTCTCTGGTTGTATACAAAGTAGAGTCACACCATTGGTGTCTTCATACATATACTTAGGGTAATGATGATGATAAAACTCTTGATATAATCAGGTCTTCTTTCAATTCTCTCAGCAATGTTTAATAATTTTCAATGTTCAGGTCTTATATCTATTTTATGAAATTTATCCTGAGCATTTCATGTTTTCTAACTGCTATTATAAATGGCATTTTTAAAATTTAAATTCCAATTGAAATTTAATTTCTAGTTGTTCATTACTTGTATGGAGAAAAGCAATTTTTTATATAGACCTTATATCATGGTTTACTTAATATTTTCAATAGTTTCTTTTCCTTTGTAGGTTATTGATGATTTGCCACATACAATATCATGTTATTTCTTCCTCTTTGCCCTATATGCTTTCTATTCATTTTTCTTGCTTTAATATGCTGGCTAGTATTTCTAGTATATGACCATGATATTTTGGATATAACACTTAACCTCTATTTCTTCTTGTTTCCAGTGTAACTTTTTGTACTAAAGTAGATGGAAAAACTAAATATTAAATTTCCCACATTTCTTTGCCACCAGGGTTCTACAGTTGATTGGATTCCATCAATTAGTTGCACCTATACATATTTGGGAAAGTGGTGCTAAACCAAAGGTCCTCTTATGTGCTCCTTTTGGTTGTTTACTGATGCCGAACACAGTCACAGAGAAGTGTGGGGTGGGGTGGGGTGGGGGTGGGGTGGGGTGGGGGGTGGGGTTCTTCAGTATCTGGTCTCCAGTTTAATGGCTGCCAAGACACAGTTGCAATGGCAGAAGCAGCTTCCATTTTGGCTAGAATGATGGCAACTTTAGCATTTTCTTTGTTTTGTTTTTAACATAGTTCTAGTGGATGATTCCTGATTGCCTATCTTCCTGATTATGGCGGAGGAGTCAACTCCCTTGGAGAAAAGTTTCATGAAGTTCTGGGAGTCATTCTTGGATCTCAACTTAGAACCGAATTTTCTCACCCTTCTCGTGACTTCGTAATGACCCCAAAATCTCTGTAATAAGTCTATTTAAAATAGTTCATATATTTCTGTTCAAATACTTTACACAACTTCTCTTTCTGGCATTGAACCCTAAGTACCCTAAGTAGCCAATAATCAGAAAGATTTAGGCACAAGATATTGTGTTCTTTGGGGAGACAGGTGTGCCAGTGTGCTATAACAAGTAAATAAGGCATTGTCCTAGTGATCAGGACACCATAAAACCAATTTTAGAGCAGGGTTGTTTGCAACGCAGCCTGTGTTGAGGTGGAAACCTCTCTTCTGGGACTCTTAGGGTAATTTACAGTTTAAAATAATTATTTGAAGACAAATACCCGGCAAAGCTGCTGTTCAGTATTTCACCAACCTAGCTATTCCATCTCTCTAACCAACAGAAAACATTTTTTTTTTATGTTGAATACCAATCATCTTTCTGAGGGCAAACACCTGCTCTCTTGCTACTTATCTCTGTTTCAAAGTATCTCTGGTATCTGTCATCTATTCCCAATCAAAAAAAATACCCCAACTTCAGCTGGTCACAGTGGTGCATGCCAGTAATCCAAGGGACTTGGGAGACTGAGGCAGGAAGATTGTAAATTCAAGCCATCCTCAGCAAATTAGCAAGGCCCTAAGCAACTTAGTTAGCCCTATCTCAAAATAAAATAGGGCTGGGGATGTGGCCCAGTGAGTTCAACCCCTGGTACAATACATACATATACATACATACATACATACATACACCAAAACCAATTTCCTGTTAGGAGATGACATCTCTTCCATCATGTATTGTTTTTAAAGGAGAAGATCTATGAATCTGTGTGGGGGCCTCCCACTAGGAAACAAGGGGCAAAATCTTTCCTTTCCATGCCCTCATAAAACCAGGTGCATGGTTTAGTTTGGACAATTGTACACTTTTTTGAGATTTTTAGTCTTGAGAAAACATGGCTTGAATGAAAGAGATAGCTGGAGGTTATTCAGCATAGAAGCCATTGCAAAGTGCACATCCTAGTCAGAAGACAGTGGCTGTGCTACCTCAGTACTGTTTATTTCAGAACCTAGTTTGCCAATCTCAATTTTGAGTACCTCAAATAGCCTTCCAAGGGTGTAATGAGCTTAGAGTTTGTTACTCTGGCTTGGAATTCAAATCTCTAGTAAAAAATCCTGTATTCAAATGGGTTGAGTAGATGCTTTTCCTGAAGGGTCTAGTCTCTGCTCATCTTATTGGTTGTAATGGACAGAACTCACTAGCTGACCCAGAAAATGAGAGTTCCATTGAAAGAACACAAAGAAGCCTGAAGGCACTAAGGACAGGGATTGAAGCTGAATCTGAGGAAGACAAACCTGGGAAATGGGAAGTTGGGCAGTGAGCTTATTCTTTTGACTTCTCAGAGGTCCTATGTTCTTCACATTCATCTCTCTTGTGGCTTTTCTGATGTTTTCTACACACATATCTGTGCTCTATTTTTGCTTGAACCCTGTTTAACCACCTCATATTAACTGTTCATGACCTTTTATCCCAATCTCCCATCAAGTGACTTATAACTCTTTTGTCTCTTAGTTCTAATTATCAAGAGACAAATTTGTTTTCTGACTAAGTAGTAGATTGGCTGCTATTCACCCTTGGTCAAATCAGCTAAGGAAAAGGAGGGGCAGGCTAATTGTATATTCCTTTTGAGTCAGTGGGTGGGGCAGATCAAGGTAGAAGGTAAAGTTGTCCATAACCCAAAGCGACTGGTTCAGTATGCTCTTGAATAATCCCTGAAAGATCAGCTGTTTGGAAAACTTGTAACTGGTTATCCTTTTCTAAGAACCACACAGGATTTCCTACTCACTAAGAATAATCTTTCTCACCAAAAAAAGCTGCTTACTTGTAAGTAGTTATCCTGATTTCACTTAACAGTTGTTGCCCCCACTGAGAGGTTGGGAGACATCTATAGTCTTTCCTCAGTGGCTCTCAGTCATTCCAGGGTTTCTCAAAGTGATATCTGTAGGCCACATGCTGTAGAAACTCCTGAGAAATTGTTTAGAATGAAGATAGTTTGCTGGGATTAACTCTAAATCTACAGAATTGGCATGTCTACAGGGCTTGAAGGAGTGAAGGGGTTGGACATCTATATTTTTAACATTTTCTCTAGTTGACTTTGAAGTTCATTGACATTTGAGAACCATCAAGCCTTCCACATGCCTTCCAGCCCACTCAGGCATTGACCCAATGTCCTTAGAATCACCGCAAGGTGATCCTGTGTGTTCTTTTAGTTTTTATTGAATGAGTGAATAAATTTAAAGAATCATTTTCAACTTAATAACCCCTATTTTCAAATTAATAACCCTAGCTTCACATAAATTTCTTTGAGGATATGACTTCTAGAACTTTTATTCTGTTCAGCTAAATGAGTTTTAGCTTTTTAGTGTACTTAAAATGTGGCACCAAAATGTGAATATAATGCTCCCATTGCATATCCAGTGAAGTTTCCTCTAATACAGGCTTTGACCACTGCAACCCAGGACAGCATTAGCTTCTTTCTTTCTTTTTTTTTTTTTTTGGCAGCTGTGTCATAATATTGGATCACGTTCTGTTTCCAGTTAACAAAAATTCCCACATCTTCACCCAGAAACTGACGTAAATTCAAATTATTCCCTGCACTTAGGCAGTTGGTGTTTTTAAACTATGTAAGAACTGACCGAAAATTATTTTCTTTCATAGAATTTGATTATTTTTGTTCAAGGAAACTTACATCAATGCTTCTAATTGCCAGTTTTGTTACTATGGCAACACTTTTACTTGCTACTATTATTTCAGCTGTTACATTTCCTATCAACGTGCCTCTTTTATTTTTTAACTGGTATGTAACACAAAAGTTTTTGTTTTGTTTTTAACTTGAGGCTATTTTGATGTGTCATTTTAATATTTTTTTTCATAATACAGATAATTGTAGAAAGAAAAATTAAATAGGATTTGGAAGGTCTCCGTACTTTCTCATCTAATAGTTTTATGATCTTGGAGAAGCAAATTAAATTCTGTTTCTCAATTTTATCACCTATATAAAATGAGAACTTGCATTTGTTATCAATAGGATTGTTTTAAAGTTGAATGAGATCATGATAGGGCCGAAGGAGTATTGATATAAAACAAACAAATGGACAGAGACCTAAGTTGAATTACAATCAGACTGATGTCTCTTATTCTGTACTTCCTTTCTTTGTAAGTACAGCATCATCATGTAGAGAACTGATCTGGAAGCTAGGATACCTTGGTTCTAACCCTAATTTTCTCACTAACTAACTGATTGACCCTTAACAAATAATATAAATTGATAGGATTTATTTCCTTAACCTAAAAATAGAAAATAGGATTTACCTATATATTTTCTAAGATGGCTCTCTGCTCTTTGGATTTTTAAAAATCTGCCATACTCAAGAATAACACAAGTCTTATTTACACATTTGTCTTCATCAAGGTACATGTATGGTGGTTTTAATAATGGCTAAGGTGTTTATGTTGCATTTCAAATAAAAGCAGAGGTATAAGAGCTAAAGGCTTTTGTGTTTTTTTGTTTTGTTTTGTTTTGTTTTTTAAAGAGAGAGTGAGCGAGAGAATTTTCTTTTAATATTTATTTTTTAGTTTTCGGGGGACACAACATCTTTGTTTGTATGTGGTGCTGAGGATAGAACCTGGGCCGCACGCATGCCAGGCGAGCCACATCCCCAGCCCAGCTAAAGGCTTTTAAACAAGTTCTGAAACACCAAATTGAAACCAACAAGGTTTAGTTCAAGTAATTAAAATAACCACTTGAGCCAAACTGCAAATATATTCTACTTACTGTAGAAAGCTTTGCAGCTCAGATCTCTACACCAAACATATGGGTTTTAAAGACTTTAATAACAACAATGCATCTAGCTCAAAAAAACATAGTTTAACTTTTTATATGAAATTTAGAGGATGTAGATAGTTGCAATCAGTTATTTCTTGTTTTGAAAAAATGCACCATTTTGACTTTTATGCAAAATATCAAAATACTAAGAAGAGAACCTAAATTATGAGCAGTAGAAAAGAATGACAAGCTGGGACATTAATTCTTTTTTATGAAGTTTATTTGTATTGAAAACATGGATAATATTTAAGACATTTAAATTATATTAATTATAATTAAATTAGACAATTAAAATAAATACATTATTCATAACCCCACTACTGTAATGCAACTATTTAATTTTTTTGTTGTTGTTTATTACTTGTTAATTTACAGGCGTCTATTTGAGGTCTTTAACTTTTTGGGAATCATTACCCTTAGGCCTTCATGGGGACAATCCATTATGCACAGGAACAGTATGTGATTAAGAAAAGTCTCCAGAATTTGACTTGGCTTCTTCTAAAACATCAACCTCTTGGTTTTCCTCTGTCTCACTGCCAGCTAGTTTTCAGTCTCTTTTTGCAAGTTTCTTCTTTTCTTCTTCTCTAGATGTTGTAGTACACCAGAGATTGGTTCTCAGGTGGTTTTTTTTTTTTTTTTCTTTCCTAGTCTAATTTTCATGAGTTTAAATTCCACCTATGTGTTGCTGATTTTCACATTTATAACTTTAGTCCAGAGCTTCTCCCTTGAACTCCACACTCATGTGAACATCTGCTTACCAGACTCCTTTACTTGGAAGCTACAAATATCACATATCAAAATGAACCTCTTGAGTCTTCAAAAGACTTACTGTGTCCCAGGCTGCTATATCCCAGTAAATAGTAACTTCTTCTTTTTTTTTTAAGATACTTATCCTAAAAACTTGCCATCATTCTTGATTCCTTTCTCTCATCTCCATGATCCAGTTTGTAAGCAAATTCTTGGAAGCTCTATCTTTAAAATGGGGGTGGGGGATGGGGAAAGGTAGATCCAGGTAGATCTTAACACAGCTACAGTTAGAAGCAAGAAGTTGTGGTGTGCTATAGGATAACTATAGATAATGCTGACGTACTGGAAATTTCACAAAGAGGAAAGGATTTTGAAAAATTTCATCATAGAGAAATGATAAATATTGAGGAAATGCATGTTTAATCTGATTTAAACATTATACAATGTATAAATAATATGCATAATTTTTATATTTTTATATATCAGTTGAAAATAAATTTTTAAAAATAAAATTGAATATATTCAGAATCCCAGTGCTTTTCCCATTACCACCCTGTTTTGTGAGTGTGTGTGTGTGTGTGTGTGTGTGTGCCTGTTTGTTGCTGGGAACTGAACCAAGGGCCTTGTGCACGTGAGGCAAGCACTCTACCAACTGAGCTCTCTCTCCAGCCCCACTACCCTGTTCTTAATCATAGTCTTTTTCACCTGGATTATTTTAATAATTTCCTAACTTGTTTCTTTGTTTTCCTCTTTCCCCTCCTAAAGTCTGTACTCAGCACAACAGGTCTTGAAACATACATTAGATCACATTGCTCCATTCCTAAAAAAAACCTGTAATGTCTTCCCATCTCACTCAGAGTGAAATTCGAAGTCCTGTTGAGGCCTAAAAGACACTACAAGATCTGCACTCCTGCTCTACCAATTGGCTGATCTGGTTTCCCAGGTTGTGCCCCACTCTCTTCTGTATGCTAATTATTCTGGTTCCTTTCTGTTCCAAGTATGATCCTCCGGCCATCCCCAGTCCTGCTCTGGGCTTTTGCCCTTGCCATTCCCTTCTCTCCTTAGATATCCACCTGGCTTTCTCCCTCACTCTTTTCAGATGCCTATTTAAGTGTCACCTTATCAGAAAGGTCTCAGTCATGAGTTAGGGAAGAGGAAAATTTCTATCCCATCAGCAAAAACTAACAATGACTCTTTCCCTGCCATCCCCTTTATCTATACTTAAGCTTCTGTGAGGAACAGATAAGAAACATCAAACGCTACATAAGCTGAAGTTTAAAAAGTACTATAAAACCTAAATGCGGTGATTCTCTGTGACTGTTTCATATAAAGATCTTTTAACCACAAAGGAAATGACATTTAAAGAAAAGATTTCATTGAAAAGAATGTATAATTATAAACTGAATGTTCAGTTCTGTTTGTTTACACCACTGCTCACGTGTGGGACAGGAAAATCTTGGTATTAAAACGCCTTTCAAGCCAGGTGCAATGGCAAACATCTGTAACCTGTAATAGTGACTCAGGAGGCTAAAATAGGAAGATTGCAAGTTTGATGCCAGCCTCAGTAACTTAGCAAGGCCCTCAGCAAATTAGGGAGACCCTGTCTGAAATAATAATAATAATAATAATAATAATAATAATAATAAAGGGCTGGGGATGTGGTTCAGTGGTAAAGTAGCCCTGGGTTAAATCCCCAGCACCAAAAACCAAACACCAAAAACAAACTACCTTTCACTTTTTAATGAAATTGAATTTCTAGAATAGCCTGAACTATTATCCACTTTGTAGGTATATTCCTTAATCTTTTTTTTTAATTAGGCACCCAAATAAAAAGAAATATTTCTAAGTTTTCATGCTTAATTTGTAGAGTCATATTCCTCCCCTATTTCTAGATAGTCTTACAAGAGGGCCCATCCCAAATATATTTCTTCTTTGTGTGTCACCTGAAAGTCTTTCTACTGCATTTTGTGACATGTAATATCTATTTATAAATAGTTCTTTCAACACATTTGTAATGATTATCTACTGTGTCTAAGACAATAGGTAGGAAATGGGAAGGATAAAAATTTTAAAAAGAGACGAACCCTTTTCTCAAGAACATAAGAAATAAAGCAAGTATGCAGATAATTATAATAATCAGTACAATAATAAGTATTATAAGAAAGTGCTTTCACAAAGTTCGGATTTAGAAGGGAACATAATGGTCAATGAAATAGCTCTACCTCCACGTTTTAGATATGAAGAAATTAAAGATGAAAGGTTGAATGATTGATTTTGTACAGTACAATCTACTCAGGTGAGGCAGTGTCGTGACGTGGGCTAGAAGAACAGTGAACTTAGGGTCAGAAGACCTAGGAGTGGTGTTGAATTTCTATCTTTATTAGTTCTCACAAAGGACCGATTACAGAAACTTCTTGAGTTTTAGTTTTCTTATCCATAGAATTCAGATAATAATACCTTCCTGTTAGGATAGATTCAAAGATCAAATGAAATTACGAAAAATCCTTTTAGACTATGTGACAATATAAAAATATTAAATATTACCATAGTGAATAAATTACAGAGCTGAGAGTGGAACTCAAATCTCCTAATTTTGAGACCCTTGTCCATCATATACTCATGTGAAATGTCCTCCATGGATTTTAGCATATGATTTAGGCAATTCACTAGCTTGCATATTTAGAGTAGAATATAATTAACAATCACAACATATGTACGTTGTTTACTTGAATTCTATGATTGCTCCTCACCTGTTTGAATTATATATAGAAAAATTAAACAGATGCTCTTGCTACAAAACTTTCTTGGCTAATTTTCACAGTAATGTGGGATACAAATTTTGTCCAATATTTCTCACTACTATGTTGTATTTTCAGAATGTTTATTCTGGCTGAAGAAGTGTTAGTGTTGAATAGAAGTTGAGCAATTAAAAAGAAAAGTAAACACCAGGAACTTTGTAGAAAAAACTAGGGAACATGTCCTTGAGGCACTTTAAGAAAAGTGAAGTGATAGCATCAATATGTCATTTGTTTGATCTGCTAGAAACTGAAGTGATAAAATCAGTTTTTTATTTTTGAGTTTTCTTTCCAGTTGCTTCGTGTGTAGCAGCAGGCCAAGAAATAGGTTAACTGCAAAAGCGTTTGTCCTCTTCCTCACCCCATAATAGATTCCTTCCTCTTTAGAGTGGCTGGGAAAAGAGGGAGCTCAGTTTATTTTTACACCTATACTATATGATTTAAGAAGTATACTAAAGAGTTGGTACAGTATAATGAAAGGAACATGAAATTTGTACTTGAGTCAAGCAACTTCTAGCCTTCAACTTTTCCAGTGATGGAAGATGAAAACTAATAAAACTTATGGTATGTCAAGAGCTCTGTAATGTTTTGAACAACCAATAAAAAAAGAAAACTAATAAAACTTACCTATTGGGGTGTCAAATATATATAATTTAAAGAATCTAAAAATGCATATCATATATATGTAATATATAAAATATTTTTATTTTCTTTTTAAACAAGGCATGTGTTAGTCAGCTTTTTGTTGCTGTGACCAAAATAATCTGAACAACTTAGAGGAGGAAAACTGTGAACCATGGGATCATGGTTTTAGAGGTTCAGTCCATGGTTGGCTGACTCCATTTCTCTGAGCCTGAGTGGAAGCAGACTATAACTAACGGCAGAAGGGAATGGTGGGAGAACTCAGGCTGCTCAGCTCATAGGAACCAGAAAGCAGAGAGAGAGCATGGGGAGTCAGGGACAAAATAAAATCCCCAAGGGCACACCCCCAAAGACCTACTTCCTCCTACCACACTCCACCTACTTAGAGTTACCACTGAATAATCCATTCAAATTATCAATCCACCAAATGGATTAATCTACTGTTGAGGTTAGAGCTCTCACAATCTAATCATTTTACCTCTGGACATTCTTGAATTGGCTATCCTTTTTTTCAACACATGAGCCTTTGGAGGGACATTTCATATCCAAACCATAATAAGGCACATGAAAATAAAGTTAGAAAATTTAGAGTGATCTAGAAATAGGATTGATTTATAAAATACATGCTGTAGAGCCCTATACACATGCTATATTGGGGAATTTGAATCTGAACTTTTAAGTTATAATCTCAAAGCAGGAAACATTGCAAGTAACCAAACCAATAAATGTGTTAAAAATTTTTTAGACATATTTAATTAACAAATAATTGCTTATTTTAGCAAAATGATTTATTAATTAAGAAGCACCAAACCAAAAAGAGATTATGAATTCTGCTTTAGCAGCATAATCAGGGATATTTTATAGGATGAACATGGAAGTAAACTAAATATATATATATATATATATATATATATATACACACACACACACACACACACACACACACATACATACACATACCTGATTGGCTACAGCTAAGCATTTTCTTTATTTGCATATGGTCTGATAGGAGATTTAGTTACATAGCCAGGTGGCTGGTTGACTGTGATTGGAGCTGTTATTTTTTTTCCCCTTAACTTAGTGTCTTTGTCCATTTTCAGTTGCTATAACAAAAAACATGAGTCTGGGAAATTTATAAAGAAAAGAGATTTATTTCACGCAGAGTTCTAGAGGCTGGAAGTTTAAGTTTAAGATCAGGCTGAAAATCTAAGATCAGGTGGTTACATCTATTCAGCATCTGGTGACTGGAGAAAAAAACAGAAGGACAAACAGCCCATATGAAAGAGAATCAAAAGGGATAACATTACTTTATAATAAGTTTACAATTTTTTTTTTCTTGGTACCAGGGATTGAACTCAGGGTCACTTGACCACTGAGCCACATCCGCAGTCCTACATTTTGTATTTTATTTAGAGACATGGTATTACTGAGTTGTTTAGCACCTTGTTTTTTGCTGAGGCTGACTTTGAACTCGCCATCCTCCTGTTTAAGCTTAAAGTTTATAATTTATAATAACTTGCTCTGGAGGTAACTAATCCAGTCCCTCTAGAGCAAGAACTCATTCATTCCCACGACAGAAAATTAGTAACATATTTACAATGGCTTAACTCCCTTGACCTGAACATCTCTCACTAGCACCTCTTCTGCAGTATTGCCACATTGAAGAAATGAAACTGAACATGAATTTTGGTAGGAATAAACCATATTCAAATTATAGTGGTCAGTTATAAGAAATACCTCCAAGTTCAGCTTTAGTTTGAAATAAGAGCTTTGGGTATAGAGATAACCTCAGGCTGATGGCTTCCTTTTTTTTTTTTTAAACACATCCATAATGTTTTGTGACTCTACAAAAAAGTCATCATAAAGTTACAAGATACTTGTTGTTCCACTTCAAAGAATGTACTCAAAAGGATTAAAAACAGGTATTCAAACAGATATTCGTAGATCACCATAATCAAAGGTGGAAACATCTAAAATGTTCAACAATAAATGAGTGTAAATAAAATGTGGCATACTCTTACAATGTATTTCACATTCATAAAAGAAACAAAGTACTTATATATGTTACAATGTGCATAAATCTTGAAAGCATAATGTTTGATTCTATTTACATAAAATATTCAGATTAGTTAAATTCATAGAGATAAGAAGTAGATTAGTGATTGCCAGGAATTGGGGAGAGAGGGATTGTTTAGTGGGTATGGGGCCTCCTTTGGAAGTGATGAAAATATTTGGGGACTAGAGAGGTGATGGTTGCACAACATTGTAAATGTACTAACTACCATTTGTTGTATACTTTCAGCTGGCTGATATTTTGATACATAAATTTCATATCAGTAAAAAAATATAGCAAAGCAAAACCAAAACAAACAAATTGCTCTGGAAAAATAGAGCTACTTCTAATAATGAGACCAGAAAAATTATTCTTTAAGGAAATGAACCATCAAGGCTGGGTGCTTTTTTGGTATTTGCCTGTTATCCCAGAGGCTTGGGAGGCTGAGGCAGGAGGATCACAAGTTCAAAGCCAGCTTCAGCAATTTAGTGAGGTCCTAAGCAATTTGGTGAGATCCTATCTCAAAATAAAAAATAAAAAAGACTGGGGATGTGGCTCAGTGGTTAAGCACCCCTGGTATCCCTCTCAACCCCCCAAACAAACAAACAAAAAATCAGCAGTATATTTATTTGAACCGAATGTTAGGTTTCATATCATTACATACATGATCCTTTAATGTAGATTGATGTCATGACTCTAAAGGGCAATATAGTGACAAATATCAGGAACTGGGAGAAAGAAGCAGGGGAGCAATGTGTTAGTAATGTGATCCAAGCTTTATCAGTCTTTGATGAGCAGGATTAAGGAAGGAACAAAATTAAAAGCATCCAGAGGAAGAGATGGGCTATCTTTCTGAAATCTGTTGTAAATGTGTCCTTCAATCAAATTTTGAGAAGCTGTTGAGAAGGAGTGAGTTTAAGATTGCACTCCCTGTCAAGTATATGGGTACAGTTAAGAATAGGGCCTGTAAGTCTGGAAGTAGAAGTAAGATCCATTGGCAATTGAGAAGAATATGGGAAATGAGTAGTGACAGGGCTGAAGCTGAGAAGGTTCTCCTGAGAAAGTGTCTTGTCTGTTCAAACACCCACCCAACGGGGAATTATAAACCCACATAATTCCCTTCAATAAATCATGTCATGGTATCCTTGGGAAGGAAAAGTGTTTTTGTTGATCAGATGAAACCATGTATATAGAAGTTCTTATGAAATATAAAGTTATATGTTAAAATAATAAACAACAAATTTGTCATTTTCATGTACAGTATTTATTCACAATTCTCAAAAAATATTTATTGAATATTTAATGTTTGCCAAGTAGGGTAGGCAATGTTGTCAACATTAAAAAAAAAAAGAATAAATTGAGGTTCTGAGAGCCTAAGATTTGCCCTAAATCACTTAACTTGGAGACAGGAGGCCCTTGGTTTCTAGTTCATTTTAAACCTTACTGCCTCCAACGGCTGAAATGACCAAGAATTACGTTTACCAAAGCCCTCAATATTCATTATATCTTAGATATGATTATTTAACACCTTGGGAAGAGTTTCAGCATTTCTATTTCTGTCTGTGCTATAGCATTTTAATTGCTATTACACAGAGTATTCAGGAGGCATGCTACTAAATGGGATACACACAATGTTTGCCTTTATATTCATTGAGTGAATACTGTGTATAAGGCATGTTACTAACGGTTAAGCAGATAAAAATCTCACTTAATCCTTAATATAATCTTCTGAGGAAGGCTTTTCGTGTGAGAGAGAGAGAGAGAGAGAGAGAGAGAGAGAGAGAGAGAGAGATACATACACTAAGGCTCAGAAACGTAAAGTAATTTACCCAAAGTTACATACAGAAATTGAAATGGGGGGCTGCTGGGGGGTTGGGGTTGTGCCTCAATAGAACACTCTCCTTGCACTGCGAGACCCTGGGTTAGATCCTCAGCATCACACAAAAATAAATAAGTGAAATAAAGGTATTGTGTCCAACTACAACTAAAAAATGCATATTAAAAAAAAGAAATTGAAATGGTCCAACAATCTTTATAGAAGGACATTTAAAGTTTCACGAAAATCAAAGCCTAAACCAATAGATGTGTATGATTCTTACCTGAAGAGCCAACAGGGTGTGAAACAAATGTTGAGCCAAGAATAAGAGACAAGACTGGGTCCATATTCAGTTTTAATTTCAAAGCTCACAGGTTAACCACTCTATTTTGAGATATAACTCCGGTAAACTTATAATAATTTGGTTCTCTATTCAGATAATTATGTTAATAAAATTTTGTGGCATCATCATAGCCATTATAATTTATTGTGCCAAACACTGTTACAAGTGCTTAACAGTCATAGATTAAGGACTATTTGTAAAAAAATTTTAAAATCTAATCTGATTCAGGTAGCTATTCCATTTGTAAATTTTAAAGTCTCAATGATAAAGGAAGTGATCCTCCAAATAGAAGCTTCTTTTGAGAACATGGCAAGCTTTTGTTGAGAAGTAAAACGTTGAGGTAACCAAGTATTTTTCAGAATCCAGGATGTAGAAAAGCTAGTAACTATGCTTTTGACTGGCCTTTTTTTTTTCTTTTTTTTTTTTCTGTGCAGCTGTGTATAATGTAATGTGTAAAGTAATTCTTTTGACAAAAAAATTGTAATGTTTCAGATATTGTGCTAGATGCTGTCCTGTAGCTGCTAGGTTTACATACTAGAGAAGTGTCTGCCTTGATAGGCTTTTAGGAAATGGGAAGCGATCTTTACCAAATTGGGCAAGTTTCTCCTCTGCGACTGCTCTGTAAGTGAAAAGGTAGGATTTCCACGTCCTAACTGGCTTTGTTTTTTTTTTTTTTTTGACTTTGTGTGAAGGTTTATCTGCCTTTCATACCATTTTGCTTTGCAATTCATTAACTTATTCAACAAATGTTTATTGAGCTTCTACTAGTGTTGTAATAGAAGCAAGGCTCTCTGTGCATGGCGCTTACAGTCCAAAGGAATAAGACAATAAATAATTTTTAAAATAAACAAAAAGTATTTATTAATAATTAACTATTGGTTGGAAAAACGCTAAGCAGTAAATTAACAGGATGATGTGTTCTCAGAATCCTAAAATGAAGCAGACGACAGTCTCTTTCATTTCCCAAAATGACGACCTTCTGAGGTCATCACATTTTTAAAAAGAAAAAAAAATGTTAATAACAAATCAAATAGTGAATGAATAGCTAGCATTCTTGAAAAGTGTATTGTAACTAGCCTATTCAGTGTCTTTTTGGAATGAGAAGGGAAAGGTTTTTCAAAAAGAGCAGTGAAAATCTTTTTTTATTTTTTTTTAAATTTTAAGTCAAGCGGAAAGACAAACCGAAAAGAACCTAGAGCCAGAGAGGAAAATTGCCAATCTTGTCTGGCTCTAAAGATTTCGTCTCTGGACTCCCTCAGCAGCGGGAATCTGGATGAAAAGAAAACTAATGTCATGAACTTCAAGGCAGATTCCCTTTCGATTGCGACCGCGGGTGGCAGAAACCTGGGAAGAGGTCAAGGTGCGGATTAGAAAGAGACAGCTCACGGGGAAGGCACTTAGAAGGCCAGGGTTGAGAACTGCAGGAAAGGGAGCCAGACCGAGGGGGTGACTGCGCAGCCACTTCAAGGTGAGCAGTGGAGAAACACTCCGCCGCGGGAGTTCGCGCTGCTCAGGTGGCCCTTTCCAGCTCAGGTGAGCTCCTCCCGCGCCTCCCATTGGCCGAGGCGCCCGTGGCGCTGGGAGGGCGACGCAGCCCGGTCTAGTTCAGGGTCTAGGGCGGCGCGTCACTTCCGGTAGCGCGGAGCTTGTAAAACACCCTGGAGAGAAAATGGCGGCGGCGGCGGCTTCGGGGCCCCAGCAGCTCTCGGATGAGGAGCTTTTCTCTCAGCTCCGCCGTTACGGCCTGTCTCCGGGCCCAGTGACGGAGAGCACCCGTCCGGTTTACCTCAAGAAGCTGAAGAAGCTTCGAGAGGAAGAGCAGCAGCAGCACCGGTCTGGGGGCCGCGGCAACAAGACGCGGAACAGTAATAACAATAACACCGCAGCCGCCACGGTCGCCGCCGCGGGATCAGCGGCGGCGGCCGTGGGGATGGGGGTCCGGCCGGTCTCGGGTGACCTCTCCTACTTACGGACCCCTGGGGGCCTGAGCCGAATCTCGGTCTCGGGTCCGGAGAGCCCCCTGGGAGGGCCCGGGGGCGCCTCGGCCACCCCCGTGGCTGGCAGCAAAGTGCTGCTGGGCTTCAGCTCCGATGAGTCGGACGTGGAGGCCAGTCCTCGGGACCAGGCGGGCGGCGGCGGGAGGAGAGACCGGGCTGCGCTCCAGTATCGCGGGCTCAAAGCGCCGCCGGCGCCCCTGGCCGCCAGCGAGGTGACTAACAGCAACTCGGCCGAGCGGAGGAAGCCCCACTCGTGGTGGGGGGCCAGGAGGCCGACGGGTCTGGAGCTGCAGACCCCGTTGGGGAAAGATGGAGCAGCGGAGGACGAGGAAGAGGAGGGAGAAGACGGGGAGGAGAGGGACCCCGAGGCGGAGGAGCCACTGTGGGCGAGCCGAGCAGTGAATGGTAGCCGGCTTCTCCCCTACAGCTGCCGTGAGAACTATTCGGACTCCGAGGAAGAGGAGGACGACGACGTGGCCACCAGACAGGTATTAAAGGACGACTCCCTTTCCCGGCATCGGCCCAGACGGAGCCATAGTAAGCCTTTCTCCCCGCTGACTGCTAAATCTGCCGGCAGCCGGCGGGAGACTTCAGTTCAGGGAGGGGGAGGACTCGCGATGAATGACAGGGCGGCGGCTGCTGGGAGTCTAGACAGGAGCCGAAACCTCGAAGAGGCAGCGGCGGAGCTGGGAGGAGGGTGCGATCAAGTGGACTGCAGCCCCATTCCTAGATACCGTGTTAGCGCTAAGAAACTGGCCCCTCTCCTGCCCCCACCACTTCCTGACATGGACTCAACCTTGGATTCATCTACAGGCTCCCTTCTTAAAACCAATAATCACATCGGCGGTGGGGCCTTCAGTGTGGACTCCCCCAGGATTTATTCCAACAGCCTCCCTCCCAGTCCGGCTGTGGCCGCCCCAACTTCACTCAGGATCAATCACGCCAATCATACCGGCTCCAATCATACCTACCTGAAAAACGCATACAGCAAACCGAAGCTTTCAGAACCAGAAGAGGAACTTCTCCAGCAGTTTAAACGGGAGGAGGTGTCCCCAGCAGGGAGTTTCAGTGCTCACTACTTGTCAATGTTTCTCCTTACTGCTGCCTGCTTATTTTTCCTAATATTGGGACTGACTTATCTAGGAATGAGAGGAACAGGAGTATCCGAGGATGGAGGACTCAGTAAGTATTAAACCCGGTGGGTAAGGTTACGAAGAGAACCGTCACTAGTGGTCTGCTTTAACTGCACTTAGCATTTTACTTGAGATGACTTTTACCTGCAAGAACATGGCTTAACAGTGAAACAGAATGCATGTGTCATCTTTCTTTAAGAACAATATTACCGTTATCAGTATGATATCTTATGACAGTTTTTAAGTTTTTCTGCATGATGAAATTCAAAATAACTTATAAAAGAACAGAATATTGCAAGCTTGTTAGTAAAATGTGTGTTACTCAATTTCGTTTTAGCCTTAAATAACTGTGCAGATGCCAATTATTCAATGGGTTTTGAAGTATTACAGAGACATAAATACAGTGGGTTTTTTTTTTTTTTTACAAATTCAATTGTGATTCTAAAAGGCTGTGTATTATCTCTTGAAATTTGGGTTAAGTGTTTTCTAGAATGAAGTATATGTTTAGGTAGTTCTGTAATTTCCTTAAAGAGAATGAATACTTAAAAAGCAGCAGTGCACATCTCTTAATTGCTTCCCTACCTCAAAGTAACTCACCTCTCACCTGTGAAAGAGTAGTGGTGGGACATTAAGGGAGCTTACTGTCAGATTTACTTGGATTGGTTTCTAGGCCCTGCTATTTTACTTGCTTATTGACTGTTGGCAGGTGTGTTCATTCATTCTTTAAGGCAGCATCTTCCTCTATGCTGAATAATCAGGAAACAGCAGTAATTGTATCTGCAAAGGAAATAAGGATGGAATAAGTGGTGTGCACTACTTCAGATTGGATAGTCAGAAGAGGTGCTATTTGGTTAGACCTGAAGCCTGAGGAGAAGGCCTTGTGGAGAGTCTGGAGAGCACTCTGAGCAGAGATTATAAAAGGGGAAAGGGCTTGAATTGAGCAATAGCCTTTCTGTAGGTAAGAGTAGAGAATACCTTTCCCAATCTATAAACTGATGTAATACTGATTAGGATGAAGCTTGTGAAGATTAAAAGAGAGAAAGTAAATTAGTGTATAATGAACTGCTGAATACATTTTTCTCAGTGTTAGGTCCTTCTGTCCATTTTCTGCCCATCCCTCCAACATTTGGCACTGGGGATTATACCAAGGGGCACTCAACCACTGAGTACATCTCCAGCCCTTTTATTTTTTATTTTGAAACAGGACCTTGCTAAAGTTGCTGAGGCTAGCTTTGCACTTGGAGGTCTTCCTGCCTCAGCCTCCTGAGTTGATGGGATTACAGGTGTGTGCCACAGTGTCTGGCAGATTTTCTGCTCTTTTCTCCCAGTATGAATTCACTGCATTGTGATTTGTATTAAAAATTTGGCTTATTAAATCAGTTTTATTTCAAAATAGAGTGAAAGATGCAGTTAATTGACCCAAAATAGCATATAAGTTTTGATTTAGATAATAACCAATTCCAGGATGGTCAAATAATAGAATATTACAATATTGCTTAATTACAGGGGTTGCAAGAAGAGTGAAATCCAGCACTTACTTAATTTGTTTCCTGGGAGCAAGAGTGATGTACTGTGTCTTGCTGCAAATATTTGGGAGGAAAAAAATAAGGGCACACTGGAAATTAAACAAATAAACTTCACATAAATGACTGCCTATCAGTGGTACCTATGGGCATCTGTTTCTCTAACAACAGTGTGATCTGGTCATTTATTTTTTTCTTTTTGGGTTCTGGGGATTGAACTTAGGGGCGCATAACCACTGAGCCACATCCCCAGCCTTTTTTATTTTTTAATTTTGAGACAGGGTCTAAGTTGCTGAGGCTGGCTTTGAATTTGTGATTCCCAGCCTCAACCTCCTGAGCTGAGCCTTTTTGATTGGTCATTTTCTAAGAACTAATTGCTTTACACACATTATTTATAATTCCCAACAACCCATGAATGCATGTGGTGTTATTCTCATTTTATCGACCAGGAAGATGAGACTCAAGTGATTTAAGATATGTACCCACAGTTTGGTTTGGTTTCAGATTTTTTTCCAACTGTGAAGCCCTTTTTCTTAACACTGTTTTTCTATATTGTTAGTAGAGAGCTTTGTAGATAAGTGTATCTTTTTTGTAGATAAGAGTATCTTTTTATGATTAAGGAAATAATTGAACGTTTGGTAGGATTTCCTACAGAATTACTGATTAGCATAATTCTCAAGATGAGAATTATCTTATTCACATCCTTTTTATCACTTTTAGAATGAATAATTAAATGCTATGCACTAAAATTTCAAGTAGAATAGGATAGAAATGCTAGGATTTTTGGTACTCTTCTCCATCAATATGTAAGAAAGGAGAAGATAAAGTGTTTTGCATTTAGCAATTGATAAATGTGAGATAGCTTGGATGATGGAGGTTGGGAGGATGGAGTTTTAGAATTTGTGTGAATCTAAGAGGTTGGGAGGATGGAGTTTTAGAATTTGTGTGAATGATCTTGGCTAAGCTCCTTAGCGCTTGCATCTTATTTTTGTATGCCAAATGAGATAGCAATATTTGCTGCCCATGGCATTGTGAGGATCAAACGAGATAATTAAGTAAATATAAGGTGGTATTATTCAGAAGTTAAAATGAAATTAGTTGATTCCTGGGAAATTACAGTAAAAATGTAATGAAGTAGTTGTTTCAGTAAATGATATTTAATAGTGCATTTCTTAACTGTTTGACTTTTATTAACTTCATTAAGTACACATTGTAAAATTTGATGCAGAAATTTGAATCAGAGTGTAATGAATCCTTACAATATTTGACACACTGTGTACTCTAGTGGAAAGAAGTACCTGCTGGTTTAGTCTGGTCACCTAATGGTGTTAAGATCTCAAACGTGAATTATTTTTACTGCATTCATTTATGTATTCTGAATTGTTTGTTATGGGTTCATTGGTCAAATAGGACTTGAGGAAATAGATTTTTTTTGAGTAATAATCTCACCAGAAAATTGTAGGTTATATGTGAGAGTAATTTTTAATAAGCTTTTATTGTTTATTATTTCATTTTATCTTTTGAATTTTTTCATTAGTTTTCTATTTTTATTAATTAAATTACTTTAGTACACTGCTAAGTTGTGGTTTACATACCTATAAATGGGGACGGATTAGATAGTCTCTAAGTTCTTTCCAACTCCAAGTTTCAAGATTCTAACTTTGAGCTACTATTCAAACAACCCAAGATCAGCCTGCAGTCAGATTGTTTTTTCCCACTGGTCATTAGATCATGACCCACAAAAAGAAAATATAAAGTAGAATAGATTGACTATCTTAGGCTTAAATGATTGTTATTTAAAATTCTTCAATTGCAAAAGACATGATTCATGTAGAAAATTTTGATAGAGATGAAGCAAAAAAAAAAAAAAAAAAAGAATGGGTATAGTATGTCCTCCTTCTAGTGTCATGCTCATTCCTGGTACAAATATTCAAATATTAGATCCTTTCAAAACTTTCTTAATCCTTTTAAAACTTTCTTAATTTTTTTCATGTAAATGATGTGTGTGTAGATTTTCTTTTAGCTACAAAGGGCTAACTGTACCAAACACAATTTTAAGATATATGGTGAACAATATGTGGATATGAGGAAGATGAAATCTCTTGGAGCTGACCTCCTGGGGAGAATGATGGACAAGTAAATAAGAATATCAGAGAGTCCTAGTTGTTAACACAGGAAATGCTAGTAACTTTGGGGCTGGTGTGAAAATACACAGATCTCTCTAAGGGGGGGTGACATTAGAATTGAGATCTGAATGACTTGAAACATCCTAGCCATTGAGAGGGATAAGGGCATTTTGGTGTAACTAACAGAAAAAAAAAATACCCCTGAAGACCGAATAAGTTTGCATGTTTTGATAGATTAGAAAGAGTGGTGTTGCTGGGACTTAGTGAATCAGGAGGAAAATGGCATTAAGTGAGTTCAATGGTTAGGCATGGGCCAAGTCATAATGGATTTAAAGACCTTGAGGATTGTGCAAAGGAGTCTGGACATCATACTATATGTATTATCCAACATTTTGTGTTTTTATTTGTTTTTTAAATACTTTTATTGTGTCATGGTTGCTTTTCAATATAATCTCACTCAAACTTGAATCTCAGTTGTCTTTTATCTGCTCTGTGACTTTACTAGGAACTTAATTGTTACTTATTAAAATTTAAAGATGATAATACCTGCCTGAGGATGGCTTTAAGCACTGTGTGAGATAATGTATGTCTGGCACATAGCAGTCTCTTAGTAGATGGAGATCACATTAGTATCGTTGGCACAAATTCATTACTCAGTAAATATTTGTTAAATAACTAATCACCTATCAGATACACAACACAGTGGTCCTTAACCACTTAACAGGCTTTACATTTGTGGATTCAACTAATTGCAGATCACAATGTTTGAAAAAAATCTCATTGAACATGTATAGATTTTTTTCTTGTCATTATTTCCTAAACAGTATGTATCAAAACTACATCATGTTTACATTTTTTAGGTATCCTAATCTTGAGATACTGTAAATATTAGGAGGATGTATGTAGGTTATACACAAGTATTATACCATTTTTACATAAGAGAGTCAAGTGTCTGTAGATTTTGGTATCCTCTGGAGGTTCTTGAACTAATTCTTCATCCATATTGAGGAGCCACTCATCAACTCTTGATCACTCAGTAAATTGGTTATCTGTTCTGTACCTGGGAAGAATATTTAAAAAAAAATTATTGCTGTAGAAGTCTCCACTCCATTAATAACAGTCACAGAAAATTGTTAAGAAATATGTAGGGTATTATGTGATGAGGGCCACACTTTTATAAAAGGCAAATCAGTCTTAAATGATCAAAAGCCCTGAATTCCACGTTTGGACTTTATTCTGTAGGTTGAGCAGTGGGAACCAATGGAAGATTTTAAAGCAGAGAAACAGCATGATCAAAGAATAAACAGTTGGTATGGTTAATGAAGTGACAGGGTTGGAGGAAAGGAGTGGTGTGATAAGCACTGGTGTTATGAAACCTGTAGGAGTTGATAATTGTGGAGATGGAGGACCTATGAATGAGATAATCTATTTAAAGAAAGAAATATACTTGGTGACTACTTTATCTCTTCTTTCTTTATACTCAAGAGATAAGGATTATTCTGTATCATGAGCCTTTGTGACAGAATGGTGATACTACTGAGAGGAATTAGAAATGTGGAAGAGAGATCTTGTTTGCAGAAAGATGGTCTAGAGAAAATGAGTTTACTTGAGATGTATTATTTGAGCTGTTCAAGTGGAAATTGTCCTGTTAGATATTGTAGATAATATAATTGGAATAAAGATGAGAGATTGATGCTGAATGTGATGACTGGTACTTTTTACTAAAGGAATAGTTACTTTCTGAAGGGGTGTGTGTGTGTGTGTGTGTGTGTGTGTGTCTGTCTGTCTGTCTCCAAGTGTTACAAAGAACATTTTTTAAAAACTATAAGTGTACTTAAAGTAAAACTAGCCAACGGGTCCAGAACTTGGTATCTACAACTAATGTGGGATTAACAATTTTGAAAAATAAATTGTTGCTCTTATTCCTGAAGAATGAAAGCTGAGTATTATGTTTAAAGTATTTAGAAATTGACTACTGTTTTGTAAAAAAAAAATTCCTAGACCTCTAATACTATTTCTGTGAAACCCGGAAGTTTTCATATGCTAGTTTAATGACTTCAGAAATTTAAGTGTACTTTATACAAGTGTCTTTCACTTAAAAATTATCTATAATTTAAAATTAGAAATCATCAGAGTGAAAATGTGTACATCCCCACATGTATATCCATAGAGCCTTGTTCGAGGATACATTGGCAAAGAGATTATGTTTGGGTACAGGCCCTTCAACTTGCTAGCTTTTTTTTTTTTTTTTCAACTGAAGATAAGTTGTTCAATTACTGCAAACCAGTATTCTTGTCTGTAAAATAAAGTTAAATGAGAATTAATGAAATAATGCATGGAGAACTCAGTATGTGCATATAGTAATAATAACAGCAGCTAACCCTTATGTAGTGCTAACTATGTGCCAGACAGTGAGCCAAACAATATTATAATCCTCAGGTATTTCTCCCTCAGTAGAAATAAAGAGATGGTGAGAAGTTAAGGAACTCGCCCAGGGTTTTGTAGGTAGTGAGAGCAGAGGCAGGGTTTGAATTCAGATAGTGGCCCTTAACCACTCTGTTGGATTGCATCTTATTGCGTATAAATACACAAGAACTTCATATATGTTCTCTATGATTTTTGTTATCCTGAAAATTATGTCATTATCTGGAGTATGGAGGGGGAGAAGAAGATTAATGTATGAAATCCCCAAAGTAGTAGGAATAGTCTGTGAAAAGAAAGTACAAATTTGTACTCATTCAACAATTAGGAATTGTGTGGGACTAATTATGCTTCCTTAAGGTTTAAGATTCACTCATTGATATATGGAGGAGGGGCATCTGCTATAATATACAAACGATAATACATAATATGATATAAAACTATAATATAATTTATACTTTTTCTAATTTTTTAAAATCTGCAGTTTTAAAACTGGTGGGGAAAATGGTCTCTAGGTTTGCATTATTGCTGTGAAATATTTTTTTCAGTGTTTGTTTTTAAGAGGTAAAGACCTTTATATATAGAGTACTTGAGTTTTCCTTTTTTTGCTCCTTTTAAATTAGCTTTGTATTTTTCCTTTATATTCATTTATTTTAATGGAAATGAAGTATTCTACAATTTCAGGAACAGATATTTTTAAACATTGTTTTCTTTTTTTTTTTTAAATTTTTTATTGTGGGTTGTTCAAAACATTACAAATTTCTTGACATATCATATTCCACACTTTGATTCAAGTGGGTTATGAACTCCCACCTTCACCCCATACACAGATTGCAGAATCACATCAGTTACACATCCATTGATTTACAAATTGCCATACTAGTGTCTGTTGTGCTCCGCTGCCTAAGCAGGTGTGAATGACTTGGGAGGCTGAGGCAGGAGGATTACAAGTGTGAAGGCAGCCTGGGCAACCTTGTGAGATCCTGACTCCAAAAGTAAAAAGGACTGGGGATGTAGCTCAGTGGTAGAGTGCTCCTAGGTTCCATCGCAGTATTGAAAAACCAATTTTTTTCCCCATGATTCCTCAGAATTGTGAAGTTTTAAAGCTAGCTTTACTTGTTCGTTAATAATTCTACATTGACTTTACTACTTGAAAAATATAAGTTAAAGCAAATGTAACTTCAATGTAAAGAGATATTTAGTTTAGTTTATAGTTTTAAAAAGTATACCTTTAACTACTATAAATCTCCTCCAAATTATATCATAAATAAATAGTTGTAACTGTTTTATGAAAATTTTATTGCTAGTAATAATCCTGTATTTCTTACATACTAAAAATTGTTGCCATTTAATTTGGGAACACAACTCCATAAAACTGGTAACTGTTGTAATAATTATTTACTTATAACTTTAGATTTTGGCTTTCATATTTAGGATTTGTTTTTAAGATTTAAATCGAACCAGGTAGCATTAAAAAAACAACAAAAGGCAATTTGATTAATACTTTATTAAAACATTGCTGTCAAAAATAAAAAGAATTAACCAGGAAAAAGTGCTTAGGTTTTAGTATTTACCTAACATTCCACAGTCAAAATTTATTTTTTAAAAACGTTTCTAAGGAATTTAGAAAAATATCATAAAAATTATACAGACAGTGGTTATAATGTCTGAAAATAGAATAATACACCTATCACATGGAAGCTCCCGTGTAATTCTTCAGATATCTCAGTTATCTTATTTCTATAGGTATAGAGTTTAAAATCATACCACTTTTTTTTTTTTTTTTTTTGGTCTGGGTAACTGATTTATTGTTCTGCTTTCCTACAGTTTTTTGCTTAAAATGTTTTTGCAAGATGATTTCTGGATTCTTTACAGCTGTGTTGATATCGAGTGGCAAGCCAAAGTTTAGAAACAAGGCTTGGGTACAAAACTATGTAAGAGTTTAATTCAGCTGTTCTAAAGTAACGGGGTCCTAAGTGTGCATGAACAATTGTTCTCTTGCCCTGAATGTGATGTGAATGGAAAAAAATCCTTTAGGAGTAAGTAGATATTTTAGTACATAGCAGAAAATTAATTTTTGTTTTGCAGTTAGGAAGCCCACATAAATATATGGATTTGCTGGCGGTGGTTAATTCCTGAAAGCACTTTGTACTTGCAGAGGAAGCTTTTTCCCTGCAGGAATTCAGGTATAATTTTCAAAAGTTATATATGGAGATTACAGCTGAAGTTAATTAGGAGTGGAGATATTTAAACATATCTATTTCTCCTAGCCTCTGGGCTGTGGCTTAGAACCTTGGTCATGGTCAACCTTATTAATGATTTCTTCTAATGATATCTCCCGTGGGATTTCAAATGCTTTCTTATTTGATTTAATTTGCCTGAAGAAACATTTCTTGTTTCTTCTATTCACTGACTCAGATTTTTATTGAGTATCATAAGTGTGCCAAGTAATACCTGAAAATAAGTATATACTTTTTAGAACCATGTGAATGATACTCTTCTCTCAGACATATTGTCCCTCTGCCTCCACTTCGTGGCAGGGTTTTTTTTTTTTTTTTTCCTAAACATTTATTGAAAACTTTCTATGTATGAGCGTTTTCATTTTCCTGAGGGTAACTAATAATATCCCCATGAGAAAACTGAAACTTAAGAGGTTTGTCCAAGACCTCATAGCTGAGTGTTATGCAGCATTTGAGTCCACCATCTCACTTGAGAGGCTACTGTCTTTATCTACTGGCTATGGTAGTTATTTAGGCTTTATCTTATTTATTTTATTTTATTTTTTAAAGAGAGAGTGAGAGAGAGGTAGAGAGAGAGAGAATTTCAACATTTATTTTTTAGTATTTGGCGGACACAACATCTTTGTTTGTATGTGGTGCTGAGGATCGAACCCGGGCCGCACGCATGCCAGGTGAGCGCGCTACCGCTTGAGCCACATCCCCAGCCCGGCTTTATCTTATTATCAGCTACTGTTTGGCCAAGTAAGTTATTCAGTCTCTGGGTTGATATCTGTCAAATGAGAGCATAGTAAAAGTAACTTTACAGTTTCCAGCCACTGTTTTTTTTTTTTTTTTTTGTAGGGAACTAATGTGATGTCTGTAGAAATGATTTTGGGAAATTTGAAATGATATAAACTGTATTTTAATATGATTGAGTTAGGATTTTCTAGCTGTAGTAACGTAATTTAAGTAATACATGTTCAACACTGTGACTTAATAAGTAATAAGAGAGTTGGTTAAATTTATAGTCCTTATTAGTATTTTTAAACCTTTCTCTAAGAGTTTTTGGGCTGGGGCTATAGCTCAGTGGTAGAGTGCTTGCCTAGTAAGTGTAAAGCACTGGGTTTGACCCTTAGCACCACATACAAATAAACAAAGCATGCTGTCCATCTATAACTACAAAAAAAAAAAAAAAAGAGTCATTGTTTCACATTGATTAGTGTCTTATTTCTAGAATTGAAAAAAATGTTGTTTTTCTAACTATATTAATATAATAGGTGATGAAACAAAACTTGAAACTAGACTTTAACCTGACTGACCATCCTAAGATAAATTTGCTGGTAGGAAATGATAGATGATAGATCTTTAATTCATAACATAGCACTGAATTTGAGGCAGAAAAACATTTCTTTAGAAAGTGTAAGCTACTGTTAGTGTTATCTATGGAGCAGACAGTGCATATAGTTGGTAGAGAAGGATGGCTTGTCACATGCTGTTCTTCAGCTAATTTGTAAGATAGCATAAGTACTATTATCAAAGTGGGAAGATGAGGTGTGTCTCTATGAATAGGCAATAGATTAAATGAGAGTAGGAGGTATGAAATAAAATGTATTTTAAAAATATGATATTAAAATCATACTACTTAAATGGAAGGAATTTAAAATGTATTAGGATCTTCAGTCTTCTAGATAATTCATATGAAGCACATAATGAAATTTTCACCCAATTTTGCATTTGAAACTTTAGCAATGATGTGATTTGTTTAGAGCAGAACTGTTCAATAGATATATAAATATAGTATAAGTCACACCTGTGATTTTAATTTTTCTAGTAGTCACATTAAAACAAAAAGATGATATCAGTATTAATAATATATTTAATCCACTATAATTCAAATAGCATTTGACATAAACCAATATAAAATTTGTTGATGAGCCATGCGCGGTGGTGCCTGCCTGTAATCCCAGCAGCTTAGGAGGCTGAGGCAGGAGGATTGCAAGTTCAAAGCCAGCCTCTACAATTTAGCAGTGCTAAGCAACTCGGTGAGACCCTGTCTCTAAATAAAATACAAAATAAGATTGGGGATGTGGCTCACTGGCCAAATGCCCCTGCGTTCAATCTCTGGCACCTGCTGCTGCCCTCTAAAGAAGCTGATGAAACATGTTCTTTTGTACTAAGGCATCAGAATCCGTGTGTATTTTATACTTAACAGTGTAACTCAGTTTAGACTAGTCATGTTTTAAGTGTTCAGTTGTGGCTTGGTTAGTGGCTTCCCTGTTGAACAGTGTGTATCTAGATTCCCTCAGTTAAGGACTTACATTGTTGGTTTTAATGAGTTCTAATGATTATTAATTTTTAAATGATTACAATGTGGTATGCATGATGTTTTCTACATTTTTTCCATTTAATCTTTCTAATACTAGACATTTTGTTATAATTTTATAGGTACATATAATGAGGTATAGAGTTATTAATTTGTTAAAAAGGCATTCTGTAGCAGAGCAGGATTTACAGTTAGATCTAATCCTAAAACCCTTGTCTTTGTACCCTAAGGGCAACCAAATTCCTGCTCATACATTTTCATAAATATTCAGTTACATAATTATAAACTAAATTGTAGACATCCACCTCAAAAGAAGAATAATTATATACAAATTTATATCCATTTAAATATTTTCATGTATATTTTACATATATATTCATATTTGTATTCCTATATATGATTAAAAATATTCAATCCCTAAACTAATCCTATTTTACTACATTAGTCCTACACCTACTAATATGCCTCAGAGAAACCTCTATACATATAAATCATAACATTTAACATGAATGTACCTATGTATTTGGGGATATAAGTTTATAAATTCACATAAAAACCCATAGATATTTTTCATATATATGCTCATTTCCATAGACATAACCCAGATTTCACACGTAATATAACAATATTGCTTACCTTAAAAATATCCATAGATACAAGTGTATATATATTATATATATATATTTGATATATTACCTCTATATTCATATTTATATTCATATATATTGATATATATGTTACAAAGGTAACCCGTCTTCTCAACCAAAGCTGTAACTCAGAACTAAACCTAACCCTACCCATAGTTGTGAGGCTTTTTAACAAAAATTATAAATATTACTGAATATCCATATATATTTTCATATATGTATTCTGTATTTGTTTATATACCTTTACATATATGTATGTAACCTAATGACAACCCAAATCCTACCCATAAATTCTCATATATATTCAGTTACAAAATCATATCCTATATTTTTCCAAAAATTTAAACATCCATCTCAAAAGAAAAATAACTATATACAAACCCATATCTATTTAAATATTTGTGTATATTTTTACATATATATTCACATTTGCATTTATATATATGGATAACAGTGTTCAAACCCAGTATTATTGTGTTGTGGTCTATTTGATTTTTGAAGTTGAGAAGGGTTTGTTTGATGTATGTAGATGCTCCATTGTTTGGGGCATAAATATTTATGTTTTGTTGATGTATAATTCCCTTAAGCAGTATGAAATCTCCTTTGTCCCCCTTCTGATTAACTTTGGCTTGAAGTCCACTTTATCTGACATGAGGATAGAAACCCTTTTTGTTTACATGATCCATGTGAGTGATGTTTTCTTTCCACCCTTTCACTTTCAGTCTTTGGATGTCTTTGCCCAGGAGATGAGTCTTTTGCAGACAGAATATTGTTGGGCCTTGTTTTTTAATCCAACTGCCAATCATTATCTTTTGATGAGGTTAGACCATTAATATTCAATGTTATTGAGATATGGTTGTGTTCCTGGTCATTTTGTTCATTTCTAGTTTTTAATTTGAATTAGTTTCTTTTTGATTGACTATTCCTTTTAGTATAGTTCCTCTCTTTGCTGGTTTTCACTTTTTTCATTTCATCTTCATGGAATATTTTGTTTAGAATATTCTGAAGTGCAGGCTTTCTGGTTGTGGATTTTTAAAATTTTTGTTTATCATGGAAGATATTTATTTCATCTTCAAATCTGAAGCTTAATTTTGCTGGAGATAGGATTCTTGGGTGGCATCCATTTTCTTTCAGAGCTTGATATGCGTTATTCCTCCTAGCTTTGAGGATCTGCTTTGAGCAATCAGCTGAGATCCCTATTGATTTCCCTCTATATGTGATCTGATGTTTTTCTCTTGCAGCCTTTGCAATTCTATCCTTATTCTGGATGCTTGGCATTTTTATATAATGTGTCTGATTTTGTTGTAATTTTACACATTTGGGGTCCTATAAGACTCTTGTATTTGGTTTTCCATTTCATTCTTTAGCTTTGGGAAATGTTCCTGATATTTCATGGAAAAAATTGTGCATTCTTTTGGTTTGTATTTCTGCGCTTTCATCTATCTTAATAAATCTTTTTTTTTTTTTTAAAGAGAGAGAGAGGAAGAGAGAGAGAGAGAAAGAGAGAGAATTTTTAATATTTATTTTTTAGTTATCGGTGGACACAACATCTTTGTTTTATATGTGGTGCTGAGGATCGAACCCGGGCCGCACGCATGCCAGGCGAGCGCGCTACCGCTTGAGCCACATTCCCAGCCCTATCTTAATAAATCTTAAATTTGGTCTTTTCATGTTATCCCATATTTCGTGGAAGTTCTGTTCATGGTTTATTATATTCTCTCCATGGTCAACTCTGTTCTCAATATATTTTGTCTTCATTGTCTAAGGTTCCATCTTCCAAGTGGTCTAG